>NC_080773.1:27737021-28362021 GCF_020826845.1 Diceros bicornis minor
ACATTATATTTCTATCAGACAGTGATAGTCTAGAGAAACTCTTTACCACGTGCACCCGATAGATAGTCAAGAACACTCATAGGAGCATTGTATATAATAACCCCATTGGAGACACTATAAATGTCTGTCAATGGTCAAAAGTGTTCATTGTGTTGTAGGTGTACAATTGTCAACTAAACACTGCCACACAAAACAATGTCTTTTGAAAGTTTGAGGGAAAGAAGCAAAATCATATGTTAGTACGATTCCATTAATATCAAGTGTAAAAAGGACAAAACCAAAGTGTACTGTTTGCTGATATATTCATAATGCTAAAATTGTAAAGTGAAAAAGAAATATTAAGGTCATTGAGGAGGATTGGGGGGGAGGGACACAAAGGTGGCTTCTGGGGCTTCTTGCCATCTTCTATTTCTTAACCTGGGTAGGGATTCCGTGAGGTCCACTTTATAATTATTCCTCAAACAGAACAAATATGGTTCAGTCATTCTGTTGGATGTTTGTTATATCTCAGAATAAATATGAAAAATAAACACATGATCAAAAAATTGGAAGGGCACCACTACTGCTGACTTCAAGTGAACTGTAAGTATTAAAATGAAAAATGACTTAGAATTCAGAAATGCTTAATTCTTGAAATTTTGAATTCTTAGATTCAAAAATATTCTACTGGCTTTATTCATCATGGCCCAAAACTGGAATTAACACAAATGTCCATCTACATAAAATGAGATCAATAAATAGTGGTACATTCATACAATGAAATAATACACAGCAATAAAGAGTCAACTACAGACATGCTTAAGAACATGGCTAGATTTTACAGACAATATGTCGAGGAAAAGAAGACAGGTACAAAAGAGTTCGATGCTGCAGGATTCCATATATTGAAATTCTTAGCAACCAAAAGACTAATTGATGATGACAAATATCAGAATAATGGTTTCTCTAAAGTGTAGAGGATGTGGACTGAGAAGTAGTACAGCCCATATTGCATGGAAAAACCATCTAGAATATGGAATATATTTAAAGTATATATCTTGAAATGAGTGGTAGTTGCACGGCAATATATGTCTACATTTCTATATCTATATCAGTACCTGTATCTCTGTCTATTTGTCTATCACCTACCTATCTATCATCTGTCTATATAGCTAGCTAGCTATCCCACTATATTAAATACATACACTTTATAATGCACTACTTCAATAAAAAGGAAAAAATAATGCATTTGTATAGTTGGTTTAGCTCATGTTGGGATTCAGAATATCTGGGTAAGAGATGCCAACTGGTATGTACTGTGAAAAGAATGAATAGTAATTGATTTTTTCTCTGACAAGAGTGGAGAGGGTTATGGATAGTCCTCCACCAAACGCCCAGCCCTGAATCCTGACGTCTAAGACTTGTGTAGAGAATGGAGAACTGTGAGAGAAAAAGGGACTGGTTTAAGGATGGCCCTTGGGAGACTCCAGGGATCAAATATGCCTTGGTTTGGGTTCCCATGGAGACAGAGTGATACATGGATTTTCAGTATAGAGAAGAGAGATGTGATGTTCTGAGCCCTGATTGAGGGTGTAAGTATACGGAGAACAGGGAAGGGGTCTGGGGAGGGGAGCAGGAAGATGAAGCTAAGAAGGCTTGGAGTGGGATGAGAGTGAGGCTGGGAACAGCTACAACGACATCCTCCCAGGGCTATTGAATCCAAAGGGCAAAGGGAGTTTAGTCTGGCCTCCCAGGTTTGTCTCCAAGTGAAATTTCAGTGACTCAGTTCTAAGATTCAAGGTAGGAAGAAACAAGATTCTAGAAGTTGATTATATTGGGCTTGGCAGGGCTTGTTCACCTGGTGTCCATCAAGTTAAGACAACGGGTGAGGAGGAAGATGGGCCCATCAGGGCTTCCCCTGAGCACCGTGAGTACCAGGAGCACCCTGCATCCCAGAGGTACAGGAACAGGAGGCAGGGCCATATCAGATGAGGATAAAGTGGAGGTAATATTCCTATCTCTAGACTGCAGCCCCATCCCTTGTCTCCATGCCCTCCCAGATCTGACACAATCTTCCCCAGCCCCTGACCCACACTCTGCACCAAGAATGTCAGGGACATGTGCAGGGAGCCTGGGGGTGCTGAGATCCAGACTTTGCTGGACTAGGAGAGTCTACAGGAATCCTCTGACCATCCACAATGGCCCTGCCCCTGATCCATACACTGGCCACTAGTCCTCAGAGGTCTTGCCTCCATAGGGCCTGGACATCCTACCCTAGGACCTGGAAATCCATAAGTCTTACTTCTTCAGGACCTGGATATCGTGGTTCTCTCCATGGTTACTCCAGCTCCAGAAAGGGAACCTGAAGAGAAGAAGAGAAGGTGACCACTAAGACAAGGAGTGAAGATGACCACCAAGTAGTCATGGATCTGAGATCCCTGAGAGAAGGCAGCAGCTGTCTGAGAGACGGTAATGGGTGGTTCCTCTCCATTTGCTTCCAGAGTCCCTTCCAAACCATGACTATCAGAAGATCCCATCTTCACTCCATCTATGATTCTATCCCACTCTCTACCTCTCACACTCGCTTGGAGAATTGCCCCACCTATCACTCTCACAGTGACTCCATAGGTAAACGGCTGTACGTTATACCAAATCCTCTCAATATGTTTCCCACTGATGCCCATCTGCGATCCCCTGGTGCTCAGAGCGCAGTTATTGTTCCAGGGGAAACTGAGGAGGTGACATTGACCTTGGGAATTATATTTTGTACTTCCATCCTGTTCCTGTGTGGTCGCTACAGCAGAGTAACATGTATGTTGTGACAGTGAGTCTCAGGACTCCAGGATCCAAGGTGTAGGAGAAGGTCAAGTGCTTCTGGTCACTTGTTCCCTGGGGTGAGGGACAGAGATGCCTGCAGTGCCAGCCCCACTCCCATCCTAGGCTTCATCTCACCCAACACTGGAGGCATCTCTCAAGCTGGACATTCCAGATGTTGCCTGGGGCAGTCTCACTCCCCTAAGCCCCATACTGTGCCCTGTCTGACAGGAGTGAGAAGGAGATGAGGCGGCTGAGAGGAGAGGAAGTTGCAACCAGAAGCCACAAGGTATAGACAGAAGTGAGGAAGAGGAAATTTCTCCATAACCGTACTAGGAGAGACCAGCCCCAAGGACAGGCAGGAGGCCAAGCAGGCCCATTTCAGGAGCACAATGCCCATTCTAGTAAAGTCAAAATAATCCAAACAAACGAACTGGGGGAAAGAAGCAACTATTTTCACATTCAAGAAGAGTTACAGAGTTCTTCTCAGGGAGGGGAGTGTTAAGTTTACATAGAGATTTTTTCAAACCACCAATGATAATATTTTTATTGAGATGATATTCACATGACATAAAATTACTAATGATCATCTTGGATGTATAAACTTTTGGCAGACGAGATGGAGAGGAAACTAAAATGACATTGGACGATAAAGTAACATGAACCATAAGGCTCCCCCTTGTGGAGGAGAGAAAAAGCATTGTTGAAAGTTCTACACTCCATGACAATGGGATGAGGATTTGGGAGATGGCCTCTTGGCCCCAGCAGCATGGTGACAGGAGAGAGACATTCAGGAAAAGACTTTCTATGGTGGGGATGAATGATGAATTTTTGCAACATGAAGCCTAGGAACTGATTTAAACTGCTTCCTGGCCTGGAGGGCCATTCCCTTCTGCTGTCCCCGAACCCTGAGTGAAGAGTGTAACACAAAATACACTTGTATTTAGTGCTGAGGAGATGCAGGAAAGACGTCTTTGTTGTCATGTTGGGGGAAAGGACATCAGCTTGCGTATGATGATCCCCCATCACCCCCAGGAACTCTCCCACATAGTGCGGTGGGTTGGCAGGTTTGGGTTCTCTGTAATTAGTAAGCATGGGAGATCCAGTTACTTCCTGTGCATATGAAAATGTGAGCAGGATGCTAGATTTGAAGACCACTGGTTTGTACCATAAAAACTGAAATCTGCTGTACCATCCTGGAAAATATCAGCTCGTGTAGTACAATTTGGATAAAATTGAAATGGAGAGAAGGAAGCGGGAAAAAAGTTACCATCCCTTTGAGTATGTGGTATGATTCAATGAGGCAGGAAATATGTGGAGGTGATTATCAAGGGCTCCAACTAGGAGAGGTGTGGACCATAGGAAAGATGATTGGTTTCAGGGTGGAGAGAAGACTCAGGCGGCTGTGAAGTCTTTTCCTTTGATTTGGCTTCCATTGGATAGGCTATGTCTAGCTTGTATTTCTACTTTGTTTGACTGAAAGTGTTTATAAAATGTTTTCTTTTGGTAAAATAGAACACAAAAATTACCATTTGGATCGTTTTTAAGTATACAGCTCAATGGCTAATGTACATTCACATGGTGGTGCAACCATCACCACCATCCATCACGAGAACTTTTCATTTTCTCAAACAGAAACTCTGTCCCTCGTAAAAATTAACCCCCCACTTCTCCCTCACCGCAACCCCTGGCAACCACCATTCTATTTTCTGTCTCTAGGCATCTGATTATTCCACGTTCCTCATATAAATAGAATCATACAATATTTGTCATTATGTGTCTGCTTATTTCCCTTAGCATAAGATCTTCAAGGTTGATCCGTATTGTAGTATATGTTAAAATTTCTGCCCTTTTTAAGGCTGAATAATATTCCATTGTATTTATAGACCACATTGTGTTTTTCCATTTATCAATCGATGGACACCTGGCTTGCTTCCATCTTTGGCTATGGTAAATAATGCTCCTCTGAACAAGGGTGTACAAATATATGTTTGACCCTGCTTTCAATGTTTGTGGGCATCCACCTAGAAGTGGAATTACTGGATCATATGGTAATTCTGTGCTTAATTTTTGGAGAAATCACCATGCTGTTTCCCACAGTGTCTGCACCATTTTACAGTCCCAGCAGCAACGCACAAGGGTTACAATTTCTCTACATCTTTGCCAAAACTTGTCATTTTCTTTTTATGTAACAGTTATCCTAGTAGGCGTCAAGTGGTATCTCATTGTGGTTTTGATTTGTATTTCCCTAATAATTACTACGAATTAATTTCCAACATTTAAATATTGAGAAGTCTCTTAGAATAATCGGAAAGCCTAAATTTTCTTCAGAGATTGGAAGATATGGCATTCTTTCATGACAGTGATCAGCTGGGGATGACCAAGGGCAGCCTCTTTTACTTTGCTACACTCCATACTGTGTGCAGGTGTCTCTGGGGCACTCAGGCCAAAATTCAGGGGCTGTTTATCATGACACTCCCCATCATTTTCTTTACACTAGACCTACTAAACTCACCTACCATACCTGCCTTGCACTTGTAGGAATCTGATTTGGGGATCCTGGAAAGATGAATGCACACACCAAACAAAAGTCCCACAGGCCAAAGGGTGTCTCTTTAATTGAACTGCTCAGCAAGGGCCTGGCTCACCCCAAGCCTGGAAGGAAAGCATGGCCAAGGCCACCCTCTGCTGGACAAGGTGCCATCAGCTTTTTTATAGTCCAGAGCACATCTCACATGAGACTTTCTCTATGGGAAACAAGTACCTCCTGGTTCCCCCACCCCAACAATCTGAGAGATGCTGATCCTCAGGGAGCAGTGGTTGGTTTGGTGATCTTAAAGTGCTAAAATTGACTTGGATTCTGTTCTGTACATTTGGCTCTAGAGTCAGTTACAGCCACTAGAGGAGATGATGGGATTCATTGCTCACACACATGAAAAGCTTGGCCAAGAACCGTTGGCTTCAACAGTCAGTCTCAGAATTCCAGGGGTAGGAGGAGGTATAGAGCGTGAGGTCAGGCAGGCCCACCTGCACCCATTGTCTGGAGGGAGAGAGGCAGCCAGCAAGCCCAGCTCAACCCCCACCTGAACCCCTCACCCTCATCCCTTCCCCCATTCCACTTAGCAGTAGGGGCTTATTGTCAAAAGACAATAGGAATGTTTTAAAAGGAGGAAAATATTTTAAAACATTACAACTAGTTGCCTTTATGGAGTGACAATAATAATGAAGATAACATCACACAAGAAACTATAAGTCAGAAGACAACGGAATTATATCTTTAAAGGGATTAAAAAACACATCACCCAGGGGCCGACCCAGTGGCTTAGTGGTTAAGTGCTCGCACTCCGCTTCAGTGGCCTGGGGTTCGCAGGTACCGATCCCGGGAATGCACCGATGCACTGCTCATCAAGCCATGCTGCAACAGCATCCCCTATAAGTGGAGGAAGATGGGCACGACAGTTAATCCAGGGCCAATCTTCCTCAGGAAAAAGAGGAGGACTGGCAACAGATGTTAGCTTGGGCTAATCTTCCTCACAAAAAAAAAAATATATAGGCAAGTGACGTCAGCAACATGGCAGAGTGAGCTATTCCCTGTGTCTCTCTCCCCTCAAGCTACAAGTAAAAGAACATTCATCGATCAGTGGAGGATACCCCCACAGCACACCAGGACATCTGAGAGACACAAGCAGCGTATATCTGAAAGTGGATGAACGACCCCACCCTGAGGAGGTGGTGGAGATAGGTGAGCACCCTCTGGACGCCAGGCGGCCCAGAACATGTGTGCGACTGCTTTCCCAGCTGGAGCCATCATAGCACCACTGTGGCCCTGAAGGTGGGAGCGTACCTCAGGGCAACTGTGGAAACAGGTGACGGCAGCCCTGAGCCCCTCGTGTGATCACTTCCCCATCTTCTGGGGAAGCCCGCAGGGCCATGCAGCCCACAGAGAGCAGCACAGGCTTGGACCCAGTGGGGAAGCCCTGCTCGCCAAGCACAAAAGCTGGTGCTACCTAGGAGCAGAGAGGAGCTGAGCTGCCTCTCAGGCGAACAACCTCCCGGCTGCGATGAGCACCCATAGCACTGCTGCAGCCCCCAAGTGGGGAAGCGTGTCTCAGAGGGACTATGAGAGCAGGCAGCAGTGGCCGGAGCCCCCGTGTGATCACTCGTTCATCTAGTGGGAGAAACCACAAGCCCACTGTGGTCCCAGGGAGTGGCTTTGGCTCGCTCCCAGGTGGGAGGTCCTGCCCACCAAGCACGATGTCCGGTGCGACCTAAGAGCAGAGGGCGGCTGAGATCCCAGTATGGGCAAACAAGCTCCCACCTGCCGTGAACCCCCATAGTACTGCTGTGGCCCCAAGGCGGGAAGCGTATCTCAGTGCGACTGTGAGAGCAGGTGGCAGTAGCCCTGAGCTCCCGTGTGATCACTCTTTTTTCTGGTGGGAGAACCCAAAATGCCACCCAGTCCCAGGGAGTGGCTTTGGCTCAGTCCCGGAGGGGAAGTCTCACCCACCAAGCACAACAGCTGGTGCGACCTAGGAGCAGAGGGTGGCTGAGATCCCAGTCAGGGCAAACAAACTCCCAGCTGCTGTGAACACACATAGTACCGCTGTGGCCCAGAAGCAGGGAGCACGAGCCCCAGGGTCAGTGGGAGCAGGTGACAATGGCCCTGCACCACCCATGTGACTACTTTCCCATTCAGTGGGAGACACCACAGGGCCACTGTCATCCCAAGGAGTGACCCAGGCTTAGACAGACACAGCCAACAGGGGTCATGGCAGTGGGCTCAGATTGCACAGCTCCTGCCTGTGCCAAGTGGCAGCAGGTGGAACCTGCATCCAGAAACTATCACTATGCGCTGGCACAAATCCACTCCATCCAATGGTATAAAGAAATTTATTAATACTCCAGACCAGAAGGAAAAAGACAAACACCCAGGGCCGGCCCGGTTACTTAGCGGTTAAGTGTGTGCTCTCCGCTACTGGCAGCTGGGTTTCGGGTCCCGGGCGGGCACTGACGCACTGCTTCTCCAGCCATGCTGAGGCCGCGTCCCACATACAGCAACTAGAACGATGTGCAACTATGACATACAACTATCTACTGGGGCTTTGGGGAAGAAAAAAAAAGAAGGATGATTGGCAATAGATCTTAGCTCACAGCTGGTCTGCCTCAGCAAAAAGAGGAGGATTAGCATGGATGTTAGCTCAGGGCTGATCTCCCTCACAAAAGAAAAAAAAAAAAGACAAACACCCAGAAACCAATCCTGAAGGCATGGAAATATACGATCTAAATGACAAAGAGTTCAAGACACCCATGATAAGAAAACTCAATGAGTTACAAGAGAATTCTGAAAGATAGTTCAATGAAATCAGGAGCCAAATTACTGAACACAGAATTCTTCACAAAAGAGATAGAAACTATAAAGAAAAACCAAACAGAATTGTTAGAGATGAAAAACACGATGGATGACATAAAGAAAAATCTGGAGTCCTTAGACAACAGGGCTGATAATAGGGAGGATAGAATTAGCAATCTGGAGGATAGGAACACAGAAATGCTTCAAATGGAGGAGGAGAGAGCTTAGACTAAAAAGAATTGAAGAAATTCTCCAAGAAATATCTGACTCAAATAGGAAATGCAACATAAGGATTATAGGTATTCCAGAGGGAAAAGAAAGGGAAAAAGGAGCAGAGAGCTTGTTCAAAGAAATAAGAAGTGAGAACTTCCCAAACCTGGAGACGGAGCTGAAATTACATGTAAAAGAAGTCAGGAGGACTCCTAATTACATCAATGTGAAAGACCTTCTCCAAGGCATATATTAGTAAAGCAGGCAAATGTCAACAATAAAGAAACATTATTAAGGGCAGCGAGGCAGAAGAGAATAACCAATAAAGGAAGCCCTATCAGGCATTCAGCGGATTTTTCAGCAGAACCCTTACAGGCTAGGAGAGAGTGGAATGATATATTCAAAATTTGGAAAGACAAAAACTTTCAGCCAAGAATACTATATCCGGCGAAAATCTCCTTCAGATGTGATAGAGAAATAAAAACTTTCCTAGATAAACAAAAGCTGAGGGAGTTCATTGCCACAAGACTCCCCCCCCAGAAGATTTGATCAAGGAAGCCCTCATATCTGAAAAAACAAAAAAAAAGAAAGAACGTGTTTACAAAGAACATACAATGGAGAAAGGAAAGTCTCTTCAATAAATGGTGCTGGGAGAACTGGACAGCCACTTGCAAAAGAATGAAAGTAGACCATCTGCTTTCACTATACACAAAAATTAACTCAAAATGGATCAGAGACCTGAAGGTGAGACCTGAAACTAGAAAACTCCTGGAAGAAAATGTAGGCAGTACACTATTCGTTATTGGTCATAAACAGATCTTCTCGAATTCCATGTCTACTCGGACAAGGGAAACAAAAGAACAAATAAACAAGTGGGACTTCATCAGACTAAAGAGCATCTGCAAGGCAAATGAAACCAGGATCAAAATGAAAAGACAACCCACCAGCTGGGAGAAAACATTTGCAAACCATATATCTGACAAGGGGTTACTCTCCATAATATATAAAGAACACATACATCTTTTTTTTTTTTAATTTTTTGTTTATTGTAGTAACATTGGTTTATGACATTGTAAAAATTTCAGGTGTACATCATTGTACTTCTATTTCTGCATAGATTACATCATGTTCACCACCAAAATACTAATTACAACCCATCACCACACACATGTACCGAATTATCCCTTTCACCCTCCTCCCTCCCCCCTTCCCCTCTGGTAACCACCAATCAAATCTCTGTCCCTATGTGTTTGTTTATTGTTGTTATTATCTACTACTTAATGAAGGAAATCATACGGTATTTGACCTTCTCCGTCTGACTTATTTCACTTTGCATTATACCCTCAATGTCCATCCATGTTGTCACAAATGGCTGGATTTCATCGTTTCTTATGGCTGAGTAGTATTCCATTGTGAAGAACACATACATCTTAACAACAAAAAAACAAATAACCCGATCAAAAAATGGGCAGAGGATATGAACAGACATTTTCCCAAGGAAGATGTACAGATGGCCAATAGGCATATGAAAAGATGTTCAACATCACTAATCATCAGGGAAATGCAAATCAAAACTACACTAAAATATCAACTTACAGCCGTGAGGATGGCAGTAATCACCAAGGCAAAACAAAACAAATGCTGGAGAGGATGTGGAGAAAAGGGAACCCTCATTCACTGCTGGTGGGAATGCAAACTGGTGCAGCCTCTATGGAAAAAAGTATGGAGATACCTCAAAAAATTAAAAATAGAAATACCTTATGATCCAGCTATCCCACTTCAGGGTATTTACCCAAAGAACTTGAAATCAACAATCCAAAGAGGCTTATGCACCCCTACGTTCATTGCAGCATTATTCACTATAGCCAAGAAGTGCAAGCAACCCAAGTGTACATCAACAGATGATTGGATAAAGAAGATGTGGTATATACACACAATGGAATACTACTCAGCCACAATAAAAGACAAAATCATCCCATTTGCAACAACATGGATGGACCTGGAGGGTGTTATGTTAAGTGAAATAAGCCAGACAGAGAAAGACAAACACTGTATGACCTCTCTCATATGTGGAATATAAACTAACATACAGACAGACAGAAGTTTGGTGGTTATCAGGGGAAAAGAGTTGGGGGCTTGGCACAAGGGGTGAAGGGGGGCATTTATACAGTGACTGACAAATAATGTACAACTGGAACCTCACAATGTTATAAACTATTATGACACCAATTTAAAAAAAAAGAATTTATAATTACATGCTATTAAAATCACAATAAGTAGACTTCATAATATTATTATGATCATCTGTGGTACTTTATCACTGTATTTTGACTTTTTCATATTACTCTAGTTCTTGTACCATGTATTTAAAACAAAGTTATCTTTTATTTCCCATTTTAATTTTTTGTGCACAGCTTTTTATTCTCCGTTGCTCACACTTAAAAATTTGATAGCAAATTTATACTTTTCACTGAAAAATAATTGACTTGATTTGTGTGTAATCAATCTGTGTCAATAAAATATATGTATAGAGTAAAATATATATATATATATATATATATCACCCAGAATTGCACACACAAACAAAATATTCTTCAAAAAGTAAATTGAAATAATATTTCAGGATAAAAAGAAATGAACATATGAACTTCAGTCGACTTTCATTATAAAAATACTAATGTAAGTTCTTTAAGTGAAAAGAAAATGATTTTTTTTAAATTGTTAATTATGGCACAAAATTTATCATCTTAACCGTTGTTAAATATACAGTTCAGTAGAGTTAAGAATATTCAGAGGATGGCCCGGTGTCGCAGCGGTCAAGTGCGTGTGCTCCGCTTTGGCGGCCCAAGTGTTCACAGGTTCAGATCCCGGGTGCACACCGATGCACCGCTTGTCAAGCCATGCTGTGGCAGCACCTCGTATAAAGTAGAGGAAGATGGGCATGGACGTTAGCCCTGGGCCATTCTTCCTCAGCAAAAAGAGGAGGATTGGCGCCAGATGTTAGCTCAGGGCTGATCTTCCTCACACACACAAAAAAAGAATATTCACATTGTTGTGCAAAGATCTCTAGAATTTTTTCATCTTGCAAAACTGAAACTCTGTACCTGTGAAAAAATGACTGCCCATTTTTCTCTCCCTCTAGTCCCTGGAAGCACCAATTATATCAGAAATTACAATATCTGTAATAAGACAAAACAAACCAAACAGATGACAAAGCTTGCCAGAATGGATTTTAAAAAAGAACATTAGCTATTTGACACACATACTTCACACATAAGAACACAAAATGACTGAAAAACAAAGAATGGAAAAGGACTTGATATGTTAATGGTAATCAAAACACTTATAAGGATATCAGCAAGAAGTATTTCTAAAGAGAAAGTTCACTTCAACAAGAATACACAATAATTCTCAATTTATATGCACCTAATGACATAGTTTCAAAACATACAAAGCACAAGTTGATGGATCTGACTTTCTCAGTAACTAATAGAACAAGCAAAAAAATTAGATAGAGAAATGAAAGATTTGAACACAATAAGGCAACTTGACCTAAGTTACAGATAAAACACTACACCCACAAACTGCAGAATATACATTGTACTCAAGCAAGCAGAATGCATCATGAAGATAAAGCAGAAATCAAGAAAATTGAAAAGAGAAAAGCAATTTAAACAATGAGTGCAAATACTGGCAATTTAAAAATTGTGATCAAGTTGACAGACTTCTAACAAGATTCACAAGATTAAACAAAATGGTGAGAAGATACATATTATCAATATCATGAATGAAAGAAAGGACATCACTACCTACCCAACACATATTGAAATGATAATAACGGACTAGTACTAGCAACTCTATGCATATAAACTTAACAACTTAAATAAATGGGCCAATTCCAGGAAAACCACAAACTACAGTTTGACAGTTTCTTATACAGTTAAATATAAACTTCCCATATCGCCCAGTAATCCCACTCCTAGGAATCTATCCAAGGGAAAGGAAAACATGTCCACACAACGACTTGCTCATGAATGTTTGGAGAAGCATTATTCATAATCATCAAAACTGAAATCAATGCAATGTCCTTCACAGGTGAATGGATAAATAAATATGGTACTTCTGTACAATGGAATACTACTCAGCAGTATAAAGAAATGAACTATGATCAATCTCAAAGGCATTGTGCTGAGTGAAAGAAGCCAGTCTCAAAAACGATACACACCACATAATTTTACTTGTATGACATTCTTGAAAAGATAAAACAATAGATGCAGGACAGATCAGGGGTTGCCAGGGGTTAAGGCTGGCTGGAAGGTGTAACTATCAAGGAACAGCACAAGAGAGTATTTGGGGAAATGAAATTGTTCTATATTCTAACTGTGGTGGTGTTGGTGAAACAAATCCATATATCCATTAAAATTCATTGTAGTGTACATCAAAAAATAAATAAATTTTACTAGATGATAAGTTAATAAAAATTAAGCAATGGAAATATTTGATAAGACCATTAAGATACTGGGATATGCAAAGATTTCATAACTAGGACAGCAAGAGCACTACACATAAGTGAAAAGACTGACAAAAGAGATTTCATTAAAAATTTTAAAACTCTTGCTCATCACTAAAGAGAGTGACAAGTAGGAAAAGAGAGTCACAATTTAAAGGACTCACATCCAGAATAAAGAACTTGAAAAAAATCAATATAAAACAGATAGCCCAATTTTTATTTTTAAATGGGCAAGAGACCAGAACAGGCTTTTCACAAAGGGAGATATTCAAATGGCTAAGAAATATATGAAAAAGTCTCAACATCATGACTCATTAGGGAAATGCAAATTAAAACGACAGTAAGATAGCACCACAAAGGGATTGCAATGATTAAAACTGAACGTGCAGACAATAAAAGTGCGGCTAAGGATGTAGAGAGATGAGGACTCTCATACGTGATGGTGGGGATGTAAACTCACTTGACCATTCAGGAGAACCATTTGATAGTATCTTCTACAGCTAAATATATGCCTACCTTACCACAGAGCAACCACATAACCACCAGGAACAAAGTGCTAGTGCTCCCCTCTTCATCCCAAAATTCATATCAAAATCATTTTTGAAAACCCGTAAACTGGAAACAAATTCAATGCCATTGAATTTATTTATCTGTAGAATAGATAAATAACTGGAAGTATATACACACATAAAATACGATATTAAAAGGAAAAATGATACCAAAAGCAAAAATGAGTGATTGATAAATAGAACAACATGGATAAATCTGAAAGACATAATACTGGGAGAAAGCAGCCAGACACTAGAGTGTATATAAAGTTTGACTCCACTTCTAGGAAGCACAAACACTAGGGACACAAAAGAGGGAGGTGGTACATTTGGGACTGTGCTGACTTGAAGGGTCACAAGACAAAGCCCAGTGTCCTCAGCCTGCACTCAAGGCTGTATCTGGGTATCTGAGCTGCCTTCTCTCCCACCATCATGTGTGTTGGGTTCTCCTGGTCCTCCCTACAAGCAGCAGACACAGGTGCACCCCTCATCTGCCAGCCTGGCTCAGCTCTTGGCACGTCCCCACCCAAGCTTCCCACCCACTTCTCATCCTTCCAACCTCAGCTCAGCCCCTTTCTCTCTGGTAGCCTGACGTGACCACAGGGGTGGGTGGGAAGAACCTGTATGTGGAGCTTGGTGGTGGAAGTGTGGGTGTGCACATACATAAACATTCCTCTAGTTGTACTCTTTAGATTTGCATGTTTTACTCGATACAAGTTAGGCATCAAGAAAACAATGAATAGACAAAAAGCTGCAGTGGAAACAAGTTCAGCAAAAAAAGAACAGGAGATCCACACATAATTCTGCTCTAGAAACTCCCACAGAGACACTCAATGGTAAGATTGCTTCCTAAGTTGTATTGCTTACTAAAACTTTTATTTATAAAATAAATGTTGTCATCTTTTATAATGATAATTACGAGATGGGCGTCTTTAAACCGGGAAAGAAAAGCTGTGCTCCTGACTCTGCTGTGTATGGATGTCTCCATTGATGGGGAAGTTTGGGAGACCAGAAACTCAGGTGTTAACCGGGTAACTTCTGGGTAACAGGAGGGTAAGGTTCCAAGTCATTCCCTTAGTAGGGCTGGGGAGGGAGAGAGAGGAGGGTGGGAGGGGAGGTGGGCAGGACCAACAAGGAGGGGTTGGTAAGAGATGGAGAAAGGAGCAGGCAGAAACAAGGCGGCAGTCAGTGGGGTGTGTGTGAAGTGATCATGTTTTTATTTTCTGTATCTTATGATTTTTTGACATCTTAAAAAGCTTTCTGGCCAGGGGGAGTCTGCCCCACTCTGAGGAGTAGCCAAATCTTAGAGACCGCAAAGGGCTCTGCCAGGAGATATCTTTCAGATGCAAACCAACCAATCCTGAGTTTATGTCCCCCAGGCACACTCTTGATCTAACTCCCACCCACCAAACCACTATTTCCCCTGCCCTAATTACCAAAGACCAGGTACCAGACAACTAGAGACCACCCCTGTTAGCCAAAGCCCCCCAGAATTGTTCAAACCAGCTAATCCTAAACCATGTGCCTGCCCTAACTTCCTTTCCTGAGGAAACCCCAATAAAGGCCCTGGGCTAGGCTTCCCCCATGCCTGCTTCTGTCTCCTGACCAAACCTGGTGCTTCCCCTATGGCATTGCAGGGAGTGATGTGCCACCTCCTCTCCAGAAATGTAAGTAATAAAAATCTTTCAGTGGCATTGAACTGTCCATGTCGTCACTCAGTCGCCTCCACAAATTGAAATCCGTGGGTACAAATGAGATAGAGTTTGAGTCGAGAGTTTCCCGGGAGAAGCTGACAGCGATGTCCCCACGTCTGTCCCTCTGAACTCTGTGTCCACACCTCAGTCCCACCTTGAGAAGGAAGGATCCTTAGTGAGGCCTCTCAGCGCTGCCCCCTAGGGGCCTCCACACCTGCAGAGCCAACACAGGTCTCAGATCAGCGTTGGTCATTTTAACTCTGACTCCAGGTGGCAGAACAACTCAGCCCACTTGGAAGCAGGGGGCCAGTCACTGGACTTCCCTGGAGAGGGACAGGCCTGCTCACCTGGTGTAGTAGATCCAGGTGAGACCATAGGTGAGGAGGAAGCCAACCCCCATGAGGGTCCCTCTGATCAGGGTGAGGACCAGGTCCCAGGAGCACTGCTGCTCCCCAGTCACACAGCTGCATGAAGAGGGGCATCCTGGGGAAGGGGAGAGAGTGAAGTTCTGCCCCCAGACCCTAGACCCTCCCACAGCCAAACAGCTGACCAGGCTGCCCGCTCCCAGTGCCTGTCTTGCAACTCACTCTGCACAGACAGGCTGAAGGAAACATGCTGGGAGCCCAGCAGGTTCTGAGCTCGGCAGGTGAATTCCCCTCCATCTCCAGCCCCGACCTGGAGCAGCTCCAGGACACCAGGTGCTGAGGGCTGGGAGGGGCTCAGGGTTTTTCCCTCCCGGGACCAGCTCATCCTGGCAGGGGGCTTGCTATCAGCCACGCACACCAGGCGCAGGAACTGGCCCTCCAGGACAGGTAGCGATGTGCGGTTGCTCAGGGTCTTCAGGGCTGGGTGAGAGAAACACAGCAAGGTGGGGGGAGCTGAGGGGTCTGTCTCCCCCTCGCTCTTCCTACAGAGCCAGAAGGAGAAAGGCAGGGCCATGTCACAAGAGCAAGAGGTGGGTTAATCGTGGCTGAAGGGGCAACAACCCTCATGGTCAGCTCAGGGTACCAGAAAAAGGGGGCTGAGCTGAGATGGAAGGATGAGGAGAAGTGTGTGTGCAGCTCAGGTGGAGATGCACCCAGAGCTGAGTCAGGCTGGCAGATGAGGGGATGCACCTGTGTCTGCTGCTTGCAGGGAGGACCAGGAAACCAAACACACGATAGTGACGCGAGAGAGGCAAGTCAGATGTTTTGGAGTGTTGAGTGCCAGGCTGAGGGCCTTTGTCCTGTGCTTAGTGGAAAGTCGTAGGGTCTGTGAGTAGGGGAAACAGAATCAGAGCTGATTCTAGAAAGATCCTGTTGGGGCCAAGCGAGGCCTGGAAGCGAGGGATGGACAGGAGACAGGG
This sequence comes from Diceros bicornis minor, assembly GCF_020826845.1. Classification (NCBI taxonomy): domain Eukaryota; kingdom Metazoa; phylum Chordata; class Mammalia; order Perissodactyla; family Rhinocerotidae; genus Diceros; species Diceros bicornis. Next base: position 27,753,472 of record NC_080773.1, read on the forward strand.
AGGCAGAGGCAATGGTCCAGGGTCGAGGACAAAGACAGGAGCTGGGTCTGGGCCAAGGGCAAGGAGAAGAGGGAAGTAATTTATGAAGTGAAGTCCTGGAGACTCGCTGACTCGTGAGGTGCAACAGAGAGAAAGGGAGTGTCTAGTGTTATGTCCACACCACTTCTGGGTTAAGTAGGGGTTGGTTGGGGGCAGTTGAGAGGCATCAGCAAGAGGTGGCTAAATGTGCAGATCCGTGGTTGGATATAAAGTTATGGAGGCATCACGGTAGGGATGGGATCTGAGGTGGAGACATGGAAGGGAATGAATATGCCCAGGAAAGTGGAGAGAGAATGAAACAAGGGTCCAGGGTGGAGCCATGGGGAATGGGAGCATTCAAGGCTTCTGGAAAAGATGATCACATCAGAGATGAAAGAGGGTACATATCATAGGAGGTGAGAGCAAACAAACTCAAGAAAAGGGAGCAGAACCCAGAGTTGTCCAAATCACAGAGACAGAAAGAGGAATGTTGGTCGCCAGGGGCTGGGAGGAAGAGAGGGGAATTAGGAGTTAGTGTCTGATGGGTATGGAGTTTCAGTTCCGCAAGAAAAGACTGGTTGCCCAACACTGTGAACGTGCTTAACACTGCTGAGCTGTACCGTTAAAAATGGTGACCATGGTAAAATTTATGCTATGTGTTCTTAACTACAATTAAAAATAATCTTTAAAACTAATGAAAAGATGAAGGGGATCAAAAGGAACAAACTTCCGGTTATAAAATAAATAAGTCCTAGGGAGGTAACATATCACATGGCGACTATAGTTAACAATACTGTGCTGCATATTTGAAAGTTGCTAAGAGAATAAATCTTAGAAGTTCTCATCACAAGAAAATAAAATGCTAGGGGCTGACCCAGTGGCATAGTGGTTAAGTTCGCGCTCTCCGCTTCAGCAGCCCGGGGTTCACAGGTTCTGATCCTGGGCAGTCCTACACACCACTCATCAAGCCATGCTGTGGCGGCATCCCACATACAAAAATGGAGGAAGATTGGCACAGATGTTAGCTCAGGGACAATCTTCCTCAAGCAAAAAGAGGAAGATTGCCAACAGATGTTAGCTCTGGGCCAATCTTCCTCACCAAAAAGAAAAAAAAATCTGTAGCTACATATGGTGATAGCTGTTAACTAGACTTATTGTGGTGATCATTTCACAATATACACAAATATCAAATCATTATGTTGTACAGCTCAAACTAATATAATGCTATATGTCAATCATATCTCAAAATAATAATAAATAAATAAAAGCTAGAGGAGAGAACATGGATGAGCCAACAACGATACAGGTCCCATCGACATGAGATGGCAGTGAGGGTGGGTGGCAGGCAGCCCCAGACCCAGGGGACTTAGTAGTGAGGGTCGAGGTTCTCTTCTCCAAGCCATGAGCTGGCAGAGGCCCCACTCCCATCACAGCCCCAGAGAAGAGAGCATCTTTCCTACCTGTGACATTTCCGGAGAAGACACGGATGGTGAGGTTCTGTGGAGCATCTGGGAGAGAAAGATATGTCCCTGCTTCAGAGGCAAGGAGTGGGAAGGAAGTTGAGCTGGCACTCAGGGAGGGTGGTGGAAGCCGGGAAGGTGGGGATTGCTGGCCGTCCTGCCCACTCCCAACCTGGACTCCCAGGGCCCAGATCCATGCCCCAGTGTTCACAGGTCAGCTCGCCCTTGCTCTCTCTCCCTTCTCTACACACACACACTCCTCTGCCCTCAGGGACCAGCCATCCCTCCAGCACTCACAGGAGACATTGAGCTGAATGGTTCTCTCTCGGGTCAAGTGAACACCTTGGAGTTTCACCTGACAGGTGAGGTTGGTGTTATGGTCCTGGGGCCTCGGGATGAGAGTAAGCACCGAGGAGTGGTGGATCTTGCCGTCCAGCGAGTCAGAAGGACTCCTGACCCAGGAGAACGTGAGAGATCTTCCCCCGTCACAGGACCCTGGCAGGCTGCAGGTCATCTTTGTGGGGCGGCCGGACTCCAGAGGCTCCAGAAAGTGGATGTCAGGTTTCTCTGTCAGGTCTGAGGAGGAGACAGGGAGAAGCCTGGGCCCCAGGGAGGTGGGGACCCAGGGTGTGACCCTGAAAGGGACCAGAGCCTCAGGGCTGGAGCTGACCTGAGGTCCTGTATCCCTCTGACCATCCCAGCCCAAAGGTCTGGGGCAGACAATGTTCCAGTGTCCTGTTCCTGTTCTAAGACGAGGGTCCCCATGTCCCAGGGTCCTCTCCTGGGGCCCCTGCCGTACCTGTCACCTGCAAATTCAGCTTCTTATCTCTGTAATTATAGTTCACATAATATCCTCTCTCCACTCGGAAGAAGTAGACGCCTGTGTCACTTCTCCTGGCGTTTCTGATTCTCAGGGAGCAGTTGTTGGTCCTGAGGTCCCCGAGGAGGCGGAACCGGCCCTCCGTCTCTACATTCCCTTGTTGCTCTGGGTTGTTTGTGGCCACAAGGCTTTGGTGGCGCCTGTTGTCCCCATCACGGAACCAGTATATGTAGAGTTTACCATAGCTGGAACCCAAGGGGTAGGAGAAGGAGCAGGGCACGAGGACACACAGACCCTCCTGCACCATCACCAATTCCTGCACATGGAGCTGGTACCCTGGATACTCCTGTAGGGACCCTGGGGGGACACAGAGGCTCAGCTGCAGCTCCAGCCCCTCCCCGACCACTGCCCATCCCTCCCCCCTCAGCCACTCACCCTCCCACAGCAGGGGCAGCACCAGCAGGGGCAGCATATCTGCCTCGGCCTGGGCACAGCCCGGGTCCAGCTCCCTCTGTCAGGCAAGGAAATGCCCCGAACGTGGGGTGGGGCCAAGGAAGCCCCAACAGGAAGCCAGTGGGTGAGGGAGAGCTGCGGCTTCCACGGAAGGGGAACTTGGACACCACAAGGCGTGGAGGGAGGTAGGGGCTGAGAAACCATCCTGTCCCACCCTCTCCCTTCACCCGATGCTGCAGGTGACTATCCTGAGGTCCCCAGAGATTGAGAGTCTCGTCCACACAGGAATCTAGAAATGATCACCTTCCAAATGCTGTAGAAGTCAAGAGTGAAGTCACCGAGGGGCCAGAGCAGTTAGAAAAGAGGAAGGGGTGCTGGTAGTGTGATTCGATGGGAACCCCCCGGTCCAGCTGAAAACCACGGAACGTTCTGGAAAAGGATAACTTTAAATTTTCTTAAAACTGTTCAAGTGCTGGTAAGAAGGAAAGGAATTTGCAGACCCAAATCCAGTGGAAGGAGGAACTCAGGGAGGAAAGCTGAGAGTTAAAGCCCTTTGCTCTGAGGGGCACAAAGCTGGCACATTTGGGTGCTGGTCTTAACGATCTGAGGGTGTTGGTGCCAGCGATGGAGCAAAGGCTGGCACAAAACAGGATGTCCCCGTTCAGCGGAGTTCCCAAAAGGCTAGACCTCAGCACAGAAGCTCAATCTTCAGGGCCTCTCACAGGCACCACCCCTTTTTCAAAGCCCTGGCGAGGGCCCAGGTGATGTGTGGAAACAACCTGTTATCCTCCTGCTCTTTTACAAAAGAAATTGATCAATGTTTCCCCAAATCTGGCAAGGATCTTAAACAGTTTAAACCTTCCTAGTGACAAGTTGTGGGATTGAAAGAAAGCTTCTTAAACTATAAAAGATAAAAAGAAATTCCAATCAGTTGAGCCAAAGGAAATACTGAATTCTCTTTCTATGCTTTCTACTATATATGTAGAATATACTTATAATTTAATATATTTATTAATATAATACTAACATCTGTTAATATACTGTATAACAAAATTATTCTCATCTAACGTGGTGATCAAAGAGTATGAGTGAAAAACTGTGAGGAAAATGTGTTATGCAGGTGTGCCAGACAGGTATTCCATACTATCAATAAAAATAGCCTCTAATTTCTCTAAGTTGTTTGATATTTGGGTTTTGAGCATTTTATTATTTATTTATTTATTTATTTATTTGTTTGTTTGTTTGTTTTTGGTGAGTAAGATTGTCCCTGAGCTAACACCTGCGCCAATATTCCTCTATTCTGTATATAAGACGCTGCCACAGCATGGTTTGATGAGCGGTGTGTAGGTCTCTGCCTGGGATCCAAACCCATGAACCACTGGCTGCTGAAGTGGAGCATGTCAACTTAACCACTACGCCACTGGGCTGCCCCTTGGAGCATTTTAGCTTTTATGATTTGATGTGATGTGTTTTCTCATTTCAAAAATATTCATATGTGTAGCACCTTTCTTATTTTCTTTTTCTAAGGCATGATCTCAACCTCTGTGTAAATGTCAGGCTCCACAGAACCCAGGACTGCCGCTGCCGTGGGGTTCCAGGGAACAAGAGAACACCGGCTGCATCCCCCTCTCCTCACGTGCTGCAGGGAAGATGTCGGGGCAAAGCAGGAAGTGAAGAAGGCCAGGATCCATGTGGTTGTGCAGCACAAATTCACAGCAGCTGGTGGTCTAGCAGATCTCAAGCTGGGATTATCAAAAAGACAAGAAATAACAAGTGTTGGCAAGGATGTGAAAAAAGGGAACTCTTGTGCACTGTTGGTGGGATGTAAACTGGTGCAGTCACTATGGAAGACAGTGTGGAGGTTCCTCAAAAAGTTAAAAATAGAACTACCATATGAACCAGCATTCTAATTCTGTGTATTTGTTCAAAGAAAACGAAAACACTAACTTGATGAGATATCTGCACCCCCATGTTCATTGCAGCATTATTTACAATAGCCAAGCCATGGACACAATCTAAGTTTCCATTGATGGATGAATGGATAAAGAAAATGTGATATATACACACACACACAATGAAATATTATTCAGCCGTAAAAAAGAAAGAAATCCTGTCATTTCCAACAACATGAATGGAACTTGAGGGCATTATGCTAAATAAATCAGACAGAGAAAGAAAAATGCGGTATGATCTCACTTGTATGTGGAATCCTAAAAAAAAAAAACAGAGTGACGTCAGCATCATGGCGGAGTGAGCTTTCCCGTGAACTCTTCCCCCGACAAGATACAACAAAAGCAACAGCCACAGCCCAACAACGGAATCCCAGACACTGAAAACCTAGAGCGGAGGGATGCACACTGCCGCACATCTGAGAGCAGAACGTGCTGGGCCCCCGGAGGAAGTGGGGAGAGGTAAGGAGAACTCCGCTCCCTCCCCATCAGATCAGCGATCCCGGTCCGTGCGGCTCCCAGAGAGGGGGGAGGGGCGGCCCTCGGCGGGGAAACCGTGGCTCTTCGGACTCTCTCAGCCAGTGGGAAACTCCTGCACAGAGGACTCAGAGGAGCCACAGGGCTACCATCAACATCTGAGCACCGCAGAGAGCGGATAAAGAGGGGCAAACGAGAAGCCCCCCACGTCAGGGACCCAGAGGGCAAAAGAGAGAGCTCCCCCCTCCCTGCAACCCGGAGTCTGCAGCTCGACCAGACCAGACCTAGCGATCCGAGGCAGTCCTGATCAAACGACTGGACCCGTGGATCGCAGCGGGGAAAAAAAAACAAAACTGCGGATCGCAGCAGAAAAACCGGGGCAGAGCACAGGGGGCTTAGACTACACAGCCCTTTACCACCAGACAGTGGCGGCAGGTGGAAATTGCAACCAGAGACTTCCAGGATAAGGAAAAACAAAACAAACACAGGAACCACAATGCAAAAATATATGAAATCACCAGACGAGAAACAAAATGACAAGCACCCAGAAATCAACCCCGAAGACACAGAAATCCATAAACTAAATGACAGAGATTTCAAAATAGCTATCATAAAAACACTCAACGAAATACGAGACAACACAGACAAACAATTCAATGAGATTAGGAGTTTCTTCACAAAAGAGATTGAAATCATAAAGAAAAACCAATCAGTACTGATGGAGATGAAGAACACAATGGAGGAGATAAAGGAGAATCTGGAATCTTTAAAGAACAGAGCTGACAATATAAAGGAAAGAATTAGTACTTTAGAGGATAGGAATACAGATATACTCCAGATGGAAGAGGAGAGAGAACTAAGACTAAAAAGAAATGAAGAAAGACTCCGACAAATATCTGACTCTATTAGAAAATGTAACATAAGAATTATAGGTATTCCTGAGGGAGAGGAGAGGGAAAGAGGAACAGAGAGCCTATTCAAGGAAGTAATAGCTGAAAATTTCCCAAATCTGGGGAAGGAGCAGGAAATACCAGTAAGCGAAGCCAACAGGACACCTATATACATTAACAGACAAAGGCCTTCAACACGACACCTAGTGGTAAGGCTAGCCAGGGTCAACGACAAAGAAACAATATTAAGGGCAGCTAGACAAAAACAAAAAATAACGTACAAAGGAACTCCCATCAGGCTCTCAGCGGATTTCTCAACAGAAACTTTTCAGGCTAGAAGAGACTGGAATGATATATTCAAAATACTGAAAGACAAAAACTTTCAGCCAAGAATACTCTATCCAGCAAAAATATCCTTCAAATATGATGGAGAAATAGTAACTCTCCCAGATAAACAAAAGCTAAGGGAGTTCATGGCCACGAGACCCCCACTACAAGAAATACTCAAGAAGGCCCTCAAGTCTGAAAAAAAGAAGAGAAAGGGAACACAAAGCTTGGAGGAAGGGGAAAAGTAGGTAGACAAAATCAGAGAAATAGTAGATCTTTACCGGAATAGGTTAGAAACCACTTAAATACTAAACTCAAAGATCAAAGGAAGAAATTCACCAAAAATAAATTTAACCTCATCACTGTAAACACACAGCCACAACACAAGATAGAATAAGGTATAACAAGAGCAACTTAGAAGGGGAAGAGGAAAGTGACTGAATTGACTTAGTATAAGGAAATAGGAGGCTATCAGATAATGGACTATCTCATACACAAGATTTTTTGCCCAAACCTCAAGGTAACCACTAAACAAATAATCAAAGCAAAACCACATATGATAAACAAAGAGAAAACTAGAAGAATCATAAGACAGAACAACCAAACTGAATTGGCAGTCCAAAACAAATGGGACAAGAAACAAAGGAAATGCAAAAGAACCAGAAAATAAGTGACAAAACAGCAACATTAAGCCCTCATATATCAATAATTACCCTAAATGTAAATGGATTGAACTCTCCAATCAAAAGATACAGAGTGGCAGGATGGATTAAAAAGCAAGACCCAACAATATGCTGCCTTCAGGAAACACATCTTAGCACTAAAGACAAGCACAGGCTCAGAGTGAAAGGATGGAAGACAATACTCCAAGCTAATGGCAAACAAAAGAAAGCAGGTGTTGCCATACTCATATCAGACAAAGTAGACTTCAAGATAAAACAGGTTAAGAAAGACAAAGAAGGGAAATATATAATGATAAAAGGGACACTACATCAAGAAGACATATCACTTATAAATATATATGCACCCAACATAGGAGCACCAATGTACATAAAGCAACTATTAACAAACCTAAAAGGAGAAATCAACAACAACACAATAATAGTAGGGGATCTTAACACCCGACTTACAGCAATGGATAGATCATCCAGACAAAATGTTAATAAAGAAATATTAGACTTAAATGAAAAACTGGACGAGATGGACCTAGTAGACATATACAGAGCACTCCATCCAAAAACAGCTGACTACACATTCTTCTCAATTGCGCATGGAACATTCTCTAAGATAGACCATATGTTGGGAAACAAAGCAAGCCTCAATAAATTTAAGAAGATTGAAATCATAACAAGCATCTTTTCAGACCATAAGGCTATGAAACTGGAAATGAACCATGAAAAAAAAACTGGGAAAGTGACAAAAATGTGGAGATTAAACAACATGTTACTGAACAACCAATGGATCATTGATGAAATTAAAGGAGAAATCAAAAACTATCTGGAAACAAACGAAAATGATAACATGCCATATCAAACCATATGGGATGCAGCAAAAGCGGTCCTGAGAGGGAAACTCATAGCGATACAAGCCCACCTTAACAAACAAGAAAAAGCCCTAATAGGCAACCTTAAATTACACCTAACAGAACTAGAAAAAGAAGAACAAACAAAGCCCAAAGCCAGCAGAAGGAGAGAAATAATAAAAATCAGAGCAGAAATAAATGATATTGAGACCAAAAAAATAGTAGAAAGGATTAATGAAACAAAGAGTTGGTTCTTCGAGAAGATAAACAAAATTGACAAACCCTTAGCCAGGCTTACTAAGAAAAAAAGAGAAAAGGCTCAAATAAATAAAATTAGAAATGAAAGAGGAGAAATTACAACGGATACCATGGAAATACAGAGGATTATAAGAGAATGCTATGAGAAATTATATGCCAACAAATTGGACAATCTAGAAGAAATGGATAAATTCTTAGACTTATACAACCTCCCAAAATTGAACCAAGAAGAAATGGAGAATCTGAATAGACCAATAACAAGTAAAGAGATTGAAATAGTAATCAAAAACCTCCCAAAAAATAAAAGTCCAGGACCAGATGGCTTCTCCAGTGAATTTTACCAAACATTCAAAGAAGATTTAATACCCATCCTTCTCAAACTATTCCAAAAATAGAGGAAGATGGAACACTTCCTAAATCATTCTATGAGGCCAACATCACCCTGATACCAAAACCAGGCAAAGACAATACAAAGAAAGAAAATTACAGGCCAATATCGCTGATGAACATTGATGCAAAAATCCTCAACAAAATATTGGCAAACCGAATACAACAATACATTAAAAAGATCATACACCATGATCAAGTGGGATTTATACCAGAGATGCAGGGATGGTTCAACATCCACAAATCAATCAACGTGATACATCACATCAACAAAACAAAGAATAAAAACCACATGATCATCTCAATAGATGCAGAGAAGGCATTTGACAAGATACAACATCCATTTATGATAAAAACTCTCAATAAAATGGGGATAGAAGGAAGGTACCTCAACATAATAAAGGCCATATATGACAAACCCACAGCTAACATCATACTCAACGGGGAAAGACTGAACGCCATTCCTCTGAGAACAGGAACGAGGCAGGGCTGCCCACTCTCACCACTCCTGTTCAACATAGTACTGGAGGTTTTGGCCAGAGCAATTAGGCAAGGAAAAGGAATAAAAGGAATCCAAATAGGTAACGAAGAAGTGAAACTCTCACTATTTGCAGATGACATGATTGTATATATAGAAAACCCTAAAGAATCTGTTGGGAAACTATTAGAAACAATCAACAACTACAGCAAAGTTGCAGGGTACAAAATCAATCTACAAAAATCAGTTGCATTTCTATATGCTAATAATGAACCAACAGAAAGAGAGCTCAAAAAGATAATACCATTTACAATTGCATCCAAAAGAATAAAATACCTAGGAATAAATCTTACCAAGGAGGTGAAGGACCTATACAATGAGAACTACAAGACATTATTGAGGGAAATCCACGATGACATAAAGAAATGGAAAGATATCCCATGCACGTGGATTGGAAGAATAAAAATAGTTAAAATGTCTATATTACCTAAAGCAATCTACAGATTCAATGAAATCCCAATCAGAATCCCAATGACATTCTTCACAGAAATAGAAAAAAGAATACTAAAATTTATATGGGGCAACAAAAGACCCCGAATAGCTAAAGAAATCCTAAAGAAAAAGAACAAAGCAGGAGGCATCACAATTCCTGACTTCAAAACATACTACAAAGCAATAGTAATCAAAACAGCATGGTACTGGTACAAAAACAGACACACAGATCAATGGAACAGAATTGAAAGCCCAGAAATAAAACCACACATATACGGACAGCTAATTTTCGACAAAGGTGCTAAGAACATGCAATGGAGAAAGGAAAGTCTCTTCAATAAATGGTGTTGGGAAAACTGGTCAGCCACATGCAAAAGAATGAAAGTGGACCACGTATTATCGCCATTCACAAAAATTAACTCAAAATGGATCAAAGACCTGAAGGTGAGATCTGAAACTATAAAACTCATAGAAGAAAATATAGGCAACACACTATTTGACATTGGTTTTAAAGGAATCTTTTCGGATGACATGCCTACCCAGACTAGGGAAACTAAAGAAAAAATAAACAAGTGGGACTTTATCAGATTAAAGAGCTTTTATAAGACAAATGAAACCAGAATCAAGATGAACAAACGACCAACCAGCTGGGAAAGAATATTTGCAAAACATACATCTGACAAGGGGTTGATCTCCATAATATATAAAGAACTCACACAATTGAACAACAAAAAAACAAAGAACGCGATCAAAAAATGGGCAGAGGAAATGAACAGACACGTCTCCAAGGAAGATATACAGATGGCCAATAGACACATGAAAAGATGCTCAACATCACTAATCATCAGGGAAATGCAAGTCAAAACAACACTAAGATACCACCTCACACCTGTTAGAATGGCTAAAATCACCAAGACAAAAAACAACAAATGTTGGGAGGATGTGGAGAAACAGGAACCCTCATACACAGCTGATGGGAATGCAAATTGGTGCAGCCTCTATGGAAAACGGTATGGAAATTCCTCAAAGAATTAAAAATAGAGATGCCCTATGATCCAGCCATCCCACTAATGGGAATCTATCCAACGCACCTGAAATCAACAATCCAAAGAGGCTTATGCACCCCTATGTTCATTGCAGCATTATTCACCATAGCCAAGAAGTGGAAGCAACCTAAGTGTCCCTCGACTGACGATTGGATTAAGAAAATGTGGTATATATATACAATGGAATACTACTCAGCCATAAAAAAAAGACAAAATCGTCCCATTTGCAACAACATGGATGGGCCTGGAGCGTATTATGTTAAGTGAAATAAGCCAGAAAGAGAAAGACAAACACTGTATGATCTCACTCATATGTGGAATATAAACCAACACATGGACAGAGAAAACTGAACTGTGGTTACCAGGGCAGTGGGGGTGGGGGGTGGGCACAAGGGGTGAAGGGAGTCATATATGTGGTGATGGACAAACAAAAATGTACAACCCAAAATTTCACAATGTTAGAAACCATTAAAACATCAATTAAAAAAAATAAAAAAAAAAAACAGAAAGAGAAAGGAAACTTATAGATACAGAGAAAAGATTGGTGGTTGCCAGAAGCAGGGAGCGGGGGTGGGCAAACTGACTGAAGGTGGTCAAAATGTACAATCTTCCAGTTATAAAATAAATAAGTCATGGGGATGTAACGTACAGCATGGTCATTAGGGTTAACAATATCAGTTAATAATACTATTAACTATAATAATATACTTAATAATACTGTACTAAATATTTAAAGTTGCTAGAAGAGTAGAACTTAAAAGTTCTCATGACAAGAAAAAAAATTGTAGCTGTATGAGGTAATGGATGTGAGCTAGACATGTTGTGGTGATCATTTCACCATATATAGATACATATTGAATCATTATGTTGGACACTGAAGTTTGGTTTAGCCATCTTCTCCTTCCTTTCTTTGTGGTTTCCTGCAAGCTAAAGACAACACGTTAGGCTTGTCCTGAGCAGGGCTGTGGTTAATGTCTTATGGGGCCAGAGGCCAGGGTAACAAAATGAACATAATGTTATGTCAATTATATGTCAATAGAAGAAAAATATATACAAAAGAAAATGTATAAAAAAGAAAAATTTATTAAAAATATATAAAAAACAATCTCAAGCTGAGTACTTAGATTAGAGTGTTCCAAGATGTTTAGGTAATGCTCCCTTTGTGCTCCATTGGCCTTTCAACATCTGCATAACAAATTCTTTACATTAAATTCTCTCTGTTGAAACACATAGTGTGGCTTCTCTTTTCATGATTGGCTCTTGACTGACTAAATCTCAAGAGAAAATAAAATGAGCATGAGGTGATTACAAATGCCTTCAGGATAAAACTCACAGCCAGGAGTGTGACGTCAGCATCATGGCGGAGTGAGCTTTCCCGTGAATTCTTCCCCCACAAAATACAACAAAAGTAACAGCCACAGACAAACAACGGAATCCCAGACAGTCAAAAGCTGGAGCGGAGGGATCCACACTGCCGCACATCTGAGAGCGGAACGTGCTGGGCCCCCGGAGGAAGTGGGGAGAGGTAAGGAGAACTCCGCTCCCTCCCCATCAGATCAGCGATCCGGTCCGCGCGGCTCCCAGAGAGGGGGGAGGGGCGGCCCTCGGCGGGAAACTGCAGCTCTTCGGGCGCTCTCAGCCAGTGGGAAACTCCCGCACAGAGGACTCAGAGGAGCCACAGGGCTACCATCAACATCTGAGCAACCCAGAGAGCGGATAAAGAGGGGCAAACGAGAAGCCTCCCACGTCAGGGACCCAGAGGGCAAAAGAGAGAGCTCCCCCCTCCCCACAACCCGGAGTCTGCAGCTCGACCAGATCTAGCGGTCCGAGGCAGACCTGAATAAATTGGACTGGACCCGTGGATCGCAGTGGGGAAAAGAAACAAAACAAAACAAAACAAAACTGCGGATCGCAGCAGAAAAACTGGGGCAGAGCGCAGGGGGCTTAGACTACACAGCCCTTCACCACCACACAGTGGCGGCAGGTGGAAAGTGCAACCAGAGACTTCCAGGATGAGGAAAACCAAAACCAACACAGGAACCACAATGCAAAAATATATGAAATCACCAGACCAGAAACAAAATGACAAGCAACCAGAAATCAACCCCGAAGACACAGAAATCCATAAACTAAATGACAGAGATTTCAAAATAGCTATCATAAAAACACTCAACGAAATACGAGACAACACAGACAAACAATTCAATGAGATTAGGAGTTTCTTCACAAAAGAGATTGAAATCATAAAGAAAAACCTATCAGGGCTGATGGAGATGAAGAACACAATGGAGGAGATAAAGGAGAATCTGGAATCTTTAAAGAACAGAGCTGACAATATGGAGGAAAGAATTAGTACTTTAGAGGATAGGAATACAGATATACTCCAGATGGAAGAAGAGAGAGAACTAAGACTAAAAAGAAATGAAGAAAGACTCCGAGAAATATCGGACTCTATTAGAAAATGTAACATAAGAATTATAGGTATTCCTGAGGGAGAGGAGAGGGAAAGAGGAACAGAGAGCCTATTCAAGGAAATAATAGCTGAAAATTTCCCAAATCTGGGGAAGGAGCAGGAAATACCAGTAAGCGAAGCCAACAGGACTCCTATATATATTAACAGACAAAGGCCTTCACCACGACACCTAGTGGTAAGGCTAGCCAGGGTCAACGACAAAGAAACAATATTAAGGGCAGCTAGACAAAAACAAAAAATAACGTACAAAGGAACTCCCATCAGGCTCTCAGCGGATTTCTCAACAGAAACTTTTCAGGCTAGAAGAGACTGGAATGATATATTCAAAATACTAAAAGACAAAAACTTTCAGCCAAGAATACTCTATCCAGCAAAAATATCCTTCAAATATGATGGAGAAATAGTAACTCTCCCAGATAAACAAAAGCTAAGGGAGTTCATGGCCACGAGACCGCCACTACAAGAAATACTCAAGAAGGCCCTCAGGCCCGAAAACAAGAAGAGAAAGGGAACACAAAGCTTGGAGTAAGGAGAAAAGTAGGCAGACAAAATCAGAGAAATAGTAGATCTTTACCGGAATAGGTTAGCAACCACTTAAATACTAAACTCAAAGATCAAAGGAAGAAATTCACCAAAAATAAATTTAACCTCATCACTGTAAACACACAGCCACAACACAAGATAGAATAAGGTATAACAAGAGCAACTTAGAAGGGGAAGAGGAAAGTGACTGAATTGACTTAGTATAAGGAAATAGGAGGCTATCAGATAATGGACTATCTCATACAGAAGATTTTTTGCCCAAACCTCAAGGTAACCACTAAACAAATAATCAAATTAAAACCACATATGATAAACAAAGAGAAAACTAGAAGAATCATAAGACAGAACAACCAAACTGAATTGGCAGTCCAAAACAAATGGGACAAGAAACAAAGGAAATGCAAAAGAACCAGAAAATAAGTGACAAAACAGCAACATTCAACCCTCATATTTCAATAATTACCCTAAATGTAAATGGATTGAACTCTCCAATCAAAAGATACAGAGTGGCAGGATGGATTAAAAAGCAAGACCCAACAATATGCTGCCTTCAGGAAACACATCTTAGCACTAAAGACAAGCACAGGCTCAGAGTGAAAGGATGGAAGACAATACTCCAAGCTAATGGCAAACAAAAGAAAGCAGGTGTTGCCATACTCATATCAGACAAAGTAGACTTCAAGATAAAACAGGTTAAGAAAGACAAAGAAGGGAAATATATAATGATAAAAGGGACACTCCATCAAGAAGACATATCACTTATAAATATATATGCACCCAACATAGGAGCACCAATGTACATAAAACAACTATTAACAAACCTAAAAGGAGAAATCAACAACAACACAATAATAGTAGGGGATCTTAACACCCCACTTACAGCAATGGATAGATCATCCAGACAAAAAGTTAATAAAGAAATATTAGACTTAAATGAAAAACTGGACGAGATGGACCTAGTAGACATATACAGAGCACTCCACCCAAAAACAGCTGACTACACATTCTTCTCAAGCGCGCATGGAACATTCTCTAGGATAGACCATATGTTGGGAAACAAAGCAAGCCTCAATAAATTTAAGAGGATTGAAATCATAACAAGCATCTTTTCAGACCATAAGGCTATGAAACTGGAAATGAACCAGGAAAAAAAAGCTGGGAAAGTGACAAAAATGTGGAGATTAAACAACATGCTACTGAACAACCAATGGATCATTGATGAAATTAAAGGAGAAATCAAAAACTATCTGGAAACAAACGAAAATGATAACATGCCATATCAAACCATATGGGATGCAGCAAAAGCGGTCCTGAGAGGGAAACTCATAGCGATACAAGCCCACCTTAACAAACAAGAAAAAGCCCTAATAGGCAACCTTAAATTACACCTAACAGAACTAGAAAAAGAAGAACAAACAAAGCCCAAAGCCAGCAGAAGGAGAGAAATAATAAAAATCAGAGCAGAAATAAATGATATTGAGACCAAAAAAA
This sequence comes from Diceros bicornis minor, assembly GCF_020826845.1. NCBI lineage: Eukaryota > Metazoa > Chordata > Mammalia > Perissodactyla > Rhinocerotidae > Diceros > Diceros bicornis. Next base: position 27,768,556 of record NC_080773.1, read on the forward strand.
CAGTAGAAAGGATTAATGAAACAAAGAGTTGGTTCTTCGAGAAGATAAACAAAATAGACAAACCCTTAGCCAGGCTAACTAAGAAAAAAAGAGAAAAGGCTCAAGTAAATAAAATTAGAAATGAAAGAGGAGAAATTACAACGGATACCATGGAAATACAGAGGATTATAAGAGAATACTATGAGAAATTATATGCCAACAAATCGGACAATCTAGAAGAAATGGATAAATTCTTGGACTTATACAACCTCCCAAAATTGAACCAAGAAGAAGTGGAGAATCTGAACAGACCAATCACAAGTAAAGAGATTGAAATAGTAATCAAAAACCTCCCAAAAAATAAAAGTCCAGGACCAGATGGCTTCTCCAGTGAATTTTACCAAACATTCAAAGAAGATTTAATACCCATCCTCCTCAAACTATTCCAAAAAATAGAGGAAGATGGAACACTTCCTGAATCATTCTACGAGGCCAACATCACCCTGATACCGAAACCAGACAAAGACAATACAAAGAAAGAAAATTACAGGCCAATATCGCTGATGAACATTGATGCAAAAATCCTCAACAAAATATTGGCAAACCGAATACAACAATATATTAAAAAGATCATACACCATGATCAAGTGGGATTTATACCAGAGACGCAGGGATGGTTCAACATCCGCAAATCAATCAACGTGATACATCACATCAACAAAACAAAGAATAAAAACCACATGATCATCTCAATAGACGCAGAGAAGGCATTTGACAAGATACAACATCCATTTATGATAAAAACTCTCAATAAATTGGGAATAGAAGGAAAGTACCTCAACATAATAAAGGCCATATATGACAAACCCACAGCTAACATCATACTCAACGGGGAAAGACTGAAAGCCATTCCTCTGAGAACAGGAACGAGGCAGGGCTGCCCACTCTCACCACTCCTGTTCAACATAGTACTGGAGGTTTTGGCCAGAGCAATTAGGCAAGAAAAAGGAATAAAAGGAATCCAAATAGGTAACGAAGAAGTGAAACTCTCACTATTTGCAGATGACATGATTGTATATATAGAAAACCCTAAAGAATCTGTTGGAAAACTGTTAGAAACAATCAACAACTACAGCAAAGTTGCAGGGTACAAAATCAATCTACAAAAATCAGTTGCATTTCTATATGCTAATAATGAACTAACAGAAAGAGAGCTCAAAAAGATAATACCATTTACAATTGCATCAAAAAGAATAAAATACCTAGGAATAAATCTTACCAAGGAGGTGAAGGACCTATACAATGAGAACTACAAGACATTATTGAGGGAAATCAACGATGACATAAAGAAATGGAAAGATATCCCATGCACGTGGATTGGAAGAATAAACATAGTTAAAATGTCTATATTACCTAAAGCAATCTACAGATTCAATGCAATCCCAATCAGAATCCCAATGACATTCTTCACAGAAATAGAAAAAAGAATACTAAAATTTATATGGGGCAACAAAAGACCCCGAATAGCTAAAGAAATCCTAAAGAAAAAGAACAAAGCAGGAGGCATCACAATTCCTGACTTCAAAACATACTACAAAGCAATAGTAATCAAAACAGCATGGTACTGGTACAAAAACAGACACACAGATCAATGGAACAGAATTGAAAGCCCAGAAATAAAACCACACATATACGGACAGCTAATTTTCGACAAAGGTGCTAAGGACATGCAATGGAGAAAGGAAAGTCTCTTCAATAAATGGTGTTGGGAAAACTGGACATCCACATGCAAAAGAATGAAAGTGGACCATGTGCTATCGCCATACACAAAAATTAACTCAAAATGGATCAAAGACCTGAAGGTGAGACCTGAAACTATAAAACTCATAGAAGAAAATATAGGCAACACACTATTTGACATTGGGTTTAAAGGAATCTTTTCGGATGACATGCCTACCCAGACTAGGGAAACTAAAGAAAAAATAAACAAGTGGGACTTTATCAGACTAAAGAGCTTTTATAAGACAAATGAAATCAGAATCAAGATGAACAAACAACCAACCAGCTGGGAGAGAATATTTGCAAAACATACATCTGACAAGGGGTTGATCTCCATAATATATAAAGAACTCACACAATTGAACAACAAAAAAACAAACAACCCGATCAAAAAATGGGCAGAGGAAATGAACAGACACTTCTCCAAGGAAGATATACAGATGGCCAATAGGCACATGAAAAGATGCTCAACATCACTAATCATCAGGGAAATGCAAATCAAAACAACACTAAGATACCACCTCACGCCCGTTAGAATGGCTATAATCACCAAGACAAAAAACAACAAATGTTGGAGAGGATGTGGAGAAACAGGAACCCTCATACACAGCTGGTGGGAATGCAAATTGGTGCAGCCTCTATGGAAAACGGTATGGAGATTCCTCAAAGAATTAAAAATAGAGATGCCCTATGATCCAGCCATCCCACTACTGGGAATCTATCCAACGCACCTGAAATCAACAATCCAAAGAGGCTTATGCACCCCTATGTTCATTGCAGCATTATTCACCATAGCCAAGAAGTGGAAGCAACCTAAGTGTCCCTCGACTGACGATTGGATTAAGAAAATGTGGTATATATATACAATGGAATACTACTCAGCCATAAAAAAAGACAAAATCGTCCCATTTGCAACAACATGGATGGGCCTGGAGCGTATTATGTTAAGTGAAATAAGCCAGAAAGAGAAAGACAAACACTGTATGATCTCACTCATATGTGGAATATAAACCAACACATGGACAGAGAAAACTGGACTGTGGTTACCCGGGAAGTGGGGGTGGGGGGTGGGGGGTGGGCACAAGGGGTGAAGGGAGTCATATATGGGGTGAAGGACAAACAAAAATGTACAACCCAAAATCTCACAATGTTAGAAACCATTAAAATATCAATAAAAAAAAAAACTCACAGCCAACTAGAAATAAAGGAAAATTTCCCTAACAAGATAAAGAGTGTCTGCAGAAAACATCCCAGCTAATGGAGTAGTATCAGGTCTTATCTGAGGAAGGCAGTAAACATAAGCAAAAGATATAAGAATTGAAAAACAGAAAAAAAGAAGTCTTTCTTCATAAATGATTGCATATATAGAAAAATCTAAAAGTATATACACATGGATTTGGGGGCTTTATAGGAGAGTTAGCAAGGTTGCTAGAGACAAAATTAAATTAAAAAGTCCAAAAAAATTTACAAAAGTCAATTGCATTTCCAAATCACAGTAATAAACAAAAAATGGTATTTTATAAAAGGTGCCATTGATGATAGCATAAGAAATTATGATATGCCCAGAATATGCCTAACTATTTAGAGATCTGGATAGCAAAGATATAATGTGCACCTCCTCCGTGGAGGAAATTATAAATCTGTATTGAAGGACATTAAAGATGTAAATAAATTAAAAAATTCACCATGTTAATGAGTTTGAAAACAATATTGTGTAAATTTCAATTCTACCAAAATTTATGTGTAGCATCAAAGCAATATGTCACCCATCTCTCAGGTGATTTTTGTAGAACTTGGTAACTCCGTTGTAAAGTTGATATTGAAGTAGAAATTTCCACGTATAGCCAAGGCAATGATAAAGAAGAATATGTGAGGAGTGGCTCTGCAGGATATCAAGATACATTACAACATTAGAGAAAATAAGATGGTGTTGCATTGAGAAAGACCAATAGACCAATGGAACAGGATAGAGAACCTACAAGTAGACCTTAACCACAGGAAACATCACCTATGATAGAGGAAATGACAAAAAAGTGACAAAAAGACTTTTCAGTGACATATGTGGGCAACTAGGGATCTAAATTCAATCACATGAAATTGCACCCCTAGCTCATACCGGGCACAAAACTCAAGTGGAGGTGGATTGAAGACCTATTGCTGTTTGAGAGACACAACAACAGAGCTGTTAAAAGACAATGTTGGGCAGGCCCCGTGGCTTAGCGGTTCTGGAGGCCCGGGTTCGGATCTCGGGTGGGCACCGAGGCACTGCTTCTCCGGCCATGCCGAGGCCGCGTTCCACATACAGCAACTAGAAGGATGTGCAGCTGTGACATACAACTATCTACTGGGGCTTTGGGGGGAAAAATAAATAAATAAAATTATTAAAAAAAAAAAAGACAATGTAGCAGTATATCTCGGTGACCTTATGGGAGGGAAGGATTCCTGAACAAGACATAAATAGCACTATCTGTAAAGAGAAACATTGAAGACTTGAACTATATTAAAATTAAGAGCTCTTCATAAAAGACACCATATCAAATATCATTAGCCATCAAATGAGAAAAGATATTTACAACACATATAAGCATTGAGGTACCAGTATCCAGAATAGGAGAAGAATTTCTACCAAAACAGAAGAAAAAGGAAATACAGAAAAATGGGCTGACATGAGCAGATGCCTCATAAGGAGAGCATCCAACTAGCCAGTAAACCAATGAAAAGCAACTCCACCTCATTAGCAATCAGGAAAATGCACATTAAAACAATAATAATATATTACAGGTGCTCCAAGTTGGCAAATATTAAAGCATCTGAAAATGCCAAGTGTTAGTGTTAGTGACACTGTGAGTAACGGAGTTGAAATATCAGTTGGGACAAGCACTTCAGAGGAAAATAGCATTATCTGAGGATAACAACACATCAACTGAGGGTGGGCTTCCACTATGATCCAGCAATTCCACTCCTGGATTTATGTTCAAGAGCAGTGCTGTCAATATAGTAGCCAAGCGCCACATGCGGCAGTCGACCATGGAAAGGTGGTTACACTGATGTGTGCTGCAAGGGGCTAAACGATGTGCTATAAAAGGGTAAAACACACATGATTTCAACGACTTAGTACAAGAAAATGAATGCAAACTATTGCATTAATAGTTTTATAATGATTACATTTCAAAGTGATAGAATCTGGATAGAATGGGTTAATTAAATTAGATAATTAAAACTAACTTCATTTTTTTTAAATTTTTTAATGTGGCATTTAGAAAACTCTAAATAACACATGCGGCTCACATTTGGTGCTCGCATTATATTTCTATCAGACGGTGAAATTCTAAAGAAACTCTTTCCCACATGCACCTGATAGATAGTCAAGAACCCTCATAGGAGCATTGTATATAATAACCCCATTGGAGACACTATAGAAGTCTGTAAATGGTCAAAAGTGTTCACTATGTTGTAGGTGTACAATTGTCAACTAAACACTGCCACACAAAACAATACCTTTTGGAAGTTTGAGGTAAAGAAGCAAAATCATATGTCAGTGCGATTCCATTAATATAAAGTTTAAAAAGGACAAACCCAAGGGGTACTGTTTGCTGATATATTCATAATGCTAAAATTGTAAAGTAAAAAAGAAATATTAAGGTCATTGAGGAGGACTGTGGGGAAGGGACTCAAAGGTGGCTTCTGGGGCTTCTTGCCATCTTCTATTTCTCAACCTGGGTAGGGATTCCATGAGGTCCACTTTATAATTATTCCTCAAACAGAACAAATACGGTTCAGTCATTCTTTTGGATGTTTGTTATATCTCAGAATTAATATGAAAAATAAACTCATGATCAAAAAATTGGAAAGGCACCACTAATGGGATAAGACCACTACTGCTGACTTAAAGTGAACTGTAAGTATTAAAATTAAAAATGAATAGAATTCAGAAATGCTTAATTCTTGAAATTTTGAATTCTTAGATTCAAAAATATTCTACTAGCTTTATTCATAATGGCCCCAAACTGGAATTAACACAAATGTCCATCTACGTAAAATGAGATCAATAAATAGAGGTACATTCACACAATGAAATAATACACAGCAATAAAGAGTGAACTAAAGACATGCTTAAGAATATGGCTAGATTTTACAGACAATATGTCGAGGAAAAGAAGACAGGTACAAAAGAGTTCGATGCTGCAGGATTCCATATATTGAAATTCTTAGCAACCAAAAGACTAATTGGTGATGACAAATATCAGAATAATGGTTTCTCTAAATGTAAAGGATGTGGACTGAGAAGTAGTACAGCCCATATTGCATGGAAAAACCATCTAGAATATGGAATATATTTAAAGTATATAACTTGAAATGGTGGTAGTTTCACAGCAATATATGTCTATATATCTATATCTATATCAGTACCTGTATGTCTATCTATCTGTCTATCACCTATCTATCATCTATCTATCTATCTATCTATCTATCTATCTATCTATCTATCTATCTATCATCATCTATCCTACTACATTAAATACATACACTTTATAATGCACTACTTCAATAAAAAGGAAAAAATAATGCATTTGTATAGTTGGTTTAGCTCATGTTGGGATTCAGAATATCTGGGTAAGAGAGGCCAACTGGTATGCACTGTGAAAAGAATGAATAGTAATAGAGTTTTTCTCTGACAAGCGTGGAGAGCATTACGGATAGTCCTCCACCAAACGCCCAGCCCTGAATCCTGACGTCTAAGACTTGTGTAGAGAATGGAGAACTGTGAGAGAAAAAGGGACTGGTTTAAAGATGGCCCTTGGGAGACTCCAGGGATCAAATATGCCTTGGTTTGGGTTCCCATGGAGACAGAGTGATACATGGATTTTCAGTATAGAGAAGAGAGATGTGATGTTCTGAGCCCTGATTGAGGGTGTAAGTATACGGAGAACAGGGAAGGGGGTCTGGGGAGGGGAGCAGGAAGATGAAGCTAAGAAGGCTTGGAGTGGGATGAGAGTGAGGCTGGGAACAGCTACAACGACATCCTCCCAGGGCTATTGAATCCAAAGGGCAGAGGGGAGTTTAGTCTGGCCTCCCAGGTTTGTCTCCAAGTGAAATTTCAGTGACTCAGTTCTAAGATTCAAGGTAGGAAGAAACAAGATTCTAGAAGTTGATTATATTGGGCTTGGCAGGGCTTGTTCACCTGGTGTCCATCAAGTTAAGACAACGGGTGAGGAGGAAGATGGGCCCATCAGGGCTTCCCCTGAGCACCGTGAGTACCAGGAGCACCCTGCATCCCAGAGGTACAGGAACAGGAGGCAGGGCCATATCAGATGAGGATAAAGTGGAGGTAATATTCCTATCTCTAGACTGCAGCCCCATCCCTTGTCTCCATGCCCTCCCAGATCTGACACAATCTTCCCCAGCCCCTGACCCACACTCTGCACCAAGAATGTCAGGGACATGTGCAGGGAGCCTGGGGGTGCTGAGATCCAGACTTTGCTGGACTAGGAGAGTCTACAGGAATCCTCTGACCATCCACAATGGCCCTGCCCCTGATCCATACACTGGCCACTAGTCCTCAGAGGTCTTGCCTCCATAGGGCCTGGACATCCTACCCTAGGACCTGGAAATCCATAAGTCTTACTTCTTCAGGACCTGGATATCGTGGTTCTCTCCATGGTTACTCCAGCTCCAGAAAGGGAACCTGAAGAGAAGAAGAGAAGGTGACCACTAAGACAAGGAGTGAAGATGACCACCAAGTAGTCATGGATCTGAGATCCCTGAGAGAAGGCAGCAGCTGTCTGAGAGACGGTAATGGGTGGTTCCTCTCCATTTGCTTCCAGAGTCCCTTCCAAACCATGACTATCAGAAGATCCCATCTTCACTCCATCTATGATTCTATCCCACTCTCTACCTCTCACACTCGCTTGGAGAATTGCCCCACCTATCACTCTCACAGTGACTCCATAGGTAAACGGCTGTACGTTATACCAAATCCTCTCAATATGTTTCCCACTGATGCCCATCTGCGATCCCCTGGTGCTCAGAGCGCAGTTATTGTTCCAGGGGAAACTGAGGAGGTGACATTGACCTTGGGAATTATATTTTGTACTTCCATCCTGTTCATGTGTGGTCGCTACAGCAGAGTAACCATGTATGTGGTGACAGTGAGTCTCAGGACTCCAGGATCCAAGGTGTAGGAGAAGGTCAAGTGCTTCTGGTCACTTGTTCCCTGGGGTGAGGGACAGAGATGCCTGCAGTGCCAGCCCCACTCCCATCCTAGGCTTCATCTCACCCAACACTGGAGGCATCTCTCAAGCTGGACATTCCAGATGTTGCCTGGGGCAGTCTCACTCCCCTAAGCCCCATACTGTGCCCTGTCTGACAGGAGTGAGAAGGAGATGAGGCGGCTGAGAGGAGAGGAAGTTGCAACCAGAAGCCACAAGGTATAGACAGAAGTGAGGAAGAGGAAATTTCTCCATAACCGTACTAGGAGAGACCAGCCCCAAGGACAGGCAGGAGGCCAAGCAGGCCCATTTCAGGAGCACAATGCCCATTCTAGTAAAGTCAAAATAATCCAAACAAACGAACTGGGGGAAAGAAGCAACTATTTTCACATTCAAGAAGAGTTACAGAGTTCTTCTCAGGGAGGGGAGTGTTAAGTTTACATAGAGATTTTTTCAAACCACCAATGATAATATTTTTATTGAGATGATATTCACATGACATAAAATTACTAATGATCATCTTGGATGTATAAACTTTTGGCAGACGAGATGGAGAGGAAACTAAAATGACATTGGACGATAAAGTAACATGAACCATAAGGCTCCCCCTTGTGGAGGAGAGAAAAAGCATTGTTGAAAGTTCTACACTCCATGACAATGGGATGAGGATTTGGGAGATGGCCTCTTGGCCCCAGCAGCATGGTGACAGGAGAGAGACATTCAGGAAAAGACTTTCTATGGTGGGGATGAATGATGAATTTTTGCAACATGAAGCCTAGGAACTGATTTAAACTGCTTCCTGGCCTGGAGGGCCATTCCCTTCTGCTGTCCCCGAACCCTGAGTGAAGAGTGTAACACAAAATACACTTGTATTTAGTGCTGAGGAGATGCAGGAAAGACGTCTTTGTTGTCATGTTGGGGGAAAGGACATCAGCTTGCGTATGATGATCCCCCATCACCCCCAGGAACTCTCCCACATAGTGCGGTGGGTTGGCAGGTTTGGGTTCTCTGTAATTAGTAAGCATGGGAGATCCAGTTACTTCCTGTGCATATGAAAATGTGAGCAGGATGCTAGATTTGAAGACCACTGGTTTGTACCATAAAAACTGAAATCTGCTGTACCATCCTGGAAAATATCAGGAAAATATCAGCTCGTGTAGTACAATTTGGATAAAATTGAAATGGAGAGAAGGAAGCGGGAAAAAAGTTACCATCCCTTTGAGTATGTGGTATGATTCAATGAGGCAGGAAATATGTGGAGGTGATTATCAAGGGCTCCAACTAGGAGAGGTGTGGACCATAGGAAAGATGATTGGTTTCAGGGTGGAGAGAAGACTCAGGCGGCTGTGAAGTCTTTTCCTTTGATTTGGCTTCCATTGGATAGGCTATGTCTAGCTTGTATTTCTACTTTGTTTGACTGAAAGTGTTTATAAAATGTTTTCTTTTGGTAAAATAGAACACAAAAATTACCATTTGGATCGTTTTTAAGTATACAGCTCAATGGCTAATGTACATTCACATGGTGGTGCAACCATCACCACCATCCATCACGAGAACTTTTCATTTTCTCAAACAGAAACTCTGTCCCTCGTAAAAATTAACCCCCCACTTCTCCCTCACCGCAACCCCTGGCAACCACCATTCTATTTTCTGTCTCTAGGCATCTGATTATTCCACGTTCCTCATATAAATAGAATCATACAATATTTGTCATTATGTGTCTGCTTATTTCCCTTAGCATAAGATCTTCAAGGTTGATCCGTATTGTAGTATATGTTAAAATTTCTGCCCTTTTTAAGGCTGAATAATATTCCATTGTATTTATAGACCACATTGTGTTTTTCCATTTATCAATCGATGGACACCTGGCTTGCTTCCATCTTTGGCTATGGTAAATAATGCTCCTCTGAACAAGGGTGTACAAATATATGTTTGACCCTGCTTTCAATGTTTGTGGGCATCCACCTAGAAGTGGAATTACTGGATCATATGGTAATTCTGTGCTTAATTTTTGGAGAAATCACCATGCTGTTTCCCACAGTGTCTGCACCATTTTACAGTCCCAGCAGCAACGCACAAGGGTTACAATTTCTCTACATCTTTGCCAAAACTTGTCATTTTCTTTTTATGTAACAGTTATCCTAGTAGGCGTCAAGTGGTATCTCATTGTGGTTTTGATTTGTATTTCCCTAATAATTACTACGAATTAATTTCCAACATTTAAATATTGAGAAGTCTCTTAGAATAATCGGAAAGCCTAAATTTTCTTCAGAGATTGGAAGATATGGCATTCTTTCATGACAGTGATCAGCTGGGGATGACCAAGGGCAGCCTCTTTTACTTTGCTACACTCCATACTGTGTGCAGGTGTCTCTGGGGCACTCAGGCCAAAATTCAGGGGCTGTTTATCATGACACTCCCCATCATTTTCTTTACACTAGACCTACTAAACTCACCTACCATACCTGCCTTGCACTTGTAGGAATCTGATTTGGGGATCCTGGAAAGATGAATGCACACACCAAACAAAAGTCCCACAGGCCAAAGGGTGTCTCTTTAATTGAACTGCTCAGCAAGGGCCTGGCTCACCCCAAGCCTGGAAGGAAAGCATGGCCAAGGCCACCCTCTGCTGGACAAGGTGCCATCAGCTTTTTTATAGTCCAGAGCACATCTCACATGAGACTTTCTCTATGGGAAACAAGTACCTCCTGGTTCCCCCACCCCAACAATCTGAGAGATGCTGATCCTCAGGGAGCAGTGGTTGGTTTGGTGATCTTAAAGTGCTAAAATTGACTTGGATTCTGTTCTGTACATTTGGCTCTAGAGTCAGTTACAGCCACTAGAGGAGATGATGGGATTCATTGCTCACACACATGAAAAGCTTGGCCAAGAACCGTTGGCTTCAACAGTCAGTCTCAGAATTCCAGGGGTAGGAGGAGGTATAGAGCGTGAGGTCAGGCAGGCCCACCTGCACCCATTGTCTGGAGGGAGAGAGGCAGCCAGCAAGCCCAGCTCAACCCCCACCTGAACCCCTCACCCTCATCCCTTCCCCCATTCCACTTAGCAGTAGGGGCTTATTGTCAAAAGACAATAGGAATGTTTTAAAAGGAGGAAAATATTTTAAAACATTACAACTAGTTGCCTTTATGGAGTGACAATAATAATGAAGATAACATCACACAAGAAACTATAAGTCAGAAGACAACGGAATTATATCTTTAAAGGGATTAAAAAACACATCACCCAGGGGCCGACCCAGTGGCTTAGTGGTTAAGTGCTCGCACTCCGCTTCAGTGGCCTGGGGTTCGCAGGTACCGATCCCGGGAATGCACCGATGCACTGCTCATCAAGCCATGCTGCAACAGCATCCCCTATAAGTGGAGGAAGATGGGCACGACAGTTAATCCAGGGCCAATCTTCCTCAGGAAAAAGAGGAGGACTGGCAACAGATGTTAGCTTGGGCTAATCTTCCTCACAAAAAAAAAAATATATAGGCAAGTGACGTCAGCAACATGGCAGAGTGAGCTATTCCCTGTGTCTCTCTCCCCTCAAGCTACAAGTAAAAGAACATTCATCGATCAGTGGAGGATACCCCCACAGCACACCAGGACATCTGAGAGACACAAGCAGCGTATATCTGAAAGTGGATGAACGACCCCACCCTGAGGAGGTGGTGGAGATAGGTGAGCACCCTCTGGACGCCAGGCGGCCCAGAACATGTGTGCGACTGCTTTCCCAGCTGGAGCCATCATAGCACCACTGTGGCCCTGAAGGTGGGAGCGTACCTCAGGGCAACTGTGGAAACAGGTGACGGCAGCCCTGAGCCCCTCGTGTGATCACTTCCCCATCTTCTGGGGAAGCCCGCAGGGCCATGCAGCCCACAGAGAGCAGCACAGGCTTGGACCCAGTGGGGAAGCCCTGCTCGCCAAGCACAAAAGCTGGTGCTACCTAGGAGCAGAGAGGAGCTGAGCTGCCTCTCAGGCGAACAACCTCCCGGCTGCGATGAGCACCCATAGCACTGCTGCAGCCCCCAAGTGGGGAAGCGTGTCTCAGAGGGACTATGAGAGCAGGCAGCAGTGGCCGGAGCCCCCGTGTGATCACTCGTTCATCTAGTGGGAGAAACCACAAGCCCACTGTGGTCCCAGGGAGTGGCTTTGGCTCGCTCCCAGGTGGGAGGTCCTGCCCACCAAGCACGATGTCCGGTGCGACCTAAGAGCAGAGGGCGGCTGAGATCCCAGTATGGGCAAACAAGCTCCCACCTGCCGTGAACCCCCATAGTACTGCTGTGGCCCCAAGGCGGGAAGCGTATCTCAGTGCGACTGTGAGAGCAGGTGGCAGTAGCCCTGAGCTCCCGTGTGATCACTCTTTTTTCTGGTGGGAGAACCCAAAATGCCACCCAGTCCCAGGGAGTGGCTTTGGCTCAGTCCCGGAGGGGAAGTCTCACCCACCAAGCACAACAGCTGGTGCGACCTAGGAGCAGAGGGTGGCTGAGATCCCAGTCAGGGCAAACAAACTCCCAGCTGCTGTGAACACACATAGTACCGCTGTGGCCCAGAAGCAGGGAGCACGAGCCCCAGGGTCAGTGGGAGCAGGTGACAATGGCCCTGCACCACCCATGTGACTACTTTCCCATTCAGTGGGAGACACCACAGGGCCACTGTCATCCCAAGGAGTGACCCAGGCTTAGACAGACACAGCCAACAGGGGTCATGGCAGTGGGCTCAGATTGCACAGCTCCTGCCTGTGCCAAGTGGCAGCAGGTGGAACCTGCATCCAGAAACTATCACTATGCGCTGGCACAAATCCACTCCATCCAATGGTATAAAGAAATTTATTAATACTCCAGACCAGAAGGAAAAAGACAAACACCCAGGGCCGGCCCGGTTACTTAGCGGTTAAGTGTGTGCTCTCCGCTACTGGCAGCTGGGTTTCGGGTCCCGGGCGGGCACTGACGCACTGCTTCTCCAGCCATGCTGAGGCCGCGTCCCACATACAGCAACTAGAACGATGTGCAACTATGACATACAACTATCTACTGGGGCTTTGGGGAAGAAAAAAAAAAGAAGGATGATTGGCAATAGATCTTAGCTCACAGCTGGTCTGCCTCAGCAAAAAGAGGAGGATTAGCATGGATGTTAGCTCAGGGCTGATCTCCCTCACAAAAGAAAAAAAAAAAAGACAAACACCCAGAAACCAATCCTGAAGGCATGGAAATATACGATCTAAATGACAAAGAGTTCAAGACACCCATGATAAGAAAACTCAATGAGTTACAAGAGAATTCTGAAAGATAGTTCAATGAAATCAGGAGCCAAATTACTGAACACAGAATTCTTCACAAAAGAGATAGAAACTATAAAGAAAAACCAAACAGAATTGTTAGAGATGAAAAACACGATGGATGACATAAAGAAAAATCTGGAGTCCTTAGACAACAGGGCTGATAATAGGGAGGATAGAATTAGCAATCTGGAGGATAGGAACACAGAAATGCTTCAAATGGAGGAGGAGAGAGCTTAGACTAAAAAGAATTGAAGAAATTCTCCAAGAAATATCTGACTCAAATAGGAAATGCAACATAAGGATTATAGGTATTCCAGAGGGAAAAGAAAGGGAAAAAGGAGCAGAGAGCTTGTTCAAAGAAATAAGAAGTGAGAACTTCCCAAACCTGGAGACGGAGCTGAAATTACATGTAAAAGAAGTCAGGAGGACTCCTAATTACATCAATGTGAAAGACCTTCTCCAAGGCATATATTAGTAAAGCAGGCAAATGTCAACAATAAAGAAACATTATTAAGGGCAGCGAGGCAGAAGAGAATAACCAATAAAGGAAGCCCTATCAGGCATTCAGCGGATTTTTCAGCAGAACCCTTACAGGCTAGGAGAGAGTGGAATGATATATTCAAAATTTGGAAAGACAAAAACTTTCAGCCAAGAATACTATATCCGGCGAAAATCTCCTTCAGATGTGATAGAGAAATAAAAACTTTCCTAGATAAACAAAAGCTGAGGGAGTTCATTGCCACAAGACTCCCCCCCCAGAAGATTTGATCAAGGAAGCCCTCATATCTGAAAAAACAAAAAAAAAGAAAGAACGTGTTTACAAAGAACATACAATGGAGAAAGGAAAGTCTCTTCAATAAATGGTGCTGGGAGAACTGGACAGCCACTTGCAAAAGAATGAAAGTAGACCATCTGCTTTCACTATACACAAAAATTAACTCAAAATGGATCAGAGACCTGAAGGTGAGACCTGAAACTAGAAAACTCCTGGAAGAAAATGTAGGCAGTACACTATTCGTTATTGGTCATAAACAGATCTTCTCGAATTCCATGTCTACTCGGACAAGGGAAACAAAAGAACAAATAAACAAGTGGGACTTCATCAGACTAAAGAGCATCTGCAAGGCAAATGAAACCAGGATCAAAATGAAAAGACAACCCACCAGCTGGGAGAAAACATTTGCAAACCATATATCTGACAAGGGGTTACTCTCCATAATATATAAAGAACACATACATCTTTTTTTTTTTTAATTTTTTGTTTATTGTAGTAACATTGGTTTATGACATTGTAAAAATTTCAGGTGTACATCATTGTACTTCTATTTCTGCATAGATTACATCATGTTCACCACCAAAATACTAATTACAACCCATCACCACACACATGTACCGAATTATCCCTTTCACCCTCCTCCCTCCCCCCTTCCCCTCTGGTAACCACCAATCAAATCTCTGTCCCTATGTGTTTGTTTATTGTTGTTATTATCTACTACTTAATGAAGGAAATCATACGGTATTTGACCTTCTCCGTCTGACTTATTTCACTTTGCATTATACCCTCAATGTCCATCCATGTTGTCACAAATGGCTGGATTTCATCGTTTCTTATGGCTGAGTAGTATTCCATTGTGAAGAACACATACATCTTAACAACAAAAAAACAAATAACCCGATCAAAAAATGGGCAGAGGATATGAACAGACATTTTCCCAAGGAAGATGTACAGATGGCCAATAGGCATATGAAAAGATGTTCAACATCACTAATCATCAGGGAAATGCAAATCAAAACTACACTAAAATATCAACTTACAGCCGTGAGGATGGCAGTAATCACCAAGGCAAAACAAAACAAATGCTGGAGAGGATGTGGAGAAAAGGGAACCCTCATTCACTGCTGGTGGGAATGCAAACTGGTGCAGCCTCTATGGAAAAAAGTATGGAGATACCTCAAAAAATTAAAAATAGAAATACCTTATGATCCAGCTATCCCACTTCAGGGTATTTACCCAAAGAACTTGAAATCAACAATCCAAAGAGGCTTATGCACCCCTACGTTCATTGCAGCATTATTCACTATAGCCAAGAAGTGCAAGCAACCCAAGTGTACATCAACAGATGATTGGATAAAGAAGATGTGGTATATACACACAATGGAATACTACTCAGCCATAAAAAAAGACAAAATAGTCCCATTTGCAACAACATGGATGGACCTGGAGGGTATTATGTTAAGTGAAATAAGCCAGACAGAGAAAGACAAACACTGTATGACCTCTCTCATATGTGGAATATAAACTAACATACAGACAGACAGAAGTTTGGTGGTTATCAGGGGAAAAGAGTTGGGGGCTTGGCACAAGGGGTGAAGGGGGGCATTTATATGGTGACTGACAAATAATAATGTACAACTGGAACCTCACAATGTTATAAACTATTATGACATCAATTTTTAAAAAAAGAATTTATAATTACATGCTATTAAAATCATAATAAGTAGACTTCATAATATTATTATGATCATCTGTGGTACTATATCACTGTATTTTGACTTTTTCATATTACTCTAGTTCTTGTACCATGTATTTAAAACAAAGTTATCTTTTATTTCCCATTTTAATTTTTTGTTCACAAGCTTTTTATTCTCCGTTGCTCACACTTAAAAATTTGATAGCAAATTTATACTTTTCACTGAAAAATAATTGACTTGATTTGTGTGTAATCAATCTGTGTCAATAAAATATATGTATAGAGTAAAATATATATATATATATATATATATCACCCAGAATTCCACACACAAACAAAATATTCTTCAAAAAGTAAATTGAAATAATATTTCAGGATAAAAAGAAATGAACATATGAACTTCAGTCGACTTTCATTATAAAAATACTAATGTAAGTTCTTCAAGTGAAAAGAAAATGATTTTTTTTACATTGCTAATTATGGCACAAAATTTATCATCTTAACCATTGTTAAATATAAAGTTCAGTAGAGTTAAGAATATTCAGAGGATGGCCCGGTGTCACAGCGGTCAAGTGTGTGCGCTCCGCTTTGGCGGCCCAAGTGTTCACAGGTTCAGATCCCGGGTGCACACCGATGCACCGCTTGTCAAGCCATGCTGTGGCAGCACCTCGTATAAAGTAGAGGAAGATGGGCATGGACGTTAGCCCTGGGCCATTCTTCCTCAGCAAAAAGAGGAGGATTGGCGCCAGATGTTAGCTCAGGGCTGATCCTCCTCACACACAAAAAAAGAATATTCACATTGTTGTGCAAAGATCTCTAGAATTTTTTCGTCTTGCAAAACTGAAACTCTGTACCTGTGAAAAAAATGACTGCCCATTTTTCTCTCCCTCTAGTCCCTGGAAGCACCAATTATATCAGAAATTACAATATCTGTAATAAGACAAAACAAACCAAACAGAAGACAAAGCTTGCCAGAATGGATTTTAAAAAAGAACATTAGCTATTTGACACACACACTTCACACATAAGAACACAGAATGACTGAAAAACAAAGAATGGAAAAGGACTTGATATGTTAATGGTAATCAAAACACTTATAAGGATATCAGCAAGAAGTACTTCTAAAGAGAAAGTTCACTTCAACAAGAATACACAATAATTCTCAATTTATATGCACCTAATAACATAGTTTCAAAACATACAAAGCACAAGTTGATGGATCTGACTTTCTCAGTAACTAATAGAACAAGCAAAAAAATTAGATAGAGAAATGAAAGATTTGAACACAATAAGGCAACTTGACCTAAGTTACAGATATAAAACACTACACCCACAAACTGCAGAATATACATTGTACTCAAGCAAGCAGAATGCATCATGAAGATAAAACAGAAATCAAGAAAATTGAAAAGAGAAAAGCAATTTAAAAACAATGAGTGCAAATACTGGCAATTTAAAAATTGCGATCAAGTTGACAGACTTCTAACAAGATTCACAAGATTAAACAAAATGGTGAGAAGATACACATTATCAATATCATGAATGAAAGAAAGGACATCACTACCTACCCCACAGATATTGAAATGATAATAACGGACTAGTACTAGCAACTCTATGCATATAAACTTAACAACTTAAATAAATGGGCCAATTCCAGGAAAACCACAAACTACAGTTTGACAGTTTCTTATACAGTTAAATATAAACTTCCCATATCGCCCAGTAATCCCACTCCTAGGAATCTATCCAAGGGAAATGAAAATATGTCCACACAACGACTTGCTCATGAATGTTTGGAGAAGCATTATTCATAATCATCAAAAACTGAAATCAATGCAAATGTCCTTCACAGGTGAATGGATAAATAAATATGGTACTTCTGTACAATGGAATACTACTCAGCAGTATAAAGAAATGAACTATGATCAATCTCAAAGGCATTGTGCTGAGTGAAAGAAGCCAGTCCCAAAAACGATACACACCACATAACTTCACTTGTATGACATTCTTGAAAAGATAAAACAATAGATGCAGGACAGATCAGGGGTTGCCAGGGGTTAAGGCTGGTTGGAAGGTGTAACTATCAAGGAACAGCACAAGAGAGTATTTGGGGAAATGAAATTGTTCTATATTCTAACTGTGGTGGTATTGGTGAAACAAATCCATATATCCATTAAAATTCATTGTACTGTACATCCAAAAATAAATTTTACTAGATAATAATTTAATAAAAATTAAGCAATGGAAATATTTGATAAGATCATTAAGATACTGGGATATGCAAAGATTTCATAACTAGGACAGCAAGAGCACTACACATAAGTGAAAAGACTGACAAAAGAGATTTCATTAAAAATTTTAAAACTCTTGCTCATCACTAAAGAGAGTGACAAGTAGGAAAAGAGAGTCACAATTTAAAGGACTCACATCCAGAATAAAGAACTTGAAAAAAATCAATATAAAACAGATAGCCCAACTTTTATTTTTAAATGGGCAAGAGACCAGAACAGGCATTTTACAAAGGGAGATATTCAAATGGCTAATAAATATATGAAAAAGTCTCAACATCATGACTCATTAGGGAAATGCAAATTAAAATGACAGTCAGATAGCGCCACAAAGGGATTGCAATGATTAAAACTGAATGTGCAGACAATAAAAGTGCAGCTAAGGATGTAGAGAGATGAGGACTCTCATACGTGATGGTGGGGATGTAAATTCACTTGACCACTTAGGAGAACCATTTGATAGTATCTTCTACAGCTAAATATATGCCTACCTTACGACAGAGCAACCACATAACCACCAGGAACAAAGTGCTAGTGCTCCCCTCTTCATCCCAAAATTCATATCAAAATTATTTTTGAAAAGCCATAAACTGGAAACAAATTCAATGCCATTGAATTTATTTATCTGTAGAATAGATAAATAACTGGAAGTATATACACACATAAAATACGATATTAAAAGGAAAAATGATACCAAAAGCAAAAATGAGTGATTGATAAATGGAACAACATGGATAAATCTGAAAGACATAATACTGGGAGAAAGCAGCCAGACACTAGAGTGTATATAAAGTTTGACTCCACTTCTAGGAAGCACAAACACTAGGGACAGGAAAGAGGGAGGTGGTACATTCGGGACTGTGCTGACTTGAAGGGTCACAAGATGAAGCCCAGTGTCTTCAGCCTGCACTCAAGGCTGTATCTGAGTATCTGAGCTGCCTTCTTTCCCACCATCGTGTGTGTTGGGTTCTCCTGGTCCTCCCCACAAGCAGCAGACACAGGTGCACCCCCACATCTGCCAGCCTGGCTCAGCTCTTGGCACGTCCCCACCCAAGCTTCCCGCCCACTTCTCATCCTTCCAACCTCAGCTCAGCCCCTTTCTCTCTGGTAGCCTGACCTGACCACAGGGGTGGGTGGAAAGAATGTGTATGTGGAGCTTGGTGGTGGAAGTGTGGGTGTGCACATACATAAACATTCCTCTAGTTGTACTCTTTAGATTTGCATGTTTTACTCAGTGTAAGTTAGGCATCAAGAAAACAATGAATAGACAAATAGCTGTAGTGGAAACAAGTTCAACAAAAAAAGAACAGAAGATTCACACACAATTTTGCTCTAGAAACTCCCACGGAGACACTCAATGGTAATATTGCTTCTTAAGTTGTATTGCTTACTAAAACTTTTATTTATAAAATAAATGTTGTCATCTTTTATAATAATAATTACGAGATGGGCGTCTTTAAACCGGGAAAGAAAAGCTGTGCTCCTGACTCTACTCTGTATGGATGTCTCCGTTGATGGAGAAGTTTGGGAGACCAGAAACTCAGGTGTTAACCAGGTAACTTCTGGGTAACAGGAGGGTAAGGCCCCAAGTTCGTTCCCTTCATAGGGCTGGGGAGGGAGAGAGAGGAGGGTAGGAGGAGAGGTGGGCAGGACCAACAAGGAGGGGTTGGTAACAGATAGGGAGGGGAGCAGGCAGAAACAAGGGGGCAGTCAGTGGGGTGTGTATGAAATGATCATGTTTTTATTTTGTTTATCTTATGATGATTTGACACCTTATAAAGCTTGCTGGCCCTGGGAGAGTCTGCCCCCACTCCAAGGAGTAGCCAAATCTTGGTGACAGCAAAGGGCTCTGCCAGGAGACATCATTCAATGCAAACCAACCAATCCTGAGCCCAAGTCCCCCAGACACCCCTTTATCTAACTCCCACACACCAAGCCACTATTTCCCCTGCCCTAATCACCCAGGACAAGGTACCAGACAACTAGAGACCACCCCTGTTGGCAAAGCACCACAGAATTGTTCAAACTAGCTAATCCTAAACCATGTGCCTGCCCTAACTTCCTTTCCCATGGAAACCCCAATAAAGGCCCTGGCCTAGGCTTCCCCCATGCCTGCTTCTGTCTCCTGATCAAACCTGGTGCTTCCCCTGTGGCCCTGCAGGGGGTGATGTGCCACCTCCTCTCTGGAAATGTAAGTAATAAAAATCTTTCAATGGCATTGACCTCTCCATGTCATCACTCACTTCACCTCCACATATTGAAATCCATCGGTACAAATGAGACAGAGTTTGAGTCCAGAGTTTCCAGGGTGGAGCTGACAGTGATGTCTGCACGTCTGTCCCTCTGGGCTCCGAGTCTACACCTCAGTCCCATCTTGAGATGGAGGGAGGCTCAGTCAGGCCTCTCAGCCCTGCACCCTGGGGGCCTCCACACCTGCAGAGCCAACACAGGTCTCAGATCAGCGTCGGTCGCTCTAACTGCGACTCCAGGCGGTGGGACAACTCAGTGCCCCTGGAAGTCAGGGGCCAATCACTGGACTTCCCTGGAGAGGGACAGGCCTGCTCACCTGGTGTAGTAGATCCAGGTGAGGCCATAGGTGAGGAGGAAGCCAGCCCCCATGAGGGTCCCTCTGATCAGGGTGACGACCAGGGGCCAGGAGCCCTGCTGTTCACCAGTCACACAGCTGCAGGAAGAGGGGCTTCCTGGGGGAAGCAGAGAAGGGGTGACGTTCTGTCTCCAGACCCTAGCCCCTGCCACAGCCAAACAGTTGACCAGGCTGTTGCACCTGTCCTGCAACTCACTCTGCACAGAGAGGCTGAAGGAAACATGCGGGGAGCCCAGCAGGTTCTGAGCTCGGTTGGTGAATTTCCCTCCATCTCCAGCCCCAACCTGGGGCAGCTCCAGGACCCCAGGTGCTGAGGGCTTGGAGGAGCTCAAGGCTTTCCCCTGATGGGACAAGCTCATCCTGGCAGGGGGGGTGCTGTCAGCCACGCAGACCAGGCGCAGGAACTGGCCCTCCAGGACTGGCAGCAATGTGCCATTGCTCAGGGTCTTCAGGGCTGGGTGAGAGACACACAGCAAAGTGGGGGGAGCTGAGACCTGGGTCTGGGGCCAAGGGCAAGGAGAAGAGGGAATTAATTTGAGAAGTGAAGTTCCGGAGCCTCGCTGACTCATGAGGTGCGGTAGCGAGAAAGGGAGGGTCTAGAGTTATGTCCAGACCACCTCTGGGTTAAGCGGGGCTCAGTTGGGGGCAGTTGAGAGGCATCAGCAAGAGGTGGCTCAATGTGCAGATCCGTGGTTGGATATAAAGTTGCAGAGACATCATGATAGCGATGGGATCTGAGGTGGAGACATGGAAGGGAATGAATATGCCCAGGAAAGGGGAGAGAGATTGAAATGAGGGTCCAGGGTGGAGCCATGGGGAACGGGAACATTGAAGGATCCTGGAAAAGATGATCACATCAGAGATGAAAGAGGGTGCATATCATAGGAGGTGAGGGCAGACAGAAACTCAAGAAAAGGGAGCAGAACCCAGAGTTGTCCAAATCACAGAGACAGAAAGAGGAATGGCGGTCGCCAGGGGCTGGGAGGAAGAGCAGGGAATGGAGAGTTAGTGTCTGATGGGTATGGAGTTTCAGTTCTGCAAGAAAAGACTGGTTGCCCAACACTGTGAATGTACTTAACATTGCTGAGTTGTAACCTTAAAAATGGTGAAGGTGGTAAAATTTATGCTATGTGTTTTTTACTACAATTAAAAATAAACTTAAAAACTAATGAAAAGATGAAGGGGATCAAAAGGAACAAACTTCCAGTTACAAAATAAATAAGTCCTAGGGAGGTAACTACAGCATGGCGACTATAGTTAACAATACTGTGTTGCATATTTGAAAGTAGCTAAGAGAGTAAATCTTGGAAGTTCTCATCACAAGTAAAGAAAATTCTGTAACTATGTGTGGTGATGGATGTTAACTAGATATATTGTGGTGATCATTTCACAATATATACAAATATTGAATCATTATATGGTACACCTCAAAGTAATATAATGTTATATGTCAATTACATCTCAATTAAAATAATAATAAATAAATAAAAGCTAGAGAAAAGAACAGGGAGGAGCCAACAGTGATACTGGGCCCACCGATGTGAGACAGTGGTGAGGGTGGGTGGGGGACAGAACCAGACCCAGGAGGCTGAGGAGTGAGGGTCGAGGGTCTCATCTCCAAGCCCTGAGCTGGCAGAGGCCCCACTCCCATCACAGCCTCAGAAAAGAGGATGTTACCTACCTGTACAGTTTCCCTGGAAAAGGCTGGTGGTCATCAACCTTGGAGCATCTGGGAAGGGAAGAGGTGGCGAGGGGCAGGGTGGGATTTTGCCCTTCGTCCCGGGAGCCCCCTAAGTGGAAGGGCTGGGGTTTTACTTCCCCCAATCTCCTCTGGGAGAAGGATCCCAGGACTGGACCCCAATCTTGCCCACACTGCCCTCAGGGATGAGCCATCCCTCCAACACTCACAAAAGACATGGAGCTGGATGGTTCTCTCCGTGGTCACCTGAGATCCTTGGAGTTTCACCTGACAGGTGAGGTTGGTGCCATGGTCCTGGGGCCTCAAGGTGAGGGTGAGCACCGACGACTGGAGGGCCTTGGGGTCCAGCGAGTCAAGAGCATCCCCCACCCAGGAGAAGGTGAGAGGTCTTCCCCCCTCACAGGACCCTGGCAGGCTGCAGGTCATCTTTGTGGGGCGGCCGGACTCCAGAGGCTCCGGAAAGTGGATGTCAGGTTTCTCTGTCAGGTCTGAGGAGGAGAGGGAGATGCCTGGGCCCCAGGGAGGTGGGTACCCAGGTGTACCCCTGAAAGGGACCAGAGCCTCAGGGCTGGAGCTGACCTGGGTCCTGTATCCCTCTGACCATCCCAGCACCAAGGTCTGGAGCAGATAATGTTCCAGTGTCCTGCTCCTGTTCTAAGACAGGGTTCGACACATCCCAGGGTCCTCTCCTGGGGCCCCTGCCGTACCTGCCACCTGCAAATTCAGCTTCTTATCTCTATAACTATAGTTCACATAATTTCCTCTCTCCACTGGGAAGGAGTAGACGCCTGTGTCACTTCTCCTGGCGTCTCTGATGCTCAGGGAGCAGTTGTTGGTCCTGGGGTCCTTGAGGACGCGGAACCGGCCCTGAGCCTCTATATCTGCTTGTTGCTCTGGGTTGTTTGTGGCCACAAGAATACGGTAGCGCGTGTAGTCCCCATCACAGAACCAGTAGATGTAGAGTTCACCACGGCGATACCTCGAATCCCAGGGGTAGGAGAAGGAGCAGGGTATGAGGACGCACAGACCCTCCTGCGCTGTCACCAATTCCTGCACTCGGAGCTGGTACCCTGGATACTCCTGCAGGGACCCTGGGGAGACACAGAGGCTCAGCTGCAGCTCCAGCCCCTCCCCCACCAGTCCCGTCCCTCCCCCCTCGGCCACTCACCCCCCCACAGCAGGGGCAGCAGCAGCAGGGGCACCATGTCTGCCTCGGCCAGGGCACAGCCCAGGTCCAGCTCCCTCTGTCAGGCAAGGAAATGCCCCAAATGTGAGGTGGGGCCGAGGAAGCCCCAACAGGAAGCCAGTGGGTAAGGGAGAGTTGCAGCCTCCACGGAAGGGGAACTTGGACACCACAGGCCGTAGGGGGAGGTGGGGGCGAAGAAACCGTCCTGTCTCACCCTCTCTCCTATCTGCAGGTGGAGACTGTGAGCTATTGAGATGGTGAGAGGCTTCTCTAGCCTCACAAGATCCCATAACTTGGTCCTTTCTTCATGCACCATTGTCTACACAGGGAAAAGAACAGCACCTACCAGCTCCCTGGGGATCAGAGCCTGTGGGCCTTCAGGGAGCTCAAAGAGCAAATTCATTATCATATGATGGGAGCCGTGAGGAGGGGAGCACAGGCTGAGGGTCCAGGAGGTGGTGTCAGGAGAGAAGGTGAGTTCTCAGTGACAAAAACATCAGATGGACATGACTTGGTCCACAGGATTCTCGAGAGATGCAGTCCCCACCAGTGACCCTGGGGCCTCCTGACCCCTTGGAGTTGGGTCCCCATTCCCATCCCTGTCCTCGTCCCAGGTAGCCTCACATTCTTGCCCTAGAGTTGACGCCCAGAGCAAGCCTGAGAGCAGGGCGTTTGGAACGTAGAAGTTGAGGGCGTGGAGTACCCAGGTTGGAACCCAGACCCCTCACACACCACCTGTTCAACTTTACCAAAGTTACTTAACCTCTCTGTGCCTCAGTTGGATCATCTAAAAAATAGGGACACTGTTAGAAATGCTGTAAGGGGATCAAACGAGTTCATATGAGTATCCGTCACCCAACTATTGTTCCGTGGACACCTACTGTGTGCCAGGCGCTGTTTCAGGGGCTGGAGATACAGCAAAGGAAAAGCCCTTAGGATCGAAAAGGTGAGTCAAAAACTAGTCAGAGGACAAACCTTTAATGAGAAAATTAAAATACACTGTCTCTTAGAGAATGATATATTTTAAGAAAAAGAAAACGAAAACAAGAAGAGAAATCTTTGAGGGCTGCTGAAATCTCTAAAAATGTGGCTGGGGCAGCCCTCATGGAGAAAGTGACATTCGAGTAGAGACATAAAGGAAGTGAGAGAGTGAGCTGTGCAGGCATCCAGGCAAAAGTGGTCCATTCAGAAGGAACAGCACATTCAAAATTCCCAAGGTGCAGTTCAAGTCTGAAGGCAGGAAAAAACAATGTCCCAGCTGGAAGGCAGTCAGGCAGGAGGAATTCCCCTTACTCGTGGGAGGGTCAGTCTTCTTGTTCTGTTCAGGCCTTCAACTGATTGGACGAGGCCCACCCACATGGGGGAGGGCAATCTGCTTTATTCAATCTACTGATTTAACCATCAGTCTCATCCAAAAACATCCTCACAGAAACACCCAGAATAATGTTTGGCCAAATGTCTGAGTACTCCATGGTCCAGTCAAGTTTACAGATAAAATGAACCATTACACTGAGTAAGTCATTATGATTCCGAGATCAATTCTGATGTGTGTTTTTTTCCACATCACGAGAAGTTAACTCCAATCTGACACTATTTACCTAGAGACAGCATCAGATGCCACAGGTTAAGGGCTCAGTCCCACAAGACCACCCTCCACTTCAGACGCCAATTGCAAGTCCAGGTTGTCACCTGTGCTTCTGACTAGATCGGAGGTTCCCACGACCCCCTCCTCGGGTTTGATTAATTTGCTAGAGTGGCTCACAGAACTCAGGAAACCAGTTTACTTACTAGATTACTGGTAAACTAGATTACTAGATTATTATAAAGGATATTAAAAGATACGAATCAACAGCCAGATGAAGAGATTGTGAAATGTGAAACAGAATGGGGTCACTTATGTCTAAGGGCTTTAAAATGGAGCTGGGAAGCCATTAAGGAAATGGGTCTTGTTCATGTTCTCATCTGGCAGAAGGTGAACTTTTTTTTTTTTGGTGAGGAAGATTTGCCCTGAGCTAACTTTTCTTGAGGAAGATTAGCCCTGAGCTAACATCCATGCCAATATGCCTCTATTTTGTGTCAGCATGGCTGATGAGTGGTGTAGATCCCTGCCCAGGAACTGAACCCGTGAATCTGGGCCGCCGAAGTGGAGCACACTGAGCTAAACCACTACACCACCGGGTTGGCTGCCAGAACATAAACTTTTGAACTGAGTCGAGACACAAATGTTCCCTGAACACTGTGAGAAACCTGCAGCTTGTCACCGTGACCAACTTTTACCTCCCTTTAGCCATGGTCTTAGCAATCGATTATGTTTAGCCAAGATTAGCTTTCTGCTGCCAACCCCAATTAATATTCTTTGTAATGCAAGCCCTCCTCTTTTGCCTTTAAAAGTCCTTGCCTCTTACTCCCTAGTGGGACACTATTTGAGTTGCTATCCGAATCTGCGTATCCCAAATTGCAATTCTTCAATCACAAATAAATGCCTCTCAGCCTCTCATTTTGGCTCTTTATTTTTAGGTTAACAAGATGCAAGGAGCGGGGAAGGGCATGCACCTTCCCGCCCTCTCTGAGCCCCCAACTCTCCCCACATCTCCACATGTTCACCAACTCAGAAGCTCTCTGAACCCCATCCCTTTGGGGTTTTTATGGAGGCTTCAATACATAATCATGATTGATTAAATCATTGACCATTGGTGACTGATTCAACTTCCAGCCCCTCTCCCCTTTCCAGAGGTCATGGGGGTGGGACTGAAAGTTCTAACCTTCCAATCACACAGTTGGCTCCTCTGGCAACTAGCCTCCATCCTTAGGGTCTTTCCAAAAGTCACCTCATTAACATAACAAAAGACAACTTTCTCGCTCTCTTCTGTTAGAAAATTCCAAGGTTTTTAGGAGCTCTGTGCCAGAAACAGGGACAAAGACCAAACACATATATTTCTTATTATAAATCACAGTGTCACAGGAGTGAAGGCAGTTCAGAGCTCGAGCAGAGAAGGGACAGGATCCAATTTGCTTTCACCTGGTCACTCTGCTTGCTATACTAAGCCTAGACTCCTCCCACGCTATTGCAACACCTGGGGAGTGAGACGGGGGTGCCTGGGTCTGGGTGGACGTGGTGGAATTGGTGAGAGGCTGATGGGCTAGCAGTATTTGTTGGCAGATCAGACCCACATTGGGAGAGAAAGAGAAAAGTGGAGAACAGTTGCAGGTGTGAAGCTATAACCACAGACCCATTTAGAGCCAGTTTGAACATACCTCATCTCTTATCAACAAAGTGATTAAGGATTGTCTTTCAGAAAAACTGCGAAGTCACGCAGACAGGGCATGAGCAAAAGAAGAAATCATAACCTGAAACGACCTCGGAACCAAAGAGCCTCCTTCTACGGAACCCAAGGACCGTGACGTGACCGGAACTTGAAAGCCGGACTAGTAGCAGAAGCGAAGGGTCCCTCATTCAGGAAAATCCAGTGTTAAAATTCCTTCCCAATTTCATCATAGATATTTAGAACGTCATCATAAATGTTTAAATCCTTACCATAAATACCTGAAGCCCACCAATCGAAACCTGTCCCACCAGTGTTTCCGTGTGCCAACCTGTTCTCCCTAACCTCTTAAATTTTTCCCCAAATCCTGAACTGGGGAGACAGACCTGAGGGCGCATGCCCCCTGTCTCCCTGGAGATCGATCTTGCAGAATACAAAGCTGATTTCTCCCCTCAAAGGCTGGTGCCATAATTAATTGGCTTGTTTATGCACATCGGGCAGAGAACTCCAATTTTGTGCGGTAACAAAGCTGTCATTGTTGGAAAAGGGAAAGACTCAGAGATTTTTGAAGAAAAGATTCGGGAGGTCAATTTGGGACATGGTGGGTTAGAGATGCATATAAGACACACAAGTGGAGAATCAGCAGAGGGTGTTTGATCTGTGCAAGTCTGGGGTTTAGCAAAAAGTTCTAATTGGATGCATGAACTTGGAGTCATCACCATACAGATAGTATTTCAAGTCATGAGCCTGAGTGAGGTCACAAAGGGCAGGAGTTTAAATGGAAAAGAGATGAGGACCATCCCTGGGGGTTCTATGACCTGAGTATCAGATCTACCTTCCTGCCGAAAATATCTACAAACACAAGGGGGAAACATGTCATTGTAAATCTTCTTAAAATCATTGAAGGGCTGACAAGAGAAAAGAATTTTCAGTGCAAAATCTAAGACAGAGTGGAAATCCAGAGAGGGAAGTGGAGCACCAAAGTCACACGTGCCCTGGGGGAATTTTGAATGTGGCAGACGTGAATTTGGGGCTTCACAGACCTGAGAACAAAGTCTGACTAGATGTGGAGGAAGGCTGGGGGTTAGTGGTCATGCGTATCTTCCTGCATGCTCCCGGGCTCCATCCAGGGGGACAGAGACTGGAACAGGGCCAGCCCCACCGCCTGTCTCCACCCACCCTCTGGGGTTCCCGGTCAGTAGCAGAGAGGGCAGAAGCATCTCTAGGCTGCAGGGTCCAGAGTCTGTGCCAGGATTACTTCAGTCTCTGACCCCAAGCTCTGATTCATCTCGTAGGAGTGTGACCACAGATGAGATCAGTAAGCGGGAAGGAAGTTGCATCTAGAAGCCACAAAGTGTGGACACAAGGATCCTGATTCAACAGAGAAGGAAGTTTACCCATTACATCTCTGAGGCAGGAAGGACCCACGGCAGGGAGGAGGCTGGACTGGACAACCTCAGAGCCCAATACGTGGTGAGAGCTTGCCTGAGAGCAAAACCAACAGAAGACAGCAGACCTACAGGGCTAACAATTTTTTTTGTGTGTGTGAGGAAGATCAGCCCTGAGCTAACAACTGCCAATACTCCTCTTTTTCCTGAGGAAGACTGGCCCTGGGCTAACATCTG
This sequence comes from Diceros bicornis minor, assembly GCF_020826845.1. Taxonomy (NCBI): domain Eukaryota; kingdom Metazoa; phylum Chordata; class Mammalia; order Perissodactyla; family Rhinocerotidae; genus Diceros; species Diceros bicornis. The sequence continues at coordinate 27,796,943 of NC_080773.1, forward strand.
TGCCCATCTTCCTCTACTTTATATGGGACGCCGCCACAGCATGGCTTGACAAGCAGTGCGTCAGTGCGCGCCCGGGATCAGAACCGGTGAATCCCGGGCCACTGCAGCGGAGCGCGCCACTTAAATGCTTGCGCCACCAGGCCGGCCCCACTAACAAATTTTTTAAAAAGGGCTTTGGTGATGTTGACCGAGCTCTGGAACCCTCTGTGCCTGAGGCCAGTGTCCAGAACTTTTCAAGCTAAGTGAGTCAACACTGCTTTTGTTTTGTTTTGTTTTCTCCATCGGGCCAATATGAGCTGGAAAGATCTTGTGTGTGTCTAACACAACCTCTCCCCTAACCGCAGTGCCCACGCACCCTTACCTACTCTGGCTCAGCCCCTGAAGTGGTAAAAACCTCCCCATTACATCTGACTTCAATTTCACTTGTCACAACCCATCCGTGGATTTCTGGGAAGGATGGTGACATAACGTTCATGCTTTTTAACAAGTCCCTCTCTGAGGCCCACCCATATAAAATGAACAGGACCAAAACTGGTTGCAGAAATAAAGACCAATGTCCTAGCTTGGGCTGCCATAACAAAATACTACAGACTGGAAGCTGAAACAAAAGGAATTTATTTCTCACAGTTCTGGAGGCTGCAAGTTCCAGAACAAGCTGCTGGCTGATTCAGTTCCCGGGAGGGCTCTTTCCCTGGCTTGCAGACTGCTGCTTTCTTGCTGTGTCACTACACGGGAGAAAGAGAGAGAAAGAACACTCGTCTCCCCTCTCCTTCTTGTAAGGGCACTAATTTCATCATGGTGGCTCTACCCTCATGACCTCATCTATACCTAATTACCTCCCAGGGGCCCCACCCCCAAATACCATCACATTGGGGGTTAGGGCTCCAACATATGAATTTGGGGGGGACACAAACATTCAGTCCATAACAACCAACCAAATGAGAACAAGCAGAGGCTACTTTTTCAGAGTTCGCTATAACAAGGGAGTCAGCCACCATCACTTGTGTTTTGGCAGAGACTCAAAGGCAGGCAGAGGAGTGGAAGAGCTTCATAAAGAAGAAAAGGCTTCAGGCTGCTCTGATTGGAGGCTGTTGGCCTGGGGAAGCTGGAGTTGGGCTAAGTAGAAGTGGGGCATCCTATGTAATTCATTAAGGTACATATTTGGCTTTTTCTGGTTGGTAGTAAAGGGAGGAACAAAAATTAGGGAAGCTGAGAGTTATTCACCAAGTCCTGGCCGTTTGGGGCTGATTACACAGGGGTTATCATTTGACTTCCTGAACAGGTTGCCAGAGATGTGGTCTGACTTTCTACTAGTCTGACTTGTCAATATTAGGCTGGCTTCCAGGGCCAGTTACTGTAGGTGATGGGTCAACCTCCTGGGCTGGTTGCTGCAGACTGTGGATCAGAGTTCTATTTTTTTTTTTTTCGGTGAGGAAGATTGGTCCTGAGCTAATATCTGTTGCCAATCTTCCTCTTTGTGCTTGAGGAAGATCGTCGCTGAGCTAACATCTGTGCCAATCTTCCTCTATTTTGTATGGGGGACAAGGCCACAGCATGGCTTGATGAGCGGTGTGTAGGTCCATGCCCGGCATCCAAACCCATGAACCTTAGGCTGCTGAAGCAGAGTGCGCATACTTAACCACTATGCCACCAGGCTCGCATCTCAGAGTTCTAGTTTTACATAGGGTCTGAGACCATCTGTTTGTATATTCAGTCTTTCACAGTGTTGTGGAATAATCTCCACATTTCAAGAAGGGCTACAAAATTCATCTCAGGGAGAGGACTCATACACTTATTTTTCAAAAGAAATCAATCACCTTTTTGAATATCTAAACAGAAAGCCCGGGACTAGTCTAGAGGTTGAGCTAAAAAGTAGGCTAAAATTTCTCTGCCTAATAAAATCATGTGAATCCTAAGATTGTGGCTAAGAAAGAAAAGACTGTGGGCAGCATTGGTCTCAGTGGTGATGGAGGTGGTGGGGATGGGAGCTGGTCTTCCACCACGAGAGGTGAGGCCCCAACAGCATGGCAACAGGAGACACACAGCTGGTATGAGGCGCCATGGCGTGGAGATGGACAGTGCGGATTAACATCTCATTTAGGTTGCTCCCTTTTTGTGGGGCCATTCCCCGCTGCTGTTCCCAAACTTTTAGTATGTTACACATAATACCATTGGATTAATAATGCTGGGGAATCAAAGAAAGATGTTTTTGTTCCCATATTGGAAGAAGGGACATCACTGTGCATATGACACTTAGGATAATTGCATCATCGACAGCAATCCTCCCAAATAGTATGCAGAATTGGCAGTTTTGCATTTACTGTACTTTAGTGGCATGGGGGTCCCAGTTATTTTTCTCCAGATATTAAAAATTCTGGAGGGCTGCAGGATTTGGAGGACCTCTAGTTTGTACCACACATGATACTAAAATCGCTGAGGATATTAATCTGGTGTAAACAATTTGGACTTAATTGAAGGTGGACGGAAGGAGCTGAGAAGCAAGGCATAACCCCTGTCTGAGAACATGCTACAACATAGTGAAGGTGAAACATGAGGAGGAAATTATGCAGGGCTCCATCTAGCATGGATGTCAACCACAGGAAGGACAGCGTCTACACTCAACCAGCAGTTCCTCCAGAACTGAAAGGAAAAACCAGGCACCTGTGAAGACTGTCTCTCCCTTGATTTGGCTTCCAATTAGCAGGCTAGATATAGGTCATATTTGTATTTTGTTTGACTGGAATGGTTTGGAAATATTTTAACTAATAAACTTACGACATTCAAATATTGGGAGATATCTCATAATAACATGAAAGCCTAGATTTTCTTGAAAAATTGAGAGATCTGGTATTTTCACATGGTTGCAATCAGCTGAGGCTGAACTAGAACTGACTGCCTTTACTTTTCTGCACTCCCCACCATGCTCTATCATCTCCCTCCACTAAAGCCAAATCTAGGTACCATTTGTCAGAACACTTGCCCAGCTGTTTTCCTTACACTAGTCTACTTCACTCATTCACCATAACTGCCTTGTCCATGTGGGGATTTGATTTGAGGAGCCCTGAAACTACCAAACAAAAATCCCACAAGCTATAGTGTGCCTCTCTCTAACTGGACTTGGCAGAGGTCAAGCTCTCCTTGAGAAAGGGAAGAAACCAGAGCTCAGGGGCTCCCCCTGCTGGACCAGGTGAACATAGCATTTTTGACATATTTTAGACGTTAAGCTTAAGGAGATCATGTTCCCAAAGTGCAGATGTGCAAGGCTCAGCCTCCAACAAAAATGTACGAAAAAAGAATAAAAATGACATAGCAAGAGACTTATGACCTGCAAATTCCTTAGCAGTTGTCACTCTCATGCTTACAACAAGAAGGGGCTGAACAAACTGGGAATCAGTAACTTTTTTTGGACCCATCAGAGAACTGAGATCACAGAGCAAGCCACCGCCTCAAAATCTAGAGACACTGGCAAATCCAGGAAGTTTCAACTGAGATCTGTTTACCTAGAGCAGAAGCTACTGGAGTCATAGACCGACAGGGACACTTACGTGGTAGTTTTCACAATTTGAGGGAGGCTGAGTGTGGATTACCATGACAGTGAGAAACTCCTATAGGTCTTGGTCTTAGGGGTCCCCACACTTTTGTGGGTTTTGCCTCCAGGAACCCCACCAGGTGTGCACAGTGAAGAGCCCCTCGTGGCTCTGCCAGGGAGAGCAAAGAGTAATGGTTGTTAAATATGCCCAGAACATTCTCATAACATAAGCCTGCTCTCCAGGGAAAAGACTTTACCAGAGACTTTCCCATTTCTCTAAATCCAGCACACTCTAGCCTTCCTGTCTCAGCTACAAGGGTGGTGGGAAGTTGAGATTCTCTTGTGAAGGCCACAGCTCAGGGACACAGGCCCACTGTGTGGGGCCCAGCCTATTGATAGTGATGCTATCAGCTAGAAATGCCTGACCCACCCACCCAGCCCGTATTACTGGTGGCCAGCCCCCACGGACATTTCCCCAGCCAGAGCCAATGTTGTGGCTGGTCTGATCCTTGTGGTTCTTATTATAACTGTAGGATGCACTTCAACAGCAACCATCAGGAAACTCTGAGGAACAAGATTTATTGGTCATAGGTCCTGGAGGGTATCCTGCACGTCCCAAGGGCCACACAGAGTGGTATCAGATAGAGAGACAAGGAGGGAGCATGGACCTGGGGCTCTGCCTTTATTAGAGTCCGAGAGTGATATGTCTAGGGTTTCACTGGTTCACTTTTTATTGGATAATTTAAAACATAAGAGAGAGAATCAGGGCATGGGAAGGGAAAAGTGGGGTCACTCAAATGGTCAGTTATCTAAGTTACCCAGGACTTTCTGAGAGAGTGACCGTCATGCGTAGAGCTGGCTTAATTTTTTATCTGGTTGTTTTGCTAGTAGCCATGTCATATAGCTGGCAAAGACATTCAAATATGGATGTCTTTGAAATGGATGTCTCAGCAATCAAAAGCTTAATGTTGAGCACTTACACTACACCCACTAAAAGACAGATTTAATCATAGGATGTGGTGGACTGAATAATGACCTCCAAAGATATACAGTCCTAATCCCCCAAACCTATGAATACCACCTTATATGGCAAAAGAGATTTTGCAGATGTGATTAAGTCAAGGATCTTGAGTTGGGGAGATGATCCTGAATTATCTGGGTGGGCTCTACATGTCATCACAGGGGTCCTTAAAAGACAGAGGCAGAGGGAGATTTGACTGCAGAAGAGAAAAATGTGATGTGATAATGGAAGCAGAGACTGGAGTGATGCCCTTGAAGATGCAGGAAGGGGCCACAAGCCAAGGAATACAGGAGACCACTAGAAGCTGGAAAAGACACTGAAACAGATTCTCCCCTCAGAACCTCCAGAAGGAAACAGCCCTGCGGACATCTTCTTGGCTTTAACCAAGTGGAACTGATTTTGGATTTCTGGCCTCCAGAAATGAATACATTTGTGTAGTTTTAAGCTATTGAGTTTGTAGCAATTTGTTACAGCAGCCCTAGAAAACTAACACGTAAGACTATACAATGCTTCCCTTAGCCACACCTGCAAAGTTCTAGTATAAGAACAGCAGATTACAGCTGGAAGAGGACACCGGAGCAATTTGAGCTATGGCACCTACAGCTACAGAAAACATTTAAACACAACCCAACTCCTAGTCACATTAACATAAAACCTTACACTAGAGGTCTATTTACCTCAGTTCCTATTCCTCCATACATCACGTCTGGCTTTCAATAAAAAAAAATTGCAAGGCATGCTAAATGGCAAAACAAAACTAGACAAAACAACAAACAACAGGGAGGAGATATGGGAACTTTCTACACTTTCTGCTCAATTTTGCTGTGAATCTAAAACTGCTTTTAAAAATTGTCTATTAAAACAAGACTCCAGTCTGAAGAGAGAAACTACGTATCAGAGCCAGACTCAGACATGACACAGATGTTGGAATGATCACACAGGAAATTTAAAATGGCCATGATGTAATCTATGCAGAAATAGAAGTATAACGATATACACCTGAAATTTATACAATGTTATAAACCAATGTTACTGCAATAAAAAAAATAAAATAAAAAATAAATAAATAAAATGGCCATGATGACTATGTCAAAAATTCTAAAGGAAAAAGTAGACAACATGCAAGAACAGATGGTAATGTAGCAGAGAGATGCAGGCTCTAAGATGGAATCAAAAGGAAATTCTAGAAATCAAAAACACTGTAACAGAAATGAAGAACATCTGGTCTGTTTGGCTGACAGCAAACTCCTTCCCTCTCCCCCGCAACACAGATTGGTCCAGGAGGAAAAAGCCCTCAGCACCTCCTGGCTCAGGGAGGTATTGACATCTTTAAAATATCAAACATTCTAATTCATGAACATGATATATCTCTTATTCAGGGCTTCTTTAATTTCTTTCAGCAACATTTTCCAGTTTTCAATGTAGAGGTCTTGAAACTATTTTGTTGGTCTTACTTTTAGGAATATTGTGATTTTTGGTGGTTTTAAAAAGATGGCTATAATTAACAAGACAAAAAATAACAAATGCTGGAGACCACGTGGAAGAAAGGGAACACTCATACACTGCTGGTAGGAATGCAAACTGGTGCAGCCACTATGGAAAACAGACAAATATGTCTCAAAAAATTAAAAATACAAATACAATATGATCCAGCTATCCCACTACTGGGTATTTATCCAAAGAACTTGAAATCAACAATTCAAAGAGATTTATGCACCCCTATGTTCACTGCAGCATTATTCACAATAGCAAAGACGTGGAAGCAACCCAAGTGCCCTGCTACAGAGGAATAGATAAAGAAGATGTGGTATATATATACAATGGAATACTACTTAGCCATAAAAAAAAAAACACAAAAGTATCCCATTTGCAACAATATGGATGGCCCTTGAGGGTATGATGTTAAGAGAAATAAGCCAGACAGGAAAAGATAAATATGACATAATTTCACTCATATGTGGAAGATAAACAAACACATGGATAAAGAGAACAGATCAGTGGTTACCAGAAGGGAAGGGGGTGGGAGCGTGGGCAAAAGGGGTAAAGGGGCACATATGTATGGTAATGGACAAAAACTAGACTATTGGTGGTGAGCACGATGCATTCTATACAGAAACTGATAAATAATAGTGTACACCTGACATTTCACAATGTTATAAACCATTATGACTTCAGTAAAATAATTGAAAAAAATTGTATTTTTAATTTAATTTTCTGATGTTGCTAATAAAGATATAGAAATTATTTCTGGATGTTGATTTTGGATACAGCTACTCTGCTAAATTACTTATTAATTCCAATAATTTGCTTGTATGTTTTGGATTTTCTATGTACGCTATCTCGTCACTGAAAACAGCAATGTTTTACCTCTCCCTTTCCAATCACTGTGCCTTTTATTTCTTTTCCTGCTGCATTGCACCCTCTAGTAACTTCATCACAATGTTGAATAGAGTGGTCAGAATAGACATCCTTGTCTTTTCCTTGACCTTAGGGGAAAAGTGCTCAGCATTTCACTCTTCAGTATAACTGGAAGGCCGTGCTATGTAAGTACAGTGAATCCAGTGCCACTCACCAAAAAAAATTCTAGTCATGGTTTGTATTTAGTTTACATACCGTTTTTTAAAACGTTTTAAAACGTTTTTAATTCATTCATTCACAGTTTAACGTTTGGAGATATCTCACAATAATCTGAGTGCCTAACTTCTCTTGAAAAATTTGAATATCTGGCATTCCCGTATGACAGAAATGAGCAGGAGCGGCTTTATCTTGCCGCACTCTCCCGCCAAGTGCTATGGTCTCCCGAACTGAGGCAGGAGCTCAGGGACATTTGTCAGTACATTTGCTCCATTGTTTTTCTTACCCCGGGTCTGCTACATTCATTTTCTATACTTGCATTTCTATTGTAGAGACTTGATTTGTACCTCCTGGGAAAACAGACGCATTGACCCATCAAACAAAACTTCCTCTCGCCAGAAGTTTACTCTCTAACTGAATTTCTCCACAGCGGATCTTGCTCACCTGAGGCCGGAAGGCAATCGAAGTCCAACTGCGCCCCCTGCTGGACAAGGTGCACTCAGCACGCTTGACTGGTAAAGCACGGCGAGACCAAGATTCCCCATTTCTTCCAACACGCTTTTGACAAATAATAAAGTAGAAACAGAATATAGCATGAAAAAAAATTATAAACAGTATTTTAATTGATTAACGTATGAAACAAAAAATGGTAGACTGTAGCAGCTTCCGATTTTTAAGGAAATTAAAGAAAACTTTCTTTTTAGATATAAGCAATGATAAGACGACAGAACAAAAATGAAACTAGAAAACCTAGATGGAATAATTAAGGAGCAAACAATGACAATGAAAAATTAAAATGGACTTAGAAGCATAAAATACAATGCTAGGCACACAGAAAATAAAAACCAGGGGCATTGGGGCCGGCCCAGTGGTGCAAGCGGTTAGGTGTGCGTGCTCTGCTGTGGTGGCCTGGGGTTCGCTGGTTCAGATCCCGGGGGGCGCACCAACGCACCGCTTGGCAAGCCATGCTGTGGCGGCATCCCATATAAAGTGGAGGAAGATGGGCACGGATGTTAGCTCAGGGCCAGTCTTCCTCAGCAAAAAAAAGAGGAGGATTGGTAGATGTTAGCACAGGGCTGATCTTCCTCACAAAAAAAAAAAAAAAAAAAAAACAGGAGCATCAAGTCCAGGGGGGAAAATTGCACAGAATGTCAAGGAAAGAATCGGTGGTGAAAATGCTGAGAGGGAAGAGGATAGCTCTGGAGGAACCAAATTACTTAGAGACTTCCTTGTTCAATTCCTTTCTAATAATGAGAAAACTTGGGATAGATGGATGATTTTTCAGGAACATGTAAATTACAAAAATATTCTCAAGAAGAGATGAACATGTTAAATATATTGGTGACTATGAAATAAACTGACAGGATCATATTAAATTATTTCAGACTATCAACAAACAGATACTTCTGACTCAATGTAAACTAAAGATAAACATTTAAAGCTTCCCAATTATCGGTATAGAGCCAACGTCACATAATATAAACACCTAATATGGTATCACAAACAGAGAAAACTACAGATGAATCTCCCCAAAGAATATTGATGGAAAAATTCCAAACAGACAACTAGCAGTAGAAGCCTCCAGTACATTAAATATATATATACCACGGCCAGATGGATATTACCTAGGAATACAGATATGATTGAATGTTAGAATATCTATTAAAATAAATCTTCATTTGGATAGATCAAAGGAAACTATGCATATCACTTTGTTACATGCTGAAAGGGCACTCTTAAAATTCAGGGATCTTTCCCAACAAAAATCCCCTTCTGTAAGATTATTTCCTTAATCTAGAATTCTATTTCCCTACCCATCAATAGGCCACATAAAACCAAAGCCAAGTTAAATGCTTCTGTATAAAACACGACATTGACCTGCGCCAGGACCCAGTTTTTGGACCACTTATCTTTGCCATCTTTACTCATTCCCAGAGCAATCTCATCCAGTCCAAGGGCTTTAAATACTATCAAATATTGATAACTCCCTTCATTCCTGTCCTCTCCCCAGAGCTCCAGACTCACACATGTCATTGCCTGCTTGGGTATCCAATATGCATCTTAAAGTCATCATGTCCAAACCTTACTCGAGATTTCTGCTCCAAACTTTTTCCCACAGTCTTCCCCATCTCAGTAGATGTTAACTGCATTTTCCAGCTGCTCAGGCCAGAGATCTCAGAGTTACCCTTGTCTCTTGTTCCTCTCTTATGCCCTACATCCAGTCAGAAATCCTCTCAGCTCTACATTCAAAATGTATCCAGAACTCATCCTCTTCTCCTTCCCTTCCCTTCCCCTTTCTTCCTTTCTCTTCCTCTTCTGAGCAATAGAGCTCAGGTGTGACGGAGAAAGATGGAAACCTGTGCAGATAGGTGGCCTGGAATGGTTGTCTTTTTTTTTTTTTTTTGGTGAGGAAGATTGGCCCTGAGCTAACATCTGTTGACAATCTTCCTCTGTTTGCTTGAGGAAGATTGTCGCTGAGCTAACATATATGCTATTCTTCCTCTATTTTGTATGTGGGACGCCTCCACAGCATGGCTTGATGAGCAGTGTGTAGGTCTGAGCCCAGGATCCGAACCTGTGAACCCCAGGCCACTGAAGCAGAGCACGTGAACTTAACCAGTACGCTACTGAGCTGGTCCCTGGGTTGTCTTAAAGAGAGTGAGAAGGATGTCTACCCAAGAATGTCAAAGAGGAATGGCAGAACCTGAGCCAGGAGGAGGGCATTTACATGTGTTTGCACTTGGGAATGACCTGGCAGGGTGATGAAGCAGTCCTTGGTGGGATGGGATGGGTTAGGGACATCTTAGCAGGGGAGGCAGAGCCAAGCAGGATGAGGAGGACAAACACAGTGTGGAGGAACAGTGGATAGACAGGGAACTGGTTACACTCAGGGGGACTGACGCAATAAGTAAATATATTATGAATAACGGAAAACAGGTTTCTCATTCTCAGAGAAGGGATTTACACATATGGGGAGGCAGAAAACTAGAATGACCCATGTGGTATTGGATTGGAACTGGAGGTAAAGGAGTGAACTCATGGATTTCAATATTTGTTTTATGAATGCATTAATGAATGAGTGCAGACAAGACACTATTTTCCAACAAAGTCAGGAACAAGATAAAGGCACACGCTACCACAATTATTATTTAACATTCCAACAGTGGGGTTCTCGGTTGCAAAGGAAACCAATTTGGGTTAACTTAAGCAAAAAAGGAATTCATTCACAGGACATCGGGCAGCTGACAGATTGGATGAGAAAGCTAAAGGACCAAGTTTAGAAAATGGGTCAGAATCCAAGGAAACAATGAAAGGAGAATCATCGCCAAGTTTGCCTAGGGACAGCCTGGTTCCATGCCAAGGCCATCAAAGTGAGCACCGGACCCTTCTTGATGTCTTAATAAAGAATCAGTGTGAGTTCAGTCAGACACCTGCACGCCAGCCACTAGTTTTCAGGGAAAGCAAGTATCTAGCCTTTAGGTCCTTAGTGATGGGACGTGAAACCTCACACAATGATGGAATTCTCGAATAGAGAAATATATCTCAGTTGCTCACTGCAAATATTGTTCTGAGAGTGCTAGCTAACTGCAATTACAAAACAGAATCAAATAAGAGGTATAAATACTGGAAAGGATGTATCATTATTATTTGCAATCCAAAATTAACTGGGAAATCCAAAATTAACTGGAAAAACTATTAGGAGCAATATAGTAACTCAATAAGGTGTCAAGTTACATCACAGTTTTTCAATTTCAGCATTACTGACTTTTGGAACTAGATAATCCCTTGATGGGGGGGGGGGATGTCATGTTTAGCAGCATCTCTGTCTTTTACTCACTAGATGCCAGCAGCGCCCTTCTTTCCCCCTCAGGACAAACAAAAACGTCTCCAGACCTTGCCAAATGTCCCCTGGAGGGAGGGCAAAACCATCCCCACTGGAATTGGGTTGCATAATTAATTTATAAAAATCAATAACTTTCTTACATTAAAAAATGACCACCTGAATATTATAATGGAAAAATAATTTTTGTTCATATTTAAGTCGCCTTAAAATATTAAATCCATCTGGAATGACATTGTGTATGGTGGGAGATAGGGACATAATTTTACTTGTTGATTCTTCATATGATGTTTTTTTGTGTGTGTGAGGAAGATTGGCCCTGAGCTAACATCTGCCAATCCTCCTTTTTTTGCTGAGGAAGACTGGCCCTGGGCTAACATCCATGCCCATCTTCCTCTACTTTATATGAGACGCTGCCACAGCATGGCTTGAGAAGCGGTGTGCCCCGGGGGATCCGAACCAGCGAACCCCGGGCCGCCGCAGCAGAGCAAGCGCACTTAGCTGCTTGCGCCACCGGCCTGGCCCCTCTTCATGTGATTTTAATTAGTATATTTATCTTATCTCTTGCCAAGTTGAAGAACTTGATTATGAGTTCTAAAGTTTTTCCGTAAATTCTCTTGGGTTTTCTGTCATTTGCAAAAGGTAACCTTGTCTTTCCATTTCTCATGTTTACACTGCTTATTTCAATTTCCTGTCTAGTTGCCTTTCCTAGCACTTTAAGAATAATTATAAATGTGTTCATGGTGGGACTCTGCCTTGTTCCTGGCATAAATGGGAAGACTTTAGAATTTCACCATTATCACCAATGGCTTTTAAATTTCTTTAGCGGTTGATGGCTGTATTCTGTTGGATTTGTTATAATTATTTTCTAGATATTCTGAAATCGTGATTTTGGTTTCCCTTTTTGGCCTATTATCGGAAAATGTTTTCCTCTCATTTTTGCTGCATATGTGTGCGATTTTTTTACCATTTTGCTATATATATAATGACTCATTAAATATATGAAATAGATCCCCTATACAATGTGTCTAATAGTACTTTCCATAGTGATGGAAATGTTCTCTATCTGTGCTGTCCAGTATAGTAGTCACTAGCTAGATGTGGCTATTGAGCACTTGAAATATGGGTAGTTGTGACTAACTGAATTTTCAATTTTATTTCTCTTTAATTAATTTAAATTTAAATAGCCATGTGCGGCTAATGGCTACCATATTAGGCAGCACAGCTCTAAAACTTTACTTATTTTTATCCAAATTGAATCTACCATGGCTGAGAGAGGTTAATTAAAATCTCTTACTACAGATAAATATTTGTGTATTTCTCCTCATATTCTGTGGCTTTTGCTGTTTAAATTTTGATGCTATATTATTTGGCATGTAGATAATCATGGCTGTTAGATCATTCTTGCATAATACATCTTTTATCTTTAAAATATCTTTCTTCATCCTGTTTATGGCTTCTTGTTCCAAATTCAACTTTGTCACATACTAAAATTGAAGCCTGCTATTTTCTTCTTTCTGTTGGTGTGATGTGTCTGGGCCCATCTTTTCATTTTCAAACTTTCTGAGTCAATTTATTTTAGCATGTCTCTCATATTCCCAGAAAATAGTTAAGTCTTATCGTGTGATCCGATGTGATAATTGCTTTTTAAAAAAATACGTAGAATAAGCACACTTAAATTCATTCCCAGGACAGATATTTTTGACCTTAGTCTTATCAGCATTTTAATGCTGTACTTTCTGTTTTTATTGCGTATTTGAAATTATATTTCTGTGTTTTCTTTGCATCATTGCGTGTTTGCGTGTGTGATCATTCTTCACTCTGAGTGATGACAAAATTAGAATATTTCCATTTCCTCTCCTCTCTTTCCCCTCCACACCCAATTTTAGTTGATTTTGCTGTTTCTCTTAGTTCTTCTAGTTTTTACTTTTATACCTTAAAATACTCATTCTCCTTTCATTTGATCTACAGTTTTATTTTACTCCACCTATGAAACCTTATGAATTGCATGTTCTTCTATCATGTTCCATCTTTCATTTTTCTCACATTTTGTCAGTATATTATTTTTATAGGGGAATGACTTATAATACTTCTGTTCTATGACCACAATTCCCATAGTTGTCTTACTCTTAGCCCAACAGGTAAGTAGAGTCAGTGATTAATGGGTTGAAGTTCATCATTTCACGGTGGGGCTGATATTGTTGGTTCTTTGCCCCCCTCACTGGTACTCACCTCCCCCTGTAGAGACTGAAATGGCAAGAAGTTAGTTCTCCACATCTGTTGAGAAGATCTTCAACTCATTCTTCATAGACAGTTTCTTCCACTGAAGCCCAGAAAGGTGGTTACAGGCTGCTCCTTATATGGTTCCTACAATCTACAATGACAGAGCAAGTAGGAGTCTTTCTCTTTCCTGTCTTTCATTTATTAAACCTCCAGAGGAGTAAAGAAGGGTGTTTCTGTTTTTTAACATGATGTCAGAATACACTATAAATCCAGTGTTATCAAATTGGTGTAATATTGGAATATTAATAGAAAAATAGATCAAAATACACAATAAGGAATCTAGAATAGAGCCAAGTCTGCATGAGAATTTTAAATATAACAATCGTGATAGTCATACTCAATGAGAAAGGAGAGTTTATTTTACAAATGGGCCTTGGCAAAACAGACCTATCTGGAAAACAAGTAATAAAGCTGGACTTCCATCTCATCTCACACCATATACAAAAATGCACGCAAGGCTTAAACGTTAAAAAGAAAAAGTGATGAAACGATTATAAAAAAATCAGGGAAACCACGTGTCTGTGGAGGTAACTTTCTTAAACAAGAAACCCAAAAGCTCTGGGGGAAAAAATAGTCATGTGGCTCTAGGGATATAAAAACTTTTGTATGGGAAAATGTACCAAAACCATAGTCAGTGTATTAAGGGTCATGGATAGTAAATTTTTCAATACAGATGGCAGAGATCCTGGGCTAGCAGGCCTCAGGGAGAACTCCAATGGCGTCTGTGTCAGCACGCCCACACCAGGCCACAACAATGGCCGCCACCAATGTCCCAGTCCCTGGAGGGGTCTCACCTCTCACCGAGATGCACTCAGGGCCTATTAGGCAGCACTGAAAAATGCTGGAATCTGATGGCTCCTGCCGTGACAAATGTGTCAAGAACGAAAAGGTCTATGTTTTCTGCACGAGTGGTAAACTGTGCTGCGTGAAGCTCAAGTTCCAGCCAGTTTTGTCACGGAAGTCAATTAGCACTTGAAGCCTGAGGGCACAAAAATGAAGATCACTCTGCCCTGAGCCTGACCTGAGTAGGTTCCTGAGCTTTATTAAAACACCTTTGGCTGAAAAAAAAAAAAATACAGATGGCAGATAAAAATCAAGATCTATATTCTTACAAGAAGTCAAAAAAAGAGCAAACAATCCCATAGAAAATGGGCAATGAGTGTGAATAGAGAATTCAGAGAAAAGCAAATTCAAAAAGCTAAACATCAAACAAATGCTTAAATTAACCAGGCATTTGAAAAGTGCACAGCTGAGTAAAAATAAGACATCACTTTATGCCTATAATCTGGCAAAATATAGGGAATTTGAACACCTGTGGCTGGCAGATGTGAGGGAAAAGGTACCCTTATGTGTGGAAGGAATCAGGCACCATCCATTAGCATCACATCTACACATCCACTTAATCTCAACAATCCTACTCCTTGGAATCTATCCCACTAAAATAAAAGCAACAGGACATAAGGACAAACGTACACAGATGTTTATTGCAGCATTATTTGTGATGGCAAAAACAAAACAAAACAAAACCCACAAAACTGGAAACATAGTGAATGACCATCAGTTGAATAAATGGTGGCATAATCTTTGGCATGGCGACACAACTGAATACAAGGCAAATAGAAAAAAAAATATCACAACAAATTGAATGAAAAAGCAGGTGTTCGAATTCAGTTACCTTCCATTCAGCCAGGCATTAAAGAGACCTGCGAAAATGTAAAACAACGTGTCTACACTGATTTTTTGAAAAGAGAGGTATTTTTCATTAAATACATTGTTTTAACATGTATAGGCTTATCATTGTTATTTTAAGTGAATTAATAAATATTTCAACAACAATTCCTCATTGGATGAGGATTATAAACTACAAATTCAATTAGAAAAAACAATCAGACAATCCAATAGAAAAATTGGCTAATGACCTAAGCAGATTTCACAAAAAGAAAGTCCAAATTGACGCTAATTATGTAAAAAGGTTCTCAATAACTTTATTATTTAAAAATAATAGTAATATTATATAGTAAAAATAGTAATATTATATAGTAAAAAAATATAGTAATGTGTAGTAGTATTGTACCAATGTTAATTTCCTGAGTTCTCAAATTTTTTATTTGATTATGATAACATGTGACTGAGCTTCTTAACAAATTTTTAAGTGCACAATACAGTATTGTTGAGTACAGGTACAGTGCTGTACAGCAGATCTCTAGAACTTAATCATCGTCCATAACTGAATTTTATGTCATTGATTAGTGACTCTCCATTGCCGCCTCCCCTCGACCCCTGGCAACCGCCCTTCTACTCTTTGATTCTATGAATTTGACTATTTTAGATACCTCCCATAAGTGGAATCATTCTGTGACTGGCTGATTTGAGTTAGCATGATGTCCCCAAGGATCATCCATGTTGTCACATATTGCAGAATTTCCCTTTTTTTAAGGCTTCATGAATGGTATTCCATTGTATGTATATACCACATTTGATTTATCTATTCGCCTGTCAATGGACATTTAGGTAGTTTCCACATCTTGGCTATAGTTAACAGTGCTGCAGTAACCATGGGAATACTACCATCTCTTTGAGATCCTGATTTCAATTCTTTCAGATAAATATCCAGAGGTGAGATTGCTGGATCATATGGTAGTTCTACTATATTTTTTGAGGAACTTTCATACTGTTTTCCATAGTGTCTGCATGATTTTGCTTTCCCACCAACAGTGTGCAAGAGTTCTAATTTCTCCACATCCTTGCCAACACTTATCTTTTGATTTTTTGGTAACAGCCATCCTGACAGGTGTGAAGTGATACCTTATTGTGGGTTTTATTTGCATTTCCCTGCTGATGAGCAATGTTGAGCGTTTTTTCATATACCTCTTGGCCATTTCTATGTCTTCTTTGGAGAAGTGTCTATTGAAATCCTTAGTCCATTTTTAAATCGAGTTATTAGATTGTTTTATTCTTGAATTATGAGAGTTCTTTATATATTTTGGAGATCAACTGCTTATCAGATATGTGGTTTGGAAATATTTTCTCCCATTCTGTAGGTTGTCTTTTCACTCTGTTGTTTGTTTCCTTTGCTGTGCAGAAGCTTTTTGGTTTGATGTTTATTTTGTTTACTGCTTGTTTATTTTTGCTTTTGTTGCCTGTGCTTTTGGTTTCACATCCATGAAAACATTGCCAAGACCAATGTCGTGAAGCTTTTCCCCTATGTTTTCTTCTAGAAGTTTTACAGTTTCAGGTCTTACATTGAAGTCTTTAATTCATTTTGAGTTGACTTTTGTGAATGGTGTAAGATAAGGGTCCAGTTTCATTCTTGTGCATGTGGACATCCAGTTTTCCCAACACCATTTGTTGAAGAGACTGTCCTTTTCCCGTTGTGTATTCTTGGCATCAATTATATAAGACGTTAACACTTGGGGAAGTTGGGAGAAGGGTGTACAGGAATTCTCAGAAGCATGTTTGCAACTTTTCAAAACACTAAAATTAGTTAAACATAAAGAATTAAAACTGTATACTAGTCCAATTTTAACATTTTAACATTTGAGTGTGGGAACAATGATTTCTCAGCACTTTTAGCTGTTTTTTATTTTTCCTCTGTTCACCATACTGCACAGTTCTGATACTAAATAGATGCTTAATTTGCCAGTAAAGGATCCTAGTGATAGTGATGTTACCACCAACTTATTAAGCTTTCCTTCCTCACTAATAGAAACTAACTAAAGGTAACGATTACTTCCTCTTTGGATTTAGTCAAAAGATTTGGTCAAAAGCGATGATGTAATTTCATTAAAGCTTTACCACAAACTGAATCTTTGCTGCTTTCTCAATAGTTTCAGAAGCAGAATTAAGATTGTTGCCCTCAATTATGTTTTTTGTCAAGTATAACATACATAGAGAAAGACACATAAAACAAATGTATTCACACACATGAATAATTTTAAAGTAAACACTCCTGGAGTCATACAGGTCAAGAAATGAAATATATACAATATTTCAGAATCTGCTCCATGTGACTTCCCCCATAATAATTCCCCTATCCCTGCAGAAGTAAGCAACATTCTAACTCTTTGATAGCCTTGTCCCCACTTTTTTTTTTAGTGCTATCACTTATGTAGTTTTCTTTTGCCTGTTTTTAAAATATTTATGTATGTGGAACAAGACTTTACATATTCTTTTGTATCTTCTTATTTTCTCCAACATTGTGTTTGTGAGAGTTGTCTGTGTTGTTGTACAGTGATAGTTCATTTCTTTTCATTGCTGCATAGTATTCCATTGTGTGGATATACCACACTTTATCCATCTGACTCTAAGTGGACTGCCTCTTGATTGGGGCCATGACAAATGATGCTGCTGTGAACCTTCTTGCACACACATCTAGTGTAACTGTGCACAAGTATCTCTCTAGTGCAGTGATTCTCAAACTTTTGGGTCTGAGGGCCCCTTTACACTATTTGAAAAAATTACTGAGTGCCTCAAGAGCTTTGACTTGTGCAGACTATATCTATAGATATTTGCTTTATTAGAAATTAAAACTGAGAAAATGTCAAAATATTTTGTATTAATTTATTTAAAATAACATTTAAAATTACCTGTTAACACAAATAATATATTTAACGACAAATACCTATATTTTTGAAAACAAAAATCAATGACAAGAGTGGCATTGTTCTACATTTTTGCAAATACTTTTAATGTCTAGCTTAATGGAACAGATCTTGGGACTTCTCAGCCTCCATAATTGCATGAGCCAATTCCCTATGATAGGTCTCTTCCTGTGTATCTATATGTATCTGTCAGTTGTCACACTGTGGCAGCTGCATGTTGTTGTGATGCTGAAAGCTATGCCACCAGTATTGCAAATACCAGCAGGATGACCCATGGTGGACAGGTTTCAGTGGACCCTCCAGACTCAGACAGACTAGGAAGAAGGACCTGGCCACCTGCTTTGGAAAACGTTGGCCATGAAAACCCTGTCAACAGCAGCAGAGCATTGTCTGATATCGCACCGGAAGGTGAGAGAGGATGGTGCAATAAGACCTGATGGGGTTCCACTCTGCTGGACACAGCGTCCCTAGGACTCCCTGGACAGCACTAACAAAAACAGTGTATCTCTATCCTATTGGTTCTGTTTCTCCACACAACCCTGACTAGTACACCCATCCTCCAAGGCTACAGCTCTCACTTGCCTCAGGCACCATCCTTCCCTCCTTTGCCCCATCAGATCTGGAGTCAGTAATGGCTTCCCACTGCTGCTTGTACCTGGATCCTTGACCATCCCTTATTGGACCTCTTAATGATGCCACACCTCTGTAACGAGTCCCTTCATTAATTTATGATTAATTAGGCCCCTGACACCGCCATCAGTTTCCTGTTGAGATCCTGACTGACACATCTATACATTTCCATCCTCTTGCTCTGTGTATCTCAGTCTTTCCACCCGGGATCATTTTCCTTCTGCAACTGAAGTACCTTCCTCCAGAGAGGGTCTAAGTTTGCTATTCCATTTGCCATGGCACCAGTTTGGTATCAGTTTTATTTCAGTTCTCCTCATTCCAGGAGACTGTTGAAAACTACAGCTCATTTCCATAATCAGAACAAGCAAGTGCTCATTGGAGAAGAGCAGCTTGGAATGTTCTGCTTATTTCTCTGGGTTCTAAACTTCAGCTGGGAAATTCCTCACTGGACTGGCATATCTTTCACGATTTTGTAAAGAATGTTTTTAGTATTTTATCCAGCACTTTGAGTTGTTTTCAACAGAAGGGTTGATCTAAATAACATAGCCTGCCATTATCAAAAATGAGAAAGTCCTGGGGCCGGCCCGGTGGTGTAGTGGTTAAGTTCAGCATGCTCTGCTTCAGTGGCCCTGGTTCGTGGGTTCCAATCCCCGGGGGTGGACCTACACCACTCATCAGTGGCCATGTTGTGGCAGCAACCCACATACAAAATAGAGGAAGACTGACACAGATGTTAGCTCAGGGCCAGGAAGATTGGCAACAGATAGTAGCTCAGGGCCAATCTTCCTCACCAAAAAAAAAAGAGAGAGAGAGAGAAAGTCCTGCCCTCTCTTATGTATTTTTTTTTCCTACAATTTTTGCATGCACTTGCTGTTCTACATAATCACTTAGGAAGAATCTGTCCACAAATCTTAAATGACAACTATGACAGTGGAGCAAGGCCATTGACTTTCAAGATATCAATATCGTATTAGTTATCTATTGGTACATAACAAATTACCCCCAAAACTGAGCAGTCTAAAACAACACACTTTTATTATCTCATAGTTTCTGTGGGTCAGGAATTTGAGCACAGCTTATCTTGGTCTTCTGTTGCACAGTTTCTCACTAGGCTATAATTAAGGTATTCGTCCAAGGCCTGCAGTCTCATCTGAAGGCTCCAATGGGGAATGATCCACTTCCAAGCTCATTCACTGGTTTTGTGCAACATTCAGTTCCTCACAGGAGTTTGGAATGAGGGCCTCAGTTCCTTGCTAGTTGTTGGCCAGAGGATTCCCTCAGTTTCTTGCCACATGGGCCTTTCCAAAATGGTGGCTCACAATATAACCACTTACTTCATTAATACTTGAAAACCAAGAAGGCAAGAGAGAGAGTTTGCTGGCAAGACAGAAGTCACAGTCTTTTGTAACCTAATCTTGGAAATGAAATGACATCCCAACACTTTTGCCATATTCTGTTGGTGATAAGCAAGTCACTAGGGTCCAGCCCACACACAAGGGGAGTTGAATTACACACAAGGGGGCGAATATCAGGAAGTGGAGATCATTGGGAGCCATTTTAGAAGGCTGCCTACACCACAAAAATGGTCTGAATGTCCAAATTTAGCTCATCTTTCAAAAGCTGCACACCAATTTCAGCACCTTGGTGGAGCAGAACGATAGCAAAGCTTTTCTAACATATATCGTGTATGAAATACTGCTGCCTTCAGAGCACATTGGTTTGGCTGCTTCTTCAGTAGTTTCATCACATAAACCACTTTCTCTGCAAGCAACTCTCAGCTGTCAGTAATTCCTGATCTGTTAGTACTGCCATCTGCAGAGTACACTATGAAATCTCTTTTTGTTCGAATAGCCCTTTCAACATGGAAGAGCTTCTTTGCCATTTTGTTTGACTATCTCGGATGAATACAATTCCAAAATCTTTCCTACGTCATGAGTTTGATTTTGGTGGAAGAGGAATGATGAAAGTGTAGCCCACCATCTTTCTCCTTATGGCCAGGAATTCTTTCACCTGATACTGAGCTCTATTTTTGGACACACCACTAAAAAGTGTGAATAAATCAAAATATGCTTATAATTTCTGATTCACTCATAGTCTTTGGCATTTTTGTTCCATTATCAATGACAACTGCTGATTTTCCACTCTACATACTTTTCATAAATCATATTCACTATGTTGTTAACTATGTGTAAGGCCCAGAAATATCTCAGCAACTGAATGGAAATATAGTTAAATTCATTACCAGTCAGAGGAAAAGACATCTGATTGTTTCTTCATGTCCAAATGTTTCATATACAAGATACAGAAGTCATATATACAATAATTCTGTGCACAGTTTAATATAATCCAGAATAATTTTTCTTTTTTTTTTCTTGTTGTGAGGAAGATTAGCCCTGAGCTAACATCCGATGCCAATCCTCCTCTCTTTTTTTTGCCGAGGAACACTGGCCCTCAGCTAACACCTGTGCCCATCTTCCTCTACTTTATATGGGACACCGCCACAGCATGGCTTGACAAGCGGTGCATTGGTGTGTGTCTGGGATCTCAACCTGCGAACCCCAGGCTGCCGAAGCGGAGCGTGCACACTTAACGGCTATGCCACCAGGCTGGCCCCAGAATAATTTTTCAAAACATGTTTTCTAGAAAGAACTTTTAGGAATAATAGCTTGGGCAAATTTTGAAAATCATTCGTCTTCCACTTCTGAAAATGGTTGACAGTATTTTGTAGTCAATTTGGCAGCTTCGATTTAAGGCTTTGGCTTCAATAGACTCAAAACTAAAAAGAATTTATCTTTTTAAAAGTATTCTTATAAAATACTATGTTGTTTTGAAGTTCAATTAGTGAGAACAAAATGTGTTTGGGGGACCTCATTTCTAACACTTTCCTATTTTGTGTGTGTGTGTGTGCTCTTTGCATTCATTATTATGTCTGGATCAAAGGTGATTTATCACAGAAGTTGTTATACATGATTTTAGAGAATTGTATTTCCATTTCAAGGAATTTAAGTCAGCAAAGTTGTCAGTCTTTTTTAATTCACCTTCACAAATGTGAAGAATGTCCAAGTAATATTTTTTCTTAAAAGATGCCTGGCCTAAACGAAATTAAATAACTAAAACTCAAATACACTTATTAAAGATTATTTTCTTTAACAATATGCGTGATAGAATACCCAATAATTCTACAAAGAAGGCCACCTGCCATAAAAATGATCTGTGAATTTCCATCTAATCTAATCTTTGCTTTTTGCCTTGAATTTCCATCTAATCTAATCTTTGCTTTTTGCCTCATGTTATTTACATTTTTACAGGCATTTGTTAGTTCCAAGAGGAGAAAATATTCTTCCTAATGGTATCTAAATGGCTTTCCTTTGATATTCATACCAACACTCACTCTATTTCCTGATTTGTATAATTACACGGAAGTTCTCAAAATTTGTTTTGGGGCATAAAAGGCAGGGTGTAGTTGATAGACCCTCTCAGGACTGATGTACTCACGCATTCCTTCAGCTGCTGGGAGCATTGAGGACTTGAAGGTGAGTGTCCCCTCCCAGAGACTGCCCTCAGAGGAAGGGAACCGCCTCACCCATGGTTGGTGGTGGCCCCTTCCTGGGGGCAGCCCACATCCAAAGAGTGGTCAATGTGTAATATAAAGGCCCAGTCCCCTGGCCCTAATTCCAGACATGTCTTCAGGGCCATCGAGCCCCAGAGCTCCCTGTGGGACTGGCTGAGCCCTTTGTTATGACTGCATAACAGTTCAAAGTCTCCCAATGCCTAATCCTGCTTCCTTCACTCCCTTCCAAGTGTTAAGCCTGAGGGCACTCTCCTATTAATTTCCTGAACTCTAATTTCTGTTTCACAATCATTTTCCTGAAAAACCCCACCTGCAGCCCACAGGCTTTCACAATCATCTTTAATTATTTCAGCCTCTTACTCCTGTAATTATACAATTATACACATACACACACACACACACACACACACACATGCTTACACTCCAACTGACTGATAAAATTTTAACCTTGAACGCACACACAAGATTTTCACTCCAAGTTACACTGGGACGCTTAAATTTGAAAGTGATTATTAAGATCTCAACATTAGATAGGAACAACCTGACTTGTTCGACATTACTAATGTTATTACACCAGTTGGAAGCAATGACAACCCAATTGATCACATATTCATGGAGCCCACACAAGTTCAGGGCTGCCAGAAATGGCCTTCAGGTTGGCATTCAGTGGTTCAGCCTTCAAAAGACCGAGGTCAGACTGAACTCAAAAAGAAAATTTTGAGGCTGAGGCTGAATTTTAATGCAAACTAAATATGTGTATACTCGTGTGTGTGTGTGTCTTTACTTAAGCATGAAGTAAAGTATGGAAAGACACACAGGTTAACATGGATACTATATTGCTTGCCTAGGATTTCCATAACAAATTAGCACTAACTGGGTGGCTTAAAACAATAGAAATTTATTCTCTTACAGCTGTGGAGGCCAGAAGTCAGAAATCAAGGTATCAGCTCCCTCTTAAGGTTCCTTCCTCACCTCTTCCAGCTTCTGGTCGTTGCCAACAGTCTTTGGCTTGCAGATGCATCACTCTGGTCTCTGCCTCCGTTGTCACATGGTCTTCCTCCCTGTGTGTCTCCTCTGTATCCTCAAATCTCTCTCTCTCTTATAAGGACACCAGTCATCAGACTTAAGGCCCACCCTAACCAAGAATGACCTCATCTTAACTTGATTATATCTGTAAAGACCCCCAAATAAGGTCATATTCACAGGTACTGAGGATTAGGACTTCAACCTATCTTTTTGGGGAGACACAATTAAACCCACAACAGATATGTGATTTAGCGGGGAGAGGCCCCTGGGTAATGGACAAAAAAGGAGAAGTCAAGAAAAGGCAGGCAAAGAAAAAAGAAAGGTGGAGGGAGGGGAGAGGATGAATGTCATATCTCCATGAGCATAAATTGTCCCATTTATGTAAAATTCTGTGCATATGCATGAAGAGATTGGAGTCAAGAGCTAGCTCTAGGGCCGGCCCCGTGGCTTGGCGGTTAAGTTCGCATGCTCCGCTGCCGGCGGCCTGGGTTCGGATCCCGGGCGCGCACCCACGCGCCGCTTCTCCGGCCATGCTGAGGCTGCGTCCCACATACAGCAACTAGAAGGCTGTGCAACTACGACATACAACTATCTACTGGGGCTTTGGGGGAAAAAATAAATAAATAAATAAATGAAATTAAAAAAAAAAAAGAGCTAGCTCTATATTTATCTGTGGGAATAATAATAACAGATAATCTTTGTCTGTGGCTTACTATGTGCCAGACACTGTTTTAAGCACTTTACATGAATTAACTCCTTTAATCCTCCTATCTCAACCCTGTGATGCAGGTACTATTATTATCATATCCATTTCACTGATGACAAAACTGAGGCATAAAGAGACATAGCTAGTAAAATAGCTGAGCCAGGATTCAAAGCAGGGCAATTTGGCTTCAGGATCTGTGCTCTTCATCACCTTGCTATGTACAATATAATTCTGTTCTTGAAAATCACAAACACTATATGTGTATACAAATGCTTGTATCTTTTAGAAGACATAAAGTAAAGTGTCAAGATAAAAAAAATCTTGAATTCTAATCAGCTCTGATGCGGGGTCACAAATTAATGAATGTTCTGATTGGCCCATATTGGGTCACATGTCCAGACCACGTGTTTGGGGGGAGGGAGGAGAGGAGTTTTGTTAGAACATTCTTGTTAGATTCATGTGGAATGGGCTTCTCACAGGAAGGAGAGGCTCTATTACCAGAGGAAGGGGAAGTGGATGACAGCTGATGGGCTTGCAAAAACTATAGCCACTCCCACTCCAGTCTCCTTGAACCTCAGATTCACCTTCCCTACCTTTCGCTGGAACGTGAAGAGCAGAGAAGCTGAATGCCCTTCACCATTCAGATGAACCTAAAGTGAAGAGACAGGCTATGGAGAAACTCTCCCCCAAAAATCACACCCAGTTTTCCTATCCCCCTTGCCCAGGAAAGGGTTAATAGTGGGAATGAGATTTGTCATCTTCTCCCCCCAACACACACACACACAGAAAAGATGCCTCCATCCCCAATTCCTACAAGTCCACCAGGGGCAAGATGCCATTTAGGATTATTCAATGGTGCAACAGGAGCATCTGTTGCATTTGGATCATCTGGTATTTTGGATGCTCTGCCAGTCTGAGGATTATCGCACCTGTGGGGATTAAGTGGCACTGTAGGATTAACTTGAGTTTGGGGTTTAACCCCCACCTGGAAGGATTCTCTGGTGGTGCTGTAGGATTATCTTAGGTTAGGTTGATCACATAGAAGGATTCTCCACTACTTTGACGTTCTTCCTGATCTAGTGTCTTTTTTCCCACAGTATTAATAAGTGAGTCTTTGACTCAGACCTACCTCAAGGCAGGTTGAAGGGTTGAAGTGTCTTCCTGGCTAACAGTTCCCATCCCAGGAACTTGTGGATGGCCTGGTGAAGGGCGAGGTGTTTCCATTTTCGATTGGCATGCTGTTCCGAGGGATAATAAGAATGGTGGAACTTGTGTCTCAGAAGTGGATAGGAATGGTGGTCCCTGTATCTTAGGGGTATGGGAATTATGGATGCTGCATATTAGGGACGAACAAGAACAGTAGTACTTGTGTGCCAACGTCTGATAAGAATGATGGCCTCTGTGTCTCCAGGACTGACAGGAATGGTGGATCCCGAGTCTCAGGGGCTCATAGGAATGGCGGATCTTGAGTCTCAGGGGCTGACGGGAATGCTGGATCCTGAGTCTCAGGGGCTAACGGGAATGGCGGCCCCCGAGTCTCAAGGGCTGATGGGAATGGTCACCCCTGTGTCTCAGGGGCTGATGGGAATGGCGGTTCCTGAGTCTCAGGGGCTGACGGGAACAATGAATCTTGAGTCTCAGGGATTTGTGGGAACTGCCGTAGCTGAGTCTTAGGTGCTGTGGGATTTGAGAACCCTGGATATCAGAGAATGATGGAAACAGTGGTCCCGGTGACTCATTAACCAATGAGAATGGAGCCCTTATATTTCAGGAACTAACAGGAATTATGTTCTTATCCCAGAGGCTTAAGAAAGTCCCAGCCTAACCCACAAGCCATTTGTTATTCATCCATCCCTCCATTCATTCATTTAGCAAACATTTTCCTGAGCCTCTGCTCTGAGCCACACCCTAAGCTGAGCAATACTGAGGACACTGAGATGACTCAGACAGAGAGTGTGCCCTCAGAGAATTCCCAGACAGACCCAGACACCGAAAATCACAACACAGAGGCATCAGGGCCAGGACAGAGACAGCAGGGTGGTGTGGTTACTGTTCTGACTTCACTATGGGGCATCTGAGGGTGAATGCAGAGTGGATTCTGGATACCAAGTCAAGATGCAGGGGCTGAAAAAAAAGTCCATTTTATCATATGTGAATTTGTGCGCATGTGCCCAAAATCAATCGCAAGTAGTTCTACATTTTCACAGAGGCAGCCCACCTCCCAAGAAAAGGCAGGGAGCTTGGAGCCAGAGAGACCTCGGTTCGAATCCCGGCTCTGCCACTCAGTTTGTGAGCTTGGGCAACTCACTATTAAGAACCTCAGTTCCCCCATCCTTGCATGGAGATAATAACAGTTCCTAAAAATAAGATTGCTGTGATGACTGAATGATATAATGTATAACAAATACCCAGACCAGCGCCTGTCCCCACATAGACATTCAATAAGGGGTATGTGTAGTCATTATTATTATTCCTATCATTAGTAATTAATAACAAATTTTAAAAGACCTAGAAGTAAGTATTTGTCAAATATCTGTGTTCAGAGGCTTAAGAGCATTGGAAGAAATAAGTTAAAAACAAGAAACCTCAGTAATTTGCATATGCATAAGCATTAATTTCTTAATGTAAAAAAAACCTCCCAATTGACTGAATAAGTATGGATAAATGTATACAATGGAATACTATGCAGCCACTAAAATGAACGAGGTAGCTCTATAAGCATGGATACAGGAGAATCTTCAGGATATAGTGTTAAAAAAGCAAAGTGTAGAATAGGTGATCCCATCTGGGGACAAAAATAGAAAGAGGATGGTCTACTATATGTGCACAGATGTACAGAATTCCTCTGGAAAGACACAAGAAATTGGTAACATAAGCTGTCCCCAGAAAGAACTGGGTGGCCAGGGGACAAGGTAGGAGGGAAATGCATTTTTCACTGTTGGAACCCAAGAACCATACAGCCACCACTGCCTGAATGGCTTCCCTAAATGTCCCCAGGCCGTTAACGTCCACTAAATTCCAAGCTGTACACAGCATCCTCCCTCTCCTGTACCCTCTTCTTCCTCCTGGTTCCCCACTGGGAAAAACTCTTGTCCCCTCAGTTCGTGGGCCAGACAGACTCCCGGTTGTTGTATCTTCTTCACCTCTTCCCTCCCTGTCACCCCCCACAGCCTGTCAGTCCCCAGTCCCTCCTGCCTCCTCACATTCTCTGCCCCACCCCCCTCCTCTAGTCCCAGGGTCCCAGCCTCAGCTCAGGCATCCTCCTCCCCAGCCTCCCAGCCTCCACCAGTCTCTCCCTCTCAATCCATCCCCCACAGGACCCCAGAGGGGTCCTTCTGACACCCACATCTGACCCGGCCCCTCCCTTTGCTCACAACCCTCTATGGCTCCCCATCACCCGCAGGAGAAAGTCCCCAGCCTGGCCTTCAGAGTGCTTGCGAACTTGGCCCCGCCCACCACCTCAGCCTCATCTTCTATGCTCCTTGGCTCCTGTCCTCTAAGGCTCCCGTCAGACTTGACTGCTGTGCTGTTCTCCCGGAATCGCCCCTGGTTTCCTGCCTTTGGGCCTCTGCTTAAGCTGTGCTCTCCGCCTGGATCGCCCTTACTGCTGCCTGCCCGCCCCCCAACACCCGCCTCCCTCAAGGATTCAGATCTAACTTCTCCCGGTTCTTGGAGGTCAGGCCACAACCACTGCCTTCTCTGGGGGTCCTGTCGGATGTCTCCAGCTAAAAGGATTCCTTTTGCTCCTGTGCTTGCACAGCCGCTGGTCTCCCCTCTGTCGTACCCCGATCACCCTGGATTGGAACTGTCTGCGCTGGGTCTGTCTCCTCCATCAGACTGTGAGCTCCATCTGCAAGGGCAGATATGGGTCTGATTCACCTCGGAAGCCCCCGGGGGGGGGGGGTGGAGAGACCCAAGCGGAGGGAGGGGAAGGAGGCTGGGAGAGAGAGAGGAGAAGAGCCGACCCCGATGGTGGTGTGTGTGGGGGGGGGGTGTAAGGAGAGAGGAGAGAATGCACAGGGCAAGGAGGAGGCAGGCAGAGAGAAGGACGGGAGGAGAGGTGGAGGGACGAGGGAAAGCGGAGCGAGGAGAGAGAAACGGGCCCCGGCCGAGGGAGGAGGAGGGAGGGAGAAGTGGGAGCGCCGCCGGCCCCGCCGCCTCCCGGCTCCTTTTGTCCCTTCCCTCCTCCCTGCGTCACGCTCCCCGGCCCGGCCGCCCCTCCCCGCGCCCTCCCCCGCCCCGCTCCTCCTCCGCGGGGCTGGATGGAATTTTTTCCCCTGGACCGGGGCCAGCTCCGGGGCAGGGGGGAAGCCAGGCCGGACTGGGCCGGGCGGTGGGGAGGGGCCGGGGCGGGGGCCCCCTGGGGAGGGGGCTGGTCCGGCGGGGTCCCGGGCGGGGGAGCCGGCCTGCGGAGCCGGGGAGGAGGCGCAGGCCGGAGGGAGCCGAGGCGGAGGGCAGGAGGATGGCGGGGACTCGAGGAGGAAGGGGAGAGGCCGTGGGGCGGCGGAGGCGGGGAGAGGATGGAGAGGAACCGGCGGCGGTGAGGCGGGCTCAGCCAGGCCTGGGGGCTGACCGAGGGGACCCTTCCCTCCGACGCGGGAGCCGCGGAGCCGTGAGTCTGCGGGAAGGGCGGGGGATGGGGCCCGGGGCCGGGACTCCAGGGTCCCTGAGGGAGGACCCTGAGCGAGGAGGCAGCCGGGGGCCTGGGTTTCTGGGTTCTGGGAGGAGGAGGAGGAGGGGGCTGGGAACCCAGACTCCTGAATCCTTGGAAAAGGGGCTGGGGGCCAGGATTCCGGGGTCCAGAAGGAAGAGAGGGCAGGCAACACCTCTTGGATTCCATTGCGCGGAGAGAGATGGGGCTGCGAGAGCTGGGTTCGGAGCTGGAGGAGCCTGGGGGCAAGATGCCCGCTCGAGCCCTCGGGGGAGGTGGAGGGAGAGAGTCTGGCCTTGGAGGTGCCCCTGGCAGCGGAAGGGTTAATGTCTGGCTGGAGGGGAGGGGGAGGGGCAGGGAAGGGGCTGCGGGGCTTTGAGGGGTCAAGGGTGAGCCGTGCAAGTGGGAGGGGGCCGCGGAGGAGGGGCGAGGTTGTCTGGGCTGCCAGACAGGCCAGGGTCAGCGGCGGGGGCAGGGGATGTCTGGCGGAGGAGAGGCCCAGCATCCAGGCTCCCTTGGGGACCCGGGATTCCAGGCCCCGGCCCCTCCTCCCTTAGACCTGGGAATCCGCAACGCGGCCCCCTCCCTCAGAATTCCAGAATCCGAATCCCTAGCCCCCTTTACCCCAGGACCCGGGAGTCTGGGTCTCCAGCCTCTCCCCACAGACCTCGGAGTCCACACTCCAGCCCCCACCTTCCACGAAACCCCAGAGTTCGGGCCCCCAGCCCTTGCCTCCCGAACCCAGGAGTCCCCACCTCCTCCTTAGCCCCAGCTGGAGTCCAGCCCTCCGGGGGTTAAGGGGGCGGGACCAGCTGGTTGCCATGGTGCCAGACTGTTTGGGTCTGCTCTCTGACCCTTGGGGGCTCCCCAGGGTCTGCAGAGAGGGGGAGGGGGACCCAGACCTGGGGGAAGTCCAGCGCCAACCCCTTCCCCAAATCGGGCCTGTGGGCCCAGGAGTTCGCATTTCCACCAACGCCTTGTCCAGTGACCTTGAACAAGTCCTGACCCTTCTTGCTGGCCCTCAGTTTCCCCAAGGAGAAATTTCTTGGGGGAGTGAGGAGATGCTCAGGTCCCGCAAATCTTGAAGATTCTCGGTTTCCCCTCTCTTCTCACCCCCTCCTCAGGCCCCAGGCAGCCCCGGGGCATGCTGGGAACCCAGGCCTGGGCTCTGGGCCAGGTTGTTGTGGGGGGGGCGGGGGCAGCCTCCTCCCTTCCCCTTCCTCCCCACCTTGGCCTGACTCTCGCCCCCGCCTGAGGGTCTGGGAGGTTGGGAAGGAGGGAAGGGGGATGAGAGCTGGGACCCGAGACCCGTCTCTGGCCCCCCGCCTCCCCCTTTCCTCCTCCGCCCCTTCCCGCCTCTCCTCCCCCTCCTCAGCAGGTCGCTACCCCAGCCCTGGGCCCCTTCTCCAACCACCCCCACCCCACCCCCAGCTCCAGACCTGGCTCTGAGCTGCGAGGGGGAGGGAGAGAAGGAAGGAGAAAGACAGAAAGGGAGAGAGAGAGAGAGAAGGAGCAGAGAGGGAGACAGAAAGAGAGAAGCGATGGAGGGGGAGGGAAAGAAGAGAGACCCAGGAGGGAGGGAAGGAGAAAGAGAGAGACAGAGGGAGAGAAGGAGACAGAGAGATGAAAGATGGAGAGAAGGGGGAGGGGAGGAGGGAGAGAGTGGACAGAAATTGAGGGAGAGAGAGACTGAGAGGGAATGAGAGGGACAAAGACGGAGGGAGGGAGGGAGGAGGAGAAGGGGAGGATGAAAGACAGAAGGGAAAGAAAAAGAATGAAAAGAGAGCGAGGGAGAGACCATCTGAGAGGAAGAGAGGGAGGGAGAAAAATAAGAGGGGGGAGAGGAGAGGAGAGACATAGACTGAGGAAGACACTGTGAGAGAGAAGGGAAAGACAGACAGAGCAGAGGGGGTAATGAGGGATGCAGGAGAAGGAAACCAGGTGAGACCGAAGCTGAAACAGAGACCAAGCGGCAGCAGACATGAGAGAGAGCACCAGAAAGGTGGAGATGCGGCGTGAGACAGTGAGAGCAACACAGGCAGAGAATGGACAGAGGGACAGAGAATGCACAGTGGGCAAGATGCCCAGGTGTACAGACCCATAGCCAGGGATGGGGAGGGTGGGTGCCGGGTCCCTCTGGCCTTGGAAGCCCAGCCCCTCCCACAGTAAGTGGGAGGCTGGCTTTGGCCAAGTCCCTTCCCTTCTTGGGGCTCAGCATTCTCACCTGCAAAATGGGGGTGCTGATAGCACCTTGCACTCCTGCCTGCGAGATGGCAGAGGCCTGGGGCGGTGTCAGTGCTCAGGGATCATAGCTGTCATCATTATAAATGATGAGAGGCCAAAAGAAGGGACGAGAGAGGGGGAAAAAAATAACCCAGAGATGCTTTGAAGGTTTCATGTCCCCTGGTCCTCCTCTGCCATGATCCTGGATTCCCGAATCTGACAGGTAGGTAGGGAGCCATCTTGCCCAAGGGGCCAAACTCCAAAACAGGTGAGGTTCCCACTAACCCGGCATCCGGGAAGCAAGGCTGTGCCTTCTCCAGGGAGGCAGGCCTGGCTGGACTCCCGGGTCTGAGGGAGGTGGGGGCTGGGGCCTGGACTCCAGGGACCTTTGGGAAGGAGGGGGCTGGGGGCCTGAACTCCTGGGTCCCTGGTGAGGCAGAGGCCGAGGGATTGATTCCTGGGTTCCTTGGGGAGGAGGGGGCCGGGGGCCCGGATCCCTGGGTCCTGGCACCCACCCGTAGAACCGACCTTGCGAGGCCTTCGCCGCACACAAGCTCGTGTCTGTGGGTCCGTGTCGGGGGCTCACCATCGCGGCTGGGGCCTCCCCGGCCCTCCTGGTCCCCCGTCTGTCCGTCCATCCGTCTGTCTGTCCACCTGCCGCGCCCCCCGGGCTGAGGTAGGAGGTTGTATAGTTGAGGAGGACACCCACGGAGATCACTATACGGCCTCCTAGCTTTCCCCAGGCTGCGCCCTGCACGGGACGGCCCGGCGGGGACCCCTGGGGCCCTGACTGCTGCCCCATCCCGCCGGGCTCAGGGGGCTGCTGCAGGGACCCTGGGAGGAGGAGCTGGGCTGTCTCTCCTGTCCCTGCATTCCCTCCTCTCCCTTCCCACAGAGAGTTTCTCTCCCATCAAGAAGCCTCTGTTTTGCTTTCTCTGTGTGTCCATCTCCGCGGTGTCTCTGGAGTCTTCTGTGTGCCCCTGCATGGTGGCTTCTTGGACGCTCTCTCCATCTCTCTTTGATTGTGCTTTCTGGGTCTCTGACCCTCCTGATATCTCTCTGCATCTCAGTCTCCGTCTCTCAGGCCCTCACGGTGTCTCTGTGCCATCTCCACCGCTGACGCACCCCCTGCCCCACCCCACCACACACGACACTGCCGGTCTCTGGGTCCCTGAGACCCTTTAACCTGTGAGGACGTCCAGGGTCACAGGTGAGGTTCTTGGGAGCCTGGCGTCTGGCCCAACCACAAGCCTGGGGACTGCCAGTCTGACCCCTGACCCCTGACCCCTCACACCCTTCCTCCCTAAAAATCCTGGAGCCTGACATTTGACCAGCAACTGAAACCCGACCTCTGACCCCACACCAGGGCCCCTCCCCCACCCCATGGTGACCTCACAAAGGTCATCAGCTTCTCCCAGGGCCGGGACCTAGACACTCCGCCATGGCCCTGCTGGCCCCAGCGAGTGCTGTCCCTTCCACTGTGGTGGCCCTTGCGTTCCTCAGGGCGCCTGCCTGGGCCTGTCTCCTCTGTTTCACATCCTACAATGAGCGGCTCCGCATCTGCCAGATCTTTGCAGGCGTGGAGAGCCCGGAGCTTGAGAAGTGCGAGGAGGCGTTCACGGCCGCCTTTAAGGGCCTCCTGGACACTGAAATCAGTGAGGAAGACCCCCCACCGTCCTCTGGGGCCCTGGGGGGTATGCAGAGGGAGGGACCAGAGAGGCTGGAGAGACACACATACACAGGTAGACAGAGACGGGGGATAGACCCAGAGCAGGGGGAGGAGAGACTGGATTCGGGGGGCAGACCCAGCAAGGAGAGGATAGAGACTTGGGGGGAGGGGTGCCGCAGAGACTCAGGGGAGGATAGAGACTGGAGAGGACAGAGACTCAGAGAGGGGAGGATAGAGACTGGGGGGGACAGAGGCTCAGGGGAGGATAGAGATGAGGGGGACAGAGACTCAGAGAGGAGAGGATAGAAACGGGGGGAACAGACTCAGAAGAGGATAGAGACTGGGGGGATAGAGACTCAGAGAGGGGAGGATAGAGACTAGGGGGGACAGAGACTCGGAGTGGGGAGGATAGGGACTAGGGGGGACAGACAGGGACTCGGAGCGGGGAGGATAGAGACTAGGGGGGACAGACTCAGAGAGGGGAGGATAGAGATGGGGGCACAGAGACTCAGAGTGGGGAGGATAGAGACTAGGGGGGACAGAGACTCAGAGAGGGGCGGATAGAGATGGGGGCACAGAGACTCAGAGTGGGGAGGATAGAGACTAGGGGGGACAGAGACTCAGAGAGGGGAGGATAGAGATGGGGGGACAGAGACTCAGGGGAGGATAGAGACTTGGGGGGACAGACTCAGAGGAGGATAGAGACTGGGGGACAGACTCAGAGAGAGGAGGCTAGAGACTGGGGGACAGTCACAGAGGAGGCTAGAGACTTGGGAGACAGACTCAGGGGAGGCTAGAGACTGGGGGGACAGACTCAGAGAGAAGAGGCTAGAGACTGGGGGACAGTCACAGAGGAGGATAGAGACTGGGGGGACAGACTCAGAGAGGAGGCTAGAGACTGGGGGACAGTCACAGAGGAGGCTAGAGACTCGGGGGACAGACTCAGGGGAGGATAGAGACTAGGGGGACAGACTCAGAGGAGGATAGAGACTGGGGGGACAGACTCAGAGGAGGCTAGAGACTGGGGGGACAGTCACAGAGGGGAGGATAGAGACTGGGGGGGTACAGACCCAGAGATTGGATAGAGACTAGCGAGAGACAGAGACTTGGAGAAAGGAAGGTAGAGACTGGATGGGAGGGCAGAGACTCAGAGAGGGGAAGATAGCGACTGTGGGGGACAGAGACTCACAGAGGGGAGGATAGAGACTGGGGGGGGCAGACTCAGAGGGGAGGATAGAGACTGGGGGGCAGACTCAGAGGGGAGGATAGAGACTGGGGGGAACAGAGACTCAGAAAGGACGGTAGAGACTGGATGGGAGGGCAGAGACTCAGAGAGGGGAGGGTAGAGACTTGGGGGGCAAGACAGAGACTCAGAGAGAGACCAAGCGTGTCCACACTGGGCTGTAGTGTGGTGGGGGAACTGCTTCCCCCAGCCCCTCCCCCACCCCACCCCCAGACTACGATGAGAGAAACCACCTGCATGACGCCTTCACCCAGATGACCCACTCCCTCCAGGAGACGGCCACCGCGCAGGGTGAGTGGGGCAAGGACGGGGCCGTGGGAGACATGGGCTTGGAGCCCCCAGGAGGGGGATGTGTGTGCAGGGAGGGCCCCCAGAGCACGGCAGTGATCTGGGAGGAGGTGGCGCCAGGGAAGCTGAGTGAGCCTGGTTAGTTGTCCGGGAGAAGGGATGGGCGATGCTGGCGGGAGGGGAAGGGACAGGGCAGAAGTGACCCGGAGTCTGAAGCCCGTGGGGACCAGATGGTCTTGAGATCTGACCTGGCTGTGTGGCTCGCCCTCTTCCTCGCTATGCAGTTCTGGATGCATCACTGCCTCCCTCTGGGCATCAACTTACCCGCCTGTGAGGTGGGACGCTGTCCTTGCTCCCAGGATGGCCAGGAGCTCAGTGAGAGGAGGAGCCCCCTGAGGAGACAGACCTGAGGGAGGGGCTCTTCCTCCAGGAGGTAACACATCTGTTCCTCATAGTTAACAAAGGGATACCACATTTTTGACCTGTGAGGCTATTAGGGGGCAGGAAAACAGGTAGAAACAGGGAGAGGATCGTTATGTGATGGCCGTGAAGAGAGACACGCACACGTGACAGCCTTGGGGTGGGCAAGACATGAGAGCAGCTCGGGAGACACGTGTGGCTGTGCACAGGGACCTCGGGGCTGAGGGCACATTGGTGGCTGAGGGGCAGAGTTAGCAGTAATCACACCAGGTCACCATGGTCGCAGGACACGTGATCCCCCTGAATGTGCCGGAGACTGGAACGTTGCGGGTGTGGGGGAGGCCCCAGTGCTCTTGTGCAGCATAAAGCGGCTGCCTCGGAGGTCTGGGCTTATTTTTATGTTAAAGTTAGTCCTTTTGCTTCCTGCTTTTGCCCACCAAGCTTTTTGGCAAAAACCGGCAAAGATGTGGAGGTTCCTGTCCATCCAGGAGGTGTCTGGGGGGCCCAGCATATGGGAGAGTTCAGCTATAGATCCCCCATCCCCAAAGCAGGACCTGAGGAATGCAAAGCTGGCAGGGGGCTCGGGACCCGAGGAGAGATGCCCTTTCTCCCCACGTGCCGTCTTGTCACAGAAGGTTTTGAAATGAGCAGGAATCAGTCCAGCTCTGGGTGTAGAAGACCCTCTAGAGCTGTGTGTGGGACGGTTCGGAGCCAGGAGAGAGTGGAGGCTGGGAGGCCTGGGTAGAGGCTGGGAGGCCTGGGTGGAGGCTGGGGTGAAGGAGGCCAGAGCTGGGGTGGGGGCTGTGAAGGTGGAGAAGAGGGGACAGGCCGAGAAAGTTGAGGGCAGGAGGGACAGGGCTTGGGTCTGATGGGCTGTTCAGGGGAGGGGATGGAGGACAGCGTCAGGGTCTGGCTCCATGCCTGGGTGGGCAGTGGTCATCCCCGTGGGAGGGGGCCCAGGAGAAAGAGCAGGAGTGGGGGCAGATGGTGAACTGGACTAGGACTTGGTGACTATGAGGGGCCCAGGGGATATTCACGAGGCAGCTAGATACACAGGCCCAGGGTTCTGCTGAACGGTCAGGGAGACTTGAGATTCTGTCCTGGAGGAGCAGGGCTGTGAGCAGGTGAAGGGCAGGGAGGCTCAGCTCTGGGTGTAGAAAGACCCTCTGGGGCCGTGTGGAGGACGGACTGGAGGCCGGGAGAAGCTGGTGCAATATGTTCCACAGATAGTTATTGAATGTGCCAGGAACAACACCGGGGACACAGCTGTGACCAAAACTGCACACCACCTGCTCTCGGGTTGCTTATATTGCAGAGGGGCTGGGGGGACAGATAATAAACACAGTCGGTGAAATACTATAGTATGTCCGTTGTTGATCTGTTCTACAGAGGAAAACAGAGAAGG
Organism: Diceros bicornis minor; assembly: GCF_020826845.1. NCBI lineage: Eukaryota > Metazoa > Chordata > Mammalia > Perissodactyla > Rhinocerotidae > Diceros > Diceros bicornis. The sequence continues at coordinate 27,832,624 of NC_080773.1, forward strand.
GAAGAGGATGAGGTGGCCAGTGGGCTGATCATTTTAAATAGGTGGGTCAGGGGAGGCTCAAAGGAGAGGGTCCAATTGAGCAAAGACCTGAGGGAGGTGACTGAGAGCCATGCAGATAACCTGAGGAAAGAGCGGTCCAGGCAGAGGGAAGAGCCAGTGCAAAGGCCCTGGGGCCAGTGGGGCTGGAGTGGAGTCATTGAGGGAGAAAGCGAGAGGAGGTGAAATCAGAGGCAGCAAGGGGCACATCCTGTAGGGCCCTCTCGGCCAGTGTTCTCAAGCCCAGTGTACGTCAGAATCCCCTGGGAGCTTAAGATGCAGACCCCTGGGCCCCACCCTCCGTTTCTGACAGTATGTCTGAGGTGGGGCCCGGAAATGGACATTTCTAGCAAGTGTCCAGGTGCTGCTGCTGCTGCTCCAGGAACACACTTGGAGAACCACTCTTGGAGGCCCTTGGACTGATTTCGGCTTTTGCTTTTGAGGTAGGGGAGCCATTGGAGGATTTTAAGGAGGGAAGGAGAGAGATAGGATCTCACTAAGTCCATGGGGGATGAGGGCAGAAGCAGGGAGACCAGTGAGGAGATGGTCAGTAGTACTTGGGCCAGTCTCGGTGATCCAGGTGGGCCAAGATGAGGGCTGAGCTGAGGGGGATGGGGCATGAGGCTGGAGCAGAGGGAAGATCAAGGATTTGACTATGTGCCAAACCTCCCTTATATGGGAGAGGCTGTATCTGCCAGACAGACAGTTTTTATGTTAATTATCCTCCTGAAGATATCCTCGTACCAGGCCTTTGAGGTGGGGTTTTATGGCCCCATTTTCCAGATGGCAAAGTTGGGGCTCAGCTGGACAGGGAAGATGGACCCAGGAGATCTGAACCGGATGTCAGTAGGGTGAGGGGGATGGGAAGAAGCCAGGATGACCCCTGGGTCTTTCCCAGATGGAGGACCTGAGAGATGAATGTGCTGACTTAGAGTGGTTCTTGGTGGTGGCAGGTGAGACTATATAAACCACGCAGTGGGAAGTATGGTGTGGAGAGGAGGGGATATACCACAGGCAGTGGTTACATGTGGAGGCTCTGGAGCCCAACCGCCTGGCTTCCAATCTAGCTACATGACCTTGGGCCACCTTCCTAACCTCTCTGTGCCTCAGTTTCCCCATCTCAAACTTGGGGAAGGTAGTATGAGTAGCTGACCCTTCCATAACACTCACTGTGTGCCAGGCACCATTCCAAGCGCTTACAGACATTATCTCATGCAATCATAAAGGGTGCCTGGCACATAATTTGGGATGAGGATGCTTTTACGTTGAATGCCGTTAAATCCTGCCCCCAACCCTGTGAGGTAGACACTGCTATCATCCCCATTTTATGAAGGAGGAAACTGAGGATCAGGAAGGTTAATTCACTTGACCAAGGTCACACAGGGAGGAGGACTTGCAATGGATAGCTCAGATGTGAGACTGGTGTGCTCATAGATGGAGGAGCCAGGTCTCAAACTCAGATGATCCGAAACAGTTGAAGCTCCTAAAGATGTGCACCTCTTTTTGGGAGACTTTAAAACATCCCCCTGTGCCGCCTTCTGGTTCACTTGATATAACCCCTCCCCTTGGCCTCTTGAGACATTTCACTCCATCCCTCCTTGCCTGGTTTACTAGATAGAGAACACACCCCGCCCCATGGCTCACTTGGTATATCCCACACTCACCCTCCCCGAGAGGTACTGGGTTTGGCCCATAGATATTCCTTGGATGATGACTCCGACATCCTGGCCTCTCATTTGAACAGTCTGACCACATCCTCCTGACGATCCTGCCGTCTCCAGACTACACGCCTGCTCTGTGGGCAAGGAAAGACTTCTAAGTCCTTGATCCCTCGTTTTGAACCCACTTCCTGACTTCAGTGACCCTCTCTCCAGCTTATACCCAATGATCATCACTTCAGCTATGCTTATGCCAGTATCCTCAATTCTCTCCCTTTATGTATGGTTTTAAATCACAGAGGAACCTGCAATGGCATAAGCAAGCTAAAAGTTGATTTCTCCCATCTAAAATAAGTCTTGAGGTAGGCACTTAAGGCTAGTGTGGCAACTTTATATTTTTGGAGACCCAAGCTCCTTCCAGCTTTCGGCTCTACGACCCTAGGGTATAGCCCTTGTCCTCATGGTCCTATATGACTGCTAGAGCTCCAGCCATCAAATCCAAGTTTCAGACCACAGGATGGAAAAGGGGAAGGGATCAATAAGATGGTACCACTTCTCTTAAAGCTACTTCCTTGGGGCCAGCCCCATGACGTAGTGGTTAAAGTTCAGCACACTCTGCTTCGGTGGCCTGGGCTTGCGGGTTCAGATCCCAGGCGTGGACCTACGCCACTCGTCAGCCATGCTGTGGTGGTGTCCCACATACAAAGTAGAGGAAGATCAGCACAGATGTTAGCTCAGGGCTAATCTTCCTCAAGCCAAAAAAGAGTAAGATTGGCAAAAGATGTTAGCTCAGGGCTAGTCTTCCTCAGCAAAAAATAAAAAATAAAGCTACTTCCTGTGATTTCCACATGACACTTGCACTTACATCTCAATGGCCAGAACCTGGTCGTATGACCACACTAGGTGGTCACATGACCACAACTGACTGCAAGGATGACTGGGAAATGTAGTCTTTTATTGGGGGGTACTTTCCCGGCTGAAACGGAGTGTTCCGTTACCAAAGAGAAAATAGAAATTTGGAGGCACTGGCAATCCCCATGGATTAGTTTGCTAGGGCCACTGTAACAAAGTACGACAGACTGGGAGGCTTAAACAGAAATACACCTTTTCACAATTCAGGAGGCTATAAGTTCAAGATGGAGGTGTCAGTGTTGGCAGGGGTGGTTTCTTCTGAGGCCTCTCTCTCTGGCTTGTAGATGACCATCTTCTCTCTCCCTGAGACCTCACATGGTCTTCCCTCTGTGTGTGCCTGTGTCCGGATCTCCTCCTCTTATCAGGAAATTAGTCATCTTGGATTAGGGCCCATGCTAATGACCTCATTTTAGCTTAATGACCGCTTTAAGACTCTGTCTCCAGTACAGTCACATTCTGAGGAAGTAGGGGTTAGGACTTCAACATACGAATTTGGGAGAGGGACAGTTCCTTCCACATTTCTGATTTCTGGTTTCCAAAACCACCACTACATCAGTCCAGTCATCTACTTTGGAAAAAACCACAAAACCTTACAGTTTGGAGGCCGTGACAATGGTCAAAACTCAAACTCAAAACTCAGAGGAGCAGAGATGAACAGAGTCTGGGGGCTATGGAGAAGGAACGGCTGCCACTGAGCTCCGGTGAATTGCTGCCTCTGGAAAGACAGTCTCTGTGTCACAGTTCTTCCAAATCTTTTGAAAGAGATGCCAAACATTGTATGTGACTTTCCCAGATTTTATATGATGGCAACTGGTTCCTTTTTTTGTAAATAATTTCCAGGCCAAATATAACACTTCCAAGAGATGGACTGGGGCCAGAGGCCACCAGTCGTGGTCTCACTGAAATTTATTCTATACATACTTACTGAGCACTTTCTAAGACTCGGCCCTCTCCTGGGTTCCGAGGACACAGCACTAAAGAAGGATATGTTCACTTCCTTAAGAGACAGACTTAAATGATCACCATTATATAAATATATATAATTGCAAACTGGTGAGAGCTCTGAATGGAATATTCAACTATGAGAGATAAATACAGAACTGGATTCCGTTAGATTGTGGTCAGGGAAAACCTCTAAGGAGGTGACTCAAGGGTTGACATGAAGGATGAGTAGGAGTAGGGGGAAAGATGTGCTAGAAACAGAAGCCAGCATGTGCAAAGGTCCTGAGGTGCTGTTAGAGGAAATGAAAGGTGAGCAATAGGGATGGAATAGAGAAGGAGAGGAAAGTAGGTCAGACTATGAAGGGCCCAGTAGGCCTTGGTGACAAATGTGATCTTGATTCTCTGCTTTGCCCTCAACAAGATAAACACAGATGGTGCAGAGGAGGGGTTCCATCAGAGAGATGGTCGGGAGGCAGAAGGAAGGAGACTGGGAACTTGTCAGCCTTCTGGGTAGACAAGGTGGGAGGAGGTGGTGTATACCGGAGTCAGAGGGGTGGAGAAGGGCTGGGCAAGGGGCACAGACACCGTGACAGCAAGTCCTATCTAGCTTGGCCAGCCATAGGGGAAGGGCCTTTACTACAAAGGCCCCCTCCACCTTCCAGGGTCCTTTGAGGTTGCCTTCCCTGATGCCGCGGAGAAAATACAGAAGGTCATTCTACAGCTTAAAGAAGGTAAAATAGACTCCATTTACTTCCCCCAGGCACACACACAATTAGAGACCCCCATCTGCTCCCTCCAGTCCAATCTCCTGGCCTGATCTCTGAGCCGCTGCCCTTGTGGACCACTCTGGACACAGCCTGTTCCTCAGCAGGGACCACTCTGGGTCTGGCCCGCCCCCTCCCCCGAAGGTGTCCATTCCAGCTAGGACCCCTTCCTGGGATGGTCCTGTCCAGATGAGTCCCGGCCTCTTCCTGGATCCCTGGGTCTGGCCCTGCACACCCTGAAGGATTTTCTATACAACTGGGCCTCTTTAGTGGGCTACTTCTAGCCTGGCCACACCTCTTTTCTAACTGGACCCCCTAATTCGACCCTGTCCTCTCCGAGCATCGCCCAGGATCTAGCCCCGCCCCCTCGGTGGAATACACCAGGGCTGGCCCAGCCTCCTTAGCGCATGCAGCAGGCCTGCCACCCTTAAATGGCTAGCAGCAGGCCTGTGCCTGACCCCTTAGTGGAATGCTGCAGGCCTGGCCTGGTCCTCAGGTGGTGTACAGCAGCCCTGGCCCCGCCCCTGGGGGAGGTGGCAGCCCTGGCCCCGCCCCTCGGAGGAATGCATCCGGCCTAGTAACATACTCTCTAGGTGAGCTTCAGGTGGGCACCTCCTGCGACTTCCAGGGTAGTAACGCTTCCTCTCTCCGCAGTCCAGGCCTGCATCCCTCCCTGCGGTAAGCACTTAATTGAAAGCTCAGAATTGCGGGGGAAGGGAGGTTGTCGGGGCTGAAACCTAGGACTTCGAGTGGGAGACCACGGGTGGGCCTCAGATCCGAAGGAGGCCAGTAAGAGCTCTGGAGAAAAGTCAGTCCACTAGGTATTTGTTCACAAACCTCATAAAAGGCGGGTCCGAAAGCCAAAGCAAACCACTAGGAATCCTAGTGGTGAGAGTCGGCCACTGAGCGCAGGGAAGGCGGGGTCCAGAGTCTGTCCAGCCGATGGAACCCAGGGAGGCTTAACACACGCTAAGTTGGCCAAGGGGACCCGGGCTGGGGAAGGCAGAGGGAGCCAGACCCGCCGTTCCCTCCCCACAGGACTCCAGGAGGTCGCCCGGCGCTTCCGCTGCCGCGGGTGCTACTCCGCCGTCTGCGACCTCCCGCTGGACTGCCCAGGTGAGGGGCGGGGCCTGGAAGGGCCAGGAACCCGACGAACCGGAGCAGCGAGAGCAGAGCGGGGAAGGGGGTGGCCCGGGGCGCGGCCGGGGTGGTGACGCGGCCGTCTTCAGTTCAGGACGTGACGGTGACCCGGGGTCAGCAGGCCATGTTCTCTTGCACCGTGAACTTCCAGCTGCCGAAGGAGGAGATCACCTATTCCTGGAAGTTCGCAGGAGGAGGTGTGAGTCGGGGCGGGGCCAGCGCGGAGGGTTTAGGAGGCGGGTGACGCTTCACTAGAGGATGGGAAGTGAGGACCCAGGGGGTGGGATTTGGGGGAGCTCGGTCTAGATTCAGACTTCGTGCCAGGGGAGGGCCCAGCCATTCGGAGGAGGGGTCAAGGCTCAAAAAGCAAGGGCTCAGGGGGTGGCTGTGTGTAAGGATTTAGTGCGGGAGAGCAAGTTCTAGGCCCACGGGGCGGAGTCAGGACGTAGGAGGCGGGCTATGCAAGAAGGGTCGGCGAATAAGGACTGAGGGGTGGAGCCAGGGTCCAAGAGGGCGTGGTCTATCGCGGAGGCGGGGCTTTACGTTGCGGTTTGGCGAGCCGGGGAGGGGCGCCGCTCCTCTCGCTGCTTCAGCCCCAGCGTCCGGCAGGTCCGGACTCAGGACCTGACCTACTTCCGAGACATACCGCGGGCCCGAGGATACCTGGCGCGGATCCGGCCGGTGCAGCCCACGCACCGCGGGACTTTCTCTTGCGTGATCACGCACGACCAGCGCCTCCTGGCGCGGCTCTACTTCTTCCTCAATGGTGCGGGCGGGGCTGCGCGAGGGGCGGGGCTGCGCGAGGGGCGGGGCTGCGCGAGGGGCGGGGCTGCGCGAGGGGCGGGGCTGCGCGAGGGGCGGGGCTGCGCGAGGGGCGGGGCTGCGCGAGGGGCGGGGGCTGCGCGAGGGGCGGGGCTCCCGGCCGGCTGACGTGCGCACTCCTATAGTGACGGGCCCGCCCCCGCGCCGGGAGACCGAGCTCCAGGTCAACTTTCGGGAGGTTCTACGCTGGGCTCCGCGGGAAGCAGAGATGATCGAACCCTGGACGCCGAGCCTGGGCGAGCTGCTGGCCAGGCCCGGGACTCTAACGCCGAGCAACCAGTGCCTGCTAGCGGCCGTCGCGGCCTTAGCATCGGCGACTGTGACTGTGTTGGCGTGGTGAGTCAGCGGGACTCCAAAGTCCCAGCATCGGGCTCTCTCTCCTCTCAGACCCAGGAGTCCAGGCCCCTAGCCCCTCCTCCCTCAGACCCGGGAGTCCAGGCTCCCGGCCCCCTCCTTCCCCAGACCCGGGAGTCCAGGCCCTTAGCCCCTCCTCCTCCAGACCCGGAGTCCAGGCCCCCGGCTCTTCCTTCCCCAGACCCAGGAGTCCAGGCCCCGAGCCCCTCCTCCCTCAGACCCGGGAGTCCAGGCTCCCGGCCCCCTCCTTCCCCAGACCCGGGAGTCCAGGCCCTTAGCCCCTCCTCCTCTAGACCCGTAGTCCAGGCCCCCGGCTCTTCCTTCCCCAGACCCAGGAGTCCAGGCCCCGAGCCCCTCCTCCCTCAGATCCAAGAGTCTAAGCCCTGTCCACCTTTGGGATCCAGGCTTCCAGAAGCCAGATTTCTGGTCCTCGGTCTCTCCCCCACACACACAAACGTCTCCTTGTCTCCCCAGGATGTTCTTTCGATGGTACTTCAGTGGCAACTAACAAAGGTATCTTTTTCTTTCTTGGCTTATTTGCATCCATAAAATAAAGAATATATTTCAGCTCTATGGATTTTCTCATCTTTGAAAGTGGCCTCTACTAACTGAGGGGGAGGGACAGCCTACCCCAAATATGTCCAGGTGTATTGGCCACCACAATGATAGTAATATGCACAGCTTTCAGGGTACAAAGCCCTGTGCTGAGAGTTTTCGTTACAAGCTCGGACCCCTCGCCATATTTCTGACAACCTCCTTGACATTTCCACTTGCAGAAGACACCCGCAGATAGAGTCCTAGATGTTGACTTGAATGTCTGTTCCTCCCTGGGCTTTCCTGCTATCATATAGGGCACCACCATCCATCCAGCTGCTCAACCAGAAACCTAAGAGTCATGTTTAATTCCTTCTCCACTTCTATTTCCAAGTCTCAGCCTTTAATTCCCAAACATCTCTCAAAGCTGCCCTCTCTCTGTGGTCCCCACTGCCACCCACCATCTCTTGCCTGGATCACTGCAGCAGCGTACCCCCTGGCCCCCCTGCCTCTGGTCAGCCTTGCCCAGCTGCAGTCATTCTCCACGTGGCAGCCAGCATCATATTTTAAACTACGTCAGATCAGGTCATTCTGCTCAAAACCATTCAGTGGCTCCCTCTCGCCATTGGAACAAAATCCAGTTCCTCGTCAAGGCCTGTGAGGACCCCGGGTTCTGGCCACTAGTCTTCTCCCTTGATTCTTCTACCCCACGGTTTGTCTGGCCTGTGCTCCTTCCTTGTATTCATCATGATTCTTCTCACCTTCTTATTACATGCTGTTTCCTGTCTAAAGTAATGTTTTCTTCTTTTTTTGTCTAGTGAGCTCAGTGATGATTTCCCCTGAAGAGCCTTTACATATATTAACCCATTTAATCCCTCCAACAACTATGTGCTGTCGGCACTGAATTTATTTACTGATGCCACCTCCCTCTTGTCCCCCTCTTTACTCTCTAGCCCCACTAGTCTTTTTTTTTGTCCCTTGAACATGCAAAGCTGGTCCCATCTCCAGGCCTTTGCATGTGCTGTTCTTCGTACTTGAAACGACTCTACTGTGAACCTCGCGAAGCCACCTGCCTCTCACCACACAGGTCTCAGCTCAAACGTGACCTTTGACTGCTCCCTTCCCCCCATGACCGACAACCTGTTTTAGTTTGTGCCTAGCACTCATCCAGACCTAATGTAAACTTATTTTTCCATTTGGTTTTGTTTCTTCCCCACCTAAAAGGTAAGCTCCTTCTGGGCATGTACTCATTCTCCTTCACTGATGTCTTCCCCTCACTGATTCATTCATTCAGCGGAGATTTAGTGAGCGCTTACTATGTTTCAGACATTTTCAAGGCACTGTAGAGACAGCAACGAACAAGTCAGAACAGACAAAAATCTGCACCCACATGGAGTTTAGATTCTAGTGGATGGTCAGACAATAAACAAGAAATTTAAGGAAAATAAAATATGCATCAAGTCATATGTGTAATGGGGAAAATAAAGCAGGAAACAGAGATAGGGAATGCTGAGGGGAGAGAGATAGCAAGGATCTTTGAAGAAGGCCTCACATTTGAATAAAGAAGGCGATGAGGCAACAGGTGAATGGGTAAGGAAGATGTGGTGTATATATATACACAATGGAATACTACTCAGCCATAAAAACCCACAAAATCGTGTCATTTGTGACAACGTGGATGGACCTTGAGGGTATTATGTTAAGCGAAATAAGCCAGACAGAGAAAGAAATACTGTATGATTTCATTCATAATGTGGAAGATAAACAAACACATGGATGAGGAGAACAGATTAGTGGTTACCAGGGGGGAAGGGAGTGGGAGGAGGGCGAAAGGGGTACAGGGGCACATAAATGTGGTGACGGATAAAAACTAGACTTGGGGGTGAGCACGATGCAGTCTATATGGTAACTGAAATAAGGTACACCCCAAATTACACAATGTTATAAACCAATATGACCTCAATAAAATAATTTATAAAAAACAAAAAAGAAGAGGATGAGGGCATGAGCCATGTGGACATTTATGTGAAGAGTGTTCCAGGCAGAAGAAATAGCAGGAGTGTGCTAGATGCCGGGGGAGTAACCAGGAGACCAGTGCCGCTGGGTCTGGCGTTAGGAAATGAGTGTGCAGTGAGGTCAGAGAGAACGCAGACCAGATCATATAGGATCTTGGCCACTGTCAGGTCTGGATTCTCCTCTGTATGAGGTCATGGGCAGTTCTGAGCCAAGGAAGGTCATGACTTGATTCTATTTACGTGGCTACTGCATGGCTAACAGGCTGTAAGAGGCAAGGCTGGAAGCAGGGGTCACTGTTAGGTGCTGCATTAATCCAGGCATGAGATAGCAGCTTCAATCCAGGAGAGACGCAGCTCGGGGACAAAGTGGTGACAAGATGAGGAGCAGTGGTTCTAGATCTCTCCTTAAGGTAGAACCAATGGGATTTGCTGATGGATCAGAATGTTGGGGATGAGAGAAAAAAGAGAAGGGTCAAGGATCAAGTCAGGCCAGCAGCAATGTCCCGTAGAACCCTCTGCTGTGATGGAAATGTTCTAGATCTGCACTGTCCAGAATGGCAGCCACCAGCCATATGGGGCCATGAGGCACGTGAAATGTGGCCAGTGCAACTGAGGAACTGAATTTATAATCTGTTACAGCTTTAATCATTTAAATCTAAATTGTTCCTCTATGACAGCAGAAATCTGGGTATCCTTAACTGTGGATTCTTAACTGTGGATCACACTCTGTTTGCTTGACTAGGTGCTCCTGGAAGGCAGGCGCTGCCTCTTAATCATTTCTGTGTTTGCAAACATGGCAAGCGCATGGAATTCAATAGGTCCTTGGTAAACGTTTTTATGACTGACTGATTGAATCAATGAATAAATGAATGAAAAAACATTTTAAATATTCCCATGTGGTGCTGGCTCCTGTTGTGGACAGTGCAGCTCTAGCATTTTTGGCCTGAGCAGCTAGAAGGATGGAGTTCTGTGTACTGAGCTAAGGGAGACTTTGGAGGAGCAGGTTTCATGAGAGTTGAGGAGGAAAGGGAGGACAGATTAGGAGTTGGGTCTCGTTATTAGGTATCCAAGTGGAAATGTCTTGGAGGCAGTTGGGTGTACAAGTCTGGTGTTTAGGGGCAAGCTCTGATCTGAAGATAAGTTTCAGAGTCCCACCTTCAGGCATGGAGCATGAATGAGGCACTCAGAGCCATAACACTGGATGCACAGAGGAAATGAGTGTAGATGGATAAGAGAGGTGGATAAGAAGAGGTTCCTCCAAAGTTAAGCATCAGCAACATTAAGAGGGACCGAGAAGGAAAACCAAGGGGGAGAGGAAGGCAGCTGTGGCATTCTGAAAGCCAAGTGCAGGAAACATTTCGAGGAGAAAAGAGTGATCAACTGGTTCAGATGCTGCCAAATCGTCAAACAGGAGGCCTGAGAATTGGCCATTGGATTTAGCAACATGGATATCATTGGTGAACTTGACAAGAGCAATTTCCATGGAACGGTGATGGTGACCCCCTGATGGGCATGGGTTTATGAGTCAATGGAAGTCAACATCATTAGTCATTAGGGAAATGCCAATCAAACCGCAATGAGATACATGGCAATCAAACCACAATGAGATACCACTTCACAGGCACTGGGATGGCTGTAATCAAAAAGTCAGGTAATGACAAATGTTGGTGAGGATGTAGAGAAATTCAAACCCTCATACTTTGCTGGTGGGAATGTAAAATGGTGCAGCCCCTGTGGAAAACCACCTGGCAGTTCCTCAAATTAAACATAGAATTACTGTATGACCCGGCAATTCCACAACCGGAGAATTCAACCCAAGAGAATTAAAAACCTACATCTACGCAAAAACTTATATGTGAATGTTCATAGCATTATTCACAATAGTCAAAAAGTGGAAACATCCTAAATGTCCATCTGTTGATAAATGGATAAACTAAATGTGCTGTATCCCTACAATGGAATATCATTTGGCAAGAAAAGGAATAGATCAGTGATACACACAACAACATGGATGAACCTTGAAAACATGCTAGACAAAAGAAGTCAGTCACAAAAGAGCACATATCGCATGATTCTATTTATATGAAATGTCCAGAATAGGCAAATCCATAGAGATGGAAAGTAGATCGTGGTTGCCTAGTGTGGGAGATTGGGGGGGGGGGTGGAGGTGTGAGGAATGAGAGCGACTGCCAATGGCTGTGGGGTTCCTTTGGGGAGATTATGATGATGGCTAAACAAATGTTTAAACTTACTAAAGACCGATGAATTATACACTTTAAATAGGTGAACTTTGTGGGAGAGCATTGGGGACAAATAGAGACAGCCCTCGAGTTCTGCTCTTGGAGAAATGGGACAGTAGCTTGAGGGGAAACGGAGGTCAAGACAGGGAGTCTTAAAAATCAGAGAGTATGGGGCTGGCCCAGGGGCGTAGTGGTTAAGTCGGCATGCTCCACTTATGTGGCCCGGGGTTCGCAGGCGCGGACCTACACACCGCTCATCAAGCCATGTGTCTTGGCGTCCTATATACAAAAATAGAAGAAGATGGGGACAAGTGTTAGCTCAGGGACAATCTTCCTCACACACACACACACACACACACACACACACACAAAAATCAGAGAGTAACAGCACCTTAGAGTACTGATGGGAGAGACCCTGGAGGGAGGGAAAATTGATGATGGAGGAGCAGGTGGGAAGAACCGAGGGAGGGAGATCTTTGAGTACATGATGTCTAGTGCCCAAGTGGAAGGGGTTGGCATTAGCTCAGAGCACAGACTGTTGACTCTCAGTAACGGGGGAAGGTGGCCTGTGTGAGGCTGGACACAGATGAGTGGGAAGATGTGGAGGTGGGGACTCTGAAAGTTTTCTTCTTGTCACCTCTGTTTTCTCAGTGAGATACAAAGCAAGCTAAACTGAGATGCTGGGGGTTTGAGGAGAGAAGGTTTGAGTTACCTTTCTTAGAGAGGAGCAAAGTGGATGGACCGGGAAAACTCTGTCCACAGTGCCTAACAGTGTTAGCACACAGTCGATGCTCCATAAGAATCTGTGAATGAGGCGTTGAGAAATTTCACCTTTACAACCTTGACCAATGGGATTAATATCCCTGTCTTCCCAGAGAGGGCTCTGAGGAAAGAGAGTATCCTGTCTAGATTCAAACAGCTGGCACCAAGACTGAGCCATGAGGCCTCAATTCTCAACCACGCAGACCCCTTGGTTCTCAAAAAACGGAGGAGGCTCAGAAGAAAATAAATAAAATTCTTTATTATATCCTAATCACACAGTACAAATACAGATTAAATAAGAACAGGGAGAAATAGGGGGCCCCAGTACAGCATGTAGGGACTCCTTTCCCCCCTTCCCCTAAAAATCTACACCCTGATCAATAAATACCCCTCCCCAGAGACCCAGAAGTCCCTGCCCCAAAAGAGTCCAGGCTGCAGAATCTTGGGTCGACCCCATCCCTTCACAGAGGAGGGAAACAGGCCCTCCTGTTTCCACAGGGAGAATCCCCCAGCAAGTTCACGGCCCTGGGGCCCCGTCAGGTCTCCTCGTGCCTTCCCTGAACAGCCTTGGGCTGCGCCCCGCGCACCTGATTCATACCTGGACGCGGTATCCCCCCGCCCGCCGCCGGCAGAGCCTCCGCACGCCCACCCAGTAGAACGTGAGCATGACCGCCCAGTACCCCAGATAGGCGCCCGCCCCGGCGGCCAGATGAAAGGCCTCGGCGGCCCGCGAAGGGCCGCTCCAGTCGGCCGTGGCCTCGTGCGCCACGCTGCGGACCAAGCCGCCGAGCAGCAGCAGAGCCCAGAGCGCCAGGGGCAGCAGAGGGACGTAGTTAGCGGCCAGCTTCCTCCGGCCCGAGGTGCCCCAGCCGCTCTGGTTCATGGTGGCCAGCGCCAGGAACTTGGCGGGCAGGAGGCCGCACATGTAGAGCGGCGCGTAGAGCGAGAGCAGCACCATGCGCGCGCAGCCGCGCAGCCAGGCCGCGAAGGCCGCCTTGGCCAGCGCCACGCCCTGCACGCACAGCAGCACCCAGAGCAGCGCCCACGGGCGGCCGGCGTAGAAGAGCCGCAGCACGGTGGCCGCCACGAAGAAGGGGAAGAGGCCCGAGACCACCGCCTCGTAGGTCATCCACGCGTGGTGCCGGTGCCACCACAGCGCGTTGTATAGCCACTCGCGGAAGTACGACTTGGACCAGCGCGTCTGCTGGCTCAGCCAGCGCAGGAAGGACGAGGGCGTCTCCGAGTAGCAGCGGGAGCGGGCGGTGTACCTGGACCCGGGGAGAAGGAGGGATCAGCACGGCTCCCCCTGCTGGTCGGACAGGAGTCGGGAGCCACTGCCGGATGGCCACTGAGGCCAGTTTTCTCAACCTCTCTGGGCCTCAGTGTTCTTGTATGTAAAATGCGGTCCATAATGGTTCCTACCGAATAGGGCTATTGTGCGGACGGAATGAGGATTAAATGCCAAGTACTTAGGACCAGCATATTGTACTTGCTCAATAAACGTTAGCTACCACTGCTGTTTTTACTATGACTAATATCACTATTGCATTACTAATATCATTGCGGTTATGACGGATGCTGTTACTAATGCTATCACTAACCTATTACGAATACGATTGTGCTCACCATTACTGGCTGGCCCCGTGGTAAGGAACAAGCCAGGCGTGGTTCCTACCTAGGGTAGCCCATGTGTTAGAGCTTCTCAAGGGAACCATCAAGTCCCCTCCTGTGGCCATGGCGACACCACTAGTCAAACCCAACCCCATCCAGCTAAGCCCATACCAGCCTAGAATCTCTTTTATGGAAGGTCATCAGGTGGCCAACAGCAGTCAGTTTGTTAGGAGGGGTCATCTATTCTACCTCCACAGGCAGTGTACGTGACAGTGTCTTAGTCTCCTTCCTCTGTGTCACTTGGCATCCTCAATGGCCTCCCTGCTTACCCCCATCCCCCTGCACTCTGCAGTCAAAACAGCTGCCAGAGGGATCCTGTTACAACATGTCAGCCCTCTGCTCAGAACCCTCCCAGGACTCCCTCATCTTAGTTGAAAGTTCTTGCCGTAGCCCAGAGGCCGTTCACGAGTGGCCCCCTGGTAACTCTCTGTCTTCCTCCCCTGACACTCTCCTTTGCTATTGCTCCACATGCACTATGTCAGCCTCCCTACCTCTCTTTCCTCGGGCACCATATTTAACATTTCATTCCCTACCCCGAAACTTCCTACCCCTGTTCCTGGCTCTATTTATCTCCAGAGCAGGCGTCATTATGTAACATACTATACATCTACTTATTTATCTCATTTATTGTCTGTCTCTCTCAACGTAAGCATGAATTTGTGTCTCTTTTGTTCACTGCTGTATCCCCAGAGCTTAACACATTGGAGGCACTTAAAGAATATTTGTTGAGTGAATGAATGCCTGGGGTCCCCTGGCGTACCCCACGTTCTCTCTGGCCTTTTCACTGGGTCTAGCTTTGTACAAACTACTTTCCCCTGAACTTCACCTGGTCTAGCCCATCCTCCTCAAGTCTCACTGAATTACATCTCTTCTTCCCGAGACACCTACTAGAGTTTGGGTGCTCCCCTCCTCTCCCACTTGATTCGTCTCCCTCACTCTCTGACTAGTTAGGTCCCACTCTATCTATTTATCTCTTTCTCTTCCCACCTCACTTGGAGTAATGGCTGCTCTCCATGGTAGGGCCATCTTGGCCCATCTCCATTCTATCTTCCAGGTGGAATTCCCCACCCTCCCCTTGCCCCACTTGGTGAAGTCCACTGGGTCACATGGTTCAATGCAAATGCCCCCTCTGTCCCTATGGTATCTTCCACTCTCCCCTAATGTCTCCCTTGGGAGGGCCCATTGTCCTGCAAGTTACTTTGAGTTTGGAGAATTCCCAACACACACACACAGACACACACACACACACACACACACACACACACACACACACACACACGCTCTCCGGGATACTCATTGACCTCCAGCACACACCCGACCACCCGGCCCCTCAGCTTACTTGGTGGCATAGCCCATGCTGAGCATGCGGTTGGTGAGATGCCGGTCATCCCCGAAGGTACAGTGGGTGCCCAGGAACTTCTGGTTGTACCAGGCCTCCAGGAACTGCTGCAGGAGGTTGTTCCTGTATAGGCCTAGGTGGGGGTGGGGAGTACAGGAGCATCAGCCTGTGCTGTCGCCAACACCATCCCCTATCTCTGATTCCAACCCCAGTTCATCTCCAACTCCAACCTCATCCTTAACCATCTCAATACCACCCTCAGCTCTACCTCCAACAGCAACTGCAGCCCCAATCTTGTTCTCAACGCAAAACCATCCTCAATCCCATACCCATCCCAACTTGCCCCAATCCTGTCCCTGACCCACAATCACTCTGACAGCAAACCCACCCCAACCACATGCCCAATCCCACATCCATTCTCAGCCCCATCCCCCATTCCTCCTCATCCGAAAACCTATCTCTAATGCAGAACCTGGCCCCAACTCTGTCCTTGACTCTGACCCCATCCTATCCCTCTCCCAACCCTCCCCCAGCCCCAACCCCAATCCCCATCCACACCCTTTCTCCAACCCATTCCCAACACGAAACACCATCCCCAACTCCAGCTTCCAATCTTATTCCTGTCCCTAATTCCTGCCCCAGGCCCATCTTTGTCCCCAACCTCAATCACATCCTCCACCCATTGCAGCTCCCCTTCTCCCTCTCCACCCCATCCATGGCCCTCCCAAGCCCCACCCCTGCTCACCTAGGGGACCACTGATGCAGGACACGCAGTGGAAGTAGCTCTGACAAGCCCGCTCCACATTGAAGGCCACCCAGTACCGCAGGCTGCTTAGGAAGCTGACCCACGAGTCCAGAGGGTTAAGGATCCTCACGTCCCCCCCAACAGCCCCCACTCGGGGGTCCTCATCCAGCACCCGCACCAGCTCCAGCAGTGCCATGGGGTCTAGCCTCGTGTCCGAGTCACAGACCTGTGGGGTGAAAGGGGCCAGGATCAGGCCAGATTCCTGCATGGGAATGGTGCTTGAAGGGAGGGATCAAGGGGTGGCAAGCAGCTGGGGCGCTCTGCAGCCTATCTGAACATAACTTCAAATTTTTTAGTTATTTTCAATGTTTAATTACATTTTAAGGTGATTGTCCTCCCCCCCCACCCCAAGACCCATGCTTTTGTATAATACCCTCATCTGGTGTGTGGGCAAGACCTGTAACTTGTTCTAACCAGTAGAATATGACCAAAATGATGGGCTATAACTCCCATGATTATATTACCTTTAAATGGAAATGGTGAAGGGGTTTTGCAATATAATTAAGTTCACTAATCTGTTGGCTTTAAATTAATCAAAGGGAGATGATTGTGGATGGGCCTGGACTAATCAGGTGAGACCCTTAAAAGAAGGTCTAGAAGTCAGAGACTTTCTCCTGCTAGTCTGGACGAGGCAAGCTACTGTGAGCTCTACGACTGCAAGAAAATGAATTTTGCCAACAAACTCACGAGCTTGGAAGAGGCCCCTGAGCCTCAGATAAGACCCAGCCCCAGCTGACACCATGACTGCAGCCTGATGATACCCTGAACAGAGGATCCAGCTAAGCTTTGCCCAGACTCCTGATTCATGGAAACTATAAGATAATAAACGTGTTTTGTTTCAAGCTGCCAAATTTGTGGTAATTTGTTATGCAGCAATAGAAAACTAATGCAATGCATTAATGAATGAATCTCTACATTGAATGGATGAATAAAGGAATGAATAATCTCTATATCAGATGGATAGATGACTGAATGAGTGAAGGAAAGACTACTCTGAAAGAAGAAAGGGAAGGTGGGAAGGAGAAATTCTAGATTGAATGGATGAATCAATCAATGAAAGAATGAATGACCTTTATATTGGATGGATGGATGAGTGAAAGACTGAAGGAAAGTTTGCATCAAATGGATGAACGCATGAAGAAAGGAAGGAACGACGAATCTCTACATTGAATGGATACAGGAAGGAATAAAATGAATGATGTCCATATTGGAGGGATGGATAGATGGATGCAAGAATGAGTGAATGAAGGAAAGAATCTCTACACTGAATGGATGAATGAATAAAAAGAGGAAGGAAGAGGTTTGTTCCAATCTCTACATCCAACCAAGGACCCGAGGGAAGTGGGATTGTCGGGGGAGGGGGTCGAGTCACGGGGCGTGGGGAGGCCTTCCGCTCACCTGCACGTAGTCCACCGAGTCGCCGAGCGCCTTGAAGGCGGTGTACATGACCTCGCGCTTGCCGCCCCAGCGCTGCGCCACGCACACGCACCTGCGCGTCCTCACCAGCGCCTCCACCGCCAGCCGCCCGGGGTCCTCGGCCTCCACCTCCCGGTAGGCGCCCGCCGCACCCGCCGCCGCGGGTTCCCAGGGCTGGTGGTAGTTGCCGTCCCACACGTAGGTGGCAGGGTCCTCGTCGGCGAAGACCTCGCGGAACATGTCGACCATGTAGAGGTCCTCGGCGCGGTTGCCGTCCACCACCATGAGGACGCGCAGTCGCGCGCGCGGGTAGAGCAGGGCGCGGGCGGACACCAAGCACTGGCGCAGGTAGGCCGGGTCCTCCTGGTACGCCGAGATGGTCAGCGCCACGCTGCGCGCCGTGTCCGCGTCCAGGGGCCCCCGCGCCGCCGCCCGCCGCGCCGCCGCCGCCACCCGCCGGTGCTCCAGGTACGCGAAGAGGCTCTGCGCCACCAGGTGCGCCGACAGGAAGGCCCCGTAGAGGCCGAAGGCCAGGAGGCCGTAGCGATCGGAGGCTAGCGGCACGCCCGCGGCGTAGGCCCAGGTCATGAGGCCCAGGATGAGCAGCGCGAAGGCGATGGTCAGTACCCGCCGGGCCAGGCCGGAGCAGTGGCGGGCTGTGGGGGTGGGCTTGGGGCCGTCCTGCTGGGAGCGGAGAGAGGGGAGGGTAAGGGAAAAGAGTCCTGAAATCCTCCTCCGGGAAGAGAAGACCTCCTGGGTATTTTTCCCAAGGCGATGATAACATCCCCTTTTTGTAAAGAAAATTCCCTAGGTACTGCAAAGTTATTTTCATCAATGAAAAATTGTGGCAAACAGTTATCAGGGCTTAATGCCTGATTATATTGATTCTAATGCATTTTGTCACATTTTTAACAGCTCTTAAATCTATGAAGATTACACTCAATGGAGTGTCACGGTTTAACAGGGTCCCTCCCTTTCCTAGTGGCACATAAAATAATGATTCATCTCACAATCAAAAGTTTCTTAGTGTTGAGACGATGATAGTAATAATAATATACCTGTAAAAGAATAATGCAGTATGATATGTACCAGGTGCTGCTCTAAGCCTTTTATAGGAACTAACTTATTTTAATCCTCACAACAGCCCTATCAGGTCTGTACTGTTATCATCCCCATTCTACAGATGATGCAGCTGAGTCACACAGAGGCAGCAACCTGGCTAAGGTCACACCTGGAAAGTGGAGGAGCTGGGATCTGAACACCCTCTCCTGTTACAGATGAGGAAACTGAGGCACAGGGAAGTGAATTCTTTTGCCCTAACCGACAGCCTGGCTCCATCATCCTTCTCTTTGCTAAGCTGCCTCCTAGGTCACGGGTTCCCACCTCAAGGGCTTGTTACGAGTTAAGTGAGTCATTAAGAGAAAGATCTGTGTTGTCCACTACAGGAGTCACCGACCCCAGGTGGCTACTGAGCACCTGAAATGCAGTCAGTATGACCGAGGAGCTGAATTTTTAATTTAATTTAATTTAATTTAAATGTAAACACTGTTACTGTTATGGGAAAGCTTTTAAGTATGTTTGGAATATGTGAAGCTTCTTTTCAACTGTAAATTTTACGAGATCTAAATACAGATTAAGTATTTCCAAGGACACTGTAGCGTCTGCGTGAGATGTGCTTACACATCTGGAATTAGAAGCCTGAGTACGAAAAAAGAAATTAAAATATCTCCATAATATTTTTGTATTGATTGCAGACTGAAATGACAATATTTTTGATATAGAGCAGGGGTCGGTACACTCTGGCCCCAAGGGCCCAGTGCCTGCCACCTTTTTTACTACGGCCATCAAGCTAAGATTAGTTTTTACGTTTTTAAATAGTTGAAAAAAGTCAAAAGAAGAATAATATTTTGCGGCACATGAAAATTATATGAAATTCAAATTTCAGTGTCCATAAATCAAGTTTTTTTGGCACACCGCCATGCCCATCTGTTTACATATTGTCTATGGCTGATTTCACACTACGCCACAGTTGAGTGTTGCAACAGAGACCGTATGGCCTGCAAACCTCAAATGTTGACAATCTGGCCTTGTACAGAAAAAGTTTGCCAACCCCTGATACACTGGGTTAAATAAAACATATTATTAAAATTAATTTCACCTATTTCTTTTTACTTTTTTTAATGTGGCTACTGGAAAATTTTAAATGATGTATGTGGCTCACGTTATGTTTCTCTAGGACAGAGCTGAGATGGAGCCTTTACCTGGCACTGGTAATCTCTCAATATTAACAGTTATTATTATTTCTTCTAGAATTTTCCTTCTCTGTCCCTTTGCCCCAAACCTGGCCCTGCCTGAGTTTCTGGGGGTGGCCCAATTCATGCTGGGAGAACCGAGATAGGTGGGCATCCAGAGGGTTGTAATCTCAGCCACATGCACAAACACACGTGTATTGGCTGTGGAAACACCCCACACACGTATACTCACACATGACAAGGAACACACAGAATGTGCCCACACAGGAAAACACTCATGTTCTAGAAGACGACCCCAGACACCTGCTCTCAGGCAGAACTTAGGGATCCTGTGACCCCCAGACAGCCACACAGGTGAACTTGGGGACACATGCCTTTCAGCAGGAAGGAGCAACAACAGGATGAGATGCCCACACGGCAACAAACACATAGACACCCAGCCGTGGGTCTGGAGCAACGGGACAGAGTTTCAGAAGAAATAGTAACAGTTGAAATTGAACCGTATGAAATTGCCATTTTTATAGGTCAAAAGCAATCAGATGTCGGCAATTTCATTTGTTCAAGTTAATATTTACTGAACACCTAAAAGTAGAAATCCAGACCCACGTGTCAGGCAAATACAGCAGCTCTCCCGCTCTCTCCCTGCTCCCTCTCCCTGGCACACAGACATACACGGATTTATAGCAAGATAAAGATGGACATGTCACATCTCACATCCCTATAGGTGGGATGGCCGTCCGCACACTCAGCCTCACGTGGTTGCTGCCCCACACAGAAGGTGGTTGTCACCCACATGAGCACACGCATGAAATCTCTCGCACATGGTTCCCCCTCCACAGGGTCACACATGTCGTGGTGGTCCCCCACAGGGCCACAGTCACACGCTCACACACCTGTGTCATGGCTGTGGGTCCGCCGGCTCTCTCCCTCTGGCTCGCTGTCTGAGTCTCTCTGTGGCCACAGAGCTGGGGGTCCTTTGAAGACCAGCGCGGGCGGGGGTGGGAGGAGGGGCTGACGTCAGGGCTGAGCTGGGCCAGGGGCTGTGAGGTCACGGCCAGCCGGGCAGCTCCACCCGCTTCCCGCCATCACCCCCAGCCCCCGCACCCAGCCAGCCTCCCTTCCCAGTCCCCCATCGCCGCCCTTCCCTCTCCTGTTAGGTCCCCCCATCACGCACACGCACCTCTTTCCCCGTCTCTCTCCCCCATTTCTTCCGCTCTCTCTTCTCTATGCCTCTCTCCCATTTTGTTCATCTCTCTTGTCGCCTATTTCTGTATTTCTCTCCGTCTTTCTTTCTCCCCAATCTCTCTCTCCTCCCCCCGTTTCTCACCCACCCTAGTCGCCCCTCTCCCAACATACAGCCTCTCCCCACAGCCGCTGGCCTCCTGTCCCCCAGGGACTTGTCAGGGCAACTGGCAGATGGAGTAAAATGCACACACGTGCATGTTTGTGGGTGTGACTGTGTGCGCTGGCTTGTGAGGCACAGCTGTCTGGAATTGGAGCTGTGAGTGAATGTCTGTCCCATCAGTGCCTAATTGATGTGGGTCTGCGTGTGCCTGTTCGTGTGCACGTGTGTGTGCACGCACCAGGGGCTGGGGAGGGGAGTGGAGCACTGGGATTTGTCTCTCCAGGGGCTGGGGGCTGAACTCAGAGAGTTGTTGGTCAGCTGCCCCCAGGAGCCACACAGGAGACTGAGTCAGAGGATGGGTGAGAGTGGCCTCTCAGAGGCCAAAGAGACGGGGTCTCAGGGCGTCTGAGCCCCCAGCCCCTCAGGACCCAGAGACTCAGTGATAAATGTCATTGTTTCTGTGCCCTTCTTTGCATGAGTTTTTATAAACATCTCTGCACCTACTTCTTTCCCTCCGCTCCTCTTACTGATGTCTCTCTCTCTCCCCACAGCTGTCTCTCTCCCTGTGTCTGCACCTCTGATTATTTATCTCTGTACGTCCTCATCTCCTTCTCTCTCTTTCTCTTTGTCATTTTGTCTCTGTCTCCCTGGGTCTGTTTCTCCATCCATCTGTCTGTCTGGTTCTCTCCCTGCCTCCCTAGCTCTGTCATTTTTCTCTCTCTCTCCATTCCCTCTCTGCCTGTCCATTTCTGCTTGCTTCCCTCTGGGTCTGCGTCTGTCTGTCTCTGAATTTCTGCCTGTCAGTCTCCCTGACTTTCTGATTCTGTCTCCCTTTCTTTCTCTGTGTCTCTCCCTGACTTTCTCATCTTTTGTCTCTCTCTTTCTCTCTTCTTTCTCTCCTTGTGTTTCTCTGCCTTTCTCTCTCTTCGTTTGTCTGTCTCCATCTCTCTGTTTCTCTCTGAATATCTGTATCCTTATCCCCTTTTTTTTCTGTCTCCCAGTTTTTGTTTCTGTTTCTATTTTTCCTCTCAATGGCTGCCTGTTTTCTCCTTTCTCTGTCTCTGTCTGTCTCTCTCTATCTCTCGGTCTCTATCCTCCCTCTGTCTCTCTGCATCTCTGTGTATCTCTGAGGCTCTATGTCTCTCTATGTCTCTCACTGTTTCTCTCTCTTTTTCTGGCTCTAAGTCCTCCCTTCTCCCTGCGGCTCCATCTCATCCAGACTGTCCCGGAGCTTTCCCCTGCAAGATGCCAAGTGCTCGCTCCCTGGGTTTCCCCGGGGAGGGTGTGGGGGTCTATGGCCAAGTTGGGCCTTTGCCTGAGCCTGGATGTCAGGGAGAAGAAAGCCAGTTCAGGACCCAAGTGAGGGGCACCCCACCCATCTCAGCAGGGCGGGGCCAGCCGACAGTTTCTGACACTGTTGCTAGGAGCCTGGGCCTCTGCCTGGTGTCTGGCTATGTCAGGATGATGGGTCCTCCAGTGGGAGCCAAGCCCAGAGCAGGAGGGGAGGGTGATTCTACTACCCCGGCGTGGGGGTGGGGGACAGCCCAGGCTCCACTCAGAAGCTGGGCATTTGGTTGCCCAGCCCCCACCCTGCCCTGCCTGGGTGGAGCAGCTGTATAAAACCAGATGTTTCTAAAACCAGAGTGTGGATGATGGAGGAGGGACCAGGACTTTAAACTCCAGTGTTTCTTCCTGCAGGATCCAGGAGTCTAGACCCCCAGCCCCTCCTCCCTCAGACCCAGGAGTCCAGGCCCAGCCCCCTCCTCCCTCAGACCCTAATGTCCAGTCTCCCAGAATTCCTTGCAGGGAGAGATGACCAAGGCTAGAAGCAGCCAAGACAAGAGGTGAAAGACCAGGACAGATGAAAATGGGCCCTCCCACAAGAGGCAGGGCCTGGTAGTGGTGGGACCACCTCCTGCTCCCCTCTGTAACAGCCGTCTCTCCCAGAACCCTCCCCTGCAATGGGGGCTGATCTCTGGTCCCTGCCCTGGGTCCACAGTGGCCCTCCCACGATTTCAGTTATCATCAGACAACCTCGGGGTGTGGTTTACAGAACACCAGGGCAGAAGGAGGGAAGAGTGGGGAGGTAATAAGGCAGAAATGGAGAAAAAGCAGAGGAAGGAACATTGTTCACCATAGAGACATCTCTTGTGCCAGTGGTGGGCCAGGCTCTCGGCTGGGCGATGCCAGGCACACAGAGATGACTCAGACCCGGGCCCTGCCCTTGAGGAGTTGCCAATCTGGTGGAGGAGACAGCTGTGTAAACAGAAAACCACAGACCGGGATGTACCAACCTGGGGGTGGGGGAGTCAGGGAGGGCTTCTTCAAGGAGGGAATGTCCTGGAGGAGCTGAGTCCTGACTGATAAGGAGTTAGCCAGAGCAAGGGGGGATGGGGTGGGGCTGGGGGTTGGAAGGCGGGCTGGGAAGGGCATCAAGGCAAGAAATGTCCTGGCCAGTCAGGAAAGTACAGGCAGGTTGATGTTGTCAAGCATAAAGGGTGAAGCACAGGGGTGGGTGTGGAGTGCATAGCCAGGTTCTCTCCATGCAGGCTTTTGAATGTAGGACTTTGTCCTGGGTGCTGGGGAGCCATGGGATGGCTTGGAGCAGGGGAGTGGCAGGGTCAGCTCTGGGCGCCTGTGAGGGATAAACTGGATGAGGGACTGGGGACTTTGAGCCAGGATGTCTGGGTGGCAGGGTCATAGGAGGGTCTTCTCTGGGCGAGAGAGAGCTGAGTCTGAGCTTGGATGCAGGCAGAGGCTGTAGGACTGGAGGAGCAATGGGGTCGTGCAGAGCGAGGTTGAGCAGAGGTGTCTGAGGAAACCCTGAGGGGCAAGGACATTGGAGAGCAGACATGGTGGGCGGGCTCACTGAGCCTTTCCTCTGAGCTCCTTCTGACCACATTTGCCTCATTTTGGGCAGGTACCTGCTTAGTGATCACTGGCCTCCTGGGGAACTAGGGAGGGTAGGGCCTGGGAGTAACTTGAGGAAGTCTGGGTTTTTTAAATGCTTGAGTCCTGGAAAATGATTTCTCTGCCAGGTGTCCTGGGTGGGAAGGAAGTGCTTCAGGACAGTCTAGATACTGAGAGACAGAGAAGACAGGAAGGAAGGGAGGAGGGAGGAAGGGTGGAGGAGGGAGGGGTGGGAAGGAGGAGAGGAGGGAGAAGGAGGGAGGAAGGGAGGGAGAATGGGAGTGAGGAGGAGGGGAGGGAGAGAGGAGGAGGGAGGAAAAGAGGGAGGAAAGGAAGGAGGGAGAAGGGGAGTGAGGAGGATAGGAGGGAGGAGCTAAGGAGGGACGGGATGAAGCTGGAGGCAGGGGACACAGGAGGGAGGGAGGATGGGAGGGAGGAGGAGGGGACAAGAGAGGAAGGGAGGAGGGTGGGAGGAGGGAGAGGGGCTGGCTCACCTGACCACCCTGTTTAGTGTGGAAACCTGCCCCACCCTGGAGTCCTAATCCCCTGTACCCTCCTCTACTTGCTCTGTTCTCCACAGCATCTATCCCCCTCCCACATAAAGCACACCTGGCCTGGTTATTATCTTTTCTGTACGATGTGCGTCTCCCTTGCCAGAATGCAGGCTCTACACAGGCAGCGGTCTTGGCCTGTTGTGTTCACGACTCTGTTTCCTCAGGGTTGGAGGGGTGCCTGGTACATAGTAGGTGCTCAATAAATATGAATGAATGAGTGAGGTTGGGATGGAGAGTCAGGGTGGTGGACAGAGAGGGAAAGAGAAAGAAGAGGAGGACAAAGAGGGAGGGGACGGAGAGGGAGAGACAGGGAAGAAGGCAGAGAAGTGGGAGGCAGCTGGGACCCCCACCCGACCCAGCAGCTCGGGGTGGCCACCTCTCAGACGGATGGAATGAGAGCTCCCAGGGAGGTGGGACTCTGGGCGAGGCCTCCCTGCATCAGCAGAGTTCCCAAATCTGGAAGCAAAGCACCTCGGGCTTCCAGGAACTCAGAGGGCGTGGTCCCCGTGCTCTCAGTGGAGCCTGGACCCACTGGAGTTACGCGGGGCCCTTCCTCCCACACACCCTTGTTGTGGGAAACACCTCAGCCCCCAAGATTCTGCAGAAATGCTGGGAGGGAGGGAGCGAGGGTGGGAGGGAGATGCTGATGACTCTACATCCAGCTTCTGCCTCTGGGAGGAGCTGTGGGACCTCTGGAGAGGGGAGGAGAAGGGGAGGGCCCTGTCTGCCCATAACCCTGTCCTCCAGCTGAAGATGCCTCCACTCCAGCTTCCACCATTGCTCCTACCCTTTTCCCTGGAGGGAAACAGAGCCAGAAAGAGTCAGAGAGAGAGGGAGCCTTCCTTTTGCAGCAGCTCTATCCCTGCAGCAAGAGAGGAGGGGTCTCATTTTCCAGAGAGGGAGATGGAGGCCTGGCCAGAGTGATGCAGCTAGGGGGCAGCAGAGCCAGGCAAGAAGGTCACTGTGGGAGGAGGGGCTGGGGGCCTGGACTCCTGGACCAAGAGGAGGAAGATCTGGGATTTACACTCCTGTGTGCTGAAGAGGAGGCCTGGCCCCTGGACTCTTGAGTCCATCACCCTCTGAGCTCTGACAGAAAATTTTGTGAGCCTCAGGTTACTCTTGGCACATAACTTTGGCTCTGAGCCTCCACCCCTCCCTTCCTGAAGTTCCCATCATCCACTTTGAGTTCAGGGTTTGCCCCACCACAGACCAGGTCCTGAAGAGTCTCCATGGGAGGAACACCACAGTCTGAGTCAGAGACAGTTGCGAGGATGGAGAGCTGGAGGGACAGGCTGGGGCCCCCAGGGCAGAGCCGGTTACTTGCGTGTTCTTGGCAAGGAGCCTCTCATTCCCCTGAGCCTCTCTTTCCTCATCTGTAAAATGGTGATATCTCAAGTTGTCCCTCAGAGGGTAGCTCTTCAGATTAAGAGAGCGTGCCTGCCTGGCCACTGGAATTTGTGGTGAGTTTTAGCTGTTCCTGAACCAGCAGTCGCTGAGAGCCTCCATGACTGACTCAGGGGACGCCAGGGGACCCTTCACTGCTGCCTCAGCTCTCGTCTAGGGAGGAAGCTGGGAGGAGCCTGTGGTCTGGTGTCAGACACTCCTGAGTTCCAAGGCTGGTGGCAGACAAGGAGGGCCCATCACCACATTGACGTGAGTGGACGGAACTATGCTGGGCATTGACTGAATCCCCGGGCCCCGCTTCTTCATCTCTCCAGGGTGGGTGAAAAGACCATCCTACTCAAGGAGCTTGGCATGGCAGCAAGCTCAGAATAGCCCCTGTGGGCTCCAGATAGAGGAAGTCAGAGGAGCAGAAGCCTGGAGGCCCCTTCCGTGGTCAGTGCTGCAGGCACCCGCCATCCAGTGGCTCGAATCACTTCATCCTTCTGATGAAACCTGCCAGATGAGAAGAGGAAATCATGCTGCCATGGTGTCCTGTCCATCTATCGCCAGCACCCAGGCTATGGGTTTTCATCCTGGCTGACACTCCTCTGATCCCTGTGATGAGTTCCAAATGCCAAAATTGGGGCTCAGAGAGATGAAGGAAGGTGCCCAAGAGGACGCAACCGGAACCTGGCTCCACCATCTGCTCTTGTTATCACGTAGCCAGATGTTCTGCACACTGGTGTGCGGGCACCAGAGCATCCAAGTCGTCTGTGTGCGTTTGCTGAAAATACAGATTACCAGGCCCCACTCCCAGTGAGTGAGCTCAAGGCCCCAACAATGACTGAAGACACGTCCCAGATGGTTCTCATGCACTGTAATGTTTGAGAACCATCTGACTGGGAACAAATGCCTCCCAAAGTGAAATGATATTTCCAGGCTCCTACTTTCTGCCTGGTGTTGATCTGTGTGCTTTCTCTCACTTAACACCCTTGAAAAACATCTGAGGAAAGTATTACAATCCCCATTTTACAGGTAAGGAAACTAAGGTCTTGATATATTCAATGTCATGCAGAGAGCTGGAGGGACCAGGAATGGAACCCTGGTTTAAATGAGCTCCCAAACTCCGTCATTGGTCATTTGCTGTTTCTAGGAAATATTGACACAAGATAGCTTTCTATGCCTGTTGCTGAGTTGCTTCATTCACTCACTCACTCACTCATTCACTCACTCATTCATTCATCAATCGTTACTAAGCCTCCTCTGTGACAGAGAATGACACAGCAGCAAGTTGGAAGGACCTGTATTCTAATCCCATCTCTGACATCTAGCAGCGTGAATTTGGGAAAGTGACTTGGTCTCTCATAGCCTCAGTTTCCCTGAGGATTCCATGAGGGGATGTATATGAGTCCCCAGCTATACTGGGTTGACTGGTGGCCTCTGAAAGATATGTTCAAGTCCTAAGTCCTGGTACCTGTGAATCTGACCTAACTTGGAAAAAGGGTCTTTGCAGAGGTGATGAAGTTAAAGATTTTGAGATGAGATCACCCCACCTAAATTCAATGACAAGTGTCCTCATAAGAGTGAGGCTGAGGGAGATGACTGAACAGTCAATGCAGAGGAGAACATGATGTGAAGACAGAGACGGAAACTGGAGTGATGCATCTACAGGCCAAGTGCAGTAGCTTTCTAGGGCTTCTGTAGGAAGTACCACAAACTCGATGGCTTCACAACAGAAATTTATTGTCTCACAGATCTGGAGGCTAGAAGTCTGAGGTCAAGGTTTTGGCAGGGTTGTGAATCTGAGGGCTGTGAATCTGTTCCAGCCCTTTTCTCTAGCTTCCGGTGGTTTACTGATAACATTTGGCAAACTTTGTCTTGTAGAAGCATCACCCCAATCTCATCTTCACATGACATTCTCCCTGTGTGTGTGTCTGTGTCTGACATTCCCCTCTTCATAAGGACACCCAGTCATATTGGGTTGGGGACCATCTTACTCCATATGATCTCATCTTAACTTTAATAATTACATCTGCAGCAAAACCTACTAACCAAATTCTGAGTACTGGCGGGTTAGGACTCCAACTTAGGAATTTGGGGGGACACAATTCAATCCATAACACCACGGATTGCAGGCAACCTCCAGAAGCTAAAAGGAGGCATAGAACGGATCTCCCTCAGAGCCTCCAGAAGGAAGGCTGAACTCTCCTGAAACCTTGACTTCAGACTTCTAGCCTCTAAAACTGTGAGAAAAAATATTTCTGTGGTTTTCAGCCCCACGGTTAGTGGTAATGAGTCATAGCAGCCCTAGGAATCTAATATACCAGCCCAGTGCCATATACATGCAAGCATGTAATACACTGGGTGCTAATCTCTGCCCTGGAGAAGTTCATGGGGACCTTCCTCTTCTAAGGTGCATGGGACCAGAACAAGTCACAAGTGTGGAGATTAACAAAAGAAACCTTAGCTAAATTGGAGTCAGGAAGGCCTGTAGTGTGAGCTGTCACGCCCTATCACACATTGTCAATTAGACCAAACAGGAGGAGACAGATGCTTGCATCTTGGACAGGAAGTAAAACTACTGCTGAAGGAAGATTTCTCTCCCCACCTGGCAACAGACCAGCCAATGAGAAATGCAGCAGCTCAGCCAATGAGAAATGCAGCAGCTCAGCCAATGAGAAACGCAGCATCTCAGCCAATGAGAAGCTGTTGCTGCCCTGAAATGTTGTTCCTTTCCCCCAATGGTCTTTCATTTAGAACAGCACCCCTTTCTCCTCCTTTTTCTCTGTAAAGGGAGCTTCCTTTCCTTGTTTGCTGGATTTGCCCAATGGTTTGCCATAACATGCTCGTCGCGAATTGCAATTCTTTTGGGTATTCCAGAATAAACTCATGTTGAGGATTTTCAAGTCAACACAAGGAAGCTGTTCCCTCTCCTCTCTTCCCAGGTCCAAGGATTTCAGAGTAAAGTCTGCCTAATGATTCCCCATTCTGTTGATTGCCAAAGGGACGTACAATGAGGAAGGAAGACTGTGAGGAATGGAAAGGGCAGGTCTGATGGGACCAGCCATGTAATTGTGCTCTGGATCTCAGAGGACAGAGAAAGCAGAGAAGAGCAGGCCTGTCTCCAGCAGGTGGAAATAGCCATGTTGATGGTGGTCGTGATATATACCAAGCCTTGGGCTACCCACTCCATGTTCATGAGCTCTACACAAAAGCTCTCCCTCAGATAGTTATTACAGCTCCCATGTTAAAGAAGAGAAAACTGAGGTTGAAAAAGGGAATTGACTCCTTTAAGGTCACACAAATAGTGACAGAGCTGGGATTTGAACACAACTCTTACAGAATCCTAAGCACATGTGCTTTCTGCACTGTGGTGTGCTGCTAAATGTTTTAACAAACGGCTCTCCAGGAAAAAAAAAGCTATGTCTGTATATAAATACGTATATTTATGATAAGTTTTACTGATTATGAGGGGTATGTAGCACATAGTTAACAAATAATAATACAATACATGATACTCTTTATTGTAAATTCCATACAACTATAATTTCAGGGTAACTTGCTATTTCTTGCAAAACCCAGTATGAGTTTTCACAATTCTGCCACCAACAGTTGTCACAACATCAGACTGTTTGGTAATTTTGTTCATGTTAATGAGAGAGACAAAAGTGAAATGAAGAATGTGCATCTTGGAACTCCATTTGTTCATCAAAATGGAGCAAAGTAATTAGGAAGTGATGACTTTTAAGAATGTATTGCCTTGGTTTTGAATATCACTTATTTAATTGCAATTTCATATGACTGATTTTCAGTGTTGGCTCATAATAGTCCTGATATTTTAACAACTGTCTCTTTGTGAGCTCGTATGAGCCATCTCAACACATCATTGGTGTTGCTCCCACTGATATGTGTGTGGGGGACAGAGATGGGGCCTCCACCATGTCCGAGTCGCAGAAATCATGGTCCCTGGTTACTCTGAGACATGGAAGACCGAGGCCACATCCAGCCCATGGAAATATTATTGAAGACAGAGGGAACTGGTCAATGGTGTCCTCTCTGCCTCAGGCATTGTCAGATATTTCAGGTCACTGATGATTGTGCTTGGAACCCACTATTTCTGTCTGCACTAAGGGTGTTTCTCCCAGCCTCCCCTCCCTGTCTCCAGATGTGTGGATGGGGGCGAGGGTGGGGAAAGGTAAGAAATGATGTTAACGGTCTTTACTGAGCCCTGTGTCAACTTACGCCACTTCATCTGTTCAGCTGCAGAAAATTGAAACTCACACTTTGCCTTTCTGTGCCAGGAAAGTGCCCCCTCCCTCCCTGCCTCCCTTCTCTCTCCCTCAGTCCCTCCCTCCCTCCTTCCTCTCTTCCTTTCTCCTTCCCTCCATCCTTTCTTCCTCCTTCCTTTCCTACTCTCTCCATCTCTCACCTCTCTCTCTATCTCTTTCTCTCCCTGTCCTTCCCTTCTCTCCATCTCCTCCTCCCTCCTTTTTCTGTCTCAGTAAATATGTTACTGAAGTATAATAGACATACAGAGCATTGCACACATCATAAATGTCCCATCAATAAATGTTCACAATGTAACCAGCACCCAGATCAGGAAGCAGATCATCCCCACTGGCCCCGTGCCAGTCACCCTACATGCACACAAGGATACACACTGTCCTGACTCCAATCAGCATCGGTTGGTTCCCCGGTTTTAAAACTTCATGTCAATGGAATCACACGGTGCATCCTCCTCTATGCCTGGCTTCTTTCGCTCAACATTATGTCTGTGAGGTTCACCCACAGTTGTGCATGTGGTTATGATTTGCTCATTTTCATTCCTGTAGGGTTAGCACCTCATTGTGTGAATATACTCTGTCTCTTTTCACTGTGCAGACAAGCCTGTATAGGAGGGATTGTTAATAGACCCATTTCACAAATGAGAAGACAGAGGCTCAAAGATACAGGAGTCTGGCCCCCAACACTCCCTCTGAGTCACCCAAGAGTTGAGGTTCCCAGTTCTCTACCTCGTGCATCTGTTTTCTGACCTGCCCAAAACATCTCAAGCTTCGGTGATTTCCAAAGGAGCAGAGCAGAGGGAAGAGAAGGGGAAGTGGACCTGGGGCAGCTTGAGTAACAGGAACCTGGGTCCCTCCTGATTTCCAAACAGCCAAGTACATGAGGCCACAATGCCTGTGTTAGCACCACTGGGGGAAGCCCGAGCCTCCTGGGATCCTAAATATCCAACCCCCTGGCCTCCCTCCATTGCATCGCCTCCGTGATCCCACCGTCCTGCGGCCCTCTGCACATTGGAGGTGATTTGTGACCTTCTTGCCTAGGACATGCAGATCTCTGGGAGGTTTTAAAGTCATCAGCAAACACCAATGCCTGTCTCCCAAACACATTTGTCAAAAGCAGAAAGAAATCTGGGAAACAGGAGAGCATGAGGACACTCATTCTTTCCTATTTCGTGGGGCCTGTGTCCAGGCTCTGTGACCAAATACGAAGGCAAATCAGACCCAGAACAGCCTTGACAAGCTCAGAGTGTGGTGGGAGAGGAGGGAGGGAGGCCCTCAGTCACACTAGAGCCACACAGGCCAAGACATTGGCCACCAGCCACGTGCAGCTATTTAGATTTAAATGAATTAAAATTAAATTCACAATCCAGCTCCTCCACTGGTGATTTAGACTCTGAGCTGGATGCACTGCTGCCATGAAAAAGGGTGCAGTCAGTGAGGAAGAAAGTGAGGAATGGCTATTGGGGGTGCAATGGTGGGATTCTGACACCAATTCTGATGTGTGGGTTTCCCCCACACTAAGGAAGCCGCCGACACCAGGCGGGTGTCCTGCGACTCAACTCACTTCTGACATTATTAACTGGAGACAGCATCAGATTCCACGGGTTCAGGGCTCAGTCCCAGAAGACTGCTCCCCACTTCAGCCACCAATTGCAAGTCCAGGTTGTTACCTGTGCTTCTGGCAGACTGGCTATAAATCAGAGGTCCCCATGACCCCTGACCCCCTCTTGGGGTTTGAGTAATTTGCTAAGAAAGGCTCACAGAACTCAGGAAACCAGTTTACTCACTAGATTACTGGTTTATTACAAAGGATATTAAAGGATAGGAATCAACAGCCAGATGAAGGGATACACAGGGCGAGGTCCTGAACAAAGGAGCTTCTGTCCTCGTGGAATTTGGGGCCCAGCACGGTGTCACGTGGAAGCGTTCTGGTTCACCAACCTGTGAGCTCTCCAAACCCTGCCCTTTTGGGTTTTTATGGCTTCGTTACATTGGCAGCATTGATTAAATCATTGGTCATTGGTGATTGAACTCAATCTCCTTCCCCCTAGCACTCCCCAGAGGTCCCAATCACATGGTTGGTTCCTCTGGTGACCAGCCTCCATCCTTAGGTGACTTCCAAAGTCACTTCATTAACATAAGAAAAGACACCTTTATGCTCTCATCACAGGAAATTCCAAGGGTTTTAGGAGATCCCTGCCATGAAGGAGGATGAAGATGAAATGGATATTCCTCATAATAAATCACAGTATCGCAGAGGCTCTGACAATTGCTGACATGCAAGCCACCTACCAAGCAGATTACTTAGCTAAAGACAAGGGCCTTGCCCTCCAAGAGAAAACACTGGGCAAAAGATGTAGACAGAAGACAGGCAGTCCAACAAAACCCTGCACACACGTGTTCACAGCAGTGCTCTCCACAACAGCCAGAAGTTGGAAACAACCAAAATGTCCATCAACAGGTGAATGGGAAACAAAATGTGGTCCATCCATACCATGGAATATTATTCAGCTGTGAAAAGGACTGAAGTTCTGCCACCTGCTGTGACACGGATGAAGCTTGAAAAGTGAAAGAAGCCAGACACAAAAGGTCACATCTTGTATGATTCCATTTAGACGAAATATCCAGAACAGGCAGATTCACAGAGACAGAAAGCATATGAGTGGTTGCCAGGGACTGGGGAATGGGGAGTTATTGCTTGATGGGTACAGAGTTTCTGTTTGGGGTGATGAAAAAGTTCTAGAACTAGACAGTGGTGATGGTTGCACAGCAATGTGAATGTATTTAAATCCACTGAATTATATACTTAAAATGGCAAATTTTATGTTATGTGTATTTTATCACAATTTTTATAAAGGAAAAAAAAAAAGAGGAAGACGGTGTGTGGACATCAGAAAATTGGTGAGAAACACCTTCCGTGACACTTTGTAAGGCAGTGGCGAGCTAAGACTTACTTCCTCCTATGACTCTCTTCCTGAGGGCTACAAGGTATAGAACTTCTCCATCCTCGAGTCTGGCCCTCTGACTTGGGGGTCATGAAAGCCTCTTTTCCTCTGCCTTTGTGAGAGGTCAGGCATAATATGTGGTTGGTTTTCAAAGAGAGGCAAAATGACTCAGCGAGTTATAGCAGACAACATGTCATTAAGTGTTACACAACACACATCATGGATTCTGTGCTTGAGGAAGTCAGAGCAGGACAACTCATCTCCACTCTTGTCTCTGTGGTGATCTTGGCCAGATGGATGGGCTGTGCTTTTCCATCCATTGGGTGGGCTCAGTACTCTTGGGGATGCAGAAAAGCATGACAGTATTCAGTCCAAATATGTGCTGGGTGTGAGATTTAACTAGATTCTGTATGCAAACCACATGCCAGGCTCTTGCCAAGAGCTTTCCTTCCCTTCTAACCCTTGCAGCATCCTTCTCAAATGGCTGTTGTGAGGAGGAAGTGGGTGATACCAGAAAGCATGGGCCAGTGAGTGACACACACCATGTACTAAATAATGTTAGTTTTTGTTATTATTATTATACCCACTTTATAGATGAGGAAACTGAGACTTAGAGCATTTAAGTTAATTGCTTAAAGTCACCCAACAGCTCATGCTGTCAGATTCCAGCAAAGGTCTCTTTCTGCCCCTGCCCTGCCATCCTGCCTCCACAGCTGAGCTGTCTAATACAGCAGCCACTCACCACGTGTGGCTTTGGGGCACTTGAAATGAGGCTGGGCACTATTTGGGAAGGGACCTAAGAGGAATATGCTTGTCAGATTTCAAAGACTTAGGAGGGAAAAACTAATCTGACATATCTCATTAATAATTTTTATATTGACGACACGTTGAAATAATAATTTGGCAATATATAGTTAAGTAAAATATTTTATAAAAATAAACTGCACTTGTTTCTTCTTACTTTTTCACAGTGCTTACCAGATAATTCAAAGCTCTGTATGTGGTTCCCATTTCCATTGAACATCGATGCTGTACAGTCTCAGAAACAACTTGGAGGTGTTTTCCCACCCCACCCGCCATCCAACTACAGAGACACTCTGAGAACTATTTGTCCTCAAGAATCTCTAAGGCAACCATTTGAAAAGACTGGTGCAATGAATCAGGAAGATTCTGCAGTGACAGGAGGGGACACACAAGAGAGAAAAAGCTGTGCAACTGTGACTCCACCAAGGTTTGAGAGTGGGGGAGAGAACCTGTGATCTGACACCTGTGACCTACGTGGCAGTCACTGTACCCCATCCTTCCCTTTCTTGCCATGGATCTCACCAAGCTCCAAATTGGCTAAGCATCATCATCACCTTGTGACAGAAGAAGAAACTCGGGCTTTGAGAGGGTAAGTGACTGGCCTAACATCCAAGGTTGCAATTCTTGAAGGAGCAGAGCTGAACCCTGCTGGTGGGTCTATGGAGCATCCAGGACCAGTCTCTTCATGTGGAGACGTATCACTGCTCTGGAAATCTACTGTTTCCCTGTTACTTTTATCTTCCTGTGATCCATAATAATTATTTTGGCCTTTCTGCTTTCTCCTCAAAGCTCCAACCCTCCTCTCCCATCCCCACCCTGCCAATGCCGGTGCCTCTTACTCCACCAAATCCACTCTCCTGTCTGCTCCTACACCGCTGCTCTCTGCCTCTGCCCCTGTGAGCAGAGGACAGGCAGCCCTGCCCAAGATCTGTCCTCCTCTTGTCCTGATTCCCACCCCCACGTGTTCTCAAGAACTTCCCTCCTTCACTTATCCCTTCTCTCTCCTGCAGCATCAATATTTTCCCTCCACTCCTTCATTCGCATCAGCAGCCCAATATGGTCTAGAACTTATTACTTTTTTTAAAATCTATCCTTCAAGTCCACATCGTTCTTTAGTCCTCAACCAATTCCTTGGCTCTCCTTCACAGCACAACATCCTGACACAGTTGTGTGTGTTCGCTGGACTCGTTTCATCCTCATCTATTTCTCTGCAACTCACTCCAGAGTCTTTTGTCCCCATCATCCTATGGCACATGCCCTTGTCTGCTCCCCAACCCCCAGGGATGCATTTCTCACCTGGACTTTCCAAAGACTGTGGGTTTGCTCTAGACAGTTCTAGGTTCTGGTCTCCTGAGGAGAGTGACTCTGGCTCTAATGGTCTTAGCAGAAGATACACCAAAGTGATGGGAAAGGGATAAATGAGCTAAACCAATTGGGTAACAGGAAACAGCACTCCTTGTGCTTCTCAATGGCCCCAAGAAGACACCAATATGGCACTTGTTTTAACAGCATATGGGGAGTAGACTGGGCTCTTTTGAAACTCAACTATCTGATTGTTTTCTTCAACCTCCACCCTCCGTGGGATGCCAAAGTTCAAGTCCCTCAACATCAGGGGTCAAGGCATCTGAGTAGCTCTTCAACAACTTCACCTTGACCTCTTGCAACATTCTTCACCTAAGATCTCTGCCTCCCATTGGGAGCATTCTCAAATCCATCCCTTTGCAGGACTCTAGGACCATTTTTTTTCCTGAAGCACACACCTGACAAGTCCCTCTCCTGATTAAAAGGCTTTTCATTTTCTGAAGGAGAAATTCAAAGTCCTTCTTGTAGCATCCAAGACCCTCTAAAAGATGGCCCCTTGCTGCCTTCCACAGACTCCTTGCTTATTGCTCTCTGCCTCACACCTGTGCTCTAGTAACCTAAGGAAACCTATTTCTTGGCCCCTTTCCTGTGCATTTTCACTGCCCTCTGCCGGAAATGCAGTTTTCGTTCCCCTCTTTACCTAAGTCTCTAAGGCTCAGCCTAGATGTTACCTCCTCCAGGAAGTGACCCTAGACCCTGTTGTTCTGAGTCAGATGTTCCTTTTGGGGGATCACATAATGACCAAGGCATCTCTCTATCACTACATATGCCCCCACTCTACTGTGACTAAGCACTGCACTCTCTATCTCTCCATCCAGTTGGTCAGCTTCTCCAGGGCAGAGCCCATGACTGATTAATCTCTATGTCCCTAGGAGACAGCAAGGGAACACTTCTTTGGAGGCTATACCTATATAATACCTACCACCCCTTATTCCTTGATAAATGAACTCCATTTAATTCAGGTGGCAATGTACCTTCATCCCAAGCCAATCAAGACAACCTCATTAAAAAAAATTTTTTTTTGCCAAGGATTGCTCTTGAGATGGGTAAGTCATTCAGTTCTGCCAACGAAAGGTAAGAAGAGGTCCTGTAGAAACTCGAGAAAAGATTTCTTTCTCTTATGAAATGAGAGAGGCTTGTGAATGAGATCAATTTTTCTGCCCATCCTCATCCTTCTGGCTTGGGAGATTATGTGGATGTGATGTCTGGAACAATGGCAGCCATCTTGTGGTCATGTTCAAGAAGCCCTTGGGAGAAAACCAATAAAATGGTGGAGTGGAAGGATTAAATTAAACTCAATTCTTGTTCAGACTCAGAACCTACCTCCTTCCAAATGTTTTAAAATAATAAATTTCTTCATGGTTTCAGCAATTCACAGCTTTTCTATAACTTATACCTGAAAACATCCTAGTGGTACAGTGATTTGGGGACAACAAAGAAAATAGTTGTCTTTATCTCTTTCTCTTGCACATTTGTTTTCTGGCTGTCCCATTTTCTCCATGGTTCTATCCACTGATTTTGAGAATAACTCTAGAGAACATTCTGATGGTACTTAAAACCTCAGAAAGGGCCCATCTTCTCAGATCACTGGCCCAGAAATTATCTCCTTCAGGAGCAGAAGGTAAGGGGATTAATCTTGGTGACAGTGTTGGGCGAAGGGTAGTCTCTGACACATCTCCCTTATCTCTCTGTGTTCCTGGTTACAGTTTCTGTTAGCAGTACTGCGGTATAATAAGAAACATATTTGGTCTTTGTGCCTGGTTCCTGGCATAAGGCTCCTAAAAGCCTTTCGATTTCCCGAGTGATAGAATTATCTTTTTTTATTGGTAAGGAGTTCTTTTTGATCACACCAGATTTTATGCTAATTAGGTGACTTAGGGTGGGGCCCTTAGAGAGCCTCAGAAAGACCAGGGGTTACAGCTTGGAATATTCAGCCCCATACCCTGATCTCTGGGAAAGGGAGGTCAGAGGGAGGTTAGAGATTAAGCTCTATAAAATCTCTTGAACAATAAGATTTGATAAGCTTCTGGGTTGGTGAAGACATCAAGGTGTCGGGAGGGTGGTGCACCCAGGGAGGACATAGAAGCTCTGTGCACACACATCCCCCCATACCTTGCCCTATGCCTTTCTTCCATTTGGCTGTTCTTGAGTTATATCCTTTATGTAATAAAGTGGTAAACATAAGTAAATTGCTTTTCTGAGTTCTGCAAGCTATTCTAGCATATTATTGAACTTGAGGAGGGGGTCATGAGAACCTCTGATTTATAGCTGGTCAGACGGAAGTACAGGTGGCCACCTGGGACTTGCAAGTGGCTTCTGTAGTGGGGGTAGTCTTGTGAGATGAGCCCTTTAACTTGTGGGATCTGATGCTTGCTCCAGATAGATAGTGTCAGAATTGAATTGAATTGAACACCCAGTTGGGGTCCACAGGGAATTGGAGAATTGCTGGTGTAGAAAAAAGCCACACATTTGCTATCAGAGTGTTGTGTGAGTAGAGAAGCAAGTTTTTGTTTAACCATCATCTCTGTTTTTCATTACCTGCCCCTCATTCTTCTCACCTCAGTAACTGTTTCTTTCATTTTCCTGAATCTCTAAAGTAGAAAGGGTGTGGACACCCAGATTCCTTGACCCTTGATATTCTAGGACTGAACTCCTGTCTCCCCCAGAAGGTTGGAGGTGAGGGGAATGTTCTGACGTTAAGTTTCTAAGGAGAGTATGCTGACAACATCTCCAGGGTGCTTTCTGGAAACTGCAAGAAGCTCTGAGTTGCTGTCACTTGATTGGTTCCAGCTCCATTGTCCCTCCCCCTTGTCCTTCAATAAAGCATTTGCAGAAGCCCTTCCAGCCTACATTCTCAACAAGAAGCCAGGAACCAGCCACAGGAAAGGGATCTCAGCTGGTGGCAAGGTGGGGGACTGACAACTTAAAAACAATTATTTGAACGTCTGCTATGTGGCAGATGCCTCCTAAACTCTAGAGCTGGGCTAACTAACATAACGTCCACTTGCCACATATGGTCAGTAACCTGAGATGTGCTGTAAGTGTAAGATTCAGTATATTCAAAAACTTAGCGTGATAAAAGAATGGAAAATATCTCATTGATAGTTATTATATTGGTTACACGTTCAAATGATATTTTTTGTGATATGTTAGGTTAAATAAGTTATTAAAATTCATTAATATATTATTAACAATAATTTCTTTTACTTTGTAAAGGAATTGTAAGTCACGTATGTGTAACTCACATATGCGGCTTGCACTGATGGCTCCCATTTATGTGTTTATTGGACAGCATTACTCTAGGGATGTAGCACTGAAAGGACTTGGTAGTCTTGTGGAGCTTACATACTGGTGTGGAGGGTGTTAAGAATAGAAAATAAATGAGTGGATAAACAAACAAGAAAAGTATCTGGTGAGATGGGCTGTGCCTGGGGTAGCTGCTTTGCATTGTGGGTCGGGCAGGACCTCTCTGAGGATGAAATATCTAAGCTGAGATATGAATATTCAGGAAGAACCAGATGTGGGAAGCCTGAAAGGAAAAGTATTACAGGTAGAAGGAAAAGAGGATGCAAAGGCCCTGAGATGGCAGTGAGCTTGGCGTGTTCAAGGAATCGAAGGAATTCAGTGTGGATCGAGCACAGTGTGTGAGGTAAGAGCGGATGCATGAGGTGTGAGGGACAGACTGGGCAGATCCAGGAGTGCTTGGTAAGCTTGAATTAGGAGTGTGGAAGCCACTGGAGGGTACTGAGCAGAATAATGTCATGATCTGATTTGTGTTTTTGAAACATCATTTGGCTTCTTCAGAACGGGGGGTGTGGCAGCATCAGGAGCAGGAACAAGCTATTTGCAAGGTCTGTGCCAAGATGCAGCTCAGATGAGGCCACAGACAAGGGAGGTGGTGATAGACATGACAGATAGAATCAACAGACTTGGACTGGACTGGGTGGTGAGGGAAAGGGAAATCGAGGGTGAGTTTCAGATTTGAAGCATTAACGAGCAAATGTTTAAGCTCCAAATATATACAGATACGGGGAGAGAGGCAAACTTGGGAGGATGGAACAATTAAGAGTTTGGTTTGGGCAATGTTAGGTTTGGGGTGACTCTGGCATTCCCATGGGGCGATGTCAAGAAGTCAGTTATACCAGGCTAGAGTTCTGGGGAGAAGCCAGGGCTGATGGTTTAGATCAGGAGTTATCAGTAAGATGTTACAAGCTGTGAGACTGTATAGAGGAAGGAGGGGGACAGTTACAAGCCCTAGGACACCTCAAAATTCAGAGTTAAATTGGGAGGCAAAAAAGCTAGTAAACTGGACTGAAAAGAGGTGGTCAAGGGAGCTATAAAGACAACCAAAAGTGCATTGTGTGTACATTTTATCATCTCACGGCATAAGACAAATGTGTTTTAAGAAGGAAGAAGGCGTCAAATGGGTCCTATGTCACTGAGATAACAGATAAGAAATGGAGGCCATGAGCACACTTAAGGAGAGCACATTCCTTGGAGTGCTGAGGATCGAAGTCAATTTGGAGTGTTTTTAGGAGAAAAATGTGAGGTAAGGAAGGGGAGACACTCCCTTCTTAAGTTTGGCTGTGAATCTTCTTCACAGAAAGAATTCTCTTGGAGAAACAGTGCTGAAGCTGGAAAGGAAAGTGGGCCAAGGATGGTTTCTTTTTGAAGGGAGGTGATATGATCACATTTAGGTTACAGTGAGAACGATCTAGTAGAAAGAAAATCTTGGGAGGGTTTTGGCAGAAAAGAAAAGGGATGATGCAGGAGGAAAATTCCTGGGAAGGTGAGAGAGAGAGGGACCCAGAGCAAACACGGAGACCGGGGTAGCCTTTGGAATGGACAATCTTTATTCCCTGCAACAGGTGCAGATAGATTGGAGGGTTTGGGTGAGAGAAGGCTAAAAAGTTCAGAACTAATTGCTACCATTTTCTCATTAAAATATGAGGTAAAGGCATCAGCTGAGAGTCGGGTTGTGGGAAGGGGTGAGGAAGTCTGTGGAGAAAGCAAAACTGAAACCACTATTTTAAAGCATGGAAACGCTAACATGCTGGAGAAGAGAAGTCAGCTAACAAACAAGTAGTGTGTTTCTATCTGAAATCTGTGGTCATAAATCCAGACTGCCCCTTAATAATTGTGACATTGGGCAACCCACTCTCCCCAGCAGAGTGAGGGTTTCCTCTTGTAATACACGATGATGATACTTATGCAAAAGCAAGGATGTTGTAATAGGAGATGATAAAATGTACAGTGACTGGCACATATTTGGGGCTCACCACACAGCAGCCTCCATAGTCCATGCGAGTATCACCTGTGGTACAGCTTCTCTCCCCAACTCTGCAATGAGGCTGGGCCCATAACTTTACAACTTTGCCTCCCCGGCCTTTCCCCAGTTGTCATTGCGCAACCACACTTCCTTGTTGTATCAACATTTTTAAAGCAATGATTTAGGGATTACTAAGTACATCCTATCTTCTGAGTGCCTTGTAGGGTGTTAATGAGCAGGTAGAGAGAACCAGAATATGTTGAGGAAATATGGGGTGCGAGAGAG
Organism: Diceros bicornis minor; assembly: GCF_020826845.1. Classification (NCBI taxonomy): domain Eukaryota; kingdom Metazoa; phylum Chordata; class Mammalia; order Perissodactyla; family Rhinocerotidae; genus Diceros; species Diceros bicornis. Next base: position 27,873,426 of record NC_080773.1, read on the forward strand.
TTAAGAGTACAATTCCAGTGGAATCTGTCTGGCTGAGCTCAAATTCTGGCTCTACCCCTTCCTCACCGGGGGCATTAAACAATTAATGTAACCAGTTGAAGTCTTAACTTTCTCTTCTGTACAATGGTTATACTAATTATAACTAATATTATTCTATTTTTACAATGCCACAGAGTATGCTAGATGTTTTATACATATTAACAAATGCAATCCTCAGGATCCTTATGAGATTAGTCGTGATAAGGGTGGAAAGAGAAGCTCTTGGCATATGGAAAAGGTTCACGTGTAGTACCACTACTGTTATGAGCATTGTTCTTGACCTGAACTTGAGCTTCTAAATGTGTGGCCCAGGGTTGAGCCCCAGGACACAGCATAGAGCCTGGTGAGGATGGAGAGTCACATTTGTTAAAGACTCACTCGGTCCTGCCTAAAAGATTCCATATCTATTCTCACTAATCCTCATCTGAAAACCAGTCTTCACCAGAAAATCACCCCCGTTCTGCAGAGGGGGAAACTGAAGTCTGCAGAGATGTCACTGACCACTGGCAGGTGTCAGAGATAAGATGAGAATAAAGACTGACCAAACTCTAGAGCCCAGCACTCCTTACACTGTGACAGTCACTCTCAACTGGGGGTGATTTTCCCCCCAGGGAACATTTGACAATGTCTGTAGACATGTCTGATTGTCACAACTGGAGGGAGGGAGTGCTACTGGCATCTGGTAGATAGAAGCCAGGGATGTTGCTAAACATCCTACAGTGTAGGGGCAGTCCTGACAACAAAGAATGATGGAGCCCCAAATGTCAATGGTGCCGAGGTTGAGAAACCCCGCACTCCATCAAGCAAAGTCCCATAGACGACTTGGGAGGAAGTGTCTAGTAAAGGCAGGAAGCAAAAAAAGGAAGGGAGAAAGGTAAGGAGGGAGGGAGGAAAATCAACATCCTGGGGGATGATCATCTCCAGGTAATCTTGGGGGAACCCCTTGAAAAGGCAGCACTTTAGAGAGGCAAAGACAGTGGCTCTGTAATTGGTGAAATCTGGTTTTCAAAGTTTGCTGCCTCCACTGACTGGCTGGGCGTGATGTTGAACAAACTACTGAAACCCCGGGGCCATGGTTTCCCCTTGATAAAACATGGACGATAATGGATACCCTGCGATATTATTACAAGTACTAAACGTGAACAGGTGCTCAGTAACTGCTATGTCTCTTAAGGAGGCAGAATAGCCTAGTGTAAGATGATTCTCAAATTTTTGAGGCCATAGAAAATCACCCTAGCTATTATGCAAAGAGATTCTAAGGTGGGGCTCATGAGTGTGCATTTTAACAGCCACCCTGGATGTTTCTGCGATAGCTACCACACCACAGTGTGAGGAAATCTGGCCAGGTGGCATGGACATGGGGGTCACACAGACGTCTGGGTTGAATTTGGAGGCAATAGTTACAGATGTGACCTGGTCCAGAGGCAGACACTACAATTTTTTGGACCCTCATTCTTAAGAGCAAGGAAATCTATCCCAGAAGCTCCCAGGATATTTTCCCATGGTGTTATTGTCCAGGATTTAGTCATGTGCCCCCTGCTAAAACAATCCTTGGCAAAGCAAAGGGGATTCCAGCTACTAGTGAGACTAATCAGGATTTCCCTCCAAGGATGGAGAATGAGTCATCTTCCTTGAAGGGTGAGTAACTAAACCAAATTGTGGTTTGGTTAGCAGAGAAGAATGGGGGAATGGATGTTGGGTGGGCAACCAGCAATGTTGTTCACAACCAGCAATGCACAGTTGTCATGAAGAAAAGACTTGGAAGTCAGATCAAGCTGGATTGAAGTCCTTCCTCTGCCAGTTACTACTTAAGTGACCTCCGGCAGGTTTCATAACTGCTCTGAACAATATAACTAGAAATAAAAACTAGAAATAATAAACATTATAGACTTGTTATGTAGATCAAACTAGATCCCTATATACTGCAATTAACACAATGCATGGTCTCTAATAAGAACCCCACAAATATTATTAACAAAACTTATTACTCTCATACTCTTTATCCCACAGAATGCTAAAGATGTGCAATGGGTGAGAATTCTTTGCATCCCAAATAGAGAAGAGGTCCATAAGAAGCAGAGACAATGAAAAACAGAGGGTTGAACACAGAGATAGGGCCCCCTTCGCCGACTTCCTCCCTTCACAGAGTCCACAGGACATAACATATTACTACATATTACCAGTAACTGTTCAAGATCCTCTTCAACTTTAAACTCAAACCAAACTCTAAAACTTTAACTTAAAGACTAACCAAACAATAGGTCAAGGGTCCTCACAGAGGGGAGGGACAGGAGCTGGGAGTCTGGGAGAGCCTGGAGCTGAAGGAGGCTGCACGCTTGCCAGCATCTGTGCATTGAGTCATGGGTGGAAGAAGATGTGAACCTACTGACTCTGAGTCTAGTGCTTCCCTCACTCTGCTGAAGCTGCCTCTCATCAATTTCTGTTGTCTATACACCTTCAGCTCAGTATTCTGCTGGTGGACAGGATTTTTGTAATCCTCTTGGTTAAGTAATCAGCCTGATAGGCTGAAGGCATATTAATAATTATGTGAAATGGAGAACTATCCTTTCCCTAAGGAACAGCCAAGGGAGTGCCAATTTTATAGCAGGACTGGCTGCAGGGTCAGTAGAGTGGGCATTCTGGTTAGAGTGGGAGGTTGAATGGAAGCCAATGCTGGCCATGAATAGGGATGCTGTAAGAGGGTTCTACAGCTGAGAAATGGTCATTGTTGACATGTTTCAGGTGTGGGCAAGATGGAAACCAACTTCTCCTTCCCTCTGAATGGATCTGATGAGATGTTCTATGATCCTCCTGGCTACACCGTTGTGCTGATCATCTCACTGGTGATACTCGGGATCACCTTTGTCCTCGGCATCCTGGGCAATGGGCTTGTGATCTGGGTGGCTGGATTCCGAATGGCACGCACAGTCACTACACTCTGTTACCTGAATCTGGCCATAGCCGACTTCTCTTTCACTGCTACTGTCCCGTTCCTCTTTGTCTCAATGGTCATGAGAGAGCAATGGCCTTTTGGCTGGTTCCTATGCAAGCTAGTTAACATCGTGGCGGACATCAACCTGTTTGGAAGTGTCTTCCTAATTGCTTTCATTGCCCTAGACCGCTGTATTTGTGTCCTGCATCCAATCTGGGCCCAGAACCACCGCACTGTAGGTCTGGCTACAAAAGTGATCATTGCACCCTGGATTCTTGCTCTAGTCCTTACTTTGCAAGTTTTAATCTTTGTGACCACAAAAAAGGATCCGACAGGGAATACATACTGTACTTTCAACTTTGGATCCTGGGGTAGCACCACTGATGAGAAGATCAAGGTGGCCATCACTGTGTTGACGGCCAGAGGGATCATCCGGTTTATCATTGGCTTCAGTATGCCAATGTCTATCGTTGCTATCTGCTATGGGCTCATTGCTGCCAGGATGCACAAAAAAAACATGATTAAATCCAGTCGTACCTTACGGGTCCTCACTGCTGTTGTGGCTTCCTTCTTTCTCTGTTGGTTCCCCTTTCAACTGATGGCCCTTCTGGACACAATCTGGATCAAGGAGATACATTTTGAAGGGAAGTACGAAATCGTTACTGTCCTGCTTATCCCAACAAGCTCACTGGCCTTCTTCAACAGCTGCCTCAACCCAATACTCTATGTCTTCGTGGGTCAAGACTTCCGAAAGAGACTGATCCACTCCCTGCCTGCAAGTCTGGAGAGGGCCCTGAGCGAGGACTCAGCCCAGACTAGTGACACAACAACCAAATCTGCTTCACTTTCTGCAGAGGTCGAGTTAGAGGCAATGTGAGGAGGGTTCGGGGACATTTTTGAGCTCTGCCTGCTCCTACTTTGCTCCCAGTTCCAGCTTCTTATCTTGGGTCATCCTGAGCCACTCACCATGAAAAATACTCTGGTGCCCCATGATTTGGGGGGAAGAAGGACATAAGGGTACCGTTGGTGTCATTTTTGGTTTTTGGACCTCAGCCTATACCCTGGGGTAACTGGAGGTGGGAAAAGAGAACAAGAGAAAGAGTGATGGGGAATTTGTGAAGCTTAGATGAGAGAGTCTATCAAGAGGAAAACTATTATTTCACCATTAAGTAAGATGTTTGCTGTAGGGTTTTTTTTTAAGCTATTTTGCATCAGACTCCAGAAGTTTTCTATTCCTACTTTACTAAGAGTGTTCTTTTTTTAATCATGAATGGCTATTGGACTGTATCTAATGCATTTCCTGCATATATTAAGATGATCATATTATTTTTATCCTTTTATTTACATCATCACAAACTACATTAATTTTTTAATGTTAAACTATTGTGCATTCCTAGAATAAATCACACTTGGTCATGATGTGTTTTTTATATTTATAATTAATCTCACTAGATTGTTTAGAATTTCTGCATTTACGTTCACGTAAAGATGGGTCTGTTATTTTACTTTCCTCTAATGTCCTTGTCAGGTTTTACATCAAACTTATAATGGCCTCCTGAAAAGAGTTGGGAAGGGACTCTTCTGACTTTATTCTCTGGTGTTATATCTTTTATAAATGTTTAGAGAAATTGGCCACTGAAGCCAATGGAGTCTTAGGTTTTCCTTCTGAGAAGGCTTTTAACGACAGGTTCAATTTCTTTAATAGTTATTGGACTATTCAGATTTTCTATTTCCTCTTCTGTCAGTTTTGGGAAACATGACTTTCAAGGAATTTAGCCATTTCACCCAAACTGTCACACTTACTGGCCTGAAACAGTATAGTAACTGTGGACAGCGTGTGGTATGGTTTCCTTCACGTAATGACAGTGTAAGCTGAGGGCAGGGATTTTGGTCTGTATTGTGTGCTGATGGATCGCCATACCTTATGTGTAAAATAGTGCCTGATATTGATAGAGTCTCAAGAAATAGTTATTGAATTAATGAATCAATAAACAATAGTATCACCCAGGTGTCAAGTGAGAACCTTCAATGTCTAGTTAAAATTATCTCTGACCCTCCTATCATGCCTTGGGCCACATCCAGTGAACTCTCACCCCTGTGCCCACAATTTTTACAAATTCCCATGTGGTTTACATTTTTATAAACACCTGTAGTTTTGAGTTTCTGCTGCAAGTAAAGTATTTGGTTAACTGTTGCTTGATGACTTGGCTTTGAAATAAATCAATCCGCCATAGTACTCAGCCTTTTTCCTTGCTTTCTGCAAATAATCAGAAACTGTCCTTCATTGCCTAACACACTTTCCTGATGCAGTGGCAAAAGAAAGAACTCAAAATAAATATTCGTTGTTTTCAAAAGTCCTTCACCCACATCACTGCTTTACTCAGTCATCCTTCTCCCTTTCCCTCGTATTATCTCTAAAGTTTTTGCAATTCCAGTGCAGAGCAGTTTACCCATTTCATTTGCATTCTCGACTCCTAGAAATGTTTTTCAGTTCCCAATAAATGTATTCTCTTTAATGCACAACTAAGGTGTGGCCATAGAAAATAAGGAACAAGTAAGAAATGCAGGAGGACAAAGCAGGAGCCATGAAGGACGGTGCACATCCTGTAGACAGAGAAGCAGTGCTTCCAACTGGCTCATTAAGAAACTTCCTCCACTGCCAGGGCAGGCAATTCTTGCTATTCCTGCCCTCTAGCCTTGGTTAATTGCAACAGAATAGTGCTGGCTACATCCTCCCCATTTTTCTTTTCTTCATTGGGAGTTTTCACTGTGGACGCCTACTTCCCATTGCACCATTGTATGTTGGGTCTCTAGAAGCTGAAGATACGTTTAAGTTTATGGAACACTTACCACAAAGAAACATACCTAGACCTGATTGAGTCAAAAACTCCAAAATAAAACGTTGGGGCCTTCAACCTTGGGAAGGATGGGATGACTTCTCTTTGGGGAGGGAAGTATACAGGGATGCTGAGTACAGAAAGGGGTAGGATGTGGTAGAGATGGACAGCTTCCTACCCAGTATTCATCCCCCTCCTTCATTAACAGAAGTCGGTGGAAATTCATCCACCTGAAACAATACTTTTCTCAGCCATCCTTCCAGCTAGATTTGAGTAAATTCTGAGGAATAGGATGCAACAGTTGCATCACATCAGTACATGAAGAGCTTCCTCATTCTTTTTTTTTTCGTGAGGAATATCAGCCCTGAGCTAACATCCACACCAATCCTCCTCTTTTTGCTGAGGAAGACTGGCCCTAGGCTAACATCTGTGCCCATCTTCCTCCACTTTATATGGGATGCTGCCACAGCATGGCCTGACAAGCAGTGCATCGATGCCCTTGGGATCTGAAACCTGGGCTGCCAGCAGCGGAGGGCACGCACTTAACTGCTACGCCACGGGTCCGGCCCCAACCCTCATTCTTTTTAATACTTGCACTGTATTCCATTGGGTAGATATAACCAAATTTAATAATCAGTCACATATTAATGAACATTTAAATTGTTTCTAATCTTGTGCTGCTACCAACAATGCATAACTGTGCCCACACATGTCCCTTTGTGTGTGCGTGGGTTTATCTGTAGGGTAAAAGATGACATAATTTAGTTGCCTTCTCTGCTCTTATCTATTGCTAGGGTTATAAGGCCCATTACTAATCTTTCTTAGGAAGACGACTTTTCTTGGTGTATATATAGAAGGCTGATTAGGCTGGCCAGGAAAGATCAATCCAATCAAGAAATTACTGTAAATTTCTCTGGGTGTAACAGGGGTATTGGGCTATTGTTTTTAAAATCCTTATCTGTTAGAGATAGAGATGGAAGCAATTTACCACGGAATGTTTGAAACTTGCTTTCAAACATTCCAGAGTAGAAAAATGAAAGGGGAAGAAAAATGCGATAAGATTGGCAAAATATTTACAATTAGTGAAGCTGGTGATTCATTATACTATTTTCTTTACTTTTGTGTATACTTGAAATTCCTGTTAAGATTTTTTTAATAAAGACTCTCTTATACCCAGCAATCCCACATACCCTCAATTATATGTATTCATGTTCAACAACATACGTGTTCACAAATGTTCATTGCAGAATTATTCATGGTAGGCCAAAACTGTAAAGAACCCAAAAATTCATCAACAATACACTGAACAAATTGTAGGGTATTCAGAGAGTAAATTATTATTCAGCAATAAACTTTAAAAAAAATGCATCGGGGCCAGCCCGGTGGCGCAAGCAGTTAAGTGTGCGTGCTCCGCTGTGGCAGCCCCGGGTGCGCCAGTTTGGACCCCGAGCGCTCACCGATGCACCGCTTGTCAACCCATGCTGTGGCGGCATCCCATATAAAGTGGAGGAAGATGGGCATGCATGTTAGCTCAGGGCCAATCTTTCTCAGCAAAAAAAGAGGAGGATTGGCAGATGTTAGCTCAGGGCCGATCTTCCTCAAAAAAAAAAAAATGCATCTACATAGATGAATCTTAGATATCATGTTGAGAAAATAAAAGACAGAGCATGTACAGCATGATTCCATTTATTTTAAAGATAATTTTGATTAACAAAATTAAACTATACAGTTTAGGGATACATAACTATGTGGTAAAAGTATAAAGGAAAGTGATGAATTGATTAGCATAATAGTCAAGACAGTGTTTACAGTCAGAAGGAGGGAGAGAAGAGGATGAGTAAAAGTATGTGTGGCAGGTGGCTTCTGGAATGCCGATAGTGATCTATGTCTTGAGTTGCTAGGGGTACATAGATGTTTCTTTAATAAAAATGTATTAATCTTCATTTTCATCTTTTATTCATTTTTTTCCCTTTAGGTCTGTTATATTCCACATTTTAAAAGTTAAGAAAAAATATCAAATTCAGGTCCCTTTTCATTTATACCTGGAAAGCTTCATCGCTTCTGGATTTAGGCTGCTTGAAGTAGGGTGACCCATTCATACAGGCACTGCAATTCTCTAAATCTGGATTTATTAGATTATAAATCTGTTTATGAAAACTAACTCACTGGAAATGGAGCTCCACCTTGTGGCTGCCACAGCACACAGCAGGACAATGGAAGTCTTGCTTCATCCTCAGCTCTAGGACCTCACTGGGAGAGAACCCCTAGGAGCTTGGTTATTTTCCGTGAGCGCCCCCAAAGTGAATGTCTAAGTGCATCTGAACAAGGAAATTTTTTTTTTTTTTTGTAAATCCAGGAAGTCCCCTTCATTCCAGAATGTACATACCACAGTTGGGAGGGTCTGGAGATCTCTCCTGTATCTATCCACCCCAAAGAGTTCCCACTGCTACTAGATAGAAGAAAATCTGCGTCAATATTTCATGTGGACACTGTGAATAGTTCAACCGGGTTTTCTCCTCACATTCCCATCTCATGACTCTCCCAGCTCCAAAGATCATCTAGGTAACTGTTTCCTAAATGGTGATCTACATAACCGATGTTTCATCAGAATCACTTGGGGAGCTATTTTTTTAAATACAGGTTCGGTCACTGCAGCATCAAGACATCTGATTAATAGTCTGGTGCAGAATCAGGAATCTGTATTTATTCACAAAGCTCCCTGGTATTTGTGATGTGCAGATTCCTCCGATTATTAACACTTGAATAAATGCTGTCTTTACAAGAGAACAGAATGAGAACTAACATTAGATCTTGGAAACACAGACATATCTTTATAGTCCCCACCCAAAAACAAATGGTCTTCTTCCTATGGGGCTGGTGAGGCAGCCACTGGGAGGGCACTTCTGTGAACAGAAGTGCAGTTAGCAAAGTAAATCTTGACAGAAAGGGTGTTGTCCCCAACACCTTGTTGAAGGCCCTCTGGAGCTGCTCTGGTCTTGCAGTGGCAGATGTGGGCAAGGTAAGCTGTCAAGATTCTGTTCTTCTGAAAGGGGAGGTTCTCAGAACAGTTAACAGAATTACTGATTAATCAGAAAGATGTCTTCCCCACCCTTTCCACCTCCCAATTCTCTGCCTCCATAATCATGTGAACCAATACGTTATAATAAATCACACATACATGCCCACCTCCATTGGTTCTGTTTCTCTGGAGAATCCTAACATATTAAAGAATTACTGTTAATTTTGCTGGGTACAATGTATCATGGCTATAGTCTTTTTAAATCCTTATCTGTTATGGATACATATTAAAGTATTTAAGGGGGAAATGATATGACACATGATATTTGATTAGAAATATTCCTGGGGAAAAAAGGAAAGGCAATCAAAGAGAGATCAACAAAATGTTTTAAATTTTTGAAACTTTCTACTCTTGCATATGTTTCTATTTTCTATTTTAAAGTCTTTTTAAAATCACTTTATGACCCAACAAATCCACTCCTAGATACACACCCTACCAAAAAATATGTGCTTATGAACACTAGGATACACAACATGTGAGGAAAAAACACAGTTGCACAGAGTGTGCCCCAGATGATAAGATATTTATATATTTCACAATAGCCCCAAACTGGAAACAAACCAAATGTCCATCAAAAGTAGGATAAACAATAGTAGTACATTCCTAAAATAAATTACTATACAGCATACAAATTATTGAACTAGCTACACAACATGGATAAAATCTTAAGGTCATCATGTTAAATGAGCAAGTCACGTATCAGAATACACGTTATATTCCATTTACATGAAGTTTCCCAAAAAGGGAAAATTAAACTATACTACTTAGGTGTGCAAAATTAGCTACCAAAGGTATTTTTAGAAAGCAAGGAATTCATCACATAAACGCCAAGAGAGTGATCACAGCTCAAGGAGGAGAGGAGATTTGATCTGTAAAGTATCTGAAAAGTATACCTGGTTGGCTGGCAGGCTTCCAGGGTTCTGGTAAGTTCCTATTTCTTGACCTGTGTGAGGGCACAGAGGTATCGGTTTTACAAGAATGAGTAAAGCTGTACATTTATGTTTTATGCACTCCTCTGCACATTTGTTGTTTCACAATAAAAGGGTTATTATTATTTTTTTAAATCGACCTATCTCGTGTATCCTGCCCTTTATACTAAGGAAACCTCATGGCTCCTGGAGCCCAGGCTGCCTGAACTAGGGCAGCCCATTCCTACTGGAGCTGTGGTTTCTCACACTGGGCTTCCTGGGGAGAAATCTGGGGATCAAAGGACAGCAGAATAAAACATCTCTGGTTTGACCTGATGCTGATGCCACTCAGGTTTCCTTTACTTGTCCTGAGGATGAATGAAAACTCAAGTTAGAGCACAATTTCCACCTCGTGATTGCTCAGAGCTGACCCACAATGAAGGAAGCTGAAGTTTTGCTAAATCTCACTTCTTCATCCTCACTGGGAGAGTCCCTTAGGAGAACTTGCTTACTTCCCCATCAGCTTCTCTAGAGTGGGTTTTCTGCGGCCCCCTGAATGAAGAAGCTTCCAGGAAATCCAGGATATCCTCATCCTTCCAGAATGTCATTTCCAGAGACTGGCCCTCACCTCACCCCTCTGCTACAAGACAGAAGAAAACAGGTTATAAATGTTTTACAATCTTGGGACACTCTCTTTGTTCAACTGTGTCACCTCTCATTCCCACTCGCCTCCCCTACCTCCGAATACCATCTGTGGCAGCGTGTCCATAATCCTGATCTCTAGTGTGGTCACAACAGAATCACCTAGTTTAATCTGTATTTTTACAGATTAAACTGCATGTTCTGAAAAAGCTCCCCAGCTTCTAAACATTTACCCAAGAGAAACAAAAACATATTTCAACAAAAAGACTTCAAGAAGGTTCATAGTAGCTTTATTCATAATAGCCCAAAACTGGAAAAACACCAGGAGTCCATCAAGAGGAGTGTGGATAAACTGTGGTCTGCTCATTCATGTTTTCTGCAATTTTCTGTAGGTGTTATACCTCACAATAAAAAGGTTCAAGAAAAGCAATGTAGGGTATTAGAGGTCTGTAACAGCAGTGTGCACAAGGTAAATATTAACTTTAGTCTCCACTGCTCTTTTATATAAAATGTCTGACATAAAATAAAAAGTCAAAAGACACACACAAAGAAACAAAATTTGATACGTATTCAAGAATAGAAACACATAAAAGGTAGACCCAGAGAATAGCCCAGATTTTGGAATGATCAGACAGGGACTTTACTATAAAAATGTTAAAGGACTTAGTGGGAAAGGTGGACAACATGTGTGAAGAGCTGGGAAATTTCAGCAGAGAGACAGAAATTACAAAATGATCAAAAGGAAATGGTAGAAATGAAAAATACAATACCAGATGTGTTTAACAAACTGAACTCAACATCAAGAATCAGTGAGCTTGGATTCACACCAATAGAAAGAATCTAAACCGAAACAAAAGGAAAAAATAGTGAGAAGACAACCAGAATAGAGAATCCAAGAACAACAACTAAAAACGGTAAAAACATAGGGAGATTTAAACAACATGATCACTCAAATGACCTAACTGGCGTTTATGAAATACTACACCCAACAACAGCATAATACACACATAATTCTTCTCAAGTGCTGGGTTATAAAATGTCTCAATAAAAATCAAAGGCTTTAAACGATACAAAGAATATTCTATGACAACAACTTATCATATTTGAAATCAATACATCAACAAAAATATAACTAGAAAATGCCCAAATATTTGAAAATTAAACAGACTTGCAAACAACCCATGGGTCAGAGAAGAAATCTCAAGGAAAATTAGAAAATATTTTTAAATGAATAATAATAAAAATAAAACATATCAAACTTTGTGATTCACAACCAAAGGCAGTGCTTAAACGGAAATTTTTACCTCTAAGTGCCGATATTGGAGGAGAAAGGTGTGAACTCAATGAAATAAACTTCCTTAAGAAGCTAGAAAAAGATCAAATTAAAACCAAAGGAAGTATAAGAAAATAATAAAAAGAAAACAAGAAATAAATGAAACAGACGACAATCAATAAGAGAAAATCAACAAAGTGAAAAAGTAGGTTATTTAAGATATCAATAAAATTGATAAACTTCTAGCAATATTAATCAAAAAAGAAGAGAGAAAACATAAATTACCAGCCTTCAGAATAAAAAAAGGGACATCTTCACAGGCCCTAAGCACATTAAAAAGATATTATAAATAATTTTATGTCACTATATTTAACAGTTTAGATGAAATGGACAAATTCCTTGAAAAGTACAACATACAAAACTGACACAAAGAAAATCTCGATAGTACAATACTAAGTAAAGACATTGAATTCCTAATCAAAAACCTGTATTGAAAACTCCAGACCTGCATAGCTCCGCCTATGAATTCTATCAAACACTTAAGGAAGAAATAACATCAATCTTACAACAAACTCTTCCAGAAGATAGAGGAGAAGGTAACACTTCACATTTACTTTTAAATACACCAGTTCAATATAAAAATTGTGCTTAAAGAGTAATGTAATTTTTAGGAACTAGAATCACGATTAATATAGTCTTTCAGTGTAACCAACGTTCAAGAAAAGTTTTTTTTTCTTTTTCTTTTTCTTTTTTGGCATGGTCAGACATAACAGAGAGATCAGTATCTTGTTTGCATTACCCAATTTTAAAGGGGGACATACTTTGCACACGAGTGGTTTTACAAAGGTAGGTTTTCTTTTTTTTTTTTTTTTGTGAGGAAGATCAGCCCTGAGCTAACACCCATGCTAATCCTCCTCTTTTTGCTGAGGAAGACCGGCTCTGAGCTAACACCTATTGCCAATCCTCCTCCTTTTTTTTCCCCCCCCAAAAGCCCCAGTAGATAGTTGTATGTCATAGCTGCACGTCCTTCTAGTGGCTGTATGTGGGACGCGGCCTCAGCATGGCCGGAGAAGCAAGCGCGTCGGTGCACACCCAGGATCTGAACCCAGGCCGCCAGTAGCGGAGCGCGTGCACTTAACCGCTAAGCCATGCGGCCAGCCCAAAGTAGGTTTTCTTACATTGATGTTATGGCAATACCCGGAAGACGAAACATTTATTTCTTTGAAACAATAATAAAAACCTTAGTTTCTAATGAACTGTCATGTGGAAGTTTGCGTGAAGCAAAAATGAAGCCAAGCAATTTAATTCTTACTGTTCCAAAATCTCTGCATGCAGTAGATTTCTGAAGTATTCGACTTTATAATAAGGCTGTTCTGACTTTACTGTCAGACACTTCACAAAACCCTAAGATGATAAAAACAACAGAAAGACTCTATGAAATCTTACTGTTCACATACAACTGGTTCTCGATTACAAAGTGCTTGAGTTAGACACTCGTTGTCAATCAGGTATCACAGCAAAAACAAACAGAAGCGATGCGTTGCTGTTTTAGACCCACATCAGTACTTCCTGAAACTGTGATATATTTCATACAAATGACCACCTATCATGTGTATGTAAGACAGAGAAAAAATGAGTGCAGACTCATATCCACCACCAGGCTTAAGAGAGAGATCACCCTCAACACTGCCGAAAGCCTCCTCTCTATGCTTCTCTGACCACAGTCCCCTTTACACCACGAAATAACCATTATCCTAAATTTTGTGTTTAGCATTCCCCTACTTTTCTTGATGGTTTTGCTATATATGCACCTCTCAGAAACTTGTTTATACCATTTAATTTTGTGAAATATTAGTATACCGTTCTATGAACAGATTTCTATTCTATGAACAGATTTCTCTTTCAACGTTCTATTTGTAGATTCAGTCATACTGACAAATACAGCTCTAAGTCATTTCTTTGCACAGTGGGATAGTGTCCCACTAATGAACACACATGTTTTTTGCCTTTGTACATATAAAATATATAAAATAATTAGCTATCCTTTTTTGTAAAGGAAACTATCCTTATTTTTAGTCCACGTTCATGAATAAGCACAGTACATAGGAATTTCGACCCTTTCAGAAATACTGGGAAAGACGGTCTCATACTTCCCTCTACACCTTCAGTCATCCCCATCCAAAACAGTAGGTAGGTAGATGGTATAGTAATTCATACTACTTCAGTTATAATGATACTGCATTGTTATGATATAAAATACAAATGGAAATTTTAGGGAAAGTCTTTGTACTAAAAACCACACGAATTACTTTGCGGAATACACCTCTGGGTATAGTTGTAACTTCTGGAACCACGCTAATGTTTTCCACACAAAAACAAATAACATCAACAAGAATGGGTAGAAAAAGTCTAAAATAGAATATAAACAGAAAATAATTAATCTAACTTTATATTATTTGTAATCACATCTAAGTGATTTTTAAAACTATCCCAAGTAACTTTTTGTCGTCGTTGTTGCAGGGAAAGATTCGCCCCGAGCTAACATCTGTTGCCAATCTTCCTCTTTTTTTTTCCCTCCCCAAAGCCCCCAGTGCATGGCTGTATATCCTAGTTGTAAGTCCTAGTTCTTCTGTGTGAGCTGCCGCCACAGCATGGCAACTGACAGATGGGTGGTGTGGCTCCACGACCAGAAAACGAACCTGGGCCACTGAAGCAGTGAGTGCCGAACTTTAACCACTAGGCAATCAGGCCTGGCTCCCAAGTAACTTTTAAACATAGTATGTTAACTATACATTTGAGACTAAAAGAACTGTAAATGAATATTAACTCGAGTTAGTAAATTTTCCACAACAGTATGGGTTAGCTACTCTGAAATTCCTTTCTGTATATTCTAGGAAGTGAGAAAATAAGTAAATATTTTTAGAATAATGGGAGAAAGATCTCACTGTTGTAGAAGAGAGTAACAAATATGGAGAGGAAGAAGACTAGAATGAATCCAAGGTGTTGGATTAAAATGAGAAGTCTCAGTGTGATTCATGGTTATATATACATACACATATATACATACATACATATACATATGTAAATACACGCATACACAGATATATATACATATGTATGTGTTTTCTAGTTCCCTCTACTGAGATAGCCCAAAAGCAATGACACCTCAGTAATAATGGGTACACCTAGCACCCTGATCTTGGTTTCTAAATATACCTCTTGCAGTGGCCAAATCTAAGGAAATATGAGCTCAAAACAAGCAATGACAGCAAGAAATGATAAACTAGTGAATAAAATAATTCTTGAGGGGCCCGGCCCCTCAAGAATTGGCTTAGCGGTTGAGTGCGCACACTCTGCTACTGGCGGCCCGGGTTTGGATCCCGGGCGCGCACCAACACACTACTTGCCCGGCCATGCTGAGGTGGCGTCCCACATACAGCAACTAGAAGGATGTGCAACTATGACATACAACTATCTACTGGGTCTTTGGGGAGAAAAAGGGAAAAAAAAAAAAGGAGGAGGATTGGCAATAGATGTTAGCTCAGGGCTGGTCTTCCTCAGCAAACAAAGGAGGATTGTCATGGATGTTAGCTCAGGGCTGATCTTCCTCACACACACAAAAAAATAATAATAATAATTCTTGAATCCATAGTGACATTAAAAAAAATAAACAAATAAGTAAATGAATGAAGGAGAAAGGAAAATCCTTTCTTGCAGTAGAATACCAAATAGTGAATATGTATGAAATAACAGAGTTAGAAGATCACTATTTTGCAGCCATCATGGTAATAATTGAACCAGGTAAGAATAACCAATGGTTGCTAAAACTAACAAAAGTTTGATGACGAACCAAATATTTGCATAGTCTCAAATTATCTCTCTGCAATTTATTAATTTCTAAGGGGAAAACAATAACTTTAGAGTGGAGAAACCAGGCAGGGAACACCCAACCAACTGGCCAGAGTTCATACCATCAGTAATCAGACAAATAGATATCATGTACCTCCTCATGTAATGCACTGAGGACAGAGTATCATTTATGTAGTATTCCCGCCAAAACATAACCAATCATTAGGAAACATCAAACAAACTTAAATTGAATGATACAGTAGTCCCTTTTACCCGCAGGTTCGCCTTCTGCGGTTTCAGTTACCTGCAGTCAACCACAGTCTGAAAATATTACATGGAAAATTCCAGAAACAAAGAATTCCTAAGTTTTAAATTGTGCACCATTCTGAGTAGCGTGATGAAATCTCACGGCATCCCGTTCCACACGCCCGGGACGTGAATCATCCCTTTGTCCAGGGGATCCACACTGTATACGCTATCCACCTGTTAGTCACTTAATAATGTCTAGGTTATCAGATCGGCTGCGGAGGTATCACAGTGTTTGTGTTCAAGGGACCCTTACTTTACTTAGCAACAGCCCCAAAGCACAAGAGTAGTGATGCTGGCAATACAGATATGCCCAAGAGAAGCCATAAAGTGCTTCCTTTAAATGAAAAGGTGGAAGTTCTTGACTTAATAAGGAAAGAAAAAAAATTGTTTGCTGAGGTTGCTAAGATCTACAGTAAGAATGAATCTTCTATCCGTGAAATTGTGAAGAAGAAAAAAGAAATTCATGCTAGTTTTGCCATTGCACCTCAAATACACATATACAGGAAAAAATATAGTATATATAGGGTTTGGTACCATCCACGGTTTCAGGCATCCACTTGGGGTCCTGGAATGTATCCCCCACAGATAAGGGGGGACTACTGTATTCTACAAAATAAGTAGCCTTTACTCTTCAAAATGGTAAAGTCATGAAGGACAAAGACCAGAACTGTTCCACATTAAAGGAAACTAAAGAAATATGACAATTATACACAATGTATGGTTTTGAATCCAGATCTTTTTTTTTGTTATAAAAGATATTATTAGAGACAACTGACAAACTTCAAATAAAATCTGAAAACAAGATAGTAGCATTGGATCAATTTTCCTGATTTTAATAGTTAGACTGTGATTATGCTGGAGAATGTCCTTGTTCTTAATAAATACATACTGAAGAGGCACCATGTCTGAAACGTACTCTTAAATGGTTTAGAAAAACAAAATAATTTGTATGTATGGAGAGAGAGAATATAATAAAGCCAATGCAGTAAAATGTTAACACTTAGGGAATCTGGATGAAGAGTTCTTTGTACTATTCTTGCAACTTGTCTGTAATTTTGAAAGCATTTCAAAATAAAGTTACAAAACAACACATATACTCCTTTCATGCCTATAAGTACTTTACTTACATACAAAACTCAAGAAGCCACAAAATTTATGTTCCAGGATATTCTCAGGGAGAAAACATCTAGATACAGCTGAAATTGTTGGTAACCTCTTCATCTCTTCTTTGGATTATCCCATTCATTCACACACTTAAAATGTCTCACAGTGAAAATCTCTTCTTCATACTGAAAGCCTTTTGAAATATTTTCTTTACCAACATGGTAGTCACAGCAAGAACATGGCTTATTTCATAAAATTATTTCTAGAGGAAATGATTTCCTCAATTCATTGACCTGGCTTAATTTTTCCTAAATGTTTTTTTTTTTTTTTAATTTTATTTATTTATTTATTTTTCCCCTAAAGCCCCAGTAGATAGCTGTATGTCATAGTTGCACATTCTTCCAGTTGCTGTATGTGGGACATGGCCCCAGCGTGGCCAGAGAAGCAGTGCGTCAGTGCGCGCCCGGGATCCGAACCCAGGCCGCCAGCATCAGAGCGCACACACTTAACCGCCAAGCCACGGGGCCGGCCCTTTCCTAAATGTTAATTGTCTTCCACACAAGAAAGCTGCATTTCATGGTGTAGTCATCTCCACATCTAATACATTGATAGGTTTGCATTCTTTTACATATTATCTGTGGACATTTTTTTCCATAATCAGAAAAGGCTTTCAAGCATTTTATCGCAATCAGAGAGTTATTCTTTAAAGTCTCTAATATCACATGATTTTGACTTTTTAAATGTATTTTTTTATATGATAAGCTTTTTTTTTTTTTTAGGAAGATTGGCCCTGAGCTAACATCTGTTGCCAATCTTCCTCCTTTTTTCCTTTTTCTCTCCAAAGCCCCAGTAGATAGTTGTATGTTATAGTTATACATCCTTCTAGCTGCTCTATGTGGGACGCTGCCCCAGCATGGCTTGATGAGCAGTGCGTAGGTCCGTGCCCAGGATCCAAACTGGCGAACCCCAGGCAGCTGAAGCAGAACGCGTGAACTTAACTACTACGCCACCAGGCTGGCCCCTTGACTTTTAATAAAAATTTTTTCTCACATTTATTACTCTTATAATGATTCACTCTGGTGTAAATTCTTTGATGCATCTGAAATTTGATTTCTCAATGAAAATACTGCAACATCCCCTTCTTGTGTATAGTTTCTTTCCCATATGAGTTTCTCTGATATAAAACAATGTACATTTCTGGCAGAAAGTTTTCACAAAATTACTACATTCAGAGTGGTTGTCCTTCCTGTTGTGTAATGAATGTTCTATGACTTTTGTGTGAAAACTTTCGCACATTTGCTGAATTCATAGTTTCTCTCATGTATGCATTTTCCTGATGAACAATGAGCTGCAAGTTATTACTGAAGATTTTGCCATATTTATTTACTGCATTACAGATTTCTCTCTCATTTTAAGTCTCTAAGAAGGTAAACATCTGACTGAAAACTTTTCTTTATTCACTGTCTGTCTAAGAATTCTCTCCTATATGCCTGTAATCTTGTGTTGGAATGATCTTCTTAAATGCTTCCTCATTTTCTCTGTATCCATAGGATTTCTCTCCTGTATGACATCTTTGGTGTACTGAGGTGTGACTTGACACGAAAGGACTTCCCACACTCACTGCATTCATGGAGCCTCTCTCTTGTATGTGTTTCTGTGATGTCTAGTTAGACCAGGCTTCCAGGTGAAAGCTTTCCCACATTCTCTACACACATAGAGCTTTTCTCCAGCCTGTGTTCTCTGATGTATGACGAATGGTGACTTACAGCTGAAAGCTTTCTGACAATCACCACACTCATATGGTTTCTCTCCTGTGTGAGTCCTCTGATGTACAATGAGCTGTGACTTCTGTGAGAAGACTTTCCCACATCACTGCATCTGAAGAATTTCTCTCCCGTGTGGTTCTCCAAGTGTATAATGAGTGGTGATTTTAGTGCTGAAGGCTTCCTGACATTCACCACGTCGGTGAGGCTTCTCCCCAGTATGCACCCTCTGATGTAAGATGAGTTCTGACTGGTGCATGAAAGCTTTCTGACATTGACTGCATTCATAAGGGTTCTCTCCTGTATGAATTCTCTGATATAAAATGAGCTCTGATTTTTGGATGAAAGCTTTTAGACATTCTTTACCTGAAAAGGGTTTTTTTCCAGTGTGAGTTCTTTGATGTTGAATGAGCTGTGACCTGTGGAAAAAAGCTTTCTGACACTGACTGCATTCATTGGACTTTTCTCCCATATGAGTTTTGTGATGTAGAGTGAGACTAAACTTAAGAGAGAAAGTTTTTCCACATTCCCTGCATCCATAGGGTTTTTCACCTGTACGACTTCTCTCATGCTTAATGAGATGTGGCTTACGAATGAAAGATTTTGACATTCAGCACATTCATAAGGTTTCTCTATTGTCTGAATTCTCTTATGTAAAATTAAACTAGATCTGTGGGGGAGGCTCTCCCACATTCACTGCATCCATAGGGTTTCTCTCCTGTGTGAGTTCCCTGGTGTAGAAGGAGTTGTGACATACGATTGAAAGATCTCTGAGATTCACTACATTTGTAAAATCTCATTTCTATATGATTTGTATTCAGGCATTACTTCTTACCAACAGCTTCTCCACCATCATATTCACAGCAATTAATTCCAGAATGAGTGTTTTGTGCCTAGTACGGAGAAATAATGTCTCAGGTAGATTTAACTTTTTATCCTTCTTACTTACATAATTTCTGTTCTGGAAAAGTAAATCTAAATTACACTTCAAAGTTTTTCCATTTGAATCAAATTGATCAAAGTCTTTTCTCAGGTGAGATATTTTTCCAAATGCATCCCATTCCCAGTGCCTGTCCATGGGATCAGGCTTGTCAGGGTCTTCCTGGTGGCTGTCTATATCATCATCACTTTGTCAGGCATCTTCAGGGAAGGAGACCAACGAATCTGTATATGAGTAGGTACTGGAAGGGGTAAACTCTCATAACAAGGATCAAGGATCAAGGAAAGAAATGATATGCTGGACACAGGATACAAGTCAGAGGTATTTAGAAGGAGAAGAGAAAATAGAAGAGAAGCAGAGGGACATGAAAGTCATACAAAACATAGGAAAGGGGAAAATTCCATGTGTATCTGGAAGCATACTTCTGACCACAGGTGAGATGTTGAGTAGAAGGAAGGCAACATGAACAGCGTTGGTGAGAAAGAGTGAAGATGCTGGAAAGAAAGAATAACCAAGAAAGCAAGTTCCTAGTTCAGATTCCAGAAATGTGATACAGAGTGTAGACATAAGGGGCCTACTTCCTTCTAAATGTCAAGCAAAGGAGAGTCCTCAAATGAGCAAGGTGACATCTAGAAGACATGTAGGAAGCTTGTGTCAACAGTTTTGTGTCATATTTAAGGGTTCAAGGGTTTTTAAGTAGAGTTCTCAAAATAACATATCAAAGGTTCTAACTCCTTACACTTCCACTCATCTACCAAGCTTTTAGTCACTCACCTAGATGGCCCTCACTGCAGATTTCTCTCTCTACAACCCATGACTGTTCTTGCTCCATCTGGAAGACTGCTTCTAGTCTGGAAGCCCAATAATTTGTATATTGATAAACATGAGCCCAAGAGCTTGGTCTTCAGAGCCTCTGAAGAAGTAGGAGGGGCCTGTTGCAGAGTTAGCACCTCAGCAAAGTGAAAAACTTTCATTTGGGAGGTAAGAGTACAATCCTCTCTCCAGGTTCAGATGGACACAAAGATTCTATCATCTATAAATCCTAAGTTCAAAAACATTAAACACTTCAAAGGACCTATAAGTTCTAGCAGTCAAGAAAGGAAGGCAATAGACTGGGGGTTCATCAAGGGATATATGGGATATATAAGTGTCCTTACCCATTGACAC
This sequence comes from Diceros bicornis minor, assembly GCF_020826845.1. Taxonomy (NCBI): domain Eukaryota; kingdom Metazoa; phylum Chordata; class Mammalia; order Perissodactyla; family Rhinocerotidae; genus Diceros; species Diceros bicornis. The sequence goes on from NC_080773.1 coordinate 27,894,268, forward strand.
GAGGTTGCCATAATTTTCCAACATTACATCCCAGTACAGGTTCTTGGAAACAGCATCCAGCAGCTGCCACTCCTCCGAGGTGAAGTCCACAACCACATCCTTATATGACAATGTTACCTGTAACGGCATATTCTTGTTTCAAGTGATTTTTCATTCAATGATGTGGAAAAAATGAATTTATTATGATCATTTTCATAATACATTATAATCCAAGGTCTGGTGAATCTAGTTTTGTCTTACACTTTATGGAAGAAACTTAAAGCTCATTAAAAATATCCTGCCATTCAAAAGTCAACCAATGAAACTCACCACGTTGACAGAATAAAGGATAAAAATCACATCAGCATGACAATGAATGCATGAAAAGCACCGAACACAAGTTTATATGCATGTGCCACAATTACTGAATGGTACATTAAGATTTGTACATTTCATTGTATATGAATTTTACATAAAAATAAATAAAAGTACTATAAACAAATATTACACCCTAGTTAATGATACACATGCTGGAGTATTTAGGAGGAAGTGTACCAATGTTTGCAACTTACTTTGAAATAGGTGATGAAGCTAGTGCAGTAAAATGTTAATTCTACAATCTAGTTGGTTGGTATACGGGTGCTCACTGTAAAATTCTTTCAACTTTTCTGTACATCTGAAATTTTTTTTTAAGAAAACATTAGGAAAAACTAAAAAGAAGCACATCATAAAATTTAACACCCTTTAATGATGAAAACTCTTAGCAAATTAGGAATATAAGTAACCTTCCTTAATCTGAAAAATAATATCCATATAAAACCTAAAGCAGACATTACACTTAATGGTGAATTATTGAAAGTTTTTGCACTGAGATCAGAGTGAGACAAGGATGCCTGCTAATTCCACTTCTATTCAACATGGTACTGAAGATCCTACCAATGCAAGTGAGCAAGAAAGAGAAATAAAAGACAAAAGAAGTGGAAAGGAAGAAATTTATCATTCACAGAGGACACGATTTTGAAGGTAGAAAATCCATAAGAAAAAAAAATCCATAAGAATTACAGACTATTAGAATTCATAAGTTTCTCAAAGTCCCTGACTATAAAGTCAGTATTCATAAATCATTGTATTTCAATATACTAACCAACTATTAGAAAATGAAATTCAATAATAATACCATTCATAATAGCATCAAGACACAGCAAATACTTAGAAATAATTCTTAGAAAAGATGTGCAAGACCTCAACGCTGAACACTACAAAACTCAACTGAAAGAAATGAAAGAAAACTCAATAAATGCAAGGATATGTCATGTTTCTGGAGTGGAAAATTCTATCTTATGAAAATGTTGATTATCCTCTAAATTAATCTGTAGAACCCATGCAATACAACCAATATCCCAGCAGGTGTTTTGTGGAAACTGACAAGCTGATTCTAAAATTTACAGGAAAATAAAAAGAGCCAAAGCGACATGGCAGTCTGGAGCAGGGCCTGCGAGACAAGCAAGGATGTTAGGAAGAACAATGAGGAGGCTGCTGTGGTGGTCCAAGTGACAGATGATGGCGGCTTTGACTGGAGTGGTGCTGCAGCAATGGACAAGAGGGACAAATGTGAGGTCTACTTTGCAAGCAGAACCAACAGGATTTGCCCTGGGATGGTGGGAAGCACAGAGACTGATGAAAAGTGAGAAGTGGGGCTATGCCCACTAGTTTCTTGTCTGTGGCTGCGTTTGTGCTATAGTGGCAGAGTTGAGTAGTTGCAACAGAGACGGTCTGGCCCACAAAGGCTAACGTACTTACTATCCTGCCCTTTACGGAAGTTTGACCCCTCATCTGAGAAACTAGGAGAAGCTATTTACCGAAGTAGGGAAACTGTGGAAGGAACAGGCTTGGGGTGAGCTCAGGAGCTTGGTTCAGTAAATTGTAAGTCTGACACAACTGTAGACATTGTGGACAGGTTTTGGGGACCCTGTCCCTGCTCTAACAGGCAAATCTAGCAAGGAAACTGCGTAGGCTTTAAGTCAGTACAATAAAATCCATGCTGTCCTGTGAAGCAGCCGCACAGGCCGTGTTCAGCCTGCGTCAAATGACCTTGCAATCCCATACCTCATGACCGAAGACGCCAGCTGGACAGATCCACAACAGGAAAGGATAAAGGGAACCTCGCTCTCACATTTCCCAGCTGCCTTTCTCAGGGATTGAGGGAATAACTAACAACCCTGGTCCTTGCTTCCCTTCACACAGAGATAATATCAGCATCTCTGAAATTGTTTGAAGGAATTCTTATTTGTTACCTTCAATGTATAATCTAGGGAAACGCCCACATGCACTCTATCCCTTTTTTTCCTCTTCCTTGTACATACACTGTTTGTGAAAGAGATATAAGCTGCACTTAAACCCACACACCTTGGAGTAGTTCCACCAGAGCGCTCTGTTGAACTGTTTTCCTGGGGTTCGAACTCCTCACGTTGATTATTGAATAAACTCCTTCATTAATATCACCTAGACTCTTTATTTCAGTTGACAAGATGTACCTTACAGATGTTAGGGAGGCAGTGAGACACAGGAGGTAATGCTCAGGGGAAAGGCCTGGGCTGGAGATATAAATAGGAAGTCATCAGCCTATGAGTGGTGCCTACAACTGTGACACTAGATGAGGGCACTAAGGGAGTGATGTTGTGCTTTTTTTTGTTTGTTTATTTTGTTGAGGAAGATTCACCCTGCGTTAACATGTGCTGCCAATCTTCCTCTTTTTGTATGTGAGCTGCTGCCACAACACGGCCACTGACGGATGAGTGGTGTAGGTCTGTGCCTGGGAACCAAACCTGGGCTGCTGAAGCAGAGCATGCCAAACTTAACTACTAGGCCACTGGGACTGGCTCTAAGGGAGTGAGTACAGACAAAAAAGATGTAAGGACTGAGACCTGAGACACTGTGAGAATTAAGATTAGAGGACAAGAGACAGGACAAAACTTAAAAAAAGAAACTGAACCCTACAAGAAGTGGCCAACAAGGCAGAAAAGAAATCAAGAGACTGTGGCCTTCTGAACACCAAATGACAAAAGATTTCAAGGAAGAAGGAAGTATCAACTATATTAGATGCTGCTGAAAGGGCAAGTAAAAACTGTCAACATGGAGTCACTGGTGATCCCGATAAAAACCACTTTTGGGGGACGGGTGGGAGTAAAGGCAACTGGAGTAGGTTCAAGAAAGAAAGGGAGGGGGCCGGCCCAGTGGTGTACTGGTTAAGTTCACATGCTTCACTTCGGCTACCCAGGGTTTGGATCCCAGGCACGGACCTACACACCACTTATCAAGCCACACTGTGGCAGGCATCCCATATATAAAGTAGAGGAAGATGGGCACAGATGTTAGTGCAGGGACAATCTTCCTCAGCAAAAAGAGGAGGATTGGCAACAGACGTTAGCTCAGGGCTAATCTGCCTCACAAAAAAAAAGAAAAAAAGGGTGGAGGAATTGGTGATGCTGAGTTTGATTTCTGATGAAGAACTATGAAAATACTTCCGATGCCTATACGCCAGAAAACACTTATTGACTGAGGAATTGTCTGCTTCCTCTTAATGGAAAATGTACTTCATAAACATGCCTGTTTCTCTTTTGATTATGGCTGCCATCAGCACCAGAGGAAAATCAGCAACTCGGCTTTGGATCCTATGGTTTATACAGCAATGTTTCAATATTAAGCTCTTTAAATGACCCATGATCCATGCGTATGTCCATTCTCCAACTGGGCTGCATCTTAATCTCCTATCTTGTCTTCTATGCTTTTTTCCCATCTGACTTTTATCTGTGCGTATAGTGTTACTTTTAATGGTGTGCATTATTAGTAATTGCCTCAAACCCTTTGGAAAACAGCTCACCTGGGACTTGGTCATTTTCAGCCGCTTTGGGGAAGGCCAGTGACTCCAACATCTGCTCAAATGACTTTTCCAGCTCTGCTCTGAATCTTAGGAAGAGCTCCCTGATCAAGAGAACCCCCTCAGGGGCCGGCCCGGTGGCGTAGTGGTTGGGTTCGTGTGCGGCCCAGGGTTCGCAGGTTCAGATCCCGGGCATGGACCTATGCACCACTTATCGGGCCATGCTGTAGCAGGCGTCCTACATATAGAGTGGAGGGAGATGGGCACAGATATTAGCCCAGGGACAATCTTCTTCAGCAAAAAGAGGAGGATTGGCAACGGATGTTAGCTCAAGGCTAATCTCCCTCAGCAAAAAAAAAAAAGAGAGAACTCCCAGCAACAAGACACTGCTTGTTCTGGGGCCTCTACCTCCTCACATCATGGCACCTGTCTTTCCCCAGAAAGGCAGCATCTGTGGATTTAAGGGGAACATTCACTTTAGACGGCAAATTAACTGCAGGCCCTGAATGTCTGCTTTTATTGCAAAGACCTTATCTTCACATAAAATTCCAGGTTGGGCTTTCCGCTGACTCTGATCAAGGCAGCTGGGGACAAAAATTACATGGAGTTTGATATCTAAAATATTTACTTTAATCCAAAGGCTCTGGAAATACAATGTCCAAGGCTAAGATGCTCTCAAATATATCCTGAGGACACTTGTATAGTGATAACTTTGCCAGCTAGTAGGAAGTTAAATTAAAATTTGCGTCTTTGACTAAATATTAAAATCCACAACTTTAAAAAAGTGTGACCTATTGGGAAACACATAGCTGGAAGAAACTGAATTTTGAGAAAAGTGCAAGAAAAGAAAATTACAGGCAAATCTCATACCTACAAAAAACCTACATCCAACATCATACTTCAGGGTAAAATAGTGAAAATTTTCCCCTACTGAAATTGGGAAGAAAAGGATGCTATCAATATTTCCATTCTACATTATATTGATTGTCCTGGTCAGGAAAAAACAAGGAAAAGAAACAAAAAGTATAAGGATAGAAAATGTCATAATTTGCTTTGGTTATGATTGTTTATAAAGGAAAAGCCTCTTCAGATATATTAATAAAACTAACAAAAATTTTTACAACATAGCTAGATACAAAATCAACATATAAAGATTACCATATTTCTATATAGTAACAACAAGCAATTAAAAATAATATTAGTAAAAAAAAAAAATTAATCATCCTTTTTTTTTTTGGTGAGGAAGATTGGCCCTGAGCTAACACCTATTGCCAATCTTCCTCTTTTTGCTCGAGGAAAAGTGGCCCCGAGCCAAAGTCTTGTGCCCATCTTCCTCTACTTTGTGTATGAGATGCCACCACAGCATGGATTGATGAGCAGTGTATGTCTTCGCCAGGTATCCAAATCCGTGAACCCTAGGCTGCCGAAGTGGAATGCATCGAACTTAAGCACTGCACCACTGGGCCGGCCCCCTAACCATCTTTTTTAAAGCGTGAAAAATAGCCACAAAATGTGAGAACATATTTACAACATGTATGACCAGGCAGGGCTCATATGTAGAAAATATAAAGAACTAACAAATCAATTCTTAAAAATGGGCAGACAGCCCAAGAAAAATTAGGCAAAAGATTTGAAAAGGCACGTCATAAAAAAGAAATTCAATGTCCAAGAAACATAATAAAAGAGGCCGAGTCCTCTTGATAATCAGGGAAACGTAAATTAAAATGCCAGTGAGATACCACCTACAAGCCCATCAGATGGTCCAAAAGCAAGAGATCCGACAATACCGAGGGTTGGCAAGGATGTAGAGCCAAGGGAGCCTCCACATACTGCTGATGGGGTGCAAATTAGTAGAGTTCTTTTAGAAAACACATGGCTTTAGCTAGTACAGTTGATTGTTATGACCTAGCAATACCACTCAAGTGAATATCCTAAAAAACTTATAGACTCTTGGAAACCAGGACATGAATGTTCACAACAGCACAGTTTATAATAGCCAAACATGAGAAAATTCCAATGTCCCTCCACAGTAAAATGGAAAAAATAAACTGTGCCATATTCATAATGATGAACGAACTAAATAATAATGAAGACACAGGCTATATGTAACAGCATAGATCAAGCTCATAAACACAATGCTGAAGAGGCAAGACACACAAAAAATAGTATGTAACTATTTTTATACATAAAAAGAAAGAAAAAAATGAGAAATAGAAACATTTAAAAGTGCAGAAAGCCCTACAGCAATATAAATATTGGAATAACTACTGATGCAAATAATAAGAAAATTTCATGTAATGAGGTATATGGGGAAGCCATTCTGATTTAAACTTGATTTGGCCTAAACTTGTTTTTCCCAGAGCAGCCTGACTTGGCCTGTCAAACATGCATTGTACATCTGCTTTAAACATTAAATATTATCCCATAGGACGCACTCTTTGAAGATATGGATGAATGCCTCCCTTCCTTTGACATCAATAGCGGTACTCTTTCAAAGATAAACTTTTCTTCCCAGAAACCAGGGTCAAGTTAACCTGCTGTGTATGTGCTGAACTGCAGCAAAATATTTCCTGGTGATGTCAAGAAAAAAAAAAATGTATCCATCATGCTTGACGTACGTTCTTTGTTCTGAAATGGTATATAATCATGCTGCAAACCATGCTTCTCTGGAATGCTTTCTCCTTTTGTGGAGATTATCTTCCCAGCTCAAGAAAAAATCACCTTTTCTCTCCTACCTATAGAATAGTTATTGGTTATTTGTGTCAATACCACCATTTATCAAATAACTACTATGTCACACACTGTCCTAGGCACTAGATAGATTTCACTTAATGTTCACAACCCTCAGCATCACTGTGGATTCAGTTACTACAGATGAGAAACTGGACACTCAGAGTGTTTAGGTAATTTTCCCAATGTCCCAGCTAGTGGTATAATTGAGATAAAAACCAAGATCCCACTCTAAAATCCATATTCTTTCCACCAAAATCATTTGAAGATTTTGTGACTGCTTTCCTAAAAAATCTGAAAAAAACAAATTGAACACTATTCACAATAATGAAAATTCAGTAATAGGTCCAGATAGATATTTTACTTTTCTTCACACCAAAATTTACAAGTTTAAATGGCAAAAGGAAACATTTGCAATAGCAATAAAAATGCAATTATTAAAGATAACAAAATTTCCAGAACCTACATAATAAAACCAGAAAGTTTTCTGATGAGCTGGAGAGAGGGATTAATTTATATTTAGATAAAAGTATAGATTGTTCTGCCCAAGTTTATATACGGTTTTAATGTGACACCAGTCAAAAAATTCCATAGTACATTCACTTGATGGAATACTAAAGGAATTTTTTTTAACTTTTAAAAAAGTATTTTAAAAATAATTAATAATAAGACGATGTATATATGATAAACTCAAGTGATAAGAAATTATTCAATTAATGACTTTTTAAAAAGCATAAAAAGCCTAAAATAAAAAACATAGCCTAATTTTAACAATTGTTGTCTCTAGGTAGCATATTTTGGGGAAACTGGCTTGTTTCTCACCACCTGTGTCATAATCAACGAGAAAGGAAATACTCAAGTGAAATATACAAAAACCTTAAGGACAAAAAGGCAAAAGCCACACCTTTCATAACACATATATTATTGTAGATCAATTTAATCTAATCACTTCAAAGTATTTTCATTTTTCATAGAAAGAGTAAGAAGAGAGGATGCCTTGGAGTCAAAGGAGAGTTGAAAACACGCTTTGAGAAGGAGATTGGAAATGATGGACCAAACTGTGTGTGAGCTCTGAGAATTATACCTCCAGAAAGCGTGTTCCCATTATCCCAAGCAGTAGACTCAAATTACTGAACTCCCTGCCCATCCAGACCTCCCCCAGTTCACTTCTCAGACCTCTGCACCACCCCGACAAGCTACTCAATCACAAACACCAACGAGCCTGTCCAACCGCTCCCGCCCACACTGATATCTCATCCTGAACCCAGTCGCCCCCTTCAAGGACCCACCGCACTCAAGTTATCACCGACCCACACAGCCACCAAACACTAACAAAAGTCGACAAGGAGTAACCCCTAGCTCCCCTGGCCCATACCCTAAACGGACCCCCAAACCTGACCCACTCCGTTGACACCTCCGCTCACTCACACCCAAGCCTCCTCTCCCGTAATTCACCACAATCAGATCCCCAGCCCACCGCCAAAAGCCCTACGCCCTTTCCCGGGCTGCCTTCATCGATTACGGACACCACCGTGCTCCCCAAGCACTTTCTTAAGCTCCTCACCTGTACCCGAGCAACTACAGACTCCTCAACGCGCCAAGGGAGGTTTAAACGGATGGCACACCCCACTTCCGCTTCTGGTCCCCACATTTTGTGGACCCCCCCCCCCTCTTGCTTTCTCTGGGGCAGTGTGACTTGAAGGGCCGCATCCTTCCAAAGACCCGGATTCTGAGCCCTTGCTGCTTGGTGAGTAACATGGCCGCCCCCATCTAGCAGCGTCACAATGGGAGCGGCCATCTTGAAACATGCGCCGTACAGAGACCAACAAGCACTCTGTGTCCCCCGCCCTCTATCACGCTTCTCCCTGAAAACTCACCCCAGGGCCACGCCTCGCAGCCAGCAAAGGCCCTTACGCTTGCTCAGGAGACGCGGCCCATACCTACCTAGTCGGTGTGCCGCTTTGTACACACATTTGTATACGCAAATTAGGGACGCCTCACAGCGAGCAGTGCCATCTTGGCGGGGATGTGGTTGTTCCTTTTAATTATAACAAGCCCTTTTCAACCACACCAGAATTTATGTTAATAAGGTGACTTTTGGAAAGCCAGGGCAATCAACCACATGATGAGAGGGTTGGAACTTTCAGTCCCGCCCCTCCACCCCAGCCCCACCTCTACCTCTGGGGAGGAGAAAGGGGCTGGAGGTTGAGTCAATCACCAATGGCCATGATTTCATCAATCATGCCTGAGTAAAACCCATAAAAATACAAAAGGACAGGGTTCAGAGAGCTTCCAGGTGGATGAACATGTGGAAATTTGAGGAGAATGGCGCTCCCGGAGAGGACATGGAAGCCTTACACCCGTTCTCACATACCATGCCCTATACGTGTCTTCCATCTGGCTGTGTCTGAGTTATATCCTTTTACAATAAACCAGTAATCTAGTAAGTAAACTGTCTTCCTGAGTTCTGTGAGCCACTCTAGCAAATTAACCCAACTTGAAGAGGGGGGTCCTGGATACTTCCAATTTATAGCAAATATTTTCTCCCAGTTGGTTTGTCTTTTCATTTTGTTGATGGTTTCCTGTGCTTTGCAGAAGCTCTGTAGTCTGGCAAAGTTCCGTTTATTTTTTCTTTTTTTCCCTTGCCGGAGTAGACATGGAATTCGAAAAAATCCTTCTAAGATCGATGTCAAGGAGTGTACTGCCCATATTTTCTTCTAGGATTTTTGTGGTTTCACGTCTTACCGTCAAGTCTTTAATGGATTTTGAATTAATTTTTATGTATAGTCAAAGATAATGGTCTACTTTCATTCTTTTGCATGTGGCTGTCCAGTTTTCCCAACACCAATTATTGAAGAGACTTTCCTGTCTCCATTGTATGTTCTTGGCTCCCTTGTCAAAGGTTAGCTGCCCGTGGATGTGTGGTTTTAGTTCTGTGCTTTCAATTCTGTTCCATTGATCTGTGTGTCTTTTTTTTAACCAGTACCTTGCTGTTTTGATTACTATAGCTTTGTGGCATATTTTGAAGTCAGAGATTGTGATGCCTCCAGCTTTGTTCTTTTTTCTCAGGATTGCTTTAGTTATTTGGGGTCTTTTGTTGCCGTGTATGAATTTTAAGTTTCTTTGTTCTATTTCCTTGAAGAATATCATTGGGATTCTGATTGGGATTGCATTGAATCTGTAGATTGCTTTAGGCAGTATGGACATTTTAACTTTGTTTATTCTTCCAGTCCATGTGCGTGGAATATCTTTCTGTTTCTTTATGTCATCATTGATTTCTTTCAATAATATCTTGTAGTTTTCAGTATATAGGTCTTTCACCTCCTTGGTTAAACTTATTCCTAGATATTTTATTCTTTTTGTTGTGATTGTAAATGGGATTGTGTTCTTGAGTTCTCTTCATGTTAGTTCATTATTAGAGTATAGAAATACAACTGATATTTGTAAGTTGATTTTGTACCCTGCAACTTTACTGTAGTTGTTGATTATTTCTAATAGTTTTCCAATGGATTCTTTAGGGTTTTCTATATATAAAATCATGTCATCTGCAAACAGTGAGAGTTTCACTTTTTCCTTGCCAATTTGTCTTCCTTTTATTTCTTTTTCTTACCTAATTGCTCTGACCAAAATCTCCAATACTTTGTTGAATAAGAGTGGTGAGAGTGGGCACCCTTGTCTTGTTCCTGTTCTCAGAGGGATGGCTTTCAGTTTTTCCCCATTGAGAATGATGTTGGCTGTGGATTTGTCATATGTGGCCTTTATTATGTTGAGGTACTTTCCTTCTATACCCATTTTTTTTTGAGAATTTTTATCACAAATGGATGTTGAATCTTGTCAAATGCTTTCTCAGGGTCTATTGAGATGATAATGTGTTTTTTTTTTTTTCTGTGAGGAAGATCAGCTCTGAGCTAACATCCGTGCTAATCCTCCTCTTTTTGCTGAGGAAGACCGGCTCTGAGCTAACATCTATTGCCAATCCCCCTCCTTTTTTCTCCCCAAAGCCCCAGTAGATAGTTGTATGTCATAGTTGCACATCCTTCTAGTTGCTGTATGTGGGACCTGGCCTCAGCATGGCCGGAGAAGCGGTGCGTCGGTGCACGCCCAGGATCCGAACCCGGGCCGCCAGTAGCGGAGCGTGCACACTTAACCGCTAAGCCACGGGGCCAGCCCAATAATGTGGGTTTTATTCCTTATTTTGTTAATATGATGTATCACATTGATTGACTTGTGGATGTTAAACCATCCCTGCCTCTCTGGTATAAATACCACTTGATCATGGTGTATGATCCTTTTAATGTATTGCTGTATTCAGTTTACCAATATTTCGCTGAGGATTTTTGTGTCTGTGTTCATCAGCTATATTGGCCTGTAGTTTTCCTTCTTTGTGTTGTCCTTATCTGGCTTTGGGATCAAGGTGATGTTTCCTTGTAAAATGTGTTGGGAAGTGTTCTGTCTTCTTCAATTTTTTGGAATAGTTTGAGAAGGATAGGTCTTAAATCTTCTTTGAATGTTTGGTAGAATTCTCCAGAGAAGCCATCAGGTCTTGGATTTTTTTTGTGGGGGGGAGGTTTTTGATTACTGTCTCAATCTCTTTACTTGTGATTGGTCTATTCAGATTCTCTATTTCTTCTTGGTTCAGTTTTGAGTGGTTGTATGAGTCTAAGAATTTATCCATTTTTTCTAGATTGTCCAATTTGTTGGCATACAGTTTTTCATAGTATTCTCTTATAATCCTTTGTCTTTCTGTGGTATAGGTTGTAATTTCTCCTCTTTCATTTCTTTTTCTTTTTCTTTTTGGTGAAGAAGATTAGCTCTGAGCTAACATCTGTTGACAATCCTCCTCTTTTTGCTGAGGATGACTGGCCCCAGGCTAACATCCACACCCATCTTCCTCCGCTTTATATGGGACACCACCACAGCATGGCCTGGCAAGTGGTCTGTCGGTGCATGCCCAGGGTCCGAACCCTGGGCCGCTGCAGCGGAGTGTGTGCACTTAACCGCTATGCCACCAGGCTGGACCCCCTCCTCTTTCATTTCTAATTTTATTTATTTGAGCCTTCTCTCTTTTTTTCTTAGTGACTCTGGCTAAGGGTTTGTCACTTTTGTTTATCTTCTCAAAGAACCAGCTCTTAGTTTCATTGATCCTTTTTAATGTTTTCTTTTGGTTTCAATTTTATTTATTTCTGCTCTAATTTTTATAATTTCCCTCCTTCTGCTGACTTTGGGCTTTGTTTGTTCTTCTTTTTCTAATTCTGCTAGGTGTCATTTACGATTGCTTATTTGAGATTTTTCTTGTTTGTTAAGGTGGGCCTTTATTGCTATGAATTTCCCTCTTAGGACTGCTTTTGCTGCATCCCATATGAGTTGGTATGGTGTATTTTCATTTTCATTTGTCACCAGATATTCTTTGATTTCTCCTTTAATTTCTTCAATGATCCATTAGTTGTTCAGTAGCATGTTGTTTAGTCTCCACATGTTTGTCACTTTCACAGATTTTTTCTTGCAGTTGATTTCTAGTTTCATAGCATTATGCTTTGAAAAGATGCTTGATATGATTTCAATCCTCCTAAATTTATTGAGGCTTGCATTATTTCCCAATATATGGTCTATCCTTGAGAATGTTCCATGTGCACTTCAGAAGAATGTGTATTCTGCTGGTTTTGGATGGAGTGTTCTATATATGTCTATTAAGTCCATATAGTCTAGTTTTCCATTTAATTCCACTATTTCCTTGTTGACTTTCTGTCTGGATGATCTATCCATTGAAGTAAGTGAGGTTTTACGGTCCCCTACTATTATTGTGTTGTTGTCAATATCTCCTTTTAGGTTTGTTAATAGTTGCTGTATATATTTTGGTGCTCCTGTGTTGGGTGCATATGTATTTATGTGTTATGTCTTCTTGGTGGAGTGTCCCTTTTATCATTATATATTGCCCCTCTTTGTCTCTCATTGCTTGTTTTATCTTGAAGTCTACTTTGTCTGATATAAGTATGGCAACACCTGCTTTCTTTTGTTTGCCATTAGCTTGGAGTATTTTCTTCCATCCTTTCACTCTGAGCCTATGTTTGTCTTTAGAGCTGAGGTGCATTTCCTGGAGGCAGCATATTTTTAATCCATTCTGCCATGCTGTGTCTTTTGATTGGAGAATTCAATCCATTTAGATTAGATAATTACATTTAGAGTGATTATTGATATATGAGGGCTTAATGCTGCTATTTTATTGCTTGTTTTTCAGTTGTTCTGTATTCCCCTTGTTTCTCATCCCATGTATTTCGGACTGCCAGTTCAGTTTAGTGGCTCTTTATGATGGTTTTCTCAGTTTTCTCTTTATTTATCATTTGTGTCTCTGTTCTGATTATTTGTTTAGTGGTTACCATGAAATTTGTTTAAAAAATCTCATAGATGAGATAGTCCATTTTCTGATAGCCTCTTCTTCCCTTAGTCTAGTAGTTTCCATCCCTTTCTTCTTCCCCTTCTAAGTTATTGTTGTCACAACTTATTCCATTTTGTGTTGTGAGTTTGTTGTTAAAATGAAGTGATTATATTTATTCTTGACATTTTCCTTCCCTTTATCTTTAATGTTATAACTAAGTGTTTGCTAATCTGTTCTGATAAAGAGTTGCAATTTTCTGATTTTGTCTACCTGTTTATCTCCTTGCTCAAGGCTTTATAAACCCTTTCTTTTTTTTCAGGTATGAGGGCCTTCTTGATCATATCTTGTAGGAGGGGGTCTTGTGGGAATGAACTCCATCAGCTTTTGTTTATCTAAGAAAGTTTTTATTTCTCCATCATATTTGAAAGATATTTTCACTGGATAGAGTATTCTTGGCTGAAAATTTTTGTCTTTCAGAATTTTGACTATATCGTTCCACTCTCTCCTAACCTATAAGGTTTCTGCTGAGAAATCCACTGAAAGCCCGATAGGGGTTCCTTTGTAGGTTATTTTCTTCCACCTTGCTTCCTTTAATATTTTTTCTTTGTCATTGACTTTTGCCAGTTTTTCTAATATATAGCTTGGAGAAAGTCTTTTTACATTGATGTAATTAGGAGTTCTATTAGCTTCTTTTACTGTAATTCCACCTCCTTCCCTAGGATTGGGAAGTTCTCAGCTATTATTTCTTTGGATAAGCTCTCTGATCCTTTCTCCCACTCTTCTCCCTCTGGAATACCTATAATCCTTATGTTACATTTTCTAATTGAGTCGGATATTTTTCAGAGAATTTCTTCATTTCTTTTTAGTCTTAGTTCTCTCTCCTCCTCCATCTGAAGCATTTCTATATTCTTATCCTTTAAATTTCCAATTCTATCCTCCATAATATCAGCTCTGTTATTTAAGTACTCCGGATTTTTCATCTCATTCACTGTGTTTTTCATCTCCAACATTTCTAATTTGTTTTTCTTTATAGTTTCAATCTCTTTCATGAAGAATTCCCTCTGTTCATTAATTTTGTTCCTGATTTCCTTGAACTGTCTATCTGAGTTCTTTTGTAACTCATTGAGTTTTTTTATGATAGCTACTTTGAATTCTCTGTCATTTAGATTATAGATTTCTGTGCCTCCAGGATTGATTTCTAGATGTTGGTCTTTTTACTTGTAGTCTGGAGTATTAATACATTTTTTCATGCTATTTGATGGAGTGCATTTGTGCCTTCACATAGTGATAATATCTCATTGCAGATTCCACCTGCCACCACTGGGCAGGGAGGGCAGGAGCTGTGTATTCTGAGCCCACCATGATCCCTGTCAGCTGTGCCTGTCTGAGCTTGGGCCACTCCTTAGGGCCGCAGCAGCCCTGTGGGCTCTTCCACCAAATGGTGGAATGGGAAAGTGATCATGTGGGGGCTCAGGGCTGCCACCACCTACTCCCACAGTCCCACCGAGACATGCTTTCCCCTTTGGGGCTGCAGCAATACTATGGGCATTTGCGGCAGCTGGGAACTTGTTCATCTTGGCACGCAGATCCACCACCATCCCCTCCTAGGTCATCCCAGCTGTTGTGCTTGGTGGGTGGGGCCTCCCAACTGGATCCGAGCCTGGTCTGCTCCCTGGGGACTGCAGCAGCACTGGGGACTCCCCCACCAGATGGGAAAACAATCACGCAGGGGCTCAGGGCTGCTGTCACCTGTTCCCCCAGTTGTGTCGAGGCACACTCTCACCCTCGGGGCCACAGCTGTACTATGGGCACTCCAGCCAGGAGAACAGTCAGACGTGTGTACAGACCTGCCAGGGGGCTGGTGAGTGCTCATCTATTTCCACCACCTCCCCAGGAGTAGTCCATCCACCTTCAGATGTTTAGCTGTATGGGTCTCTTAGGTGTCCTGATGTGCTGTGTAAGTGTCCTCCACTGATCAATGAATGTCCATTCAGTTATAGTTCAAAGAGGGAGAGACAGAGGGAACAGCTCACTCTGCCATGTTGCTGATATCCTCCTCTTTAACAATTTTTATTGTGAGGTATAACACACAGAAAATTGCAGAAAACATAAACGAACATATCATAGTTTACCTACACTCGGCTTGATGGACTCCCAGACTTTTTCCAGTTTGGGGCCATTATGAATAAAGCTACTATGAACCTTCTGGAAATCTTTTTCTTGAAATACATTTTTGTTTCTCTCAGGTAAATATTTAGAAGCTGGGGAGCTTTTTCAGAATATGTAGTTTAGTCCGTATTTTTAAACCCCTCCCTACGTAATTCTGTTGTGGCCACACTAGAGGTAAAGTTTATGGACACACTGCCACAGATGGTATTTGGAGGTGGGAGAGGGAGGTGGGAATGAGAGGGGACACAGTTGAACAAAAAGAGTGTCCCAAGATTGCCAAACATTTATAACCTATTTTCTTCTATCTTGTAACAGAGGGGTGAGGTGAGGGCCAGTCTCTGGAAATTACATTCTGGGTGGATGAGGATATCCTGGATTTCTTGGAAGGTTCTTCATTCAGGGGGCCCCAGAAAACCCACTAGAGAAGCTGATCGGGAAGTAAGCAAGTTCTCCTAATGGGCTCTCCTAGTAAGGATGAAGAAGTGAGATTTAGCAAAACTTCAGCTTCCTTCATTGTGGGTCAACTCTGAGCAATCACGAGGTGGAAATTGTGTTCTAACTTGAGTTTTCATTCATCCTCAGGACAAGTAAAGAAAACCTGAGTGGCATCAGCATCAGGTCAAACCATAGATGTTTTATTCTGCTGTTGTTTGATCCCTCAGATTTCTCCCCAGGAAGCCCAGTGTGAGAAACCACAGCTCCAATAGGACTGGGCTGCCCTAGTTCAGGCAGTCTGGGCTCAAGGAATCATGAGGTTTCTTTAGTATAAAGGGCAGGGTACACAAGATAGGTTGATTTAAAAAAATAATAATAACCCTTTCATTGTGAAACAACATATATACAGAAAATTGCATAAAACTTAAATGTACAGCTTAACCCATTCTTGTAAAACAGATACCTGTGTGCCCTCACACAAATCAAGAAATAGACACTTACTAGAACCTCAGAAGCCTGCCAGCCAACCAGGTATACTTTTCAGATACTTTACAGATCAAATCTGCTCTCTTCCCTGAGCTGTGATCACTCTCTTGGCGTTTATGTGATGAATTCCTTGCTTTCTAAAAATATCTTTGATACCTAATTCTGCACACCTAAGGAGTATAGTTTAATTTTCCCTTTTAGGAAACTTCATGTAAATGGAATATAACATGTGTATTCTGATATACATGACTTTCTCATTTAATTTGATGACCTTAGGATTCATCCATGTTGTGTAGCTAGTTCAATCACTTTTATTGCTGTATAATAATTTATTTTAGAAATGTACTGCAGGGCCGGCCCCGTGGCTTAGCGGTTAAGTGCGAGCGCTCCGCTGCTGGCGGCCCGGGTTCGGATCCTGGGCGTGCACTGACGCACCGCTTCTCCGGCCATGCTGAGGCCGCGTCCCGCATACAGCAACTAGAAGGATGTGCAGCTATGACAGACAACTATCTACTGGGGCTTTGGGGGAAAAATAAGTAAATAAAATCTTTAAAAAAAAAAGAAATATACTGCAGTTGCTTATCCTACTTTTGATGGACATTTGGTTTGTTTCCAGTTTGGGGCTATTGTCAAATATATAAATATTTTATCATCTAGGGCATGCTCTGTACCACTGTGGCTTTTTCTCACGTGTTATATATCTTAGTGTTCATAAGCACACATTTTTTGGTAGGGTGTGTATCTAGGAGTGGATTTGTTGGGTCATAGAGTGATTTTAAAAAGACTTTAAAATAGAAAATAGAAACGTATGCAAGAGTAGAAAGCTTCAAAAGTTTAAAACATTTTGTTGATCTCTCATTGATTGCCTTTCTTTCCTTTTCTCCCCAGGAATATTTCTAATCAAATATCATGTGTCATATCATTTCCCTCTTAAATATTTAATATGTATCTGTAACAGATAAGGATTTAAAAAGACTGTAGCCATGATACCATTGTACCCAACAAAATTAACAGTACTTCTTTAATATATTAGGTTTCTCCAGAGAAACAGAACCAATGGAGGTGGGCAGGTATGTGTGATTTATTATAAGGTATTGGCTCACAAGATTATGGAGGCAGAGAATTTGGAGGTGGAAAGGGTGGGGAAGACATCTTTCTGATTAATCAGTAATTCTGTTAACTGTTCTGAGAACCTCCCCTTTCAGAAGAACAGAATCTTGACAGCTTACCTTGCCCACATCTGCCACTTCAAGACCAGAGCAGCTCCAGAGGGCCTTCAACAAGATGTTGGGGACAACACCCTTTCTGTCAAGATTTACTTTGCTAACTGCACTTCTGTTCACAGAAGTGCCCTCCCAGTGGCTGCCTCACCAGCCCCATAAGGAAGAAGAGCATTTGTTCTTGGGTGGGGACTATAAAGATATGTCTGTGTTTCCAAGATCTAATGTTAGTTCTCATTCTGTTCTCTTGTAAAGAGAGCATTTATTCAACTGTTAATAATCAGAGGAATCTGCACATCACAAATACCAGGGAGCTTTGTTAATAAATACAGATTCCTGATTCTGCACCAGCCTTTATTAATCAGATGTCTTGGTGCTGCAGTGACTGAACCTGTATTTAAAAAACTCCCCAGGTGATTCTGATGAAATATCAGTTGTAGATCACCATTTAGGAAACAGTTACCTAGATGGTCTTTGGAGCTGGGAGAGGAGTGAGATGGGAATGTAAGGAAAAAAACCCAGTTGAACAATCCACACTGTCCCAAGATTCTGAAACATTTACACAGATTTTCTTTTATCTAGTGGCAGGGGGAACTGCCAGAGGGGATAGATATAGGAGAGACCTATAGACCCTCCCAGCTCTGAATGTACATTCTGGAATGAAGGGGACTTCCTGGATTTAAAAAGCAAAGTTTGTTGTTCAGATGCACTTAGACATTCACTTTGGGGGCACTCACAGAAAATAACCAAGCTCCTAGGGGTTCTCTCCCAGTGAGGTCCTAGAGCTGAGGATGAAGCAACTTCCCTTTCCCTGCTGTGTGCTGTGGCAACCACAAGGTGGAGCTCCATTTCCAGTGAGTTAGTTTTCATAAGCAGATTTATAATCTAATAGATTAAGTCCAGATTTAGAGAATTGCAGTGCCTGTATGAATGGGTCACCCTACTTCAAGCAGCCTAAATACAGAAGTGATGAATCTTTCCTGGTATAAAGGAAAAGGGACCTGAATTTGATGGATATTTTGTTTTAACTTTTAAAATGTGGACTATAACAGACCTAAGGGGGAAAAAATGAATAAAAGATAAACATGAAGATTAATACATTTTTATTAAAGAAACACCCGTGTACCCCCAGCAAGTCAAGACATAGATCACTGTCAGCATTCCAGAAACCACCAGTCACAGCATACTCTTTCCTCAACATCTTCTCTCCCTCCTTCTAACTGTAACTACTGTCTTGACTCTTATGGTAATCAATTCATCACTTTCCTTTATACTTTTACCACATAGTTATGTATCCCTAAACTGTAGTTTAATTTTGTTAATCAAAATTATTTTTAATGTAAATGGAATCATGTTGTACATACTCTATGTCTTCTTTTATTTTCTCAACATGGTATCTGAGATTCATCTATGGAGATGCATTTTTTTTTAAGTTTATTGCTGAATAATAATTTACTCTCTGAATACCCTACCATTTGTTCATTGTATTATTGATGAATTTTGGGGTTCTTTACAGTTTTGGCCTACCATGAATAATTCTGCAATGAACATTCGTGAACACGTATGCTGTTTAACATGAATACTTATAATGGAGGGTATGTGGGGTTGCTGGGTATAAGAGAGTCTTAAAAAAAAGTCTTAACAGGAATTTCAAATATACACGAAAGCAATGAAGATAGTATAATGAATCACCAGCTTCACTAATTATAAATATTTTTTCCAATCATTTGGCATTTTTCTTCCCCTTTCTTTTTTCTGCTCTGGAATGTTTTAGACA
Source organism: Diceros bicornis minor (assembly GCF_020826845.1). Lineage (NCBI taxonomy): Eukaryota > Metazoa > Chordata > Mammalia > Perissodactyla > Rhinocerotidae > Diceros > Diceros bicornis. The sequence continues at coordinate 27,913,314 of NC_080773.1, forward strand.
AGTTTCAAACATTCTATCATAAATTGCTTCTGTCTGCATCTCTAACAGATAAGGATTTTAAAAACAATAGCCCCAATGCACCTATTACACCCAAACAAACTTAGAGTAATTTCTTAATTGGATTGATCTTTCCTCAGCCTAATCAGCCTTCTATATATATACCAAGAGAAGTTGTCTTCCTAAGAGAGATTAGCACTGGGCCTTATAACACTAGCAATAGATAAGAGCAGGGAAGTCAACTAAATTATGTCATCTTTTCCTTTACCCTCCAGATAAACCCACACACACACAAAGGAACATGTGTGTGCACAGTTATGCATTCTTGGTAACAGCACAAGATTAGAAACAATTTAAATGTTCATTATTATGTGACTCATTAAATAAACTTGCTTATATCCACCCAATGGAATATAATGCAAGTATTAAAAAGAATGAGGAAGCTCTTCATGTACTGATGTGATACAAACATCGCATCTTATTGCGCAGAATTTACTCACATCTAGCTGGAAGGATGTCTGAGAAAAGTATTGTTTTAGGTGGATGAGTTTCCACCCACTTCTGTTAATGAAGACGGGGGATGAACATTGTATAGGAAGCTGACAGTCTCTCCCACATCCTACCCCTTTCTCTACTCAGCATCCCTGTATACTCTTCTCCCCAAAGAGAAGTCATCCCATCCTTCCCAATGTTGACAGCCCCAAAGTTTTATTTTGGAGTTTTTGACTCACTCAGGTCTAGAAATGTTTCTTTGTGGTAAGCATTCCATAAACTTAAAAGAATCCTCAGCTCCCAGAGACCCAATGTACAATGGTGCAATGGGAACTGGGCATCCACAATGAAAACTCTCACTGAAGAAAAGAAAAGGATGTAGCCAGCAATATTCTATTGCAGTTAACCAAGGCCAGTGGGCAGGAATAACAAGAATTGCCTGCCCTGGCAGTGGAGGAAGTTTCTTGATTAGCCAGTTGGAAGCACTGGTTCTCTGTCTACAGAATGTGCACCATCCTTCACGGTACCTGCCTTTGCCCTCCTGCATTTCTTACTTGTTCCTTATTTTCTATGGCCACACTTTAGTTGTGCATTAAAGAGTATTATTTCTTGGGAACTGAAAAGCATTTCTAAGAGTCAAGAATGTAAATGAAATGAGTAAACTGCACTGCACTGGAATTGCAAAAACTTTAGAGTAACACGAGGGAAAGGGAGAAGGATGACTGAGTAAAGTAGTGGTGTGGATTAAGGACTTTTGAAAACAAGACGAATATTTATTTTGAGTTCTTTCTTTTGCCAGTGCATCAGGAAAATGGTTAGACAATGAAGGACAATTTGTGAGTGATTATTTGCAGAAAACAAGGAAAAAAGCTGAGTGCTATTTAGGACTGATTTATTTCAAAGCAAAGTCATCAGGCAACAGTTAGCCAGAGTACTTTACTTGCAGCAGAAACTCAAAACCACAGGTGTTTATAAAAATGTAAACCACATAGGAATTTGTAAAAGTTGTGGGCACAGGGGTGAGAGTTCACCAGACGTGGCCCAAGGCATGATACGAGGGTCAGAGATAATTTTAACCAGACATTGAAGGTTCTCACGTGACACCTGGGTGATACTATTGTTTATTGATTCATTAATTCAATAACTATTTCTTGAGACTCTATCACATATCAGGCACTATTTACACATAAGTTATGGAGGTCCATCAGCGAACAATGCAGACCAAAATCCCTGCCCTCAGCTTACATTGTCATTACGTGAAGGAAACCATACCACATGCTGTCCACAGTTACTATAGTATTTTATGCCAGTAAGTGTGACAGTTTGGGTGAAATGGCTAAATTCCTTGAAAGTCACATTTACCAAAACAGACAGAAGAGGAAATAGAAAATCCGAATAGTCCAATAACTATTAAAGAAATTGAAACTGTCATTAAAAGCCTTCCCAGAAAGAAAACCTAAGACTCCATTGGCTTCAGTGGCCAATTTCTCTAAACATTTATAAAAGATATAACTCCAGAGAATAGAATCAGAGGAGTCCCTTCCCAACTCTTTTTAGGAGGCCATTATAAGTTTGATGTAAAACCTGACAAGGACATTAGAGGAAAGTAAAATAACAGACACATCTTTACATAAAAATAAATGTGGAAACTCTAAACAATCTAGTGAGATTAATTATAAACATGTAAACTACATCATGACCAAGTGTGATTTATTCTAGGAATGCAGGATAGTTTAACATTAAAAAATTAATCAGAGTAGCTTATGATGATGTAAAGGATAAAGATAATATGATCATCTTAATATATGCAGAAAATGCATTAGATACAGTCCAATAGCCATTCATAATTTAAAAAAGAAGAAAACTCTTAATAAAGTAGGAATAGAAAACTTCTGGAGTCTGATGCAAAATAGCTTTAAAAAAACCCTACAGCAAACATCTTACTTAATGGTGAAATAATAAAGTTTTCCTCTTGATAGATTCTCCCATCTAAGCTTCACAAATTCCCCATCACTCTTTCTCTTGTTCTCTTTTCCCACCTCCACTTACCCCAGGGTTTAAGCTGAGGTCCAAAAACCAAAAATGACACCAATGGTACCCTTATGTCCTTCTGCCCCCAATAAGGGGGCACCAAAGTATTTTTCATGATGAGTGGCTCAGGACGACCCAAGATAAGATGAAACTGGAACTGGGAGCAAAGTAGGAGCAGGCAGAGCTCAAAAATGTCCCCCAGTCCTCCTCACATTGCCTCTAACTCGACCTCTGCAGAAAGTGAAGCAGATTTGGTTGTTGTGTCACTAGTCTGGGCTGAGTCCTCGCTCAGGGCCCTCTCCAGACTTGCAGGCAGGGAGTGGATCAGTCTCTTTCGGAAGTCTTGACCCACGAAGACATAGAGTATTGGATTGAGGCAGCTGTTGAAGAAGGCCAGGGAGCTTGTTGGGATAAGCAGGACAGTAACGATTTTGTACTTCCCTTCAAAATATATCTCCTTGATCCAGATTGTGTCCAGAAGGGCCATCAGTTGAAAGGGGAACCAACAGAGAAAGAAGGAAGCCACAACAGCAGTGAGGACCCGTAAGGTACGGCTGGATTTAATCATGTTTTTTTTATGCATCCTGGCAGCAATGAGCCCATAGCAGATAGCAACGATAGACATTGGCATACTGAAGCCAATGATAAACCGGATGATCCCTCTGGCCGTCAACACAGTGATGGCCACCTTGATCTTCTCATCAGTGGTGCTACCCCAGGATCTAAAGTTGAAAGTACAGTATGTATTCCCTGTGGGATCCTTTATTGTGGTCACAAAGATTAAAACTTGCAAGGTAAGGACTAGAGCAAGAATCCAGGGTGCAATGATCACTTTTGTAGCCAGACCTACAGTGCGGTGGTTCTGGGTCCAGATTGGATGCAGGACACAAATACAGCGGTCTAGGGCAATGAAAGCAATTAGGAAGACACTTCCAAACAGGTTGATGTCCACCACGATGTGAACTAGCTTGCATAGGAACCAGCCAAAAGGCCATTGCTCTCTCATGACCATTGAGACAAAGAGGAACGGGACAGTAGCAGTGAAAGAGAAGTCGGCTATGGCCAGGTTCAGGTAACAGAGTGTAGTGACTGTGCGTGCCATCCGGAATCCAGCCACCCAGATCACAAGCCCATTGCCCAGGATGCCGAGGACAAAGGTGATCCCAAGTATCACCAACGAGATGATCAGCACAACGGTGTAGCCAGGAGGATCATAGAACATCTCATCAGATCCATTCAGAGGGAAGGAGAAGTTGGTTTCCATCTTGCCCACACCTGAAACATGTCAACAATGACCATTTCTCAGCTGTAGAACCCTCTTACAGCATCCCTATTCATGGCTAGCATTGGCTTCCATTCAACCTCCCACTCCAACCAGAATGCCCACTCTACTGAACCTGTGGCCAGTCCTACTATAAAATTGGCACTCCCTTGGCTGTTCCTTAGGGAAAGGATAGTTCTCCATTTCACATAATTATTAATATGCATTCAGCCTATCAGGCTGATGACTTAACCAAGAGGATTACAAAAATCCTGTCCACCAGCAGAATACTGAACTGAAGGTGTATAGACAACAGAAATTGATGAGAGGCAGCTTCAGCAGAGTGAGGGAAGCACTAGACTCAGAGTCAGTAGGTTCACATCTTCTTCCACCCATGACTCAATGCACAGATGCTGGCAAGCGTGCAGCCTCCTTCGGCTCCAGGCTCTCCCAGACTCCCAGCTCCTGTCCCTCCCCTCTGTGAGGACCCTTGACCTATTGTTTGGTTAGTCTTTAAGTTAAAGTTTTAGAGTTTGGTTTGAGTTTAAAGTTGAAGAGGATCTTGAACAGTTACTGGTAATATGTAGTAATATGTTATGTCCTGTGGACTCTGTGAAGGGAGGAAGTCGGTGAAAGGGGCCCTATCTCTGTGTTCAACCCTCTGTTTTTCATTGTCTCTGCTTCTTATGGACCTCTCCTATATTTGGGATGCAAAGAATTCTCACCCATTGCACATCTTTAGCATTCTGTGGGATAAAGAGTATGAGAGTAATAAGTTTTGTTAATAATATTTGTGGGGTTCTTATTAGAGACCATGCATTGTGTTAATTGCAGTATATAGGGATCTAGTTTGATCTACATAACAAGTCTATAATGTTTGTTATTTCTAGTTTTTATTTCTAGTTATATTGTTCAGAGCAGTTATGAAACCTGCCGGAGGTCACTTAAGTAGTAACTGGCAGAGGAAGGACTTCAATCCAGTTTGATCTGACTTCCAAGTCTTTTCTCCATGACACAACTGTGCATTGCTGGTTGTGAACAACATTGCTGGTTGCCCACCCGATATCCATTCCCCCATTCTTCTCTGCTAACCAAACCACAATTTGGTTTAGTTACTCACCCTTCAGGGAAGATGTCCCTTGCTCCATCTTTGGAGGCAAATCCTCATTAGTCTCACTAGTAACTGGAATCCCCTTTGCTTTGCATGGGCTTGTTTTAGCAGGGGGCACATGACTAAATCCTGGACAATAACACCATGGGAAAATATCCTGGGAGCTCTGTGATAGATTTCCTTGCTCTTAAGAATGAGAATCCAAAAGATTGTAGTGTCTGCCTCTGGACCAGGTCACATCTGTAACTATTGCCTCCAAATTCAACCCAGACGTCTGTGTGACCCCCATGTCCATGCCACCTGGTCAAATTTCCTCACGCTGTGGTGTGGTAGCTATCTCAAAAACATCTAGGGTGGCTGTTAAAATGCACACTCATGAACCCCACCCTAGGATCTCTTTGCATAATAGCTAGGGTGATTTTCTATGGAGTCAAAAATTTGAGAATCATCTTACACTAGGCTATTCTGCCTCCTTAAGAGAAGTAGAAGTTACTGAGCAACTGTTCACATGTAATGCTCGTAATAATATTGCAGGATATCCATTATCATCCATCTTTCATCAAGGGGAAACCATGGCCCCGGGGTTTCAGTAGTTTGTTCAACATCATGCCCAGCCAGTCAGTGGAGGCAGCAAACTTTGAAAACCAGATTTCACCAATTACAGAGCCACTGTCTTTGCCTCTCTAAAGTGCTGCATTTTCAAGGGGTTCCCCCAAGATTACCTGGAGATGACATCTCCCAGGATGTTGATTTTCCTCCCTCCCTCCTTACCTTTCTCCCTTCCTTTTTTTCTTCTTGCCTTTACCAGACACTTCCTCCCAAGTCGTCTATGGGACGTCGCTTGATGGAGTGCAGGGTTTCTCAACCTCGGCACCATTGACATTTGGGGCTCCATCATTCTTTGTTGTGGGGACTGCCCCTTACATTGTAGGATGTTTAGCAACATCCCTGGTCTCTATCTACCAGATGCCGGTAGCACCCCCTCCCGCCCGTTGTGACAATCAAAAGTGTCTACAGACATTGTCAAACATCCCCTGGGGGAAAATCACCCCCCGTTGAGAGTGCCTGTTACAGTGTAAGGAGTGCTGAGCTCTGGAGTTTGGTCAGTCTGTATTCTCATCTCATCTCTGACACCTGCCCAATGAGTTCTTTGTCAGTGAACATCTCTGCAAACTTCAGTTTCTTCCACTGCAGACTGGGGGTGATTTTGTGATGAAGACTGGTTTTCAGGTGAGGATTAGTGAGAACAGATATGGAAATCTTTTAGGCAGGACTGAGTGAGTCTTTAACAAATGAGAACTCTGCATCCACACCTGACTGTATGCTATGTCCTGGGGCTCAACCCTGGGCCAGACATTGTGGAAGCTCAAGTTCATGTCAAGAACAATGCTCATAACAGTAGTGATACTGCTCATGAATCTTTTCCATATGCCAAGAGCTTCTGTTTCCACCCTCATCATGACTCATCTCCTAGGGTTCCTGAGGATTGCATGTGTTAATATTTATAGAGCATCGAGCATACTCTGTGGCATTGTAAATGTACAATAATATTAGATATAATTAGCATAACCATTGTACAGAAGAGGAAATTAAGACTTCAACTGGTTACATTAATTGTTTAAGGCCCCCGGTGAGGAAGGGGTAGAGCCAGAATTTGAGTTCAACCAGACTGATTCCACCAGTATTGTGCTTTTAAGTCTCTCCCACCGCATATTTCCTCAAGAGAGTCTGGTTCACTCTACCCACCCATTAACACCCTACAAAGCACTCAGAAGATACGATGTTCTCAATAATCTCTAAATTGTTCCTTTAAAAATGTTAATACAACAAAGAAGGATGGTTGTGCAATGACAGCTGGGGAAAGGCCAGTGAGGTAAAGTTGTAAATTTATGGGACCAGCCTCACTGCAGGGTGGGAGAGAATCTATGACCACAGGTAATACTCGGCTGGACTATGGTGGCTGCTATTTGGTGAGCCCCTAATATGTACTAGTCACTGTACATTTCATCATCTCTAATTACAACATCCTTGCTTTTGCATAAGTATCATCATCGTGTATTACAAGAGGAAACCATAACTCTGGCCGGGGAAGTGGGTGGCCCAATGTCACAATTATTAAGGGGTGTTCTGGATTTATGACCACAGATTTGAGATGGAAACTCCGCACTTGTTAGCTGACTCCTCTTCTCTAGCATATTAGCATTTCCATGCTTTGAAATAATGGTTTCAGTTCTGCTTTCTCCACGGACTTCCTCACCCCTTCCCACAACCTGACTCTCAGCTGATGCCTTTACCTCATATTTTAATGAGAAAACGGTAAAAATTAGTTGTGCACTTTTCAGCCTTCTCTCACCCAAATCCTGCAATCTGTCTGCACCTGTTGCAGGGAATAGAGTTCTTGTCCATTCCAAAGGCTACCCTCCTCCCTATATTTGCTCTGGGTCCCTCTCTCTCTCACCTTCCCAGGAATTTTCCTCCTGCATCATCCCTTTTCTTTTCTGCCAAAACCCTCCCAAGATTTTCTTTCCACTAGATCATTCTTACTGTCACATAAACGTGATCATATCCCCTACTTTCAAAAAGAAACCATCCTTGACCCATATTCCGTTCCAGCTTCAGCCCTATTTCTTCAAGAGAATTCTTTCTGCCAAACTTTACAAGGGAGTGTCTCCCCTTCCTCACCTCACATTTTTCTCCTAAAGACACTCCAAATTGACTTTGATCCTCAGCACTCCAGGAATGTGCTCTCCTTAAGGATGCTCATGGCTTCTATGCTGACTCCAGTTCTTATCCTGATATCTCAGTGACATAGGACCCATCTGACCCCTTCCTTCTTCTTAAGACACATTTTTCTTATGCCTTGATATGATAAAATGTACGGACAACACACTTTTTCTTGCCTTTATAGCTCACTTGGCCACCTCTTTTCAGTCCAGTTTACTAGATTTTTGCCTCCAAATTTCACTGCCCCCCTCCATCCTCTATACAGTCTCATGGCTTGTAACATCTTACTGATGACTTCTGATCTAAACCATCAGCCCAGGCTTCTCTCCAGAGCTCTAGCCTGGTATAACCAACTGACTTCTTGACATCGCCCCATGGGAATCCCAGAGACACCCCAAACCTAACGTTGCCCAAACCAAACTCTTAATTGTTCCATCCTCCCACGTCTGCCTCTCTCCCTGTGTCTGTATGTATTTGGAGCTTAAATACACAGTTGTTAAATCTCCAAATCTAAAACTCACCCATGATTTCCCTTTCCCTCACCACCCAGTCCAGTCCAAGTCTGTTGATTCTATCTATCATGTGCATCACCACCTCCCTTGTCCATGGCCTCATCTGACCTGCATATTTGCAATAACCTTGCAAATAGCTTGTTCCTGCTCCTGATGCTGCCCCCCTCCCAATCCTTTCGGACAGAAACCAAATGATGTTTCAAAAACACAAATCAGATTATGACATTACTCTGCTCACCACCCTCCAGTGGCTTCCACACTCCTAATTCAAGCTTACCAAGCACTCCTGGATCTGCCCAGCCTGTCCCTCACACCTCACACATCCGCTCTCATCTCACACACTGTGCTCGATCCGCACTGAATTCCTTCGATTCCTTGAACACGCCAAGCTCACTGCCATCTCAGGGCCTTTGCATCCTCTTTTCCTTCTACCTGTAATGCCTTTCCTTTCAGGCTTCCCATATCTGGCTCTTTCTGAATATTCATATCTCAGCTTAGATATTTCATCCTCAGAGAGGTCCTGCCTGACCCACAATGCAAAGCAGCTACCCCAGGCACAGCCGATCTCACCAGATACTTTTCTTGTTTGTTTATCCACTCATTTATTTTCTATTCTTAACACCCTCCACACCAGTATGTAAGCTCCACAAGACTACCAAGTCCTTTCAGTGCTACATCCCTAGAGTAATGCTGTCCAATAAATACATAAATGGGAGCCATCGGTGCAAGCCGCATATGTGAGTTACACATACGTGACTTACAATTCCTTTTACAAAGTAACAGAAATTATTTTAATAATATATTAATGAATTTTAATAACATATTTTATTTAACCTAACATATCAAAAAGAATATTATTTGAACATGTAACCAATATAAGATTATCAATGAGATATTTTACGTTCTTTTATCCTGCTAAGTCTTTGAACATACTAAATGCATTTTACGCTTGCAGCACATCTCAGGTCAATGACCATATGTGGCAAGTGGATGTTATGTTGGATAGCCCAGCTCTAGAGTTTAGGAGGCATCTGCCACATAGGAGATGTTCAAGTAATAATTTTTAAATTGTCAGGCCCCCACCTTACCACCAGCTGAGATCCCTTTGCTCTGGCTGGTTCCTGGCTTCTTGTTGAGAATGTAGGCTGGAAGGGCTTCTGCAAATGCTTTATTGAAGGACAAGGGGGAGGGACAATGGAGCTGGAACCAATCAAGTGACAGAAACTCAGAGCTTCTTGCAGTTTCCAGAAAGCACCCTGGAGATGTTGTCAGCATACTCTCCTTAGAAACTTAACGTCAGAACATTCCCCTCACCTCCAACCTTCTGGGGGAGACAGGAGTTCAGTCCTAGAATATCAAGGGTCAAGGAATCTGGGTGTCCACACCCTTTCTACTTTAGAGATTCAGGAAAATGAAAGAAACAGTTACTGAGGTGAGAAGAATGAGGGGCAGTTTTAATGAAAAACAGAGATGATGGTTAAACAAAAACTTGCTTCTCTACTCACACAACATTCTGGCGCCAAATGTGTGGGTTTTTTCTACACCAAGCAATTCTCCAATTCCTTGTGGACCCCAACTGGTTGTTCAATTCAATTCAATTCTGACACTATCTATCTGGAGCAAGCATCAGATCCCACAAGTTAAAGGGCTCACCCACAAGACTACCCCCACTTCAGATGTCACATGCCAGTACCAGGTGGCCACTTGTACTTCTGACTGATCAGCTATAAATCAGGGGTTCCCATGACCCCCTCCTCAGGTTCAATAATTTGCTAGAATGGCTCACAGATCTAAGCAAGGCAATTTACTTACATTTACCACTTACTGTATGAAGGATACAACTCAAGAACAGCCAAATGGAGGAAAGGCATAAGGCAACGTGGGGAAATGCGTGTGCACAGAGCTTCCATGCCCTCCCTGGCTGCACCACCCTCCCAACACCTTGATGTCTTCACCAACCCAGAAGCTTACCAAGTCTCATTTTTCAATTTTATAGATTTTATAGAGGTTAATCTCCAGCCCCCATGACCTCCCCTTCCCAAAGTTCCGGATGTGGGGCTGAAAATTCCAAGCTGTAACCCCTGGTCTTTCTGAGGCTCTCTAGGGGCCCCACCCTAAGTCACCTAATTAGCATAAACTCTGGTGTGATCAAAAAGAGCTCCTTATCAATAAAAAAAGATAATTCTATCACTGGGGAAATCTCAAGGGTTTTAGGAGCCTTGTGCCAGGAACCAGGCACAAAGACCAAATATATTTCTTATTATACTACAGTAGTGCTAAAAGAAACTGTAACTAGGAAGACAGAGAGAGATAAGGGAGATGTGTCAGAGACCACCCTTCACCTAACATCGTCACCAAGATTAATTCGCTAAGCTTCTGCTCCTGAAGGAGATAATTTCTGGGCCAGTGATCTGAGAAGATGGGCCCTTTCTGAGGTTTTAAGAACCATCAGAATGTTCTATAGAGTTATTCTCAAACCCAGTGGATATAACCATGGAGAAAAGGGGAGAGCCAGAAAACAAATATGCAACAGAAAGAGATAAACACAACTATTCTCTTTGTTTATCCCAAATCAATGTACCAATATGATGTTTGCAGGTGTATGTTATAGCAAACCTGTGAATCACTTAAACTATGAGGAAATTTATTATTTAAAAAAATTTGAAAGGAAGTAGGTTCTGAGTCTGAACAAGAATTGAGTTTAATTTAATCCTTCCACTCCACCATTTTATTGGTTTTCTTCCAAGGGCTTCTTGAACATGACCACAAGATGGCTGCCATTGTTCCAGACAGCACATCCACATAATCTCCCAAGCCAGAAGGATGAGGATGGGCAGAAAAATTGATCTCATTCACAAGCCTCTCTCATTTCATAAGAGAAAGAAATCTTTTCTCGAGTTTCTACAGGACCTCTTCTTACCTTTCATTGGCAGAACTGAATGACTTACCCATCTCTAAACTAATCCTTGGCAAAAAAAAAAAAAAATTTTAATGAAGTTGTCTTGATTGGCTTGGGATGAAGGTACATTGCCACCTGAATTAAATGCAGTTCACTTATCAAGGAATAAGGGGTGGTAGATATTATATAGGTGTAGCCTCCAAAGAAGTGTTCCCTTGCTGGCTCCTAGGGACACAGAGATTAATCAGTCATGGGCTCTGCCCTGGAGAAGCTGACCAACTGAATGGAGAGATAGAGAGTGCAGTGCTTAGTCACAGAGGAGTGGGGGTATATGTAGCGATAGAGAGATGCCTTGGTCATTATGTGATCCCCCAAAAGGAACATCTGACTCAGAACAACAGGGTCTAGGGTCACTTCCTGGAGGAGGTAACATCTAGGCTGAGCCTTAGAGACTTAGGTAAAGAGGGGAACGAAAACTGCATTTCCGGCAGAGGGCAGTGAAAATGCACAGGAAAGGGGCCAAGAAATAGGTTTCCTTAGGTTATTGGAACACAGATGTGAGGCAGAGAGCAATAAGCAAGGATTCTTTGGAGGGTGGCAGGGGTCAACTCTTAGTGGGTCTTGAATCCTACAAGAAGGACTTGGAATTTCTCCTTCAGAAAATGAAAAGCCTTTAAAGCAAGAGAGAGACTTGTCATGTGTCTGCTTCAGGAAAAAAAAAAATGATCCTAGAGTCCTGCAAAGGGATGGATTTGAGAATGCTCCCAATGGGAGGCAGAGATCTTAGGTGGAGAATGTTGCAAGGGGTCAAGGTGAAGTTGTTGAAGAACTACTCAGATGCCTTGACCCCTGATGTTGAGGGACTTGAACTTTGGCATCCCACAGAGGGTGGAGGTTGAAGAAAATAATCAGATACTTGAGTTTCAAAATGACCCAGTCTACTCCCCATATGCTGTTAAAACAAGTGCCATATTGGTATCTTCTTGGGGCCATTGAGAAGCACAAGGAGCACTATTTCCTGTTACCCAATTGGTTTCAGCTCATTTATCCCTTTCCCATCCCCTTGCTGTATCTTCTGCTAAGAGTATTAGAGCCAGAGTCACTCTCCTCGGGAGACCAGAACTTAGAACTGTCCAGAGCAAGCCCACAGTCTGTGCAAAGTCCAGGTGAGAAATGCATCCCTGAGGGCTGTGGAGCTAGACAAGGCCACACTCCATAGAATGGTGGGGACAAAAGACTCTGGAGTGAGTTGCAGAGAAATACAAGGTGAAGAAACATACACAACTGTGTCAGGATGTTGTGCTGTGAAAGAGAGCCAAGGAATTGATTGGGAACTAAAGAACGATGTGGATTTGAAGGATAGATTTTTTAAAAAGTAATAAGTTCTAGACCATATTGGGCTGCTGATGAGAATGATGGAGTGGAGAGAGAACATTGGTGCTGCAGGAGAGAGAAGAGATAAGTAAAGGACGGGAGTTCTTGAGAAAATGAGGGGGTGGGATTCAGAGGACCAGTGGAGGACATGTCTTGGGCAGGGCGCTTGTCCTCTGCTCATAGGGACAGAGGCAGAGAGCAGTGGTGCAGGAGCAGACAGGAGGGTGGATTTGGTGGAGTATGAGGCACAGGCATCAGCAGGGTGGAGATGGGAGAGGAGATTTGAAGCTTTGAGGAGAAAGCAGAAGGGCCAAAATAATTATTCTGGATGACGGGAAGATGAAGGTAACAGGGAAGCAGTAGATTTCCAGAGCAGTGATGCGTCTCTACATGAAGAGACTGGTCCTGGATATTCCATGGAACCCATCCACAGGGCTCAGCTCTGCTCCCTCAAGAATTGCAACCTTAGACGTTAGACCAGTTACTTACGCTCTCAAAGCCCGAGTTTCTTTTTCTGTCACAAGGTGATGATGATGCTTAGCCAATTCGGAGCTTGTTGAGAACACCGGCAAGAAAGGGAAGAATGCAGTACAGTAATTGCTATGTAGGTCACAGGTGGCAGATCACAGGTTCTCTCCCCCAGCTGCAAACCTTGGTGGAGTCACAGTTGCACAGCTTTTCTTCTCTGGTGTGTCCCCTCCTGTCATTGCAGAATCTTCCTGATTCATTGCGTCAGTCTTTTCAAATGGGTGCCTTAGAGATTCTTGAGGACAAATAGTTCTCAGGGTGTCTCCATGGTTTGACGGTGAGTGGGGTAGGAAATAACCTCCAAGTTGTTTCTAAGACAGTAGAGCATGGAAGTTCAATAGAAATGGGAACCATGTATGGAAATTAGAGTTGTCTGTTAAGCACTCTGGAAAAGTAAAAAGAAACAAGTGAAGTTCATCTTTTTAAAATATTTTACTTAACCGTATATTGCCAAATTATTATCATTTCAACACGTAGTCAATATAAAAATTATTAATGAGATATGTCACATTAGTTTTTTCACCTTAATTTTTCAAAATCTGATGGGTATTTTCCTCTTAGGTCCCTTCCCAAATAGTCCCAGCCATATTTCAGGTGCCCCAAAGCCACACATGGTGAGTGGCTACTGTATTAGCTCAGCTGTGGAGGCAGGATGGCAGGGCAGGGGCAGAAAGAGACCTTTGCTGGAATCTGACAGCAGGAGCTGTTGGGTGACTTTAAGCAATTAACTCAAATGCTCTAAGTCTCAGTTTCCTCATCTATAAAGTGGGTATAATAATAATAACAAAAAACTAACATTATTTGGTACATGCTGTGTGTCACTCACCGGCCCATGCTTTCTGGTATCACCCACTTCCTCCTCACAACAGCCATTTGAGAAGGATGCTGCAAGGGTTAGAAGGGAAGGAAAGCTCTTGGCAAGAGCCTGGCATGTGGTTTGCATACAGAATCAAGTTAAATCTCACACCCAGCACATATTTGGACTGAATACTGTCATACTCTTCTGCATCCCAAGAGTACTGAGCCCACCCAATGGATGGAAAAGCGCAGCCCATCCATCTGGCCAAGATCACCACAGAGACAAGAGTGGAGATGGGGTCTCCTGCTCTGACATCCTCAAGCACAGAATCCACGATGTGTGTTGTGTAATACTTAATGACATGTTGTCTGCTATAACTCACTGAGTCACTTTGCCTCTCTTTGAAAACCAACCACACATTATGCCTGACCTCTCACAAAGACAGAGGAAAAGAGGCTTTCATGACCCCCAAGTCAGAGGGCCAGACTCGGGGATGGAGAAGTTCTATACTTTGTAGCCCTCAGGAAGAGAGTCATAGGAGGAAGAAAGTCTTAGCTCGCCACTGCCTGACAAAAAGTCACGGAAGCTGTTTCTCACCAATCTTCTGATGTCCACACACCTTCTTCTTCTTTTTTTTTTCCTTTATAAAAATTGTGATAAAATACACATAACATAAAATTTGCCATTTTAAGTATATAATTCAGTGGATTTAAATACATTCACATTGCTGTGCAACCATCACCACTGTCTAGTTCTAGAAATTTTTCATCACCCCAAACAGAAACTCTGTACCCATCAAGCAATAACTCCCCATTCCCCAGTCCCTGGCAACCACTCATATGCTTTCTGTCTCTGTGAATCTGCCTGTTCTGGATATTTCATCTAAATGGAATCATACAAGATGTGACCTTTTGTGTCTGGCTTCTTTCACTTTTCAAGCTTCATCCGTGTCACAGCAGGTGGCAGAACTTCAGTCCTTTTCACAGTTGAATAATATTCCATGGTATGGATGGACCACATTTTGTTTCCCATTCACCTGTTGATGGACATTTTGGTTGTTTCCACCTTCTGGCTGTTGTAGAGAGCACTACCGTGAACACGTGTGTGCAGGGTTTTGTTGGACTGCCTGTCTTCTCTCTACATCTTTTGCCCAGTGTTTTCTCTTGGAGGGCAAGGCCCTTGTCTTTAGCTAAGTAATCTGCCTGGTAGGTGGCTTGCATGTCAGCAATTGTCAGAGCCTCTGCGATACTGTGATTTATTATGAGGAATATCCATTTCATCTTCATCCTCCTTCATGGCAGGGATCTCCTAAAACCCTTGGAACTTCCTGTGATGAGAGCATAAAGGTGTCTTTTCTTATGTTAATGAAGTGACTTTGGAAGTGACCTAAGGATGGAGGCTGGTCACCAGAGGAACCAACCATGTGATTAGAGGGTGGGACCTCAGGAGAGGAGAGAGGTGCTAGAGATTGAGTTCAATCACCAATGGCCAATGACTTAATCAATCCCACCAATGTAAATGAAGCCTCCATAAAAAGCCAGAAGCACAAGATTTGGAGAGCTTACAGGTTGGTGAACCAGAACCCTTCCACGTGCCACCGTGCTGGGCCCCAAGTTCCATGAGGACAAAAGCTCCTTTGTTTAGGACCTCGCCCTGTGTATCTCTTCATCTGGCTGTTGATTCCTATCCTTTACTCCCCATATGCTGTTAAAACAAGTGCCATATTGGTGTCTTCTTGGGGCCGTTGAGAAGCACAAGGAGTGCTGTTTCCTGTTACCCAATTGGTTTAGCTCATTTATCCCTTTCCCATGCCTTGGTGTATCTTCTGCTAAGACCATTAGAGCCAGAGTCACTCTCCTCAGGAGACCAGAACCTAGAACTGTCTAGAGCAAACCCAGAGTCTTTGGAAAGTCCAGGTGCATCCCTGGGGGTTGGGGAGCAGACAAGGGCATGTGCCATAGGATGATGGGGACAAAAGACTCTGGAGTGAGTTGCAGAGAAATAGATGGGGATGAAACGAGTCCAGCGAACATACACGACTGTGTCAGGATGTTGTGCTGTGAAGGAGAGCCAAGGAATTGGTTGGGGACTAAAGAACGATGTGGACTTGAAGGATAGATTTTAAAAAAGTAATAAGTTCTAGACCATATTGGGCTGCTGATGCGAATGAAGGAGTGGAAGGAAAATATTGATGCTGCAGGAGAGAGAAGGGATAAGTGAAGGAGGGAAGTTCTTGAGAACACGTGGGGGTGGGAATCAGGACAAGAGGAGGACAGATCTTGGGCAGGGCTGCCTGTTCTCTGCTCACAGGGGCAGAGGCAGAGAGCAGCGGTGTAGGAGCAGACAGGAGAGTGGATTTGGTGGAGTATGAGGCACCGGCATTGGCAGGGTGGGGATGGGAGAGGAGGTTTGGAGCTTTGAGGAGAAAGCAGAAAGGCCAAAATAATTATTATGGATCACAGGAAGATAAAGGTAACAGGGAAACAGTAGATTTCCAGAGCAGTGATACATCTCCACATGAAGAGACTGGTCCTGGATGTTCCATAGACCCACCAGCAGGGTTCAGCTCTGCTCCTTCAAGAATTGCAACCTTGGATGTTAGGCCAGTCCCTTACCCTCTCAAAGCCCGAGTTTCTTCTTCTGTCACAAGGTGATGATGATGCTTAGCCAATTCGGAGCTTGGTGAGATCCAGGGCAAGAAAGGGAAGAATGGGGTACAGTGACTGCCACGTAGGTCACAGGTGGCAGATCACAGGTTCTCTCCTCCACTCTCAAACCTTGGTGGAGTCACAGTTGCACAGCTTTTTCTCTCTTGTGTGTCCCCTCCGGTCATTGCAGAATCTTCCTGATTCATTGCATCAGTCTTTTCAAATGGTTGCCTTAGAGATTCTTGAGGACAAATAGTTCTCAGAGTGTCTCTGTAGTTGGATGGTGGGTGGGGTGGGAAAACACCTCCAAGTTGTTTCTGAGACTGTACAGCATCGATGTTCAATGGAAATGGGAACCACATACAGAGCTTTGAATTATCTGGTAAGCACTGTGAAAAAGTAAGAAGAAACAAGTGCAGTTTATTTTTATAAAATATTTTACTTAACTATATATTGCCAAATTATTATCATTTCAACGTGTCGTCAATATAAAAATTATTAATGAGATATGTCAGATTAGTTTTTCCCTCCTAAGTCTTTGAAATCTGACAGGTATTTTCCTCTTAGGTCCCTTCCCAAATAGTGCCCAGCCTCATTTCAAGTGCCCCAAAGCCACACGTGGTGAGTGGCTGCTGTATTAGACAGCTCAGCTGTGGAGGCAGGATGGCAGGGCAGGGGCAGAAAGAGACCTTTGCTGGAATCTGACAGCAGGAGCTGTTGGGTGACTTTAAGCAATTAACTTAAATGCTCTAAGTCTCAGTTTCCTCATCTATAAAGTGAGTAAACTAGTTTCCTGAGTTCTGTGAGCCTTTCTAGCAAATTACTCAAACCCCAAGAGGGGGTCAGGGGTCATACAGACCTCTGATTTATAGCCAATCTGCCAGAAGCACAGGTAACAACCTGGACTCGCAATTGGTGGCTGAAGTGAGGAGCAGTTTTGTGGGACTGAGCCCTGAACCTGTGGAATCTGATGCTATCTATCTCCAGTTAATAGTGTCAGAAGTGAGTTGAGTCACAGGACACCCACCTGGTGTCGGCGCCTTCCTTAGTGTGGGGGAAACCCACACATCAGAATTGGTGTCAGAATCCCACCATTGCACCCCCAATAGCCATTCCTCACTTTCTTCCTCATTGACCGCACTCTTTTTCATGGCAGCAGTGCATCCAGCTCAGAGTCTAAATCACCAGTGGAGGAGCTGGATTATGAATTTAATTGTAATTCATTTAAATCTAAATAGCTGCACGTGGCTGGTGGCCAATGTCTTGGCCTGTGTGGCTCTAGTGTGACTGAGGGCCTCCCTCCCTCCTCTCCCACCACACTCTGAGCTTGTCAAGGCTGTTCTGGGTCTGGTTTGCCTCCATGTATGGTCATAGAGCCTGGACACAGGCCCCACAAAATAGGAAGGAATGAGTGTCCTCACACTCTCCTGTTTCCCAGATTTCTTTCTGCTTTTGACAAATGTGTGTGGGAGACAGGCATTGGTGTTCGCTGGTAACCTTTAAAACCTTCAAGAGATCTGTTTGTCCATGGCCAGAGGGTCACAAATCAACCACCAGTGTGCAGAGCGCCGCAGGACGGTAGGAGCATGGAGGTGATGCAATGGAGGGAGGTGAGGGGGTTGGATATTTAGGTTCCTAGGGGGCTCTGGCTCCCCCTCGATGGTGCTAACATGGGCAGTGTGGCCTGACATCCTTGGCTGTTTGGAAATCGGGCGGTACCCAAGCTCCTGTTACTCAAGCTGCTACTTCCCCATCTCTTCCCTCTGCTCTGCTCCTTCAGAAATCACCGAAGCTTGAGATGCTTTGGGCAGGTCAGAAAACAGATGCACAAGGTAGAGAACTGAGAACCTCAGCTCTTGGGTGACTCAGAGGGAGTGTTGGGGGCCAACACTCCTGGATCTCTGAGCCTCTGTCTTCTCATTTGTGAAATGGGTCTATTAACAATCCCTCCCATACAGGCTTGTCTGCACAGTGAAAAGAGACAGAGTATATTCACACAATGAGATGCTCACCCTACAGGAATGAGAATGAGCAAATCATAACCACATGCACAACTGCGGGTGAACCTCACAGACAATGTTGAGCAAACGAAGCCAGACATAGAGGAGGATGCACTGTGTGATTCCATTGACATGAAGTTTTAAAACTGGGGAACTAACCACTGCTGATTGGAGTCAGGACAGTGCGTATCCTTGTGTGCAGGTAGGGTGACTGGGATGGGCTGGTGGGGATGTTCTGCTTCCTGATCTGGGTGCTTGTTACAGTGTGAACATTTATTGATGGAACATTTATGATGTGTGCAATGCTGTGTATGTATATTATACTTCAGCAACACATTTACTGAGAGAGAAAAAGGAGGGAGGAGGAGATGGAGAGAAGGGAAGGACAGGGAGAGAAAGAGATAGAGAGAGAGGTGAGAGATGGGGAGAGTAACAAGGATGGAGGAAGAAAGGAGGGAGGGACAGAGAAAGTAAGAGAGAAAGGGCGGAGGGAGGGAGGGACAGAGGGACAGAGAAGGGAGGCAGGGAGGGAGAGACCACTTTCCTGGCACGGAAAGGCAAAGGGTGAGTTTCAGAATTTTCTGCAGCTGAACAGAGAAGGTGAGGTAAAGTTGACACAGGGCTCAGCAGAGACAGCAAAAATCATTTCTTATCTTTCCCCACCCCTTCCCCCATCCACGCACCTGGAGACACTGAAGGCAGGGAGGGGAGACTGGGAGAAACACCCTCAGTGCAGACAGAAATAGTGGGTTCCAAGCACAATCATCAGTGACCTGAAGCATCTGACAGTGCCTGAGGCAGAGAGGCCGCCATTGACCAAGTCCCTCTGTCATCAATAATATTTCCATGGGCTGGATGTGGCCTCGGTCTCCCATGCCTCAGAAGAGCCAGCGACCTTGATTTCTGTGACTCTGACATGGTGGAGGCCCCATGTCTGTCCCCCACACACATATCAGTGGGAGCAACAGCATTGATGTGTTGAGATGGCTCATACGAGCTCACAAAGAGACAATTGTAAAATATCAGGACTATTATGAGCCATTATTGGAAATCAATCTTATAAAATTACAATTAAATAAGTGATATGCAAAATAAAGGTAATAAATTCTTAAAATTCATCACTTCCTTATTACTTTGTTCCATTTTGATGAACAAATGGAGTTCCAAGATGCACATTCTTCATTTCACTTTTGTCTCTCTCATTAACACAAACAAACATACCAGACAGTCTGATATTGTGACATTACTGTTGGTGGCAGAATTGCGAAAACTGATACTGAGTTTTGCAAGAAACAGCAAGTTGCCCTGAAATTATAGTTGTAGGGAATTTACAATAAAGAGTATCATGTATTGTATTATTATCTGTAAACTCTGTGCTACATACCCTTCATAATCAGTAAAACTTATCATAAATATACGTATTCATATACAGACATGCATTTTTTTTCTGGAGAGCTGTTTGTTAAAACATTTAGCGACACACCACAGTGTGGAAAGCACATGTGCTTAGGATTCTGTAAGAGTCGTGTTCAAATCCAGTTCTGTCACTATCTGTGTGACCTTAAACAAGTCACTTTCCTTTTTGAACCTCAGTTTTCTCTTCTTTAATGTGGGAGCTATAATAACAATCTGAGGGAGATCTTTTGTCTAGAGCTAATGAATATGGAATGGGTAGCCCAAGGCTTGGTATATATCACGACCACCATCAACACGGCTATCCACCTCCTAGAGACAGGGCTGCTCTTCTCTACTTTCCCTGTCCTCTGAGATCCAGAGCACAATGACATGGCCGGTCTCATCAGACTTGCCCTTTCCGTTCCTCACAGTCTTCCTTCCTCATTGTACCTCCCTTTGGCAATCAACAGAATGGGGAATCATTAGGCAGACTTTGAAATCCTTGGACCTGGGAAGAGAGGAGAGGGAAAACCCTCCTTGGGTTGACTTGAAAAGCCTCAAAATGAGTTTATTCGGGAATAGCCAAAATAATTGCAATTCACAATGCACATGCTCTGGCAAACCATTGGGCAAATCCTACAAAGAAGAACTGCCTTTGTAGAGAAGAAGGGGGAGTAGGGTGGGGCTGTGTTAAATGAAAGACCACTGGGGGAAAGGAACAGTTCAGGGCAGCAACAGCTTCTCATTGGCTGAGATGCTGCGTTTCTCATTGGCTGAGCTGCTGCATTTCTCATTGGCTGAGCTGCTGCATTTCTCATTGGCTGGTCTGTTGCCAGGTGGGGAGAGAAATCTTCCTTCAGCAGTAGTTTTACTTCCTGTCCAAGATGCAAGCATCTGTCTCCCCCTGTTTGGTCTAATTGACAGTGTGTGATAGGGCATGACAGCTCACACTACAGGCCTTCCTGACTCCAATTTAGCTAAGGTTTCTTTTGTTAATCTCCACACTTGTGACTTGTTCTGGTCCCATGCACCTTAGAAGAGGAAGGTCCCCATGAACTTCTCCAGGGCAGAGACCAGCACCTGGTTTATTGCATGCTTGCGCGTGCCAGGCACGGGGCTGCTGCATTAGATTCCTAGGGCTGCTATTACTCATTACCACAAACTGGGGGGCTGAAAACCACAGAAATGTTTGCTTTCTCAGTTATGGTGGCCAGAAGTCTGAAGTGGAGGATTCAAGAGGGTTCAGCCTTCCTTTTGGAGGCTCTGAGGGGGACCTGTTCTATGCCTCATCCTAGCTTCTGGTGGTTGCCCACAATCCTTGGTGTTATGGATTGAATTGTGTCCCCCAAAATTCCTAAGTTGAGGTCCTGATCACCCAGTACCTGAAAATGTGACCTCATTTGGATAGTGGGTTGTTGCAGATGTAATTATTTAAATTAAGATGAAGTCACGTAGAGTAGCATGGGCCCCAACCCTGTGTGTCCTTATGAAGAGGGGAAAGTCGGACACAGGCACACACACAAGGAGAACGTCATGTGAAGATGAGATTGGAATGATGCTTCTACAAGACAACATTTGCCAAAGGTTATCAGCAAACCACCAGAACCTAGAAAAGAGGGCCGGAACAGAGTCACAGCCCTCAGACTCACAACCGTGCTGAACCCTTGACCTCAGACTTCTAGCCTCCAGATGTGTGAGACAATAATTTCTGTTGCGAAGCCCTCAAGTTTGTGGTACTTCCTACAGAAGCCCTAGAAAGCTACTGCACTTGGCTTATAGATGCATCACTCCAGTTTCTGCTTGGTCTTCACATCACCTTCTCCTCTGTGTCGACTGTTCAGTCATCTCCCTCGGCCTCACTCTTATAAGGACACCTGTCATTGGATCTCATCTTGAAATCTTTAACTTCATCACCTCTGGAAATACCATTTTTCCAAGTAAGGTCAGATTCACAGGTACCAGGAGGTAGGACTTGAACATATATTTTGGAGGCCACCAGTTAACCCAGTATAGCTGGGGACTCATATACATCCTCTCATGTAATCATGCCTCCAAAACAGTGTGAGAGGAGGGAAACTGAGGCTACGAGAGACCAAGTCACTTTCCCAAACTTGCTGCTAGATGTCAGAGATGAGATTAGAATACAGGTCCTTCCAACTTGCTGCTGTGTCATTCTCTGTCACAGAGGAGGCTTAGTAACAACGATTGATGAATGAATAAGTGAGTGAAGGAATGAGTGAGTGAGTGAAGCAATTCAGCGACAGGCACAGAAAGCTATCTTGTGTGAATATTTCCTAGAAACAGCAAATGATCAATGACGGAGTTTGGGAGCTCATTTAAACCAGGGTTCCATTCCTGGTCCCTCCAGCTCTCTGCATGACATTGAATATATCAAGACCTTAGTTTCCTTACCTGTAAAATGGAGATTGGAATACTTTCCTCAGATGTTTTTCAAGGGTGTTAAGTGAGAGAAAGCACACAGATCAACCCCAGGCAGAAAGTAGGAGCCTGGAAATATCGTTTCACTTTGGGAGCATTTGTTCCCAGTCAGATGGTTCTCAAACATTACAGTGCATGAGAACCATCTGGGACATGTCTTCAGTCATCGTTGGGGCCCTGAGCTCACTCACTGGGAGTGGGGCCTGGTAATCTATATTTTTAGCAAATGCACACAGACGACTTGGATGCTCTGGTGCCGACAGACCAATGTGCAGAACATCTGGCTACGTGATAACAAGAGCAGATGGTGGAGCCAGGTTCCGGTTGCGTCCTCTTGGGCACCTTCCTTCATCTCTCTGAGCCCCAATTTTGGCATTTGGAACTCATCACAGGGATCAGAGGAGTGTCGGCCAGGATGAAAGCCCATAGCCTGGGTGCTGACGATAGATGGACAGGACACCACGGCAGCATGATTTCCTCTTCTCATCTGGCAGGTTTCATTAGGAAGGATGAAGTGGTTCGAGCCACTGGATGGCGGGTGCCTGCAGCACTGACCACAGAAGGGGCCTCCAGGCTTCTGCTCCTCTGACTTCCTCTATCTGGAGACCACAGGGGCGCCCTCTCGATGGCACACCATCTGAACTGCACAGTGTCTGTCTTTCTGCTCCCCAAACTATTCTGAGCTTCCTGCCATGCCAAGCTCCTTGCAACAGCCCAGAATAGGATGGTGTTTTCACCCACCCTGGAGAGATGGGGAAGTGGGACCTGGGGATTCAGTCAATGCCCAGCATAGTTCTGTCTACTCACGTCAATGTGGTGATGGGCCCTCCTTGTCTGCCGGTGGAGAAGGGCTGCTCCACCAGGACGGGGAGGTGGCTTGCTGGAGGCCACCAGCCTTGGAACTCAGGAGTGTAAGACACAAGACCACAGGCTCCTCCCAGCCTCCTTCCCAGAGGACCTTCTGCTGCTCCCTGAGTCAGTCATGGAGGCTCTCAGCGACTGCTGGTTCAGGAACAGCGAAAACTCACCTCAAATTCCAGTGGTCAGGCAGATGCTCTCTCTTAATCTGAAGAGCTACCCTCTGAGGGACAACTTGAGATATCCCCATTTTACAGATGAGGAAAGATAGGCTCAGGGGAATGAGAGGCTCCTTGCCAAGAATAAGCAAGTAACTGGCTCTGCCCTGGGAACCCCAGCCTGTCCCTGTGGCTCCCCATCCTTGCATGTGTCTCTGACTCAGACTGTTGTGTTCCTCCCATGGAGACTCTTCAGGCCCTGGTCTGTGGTGGGGCCCACCCAGGACTCAAGGTGGATGACGGGACCTTCGGAGAGGGAGAGGAGGAGGCACAGAGCCAAAGCGATGTGCCAAGAATAACCTGAGGCTTGAAAAATTTTCTGTCAGAGCTCAGAGGGTGATGGACTCAAGAGTCCAAGGGCCAGGCCTCCTCTTCAGCACACAGGGGTGTAAATTCCAGATCTTCCTCCTCTGGTCCAAGAGTCCAGGCCCCCAGCCCCTCCTCCCACAGTGACCTTCTTGCCTGGCTCTGCTGCCCCCTAGCTGCGTCACGCTGGCAAGGCCTCAGTTTCCCTCTCTGGAAAATGAGACCCCTCCTCTCTTGCTGTAAGGATAAAGAGGCTGCAAAAGGAAGTCTCCCTCTCTCTCTGGCTATTTCTGGCTCTGTTTCCTTCCAGAGAAAAGGGTAGGAGCAATGGTGGAAGCTGGAGTGGAGGCATCTTCAGCTGGAGGACAGGGTTATGGGCAGACAGGGCCCTCCCCTCCTCCTCCCCTCTCCAGAGGTCCCACAGCTCCTCCCAGAGGCAGAAGCTGGATGTAGAGTCATCAGCATCTCCCTCCCACCCTCGCTCCCTCCCTCTGTCCCAGCATTTATGCAGAATCTTGGGGGCCTAGGTGTTTCTCACAACAAGGGTGTGTGGGAGGAAGGGCCCCGCCTAACTCCAGCGGGTCCAGGCTCCACTGAGAGCACGGGGACCACGCCCTCTGAGTTCCTGGAAGCCCGAGGTGCTCTGCTTCCAGATTCGGGAACTCTGCTGATGCAGGGAGGCCTCGCCCAGAGTCCCACCTCCCTGGGAGCTCCCATTCCTTCCCTCTGAGAGGTGGCCACCCCGAGCTGCTGGGTCGGGTGGGGGTCCCAGCTGCCTCCCACTTCTCTGCCTTCTTCCCTGTCTCTCCCTCTCTGTCCCCTCCCTCCTTGTCCTCCTCTTCTTTCTCTTTCCCTCTCTGTCCACCACCCTGACTCTCCATCCCAACCTCACTCATTCATTCATATTTATTGAGCACCTACTATGTACCAGGCACCCGTCCAACCCTGAGGAAACAGAGTCGTGAACACAACAGGCCAAGACCGCTGCCTGTGTAGAGCTTGCATTCTGGCAAGGGAGACGCACATCGTACAGAAAAGATAATAACCAGGCCAGGTGTGCTTTATGTGGGAGGGGGATAGATGCTGTGGAGAACAGAGCAAGTAGAGGATTAGGACTCCAGGGTGGGGCAGGTTTCCACACTAAACAGGGTGGTCAGGTGAGCCAGCCCTCTCTCCTCCCCTCCTCCCTCCTCCCTCCCTCCTCCCTCCTTCCCTTCTTCCCTTCTCCTCCCTCCTTGTCCTTTCTTCCTCTTCCCTCCCCTCTCACCTTCCTCCTCCTCCCTCCCTTCCTCCCCCCTCCCCTCCTCCTCCCTCCCCTCCTCTTCCCTCCCATGTTCCCTCCCTCCTTTGTCCCTTCCCTCCTCTTCTCCCTTCCCCCCTCCTCCCTCCTTTCCTGTCTTCTCTGTCTCTCAGTATCTAGACTGTCCTGAAGCACTTCTTCCCACCGAGGACAGCTGGCAGAGAAATCATTTTCCTGGACTCAAGCATTTAACAAACCCAGACTTCCTCAGGTTACTCCCGGGCCCTACCCTCCCTAGTTCCCCAGGAGGCCAGTGATCACTAAGCAGGTACCTGCCCAAAATGAGGCAAATATAGTCAGAAGGAGCTCAGAGGAAAGGCTCAGTGAGCCCGCCCACCATGTCTGCTCTCCAGTGTCCTTGCCCCTCAGGGTTTCCTCAGACACCTCTGCTCGACCTTGCTATGCACGACCCCATTGCTCCTCCAGTCCCACAGCCTCCGCCTGCATCGAAGCTCAGACTCAGCTCTCTCTCGCCCAGAGAAGACCCTCCTATGACCCTGCCACCCAGACATCCTGGCTCAAAGTCCCCAGTCCCTCATCCTGTGAGTTTGTCCCTCACAGGCACTCAGAGCTGACCCTGCCCCTCCCCTGCTCCCAGCCATCCCATGGCTCCCCAGCACCCAGGGCAAAGTCCTACATTCAAACTCTGCATGGGGACGACCCGGCTATGCACCCCACACCCAGCCCCGTGCTTCACACTTTATGCTTGACAACATCAATCCACCTGTGCTTTCCTGACTGGCCAGGACATGTCTTGCCTTGGATGCCTTTCCAAACCCACCTTCCAACCCCCAGCCCCACCACCCCCCTTACCCTGGCTAAGTCCTCGTCAGGCAGGACTCAGCTCCTCCAGGACATCCCCTCCCCCAGGCAGCCCTCCATGACTCCCCCCCCTGCCCCGGGTTGGTGCATCCTGGGCTGTTTTCTGTTTACACAGCTGTCTCCTCCACCATATTGGCATCTCCTCAAGGGCAGGGCCTGGGTCTGAGTCATCTCTGTGTGCCCAGCGTTGCCCAGCAAAGAGCCTGGCCCACCACTGTCACAGGAGATGTCCCTACTGTGAACAAATGTTCCTCCTTCTGCTTTTTCTCCGTTTCTGCCTTATTACCTCCCCACTCTTCCCTCCTTCTACCCTGGTGTTCTGTAAATCACACCAGAGCTTGTCTGATGATAACTGAAATCATGGGAGGGCCACTGTGGACCCAGGGCAGGGACCAGAGATCAGCCCCCATTGCAGGGGAGGGTTCTGGGAGAGATGGCTGTTACAGAGGGGAGCAGGAGGTGGTCCCACCATTACCAGTCCCTGCCTCTTATGGGAGGGCCCAGTTTCCTCTGTCCTGGTCTTTCAGCTCTTGTCTTGGCTGCTTCCAGCCTTGGTTATTTCTCCCTGCAAAGAATTCTGGGAGACTGGACATCAGGGTCTCAGGGAGGAGGGGCTGGGTGCCTGGACTCCTGGGTCTGAGGGAGGAGGGCAATGGGGGCCTAGACTCCTGGATCCTGCAGGAGGAAACCATTGGAGTTTAAAGTCCTGGTCCCTCCTCCCTCACCCACACTTTGGTTTAGAAACATCTGGTTTTATACAGCTGCTCCACCCAGGCAGGGCAGGGTGGGGGCTGGGCAGCCAAATGCCCAGCTTTTGAGTGGAGCCTGGACTGCCCCTTACCCCCACCTGGGTAACGGGATCACCCTCCCCTCCTGCTCTGGGCTTGGCTCCCACAGGGAGGACCCATCATCCTGACACAACCAGACACCAGGGGGAGGCCCAGAGTCCTGGCAACAGCATCAGACTGTTGGCTGGCCCAGCTCTACTGAGGTGGGCAGGGTGCCTCTCACTTGGGCCCTGAACTGACCTTCTTCTCCCTGACATCCAGGCTCAGGCAAAGGCCCAACCTGGTCATATACCCCCCACACCCTGCCTCCCCAGGAAAACTCATGGAATGAGAACTTGGCATCAGTGGAGGTGCTGGTGAGGATGTACAGGTGCATGTGTGTGGTGCAGCACTGGGGCAGCAATCACGATGTCATGTACACCACCTTCAAGGAGCTCAGCACCTTTTTTGGTGTGAGAAAAACTACCAGACATTTGGTAACCAGAGTCCAGAAGTGTTCAGAGTATTGTGTGTATTGTAAAGGGAAACAAGAGTTTTTCCCTTATAACAATATATTAAACTTTTTGTGTACTACTGGATTGGGTTCACTAATATTTTATTAGAAATTTTATATTTATATTAATGAGAGAAGTTGCCCTATAATTTCCCTTTGCATGCTGTATTTATCAGGTATTGGTAGCTATGTTATGTGAGTTTCATGAAATGAGTTTTATGTTTGTATAAGACTGGATGTATTTCTTCCTTCTGATGAAAATAATAAGTTTTCACATATTGAGGTATATGGTGTCAACTGAAAAAAAGAGTCTAGGTGATATTAGTGAAGGAGTTTATTCAATAATCAGTGTGAGGAGTTTGAACACTCAGAAAACAGTTCAACAGAGTGCACTGATGGAAATGCTCTGAGGTGTGTGAGTTTAAGTGCAGCTTATATCTCTTTCACAAACAGTGTATGAGCAGGGAAGAAGAAAAAGTCCTTACAACTAGATTTCATATATGTCAAAAAAAAGGGATAGGGGACATCAGTATCATGGCAGAGTGAGCTTGCCCACTTAGACTCTCCCCCTCTAAGATACAACAAAAAGGACATTCATATACTAACAGAGGACATTCACACAACACAAAAGACATCTGAGAGACCCACACAGCCTTACATCTGAAGGTGGAGGTGCTGGAACCCCTGGAGGAAGTGGAAGGAGGTAAGGAGAAATCCTCTCCTTCCCCAATGACAGTGACCCTGGGACTGGGACCACACCACTCTCAGAGAGAGCGGAGAAGGGGCAGCCCTTTGTGGGAAAACTGTCACTCTCCAAGTTCTCTCACAGCCTGTGGGAAATTCCCATACAGAGTGGACTGAACTGTTGTGGGGGTGCCTTCATCAAGCTAGCACCCCAGGAGAGCAGATAGCAAGGGAAGAGAAAGAAGCCCCCAGGGTTGGGCAGGCAAAAGAAAGAGCCCCTCCCCCTGCCCGGTGCTACAGCACAACTGGTCAGCCAGAGCACCTGCGGATCACGGCAGGCTCAGAGTACACAGCTCTTGACCCCCACCCAGTGGCACCAGGTGGAAGCTGTGACTAGAAACTTTCAGAAAGAGGAAAAATAAACCCACACCCTCAAGTAGTATGCAAAAATATATTAAATCTCCAGACCAGAAGGAAAATGACAAACATGCACAAATCAATCCTGAAGGCACAGCAATTTATAAAAATAACAGAGAATTCAAAATAGCTGTCATAAAAAAGCTCAATGAATTACAAGAGAACACAGACAATTCAATGAAATCAGGAACTTCTTCACAAAAGAGATTGAAAGTATACAGAAAAACAAATCAGAAATGTTGGAGATGAAAGACACAATGGAAGAGATAAAGAAAAATCTGGAATCTTTAAAGAACATACCTGACAATATGGAGGAAAGAATTGGCATTATTGAGGATAGGAATGCAGAAATGGTCCAGATGGAGGAGGAGAGAGAACTAAGACTAAAAATAAATGAAGACATTCTCCGAGAAATATCTGACTCAATTAGGAAATGCAACATAAGGATTATAGATATTCTAGAGGGAGAAGAGGGGGAGAAAGGAGCAGAGAGCTTGTTCAAAGAAATAATAGCTGAGAACTTCCCAAACCTGGGGAAGGAGCTAGAAACACAAGTAAATGAAGTCAATAGAGCTCCTAAATATATCAACATAAAAAGAACCTCTCCAAGGCATATAGTAGCAAAGCTGGTAAAAGTCAATGACAAAGAAAAAGTATTAAGGGCAGCAAAGACAAAAAAAAAAATAATGTACAAAGGAATTCCGACCAGGCTCTTAGCCTATTTTCTCAGCAGGACCTTTACAGGCTAGGAGAGTGGAATGATATATTCAAAATTCTGAAAGACAAAAACTATCAGCCAAGAATACTCTATCCAACAGAAATATCCTTCAGATATGATGGAGAAATAATAACTATCGCTGATAAACAAAGGCTAAGGAGTTCATTGTCACAAGACCACCACTACAAGAAATGCTCAAGAAGGCCCTTATGCCTGAAAAAAAAAAGAGAGAGAAAGGAGATACAAAGCTTTGAGCAAGGAGAAAAATAGGTAGACAAAATCGGAAAAATTTCAGCTTTCTGTCAGAATAGGTTTGCAAAGAACTATAACATCAAAGATAAGGGGAAGGAAAACACCAAAAATAAATATAACCTCATCACTTTAAACATGATGGAATAAGTTGTGACAATAATAAATTATAGGGGCCAGCCCATGGCTTAGCAGTTAAGTGAGCGCACTCCACTACTGGCAGCCTGGGTTAGGATCCCGGCGCGCACCGATGCACCGCTTCTCCGGCCATGCTGAGGCCACGTCCCACATACAGCAACTAGAAAGATGTGCAACTATGACATACAACTATCTACTGGGGCTTTGCAGAAAAAAAAAAAAAAAAGGAGGAGGATTGGCAATAGATGTTAGCTCGGAGCCGGTCTTCCTCAGCAAAAAGAGGAGGATTAGCATGGATGTTAGCTCAGGGATGATCTTCCTCACAAAATAAATAAATAAACAAACAAATAAATAAATAAATAAATAAATAAACTGTTTTCCAAAGAGGCTGAACCACTTTGTGAAAAATAAATAATAATAATAATAATAACTTATAAGGGGAAGAGGAAAAGGATGGGATCGATGTAGTCTGAGAAAATAAGAGGCTGTCAGAAAATGGAGTATCTCATCTATGAGATTTTTTTATACAAACCTCATGGTAACCACTAAACAAATAATGAGAACAGAGACACGTATGATAAATAAAGAGAAAACTAAGAAAACGATCATACAGAACTACCAAACTGAATTGGTAGTCCAAAACACATGGGATGAGAAACAAAGCAAATGCAAAAGAACCAGAAAATGAGCAATAAAATAGCAACCTTAAGCCCTGATATATCAATAATCACTCTAAATGTAAATGGAGTGAACTCTCCAATCAAAAGATACAGAGTGGCAGGATGGATTAAAAAACAAGACCCAACAATATGCTGCCCCCAGGAAACACATCTCAGCTCTAAAGACAAACACAGGCTCAGAGTGAAAGGATGGAAGACAATACTCCAAGCTAATGGCAAACAAAAGAAAGCAGGTGTTGCCATACTTATATCAGACAAAGTAGACTTCAAGATAAAACAGGTAATGAGAGACAAAGAGGGGCAATACATAATGATAAAAGGGACACTCCATCAAGAAGACATATCACT
This sequence comes from Diceros bicornis minor, assembly GCF_020826845.1. Taxonomy (NCBI): domain Eukaryota; kingdom Metazoa; phylum Chordata; class Mammalia; order Perissodactyla; family Rhinocerotidae; genus Diceros; species Diceros bicornis. The sequence goes on from NC_080773.1 coordinate 27,943,543, forward strand.
TATAAGTATATATGCACTCAACACAGGAGCACCAAAGTACATAAAGCAACTATTAACAAACCTAAAAGGAGACATTAACAACAACACAATAATAGTAGGGGATCTTAACACCCCACTTACATCAATGGATAGATCATCCAGACAGAAAGTCAATAAGGAAATAGTGGACTGAAAGAAAAAACTAGACACAATGGACTTAATAGATATATCTAGAGCACTCCATCCAAACACAGCAGATTACACATTTTCCTCAAGTGCACATGGAACATTCTCAAGGATAGACCATATGTTGGGAAACAGGCAACCCTCAATAAATTTAAGAAGATTGAAATCATAACAAGATCTTTCCCAACCATAATGCTATGAAACTAGAAATCAACTAGAAGGAAAAAACCAGGAAAGTGACAAAGACATGGAGACTAAACAACATGCTACTGAACAACCAAATGGATCATTGAAGAAATTAAAGGAGAAATCAAAAAATATCTGGAGACAAATGAAAATGAAAACACACCATACTAACTCATACAGGATGCAGCAAAAGTGGTCCTGAGAGGGAAACTCATAGCAATACAGGCCCACCTTAACAAACAAGAAAAATACCAAATAAGCAACCTTAAACTATACCTAACAGAACTATAAAAAGAACAAAGCCCCAAGTCAGCAGAAGGATGGAAATAATAAAAACAAGAGCAGAAATAAATGAAATTGAAACAACAACAACAAAAACACAGTAGAAAGTATCAATGAAACTAAGAGCTGGTTCTTTGCAAAGATAAACAAAATTTACAAACCCTTAGCCAGACTCACTAAGAAAAAAAGAGAGAAGGCCAAAGAAATAAAATTAGAAATGAAAGAGGAGAAATTACAATGGACACCTTAGAAATATATAGGAATATTAGAGAATATTATGGAAAACTATGCCAACAAATTGGAAAATCTAGAAGAAATGGATAAATTCTTAGTCTCATACTACCTCCCAAAACTGAATCAAAAAGAAATAGAGGGGCCGGCCCCATGGCTCAGCGGTTAAGTGCACACGCTCCGCTGCTGGCGGCCCGGGTTTGCATCCCGGGTGCGCACCGACACACCGCTTCTCCGGCCATGCTGAGGCCGTGTCCCACATACAGCAACTACTGAAGGATGTGCAACTATGACATACAACTATCTACTGGGGCTTTGGGGAAAAAGAAATAACAAATAAAATTATAAAAAAAAAAAAAGAAGAAATAGAGAATCTGAATAAACCAATCACAAGTAAAGAGATTGAAACAGTAATCAAAAACCTCCCCAAAAATAAAAGTCCAAGACCCAGTGGCTTCTCTGGAGAATTCTACCAAACATTCAAAGAAGACTTCATACCTCTTCTCAAACTATTTCAAAAAGTTGAAGAAGATGGAACACTTCCTACCACATTTTATGAGGTCAACATCACCCTGACCCCAAAGCCAGACAAGGTCAACAAAAAGAAGGAAAATTACAGGCCAATATCACTGATGAACATACAAAAAATTCTCAAGAAAGTACTGACAAACTGAATACAGCCATACATTAAAAAGGTCATATGCCATGATCAAGTGGGATTTATACCAGAGATGCAGGGATGGTTCAACATCTACAAATCAATCACTATGATACACCACAATTAACAAAATGAGGAATAAAAAACACATGATCAAGGCTGGCCTGGTGGCATACTGGTTAAGCTTGCATGCTTTGCTTCAGTGGCCCAGGCTTTGCAGGTTCTGGTCCCCAGGCACGGACTGACGCACCACTTGTCAAGCCATGCTGTGGTGGCATCCCATATAAAGTAGAGGACGAGGGGCATGGATGTTAGCCCAGGGCCAATCTTCCTCAGCAAATATAGAGGAGGATTGGCATTGGATGTTAGCTCAGGGCTAATCTTCCTCACATACACACACAAAAAAAAAACCACGTGATCATCTTAATAGACCCAGATAAAGCATTTGACAAGATCCAACATCCATTTATGATTAAAAAAAAACTCTCAATAAAATGAGTTTAGAAGGAAAGTATTTTAACATAATAAAGGTCATATATGAAAAACTCACAGGCAACATCATATTCAATGGGGAAAAACTGAAAGCCATCCCTCTGAGAACAGGAAGAAGACAAAGGTGCCCACTTTTGCCACTCTTATTCAACATAGTACTGGAGATTTTGGCCAGAGCAATTAGGCAAGAAAAAAATATATAAAAGGTATCCAAATTGGCAAGGAAGGAATGAAACTCTCACTGTTTGCAGACAACATGATTGTATATATAGAAAACCCTAAAGCATCCATTGGTAAAGTTGCAGGATACAAAATCAACATACAAAAGTCAGTTGCATTTCTATACACTAACAACAAAGTAGCAGAAAGAGAGGTAAGAATACAATCCCATTTACAATTGCAACAAAGAGAATAAAATACCGAGGAATAAATTTAACCAAAGAGGTGAAAGATCTGTACACTGAAAACTATAAAACATTGCTGAAAGAAATTGAAGAAGACACAAAGAAATGGAAAGATATTCTGTGCTCTTCGATTGGAAGAATTAACGTATTTAAGATGTCCATACTTCCGAAAGCAACCTGTGGATTCAATGCAATCCCTATCAGTTCCAACAACATTTTTCATAGGAATAGAACAAAGAAGGCTAAAATTTATATGGAACAACAAAAGACCCCAAATAGCTAAAGGAATCCTGAGGAAAAAGAACCAAGCTGGAGGTATCACACTGCCTGTTTTCAAAATATACTACAAAGCTATAGTAACGAAAACAGCATGTTACTGGCACAAAAACTGACACACAGATCAATGGAACAGAGACAAAAGCCCAGAAATAAACCCACACATCTATGGACAGCTAATCTTCAACAAAGGAGCCAAGAACACGCAATGGAGAAAGGAAAGTCTCTTCAACAAATGGTGTGGGAAAACTAGACAGCCACACGCAAAAAAAAAAAAAAAATGAAAGTAGACCATTTTCCTACACCATACACAAAAAGTAACTCAAAATGGATTAAAGACTTGAATGTAAGACCTGAAACCATGAAACTTCTAGAAGAAAACATAGGCAGTACGCTCTTCGACATTGGTCTTAGCAACATATTTTCCAGCACCATGTCTGACCAGGCAAGAGAAAAAATAGAAAAAATAAACAAATGGAACTACATCAAACTAAAAATCTTCTGCACAACAAAGGAAACCATCAACAAAATGAAAAGACAACCTAACAATTGGGAGAAGATATTGGCAAACCATACATCTGATAATGGGTTAATCTCCAAAATATATAAAGAACTCATGCATCTCAACAACAAAAAAACTAACAACCCAATTAAAAAATGGGCAAAAGACCTGAACAGACATTTCTCCAAAAAAGATATACAGATGGCCAACACGCACATGAAAAGATGTTCAGCATCATTACTTATTAGGGAAATGCAAATCAAAACTACAATGAGATATCACCTCACGCCCGTCAGAATGGCTATAATTAACAAGACAGGAAACAACAAGTGTTGGAGAGGATGTGGAGAGAAGGGAACTCTCATACACCACTGGCGGGAGTGCAAACAGGTGCAGCCACTATGGAAAATAGTATGGAGATTCCTCAAAAGGTTAAGGATAGAACTACCATATGATCCAGCTATTCCACTGCTGGGTATTTATCCAAAGAACATATATGACCCAGCTATCTCACCACTGGGTATTTATCCAAAGAACTTGAAATCAACAATTCAAGGAGACTTATGCACCTCTCTGTTCATTTCAGCATTATTCACTATAGCCAAGAAGTGGAAGCAACCCAGTGTCTATCGACTGATGATTGGATAAAGAAGATGTGATATATATATATATATATATATCTACACACAATGTAATACTACTCAGCCATAAAAAAAGACAAATCGTCCCATTTGCAACAACGTGGAGGGACCTTGAGGGTATTATGTTAAGCGAAATAAGCCACACAGAGAAAGACAAACACTGCATGATTTCACTCGTATGTGGAAGATAAACTAACACATGGACAAAGAGAACAGATTACTGGTTACCAGAGGAGAAGGGGTGGGGGATGGGCACAAGGAATAAAGGGGCACATTTATATGGTGACTGACAAACAATAACGTACAACTGAAATTTCACAATGTTATAAACTATTGTCACCTCAATGAAATTTTTGAAAAATACCCTGATTTGGCCTAAAACTTGTTTTCCCGAGAGCAGCCTGACTTATGGCCCACAAAACATGCATTGTACGTCTGCTTCAAACATTTTCCCAAAGCAAAAACTGCACTCTTTAAAGCTAGGAATGAATGTTTGCCTTCCTTTTGCCAATACCAGTACTTCTTTGAGGATAAGCTTTTCTTCCCAGTAAACCAAGGTCAAGTTGACCTTCTACGTATATGCTACACTGCAGCAAAACATCTCCATGTGATTTGAGGAAAAAAATTATATTTCTGTCATGCTTGATGTATGTTCCTTGCTCTGAAACAGTATAAAACTACTCTATAAACCACACTTCTCCAGAGTGCTTTCTTCCCTGATGAAGATTGCACTTCCGAGCTAGTCCTCAGCTTGGCTCAATAAATGTCACCTTATCTTTCTTATCTATAGATTGATTACTGATTATTTGTGTCAACACTTGAATATGTGGCAGAATATCTCTGACAAAGCCTTTGGGCCTTCATTTTTCTTCAAGGCAGATTTTTCACCTCTGATTACATTTTGTTATAGCTGTTCAGATTTTCTACTTTTTCTAGGAATTTGTTATTTCATCTCAGCTTTCAAATGTATTGGGAAAAACCAATTTCATAATATCCTATAATTATTAATTTACCATCTATGGGTCTGTAATGATGTCCCTTTTTCATTCCTGATTATTTATGAATTCTCCCCTTTTTTTCTTGTTCAATGTCATCAGAAATTAGTCAGTTGCTTCAGTGTTTTCTAAGCTTTTTGATCTTCTGCACTAGATATATGATTTCCATTTCATTAATGTCTGCTATTCACACATTACCATATTATAGCCTCACAGATTATTTTCTAATTGCAAAAGGAAAAACACATCTTTTTGACTGGTAGAACTGCCAGTTACCACTTTAAGCAAGGGAGCAAATTTATCTTAAACAATTAAAGTTCAAATTGATATGTACATCCTGACATGATACAATGTGAAGTAAACAGCATCATCTATGAGGTATACAGGTCAAAGTGTTTAATCTGAATCTAATCAGGGCACAAAACTAACTTCAAATTCATAAGAAATACTAGGATAAATAAACAAGTTAAAAATGCCACAAGGAAACAATCAGATAAATCCATAATGGGGAATATTTTGCAAGACCACTGCCAAGTCTTTTCAAAAAGCCGAATGCCATTAAAAAAAAAGCAGGAAGGCTCTACTAGGTGAAAAGGAGGCTAAATAAAGATATCAGTCACATTCAATGGGTAAACTTATTGGATCTCAGATTTTTAAAAAAGATATCCAAGTTAGTTGAGAAATTGTTGATATGGATCCTGAGGTTAAAATATAGAAAGGCATTAAATAACATTAGAGAACTATTTAATTTCTTAGGCACGGTAATGATATTATGATTACGTAGGGGATGCATGATAATATATTTATAAGTAAAATGTCATAATACCTTTAAATTAATTTCAAATGATTCCAAAAAGATAAATATGTAGATAACTAAATGGAAAATATGTAGCCAGCAAAATGGTGACAATTGCTGAATCTATTTTGTAGGTACATAGGTCATTATTATTTAGATGTTCAACATTTTTATGCTTAAAAATCAGAATGCAAAGTTGGAAAAATAATTTTTTTTAAAGATTTTATTTATTTTTATTTTTTCCCCCCAAAGCCCCAGTAGATAGTTGTATGTCATAGCTGCACATCCTTCTAGTTGCTGTATGTGGGACGCGGCCTCAGCATGGCCGGAGAAGCGGTGTGTCGGTGCGTGCCCGGGATCCAAACCCGGGCCGCCAGCAGCAGAGCGCGCACACTTAACCGCTAAGCCACAGGGCCGGCCCCTGGAAAAATAATTTTAATCATTTCTTCTTTGGCCCATGGGATATTTAGAATTTATTTCCTAATTTCCAAAATTATAGGAATTTCTAGTAATTTTTGTCATTGATTTATAAGTGTATGCGAGCTTACAGAACCTGATGGTACATTGCTTTAGTCCTTTGAAATGTATTGAGATTTGCTTTACAGCCTAGAACATGATAAATATGGCAAACTTTGGAAAAGTTTGTGAATTTTGTGGACATTATATACAACATGTCCATTATATTGATTTTTTGTTAAGTATGTTATTCAAAACTAATATACTTTTATAAATAGATTTTATAAACAGATTTTTGGGACTCCTCTCCCTGGTCTAACAGGTGAATCTAGCAAGCAAACTGCATAGGGCTTAAGTCAGTGCAATAAAATCCATGTTGTACTGTGAAGCAGTTGTGCAGGCCATCTTCGGCCTATGTCAAAATGACCTTGCAACCCCACACTTCATGACTAAGGATGCCAGCTGGAGAAACCAGCAACAAGAAAAGATAAAGGGTAACTTGCTCCTACATCCCCAGCTGCACTTCTTAGAAATGGAGGGACTAATTAGTGATCCTGGTCCTTGTCTCCCTCCACACATAGATAACATCAGCATCTCTGAACTTGTTTGATGTATCATTAAGGAATTCCTGTTTATATTACCTTCCATGTATAATCTAGAGAAAAGCCCTCATGTACACTATCCCTTTTTTTGACATATATGAAGTCTAGTTGTAAGGTTTTTTTTTCTTTTCCTCTTCCCTCACGTGCACTGTTAGTGAAAGAGATATAAGCTGCAATTAAACCCACACATCTCAGAGCAGTTCCACCAGAGCGCTCTGTTGAACTGTTTTCCCGGGGTTTGAACTCCTCACGCTGATTACTGAATAAACTCCGTCACTAATGTCACCTAGACTCTTTATTTCAGTTGATAGTTTTTATCAGCTTATTCTGTAATACATTGGTAGATGGGGATTAAAATCTCCCTCTGTGATTGTAAATTTGTCTATCTCTTTTTATAATTCTTCTATTTTCACATTAAGTGATTTGATTACAAGTCTAATGTGAATATGGATTTAGCATTTCTTTCCATTATTAGTGACTCTCTTCCTTAAAGATTATTTTTTCTGATAATTTGGCTGCACTAGTTTAGTATTGTCATGTTTAGTATCATGAGATATTTTTTCATACAAAAAGTCCATTCCATATCCTATGTTTTATGTGGTTATTTCATAAACAAAATAAGATGGTATTTTAGTTTTATTTATCAAGTCTGACAAACTTTGTATATAAGCTGGAGCATTTAATTCATTTACATTTAACTTACTAACTGATAAATTGGTGTTTGAATCTACCTCTTCCTATTGGAAGTACTTATTCCATGTTTTGTCATACTCTGCTTACTAACCTTCTTGTGGGTTCATGGTAACTTTTGTTTTTTAACTCATTTCATTTTTGCTCTTTACTTTTGTCTTTGACTAGTTTGGAAGATATACACCCTGCTTCTATTCTGTTAATAATTACTTTAAACTTGCATTCTTAACAATAACATGCATTCTTAGCAACAATAAAAGTTATTAAATAACTTTATACTTCTTCAGGAAAATAGAGATACTTTACAACACTTTATTCAAGGATACTTCTTTTAATTTATATGCTATTGTTATCATGTAGTTCAATTCTATATAATTTTTAAAACAACACAATATGATTATTTTTGCTTTATGTAATCAATCTTCACTCACATTTACATACACATTTACTACAATGATAGAGTAAATTAATGTGAAAATAGAGCAAATTAATTAAATTAATTAATTGCTGTGTTGCCCTACCAAAATTACATACATTTTTCCACAGGTATGACCAGGTGACTTGCTCAAGACAGTGAATTGTGAGGGGAAGTGGAATATATTACTCTCGGTCTTTAAGAGCCTGCAAATGGTTCATCGTGTTCTCTTTTCCTTTTGCACTAAGACAAGAAAATTTCAAATGAACGCTGCTCCTTCAGTTTGGGCTGTGAAGAAGATAGGAAGCAGGCACAAGCTGTAGTAGTTATGTGGCATGAGCTAAAAATACTACATTCTTGTAAACCACAGCAATTGTTAGGTCATCGATATCACAGCATAACTGAGCCTATACTGACTGATACAGAAATTGCCACCTAGAAGTGAAGTGTCGCTATAACAAAAATATAAAATGTGTGCATTGGCTTTGAAGGCAGGAAGAAGGAGGTGAGCTAACTGTTACTAGAAGCTGAAAAGATAGAGCCCATCTCATCCAGTGATAGAACATTTTGTAAAACTGTCACCTTCAACAACTTGGGTGGCAAATTATTCTAAATCACCTGTAGGCTTTGAGTGAACAGGATGGAAAACAAATATTAGTTTCTTGTCTTGATTTCTATTTTCTGTGGTTGACAGGGAATTTCTATAAAAAGATGAGTTCGGAAAAGAATTAGCCAGTTAGGGAGAATGAAAAGAAACTTATCAGAAATTCCAGGATTTTCAAGTAGAACATTAGGTCACATCTACATCTGGTAAAAGATAAAACTAAGAAAATCTTTGAGTGCAATAAAATCCAGTTAAAACTCCTTTGGCAATTTCAGATTAAGATCCCTCATGAACCTAGATGTAAAATTCAGGAACAAATTATTAGCAATCAAATCCATCAATATATATGAAAAGGATAAACTTCATGATCAAGTACCCAGGAATGCAAGGATGGTTTAGCACTTGAAAATAAATGTATGTGACATCTGGTGACAGTCATGCTTGAGTAACCCACTACAGTTTATCACTCCCACTGATGACAACTAAAAACTTTGAAATAACACAAAGAAACTACCCGAGGTCTCTAAAAATAAATTGCAGGGAGATTGGAGAAGAAAATGTGGAGTTGAAAAACAAACAAACAAAAAATGTACAACAGTGAATTTCCTCATTTCTTTCCTTCTTTATCTCCCACCCTTGACCTGAGGCCAGGTCAAATTGGGGAACTGTGCAGCTGGAGTAAAAAGCAAAGACACTAGGAGAAACCAGTTTTAATGGCCAGAGGACAGAGAACAGCAATCCCCATAAGCCAGAAAGTGTGTGGTGGGAATCTGTATTTCTTCTTTTTTTCTAGATTGGTCTTGCTTTAAGGCAAACTCTGGTCTCAAAACTGCACTGCTGCAGCACGCGATGGCACGGACACCTGCTAGAAAATCCATCTCTATGGATAGAAAAACTTGGAAAAGCATTCCTTTTTTTGCAAAGAGCATGGAGGAAATCCCATTATTTTTTAAAATCTTTTCTTTCACTGCTTTGCTCTTGGGTGAGTCTCATGCAAAACTGCTTGACACCATGGGAGACTAAAACAGAAAACTCCATATTTCTAGCCAGAGTACTGGGTACAATGCAGTCCCAGGGAAGTAGAGTTTTGGGGAAAAATCCTGGAAAGAAGAAAGCTGAAGAAGAGGAATCCCCTAGTTCTGTGTATGAATTTACATAAATGCCAGACTCCAGAATCACCCCCTGCTGCACGTGTGTGAAAAACACAGAAAGAAGCATAGTAAATTAAAAGTTTTTACTATGATGTAAACCAGTATCTAAGACCTAGATGACCACTAAGGAGCTCATATGAGGAACACACCCAAAGAGCATAACAAGGACTTTGAAAACTGCACTAACATTGGACCCACTACTCACAGGATTTATGGTCTGAATACAACCAGGTTGATTGTATTCTAAAACAAACAAACAAACAAAACCACTCTCCAGAGGATTGTAAGAGGACAGACTCTTACAACATAATGATCAAAATGTCCAGGGTACAACACAAAAGTACTCAACATAAAAAGAACCAGGAAAATCTGATCAAATTTAAAGGGAAAAGACAATCATCAGATGACAAACCTGTGATGACTGAGACATTAGGACCATAAGGGAAAAGACTTGAAAGCAGCTATGATAACAATACTTCACAAGGTACAAGTGAACACTGTTGAAATGAATGGAAAGACAGAGTTCTCAAGTTCTCGGTGGAGAAATAAAAGCAACAGAAAGGAACCAAATGAAAATTTTACAACTGAAAAAAAAATTTGGAATAAAAAATGTATTAGAGCTACTATATAGCAGAATGAAGATGCCAGAGGAAAGAAGCAGTTGAAGATATAGCAACAGAAAATTATTTTTTACCTTAATCATAATTATTAGAGAGTAAAGACAACGTTTATGTACTTTCATGCAGCTCCAAAAATAAATAAATTCATACATACATACATACCTATGCAGATAAGTAGAGGCAAGACTATTATCAATACAACTGAAGCAGTACATGGGCTTCTCCCTAATCAAGGCTTCCTCTACCCCAAATCCCCAAACAGTAAGAGACCTCAAAAACTTTATCTTCTTACTGCTTTTTTAAATTTTTGTCTATATTTGTCTTTATATAGAAAACTATAGTTATTTTGTAGACGTCTCAAATTTAAATAATAGATATTTTATCAGTCAGGGTTCAGCAGGAGGTATAAATCATATCAGTAATTCAAAGAGTTCTTAACAATTAAAAGGTAGTTAATCATTAAAATGATTCCAAGCAATAGAGAGACAGAAAATGCAAGAAGTAGTTACTACCTCCAGAGCTAAGGGAGACAGGAAGCCTAAGAAAGGAAGTAACTGAGAACTTGGAAGAAGGATCCTCCAATCCCCAAGTCAGAGATTCACACGTCACTGGAGAAATGTGGCTGCCACAGGTACACGCAGTTTGCCGATGGGAAAGTAACTTGGAGAGGCAGCAGTCTACAATTGGCAGAGAAGCTCATAGAAGGGTGCCAGCAGGGCACACTTGGTCCACAGAAAGCCGCCCACTGATGGTGGGGAAGCCCACTGGAGGGCACAGGAGAGACGGAGCTCATCAGTGAAGAACACTAAGGTGGAGGTCACTGTAATTCCAGCATGCCAGTCTGCTGGCAGCCACACTTGCAGAAAAAAGCACACTGGAACCAGAAAGAGAAGCTCCGTTTCTATCTCCACATGATGTCCCTCCTGTATACTCTACTAACAACCCTGACTGCACCAGCCGACAGAGGAGAAATGTTCACAAGGTCCCAGCCCCAAGATCACTAAGTGGGGTTAAGAAGGATAGATTTGGCCCAAGAGTCAATTCATTGACACAGGCAATAACTGGTAAAGATAAGCTAGGTGTATTCTTACACAACTAGCTTGTGTACCTGGTTTGTGACATTCATCCTTTTGAAGTAGATGGCTCTAAGCCACTTATTTTCTGTTTTTAGTATTCTATTATATGAATACATCTGTTTCATGAGCTTGCACAATGTAATTAGCATGCCCTCACCTCCTTTTTGAATATGCTGAAACATTTTCTATATTTTCACATTTATAACTAGACTTATTAAACTTCAACTATGTCCACTGTATTGGGCAGAACACTTTCCTGTGCCTTCCCCTTCTCCTCTCCAAAGAGGGAGGGGTAAAGTATCACATCTGTGAGTTACCAAAATAGTGTCTGTTTATATAGTCTATGCTCACATCCTTTTTCTACATTTGTGTCAGCCTGCTGGTAGGACATTCCCTCTCATACCTGCTGTCACAGCTGCAACTAACTGGTGTTTTATAAGATGGCCAAGTGAAGACACAGAGGCACACAGGGAGAATGCCATGTGATGACAAAGGCAGAGATTGGAGTTACACAGCTGCAAGCTAAGGAATGCCCAAAATTGCCAGCAAATCACCAGAAGCTGGAAGAGGGAAGGAAGGATTCCCTAACAGGTTTTGGAGGGAGCATGGCCCTGATGACACCTTAATTTTGGACTTCCAGCTTCCCAAACTGAAAGAATAATAAATTCTGTTGTTTTAAGTTGCTCAGTTTATAGTACTTGTTATAGCAGCTCTAGGAAATATATAAACTAGGTTTTATGGGGGAAAGGAGCAGGAAGCACATCTGGCCATGGGTCTAAGTCATATCCCCCATTTGAGCAATACCACTAACAAAGATGATATTTTAATCTTTATTTCTTTGAAAACAGTGGCTGCTTTCAGTTTTTCAGAACTCAGGTGGGATTTCAGAACTCAGAAGAGTTGTGATTACTCATCACTCTTAAATCTCAATATTTTTAATGGGTATTTTTTTCTCAGTGACAACCAGAAGATAATTTGTTTTAAAAAATTTATTATTTTAAAGAGTTGAAAAGAACTATCAGATCCATTTACATATACCAGTAGACAGTAAAAAAAAAAAAAAAGACAAAAAGGTAAATGGTGTTATATTACAGTCTTATTTAATCTTGAGCCTAATCACTTCCTTTGCAGTTTATATGATATACAAAAATTAACAATATTGGCATTTTTTGGTGGATACTACACATACAAACTTGAACTAGAATTTTGTGGTACACAACTTTCACTATCTTGTGAAATCTGAAAATCATTACACATGTTCTACAAGAATAGACACAAAACAAACACAAACACATGGGACATTAATTCACTGCTTTGACTACAATATATTCAAACATGAAACAAAGTGTCCTCTGGCATGCTAAAGTTATCTGGTCTTCGTAACTGACTACTTTGTGTTACAATTTCTATAAATACATGGTAATGTGACAGGATCAGAATTTTTATAATAAAGTTGTTATACATAAACATTTCCCACCGTCATTACACTATATTAGTTCTCCTTAATAAATATTATCTGATGCACAATAAGTTTGGGCTTCATGCCAGAGTCATCCCTTATCACAAATCTGTCATCTGTATTCTTTGGTATGAAAACTCATTTTTTTGGAAGGTATTCCAGGATTCACAACATTCATGAGATTTTTCCTCAGTGAGAATTGACTATTTTGTGATGACCTACCAAAAACATTTGTTGCACTCAAAAGGTTTCATTTCTGTGTGACATGTAATGGGATTTCTCTTCTCAAGAAAAGATTTCAACTTTTCAACTCATTCATATTGCCTTTCTCTAATGAAAGGAGGCTACATATTTTCATATATCAATGCATTTAAAAGATTTCTCTCCTGGATAAGTTTTCAAAAACTTACAAAGGTCAAAATTAATGGAAAAGTATCCTAACTTGCACTGCATTCAAAAGGTGTCTCTTGTGTGAATCCTCTTGTATTCAGTGAGATGTGACATCTCATTAAAGTCTTTCCAGCATTCACTGTGTTCCTGAGATTTTTTTGCTGTATGAATTTCCTCATGTGAAGTGAGAAAGAACTTGACTGAGAAAGTTTTCCCACACTGACTGCATTGATAAGGTTTCTGTCCTGCATGACTTCTCTGATGGACACTGAGGTATGATTTCTCAAAAAAGGCTTTCCCACACTGAGTGCACTGATATGGTTTCTCTCCTGTGTGCCGTCTCTGATGTCTAATGAGCTGTGACTTCTGGTTGAAGATTTGACCACATGGAATGCATCCATATGGTTTCTCTCCAGTATGGCATCGTTGATGGATAACAAGATGGCTTTTTTGGCGGAAAGCTTTTCCACATTCATTGCATCCATGGGGTTTCTCTCCCGTATGAATCAACTGATGTCTACTGAGCATTGCCATACTGCTAAAGGCTTTTTGGCATTCAAGACATACAAAGGGTTTCTCTCCTGTATGCGTTCTCTGATGTACAATGAGCATTGCCTTTCGTATGAAGGCTTTTCCACATTCATTGCATTCATAGGGTTTCTCTCCTGTATGAGTTCTCTGATGGACAATGAGATGTGACTTGTCTATAAAAGCTTTTCCACATTCACTGCATTCATAAGGCTTCTCTCCTGTATGAATTCTCTGATGTGTTATGAGAGATGACTTTTTATTAAAGGCTTTCCTACATTCCTTGCATTCATAAGGTTTCTCTCCTGTATGAGTTCTTCGATGAACAATAAGCTGTGAGTTGTCTATAAAAGCTTTTCCACATTCACTGCATTCATAAGGCTTCTCTCCTGTATGAATTCTCTGATGTGTTATGAAGTGTGACTTTTTGTTAAAAGCTTTCCCACATTCCTTGCATTCATATGGTTTTCTTCCTGTATGATTTCTCTGATGTACAATGAGCTGTGATGTGTGTACAAAAGCTTTTCCACATTCACTGCATTCACAAGGTTTGTCTCCCATATGAATTCTCTGATGTGTTATGAGGTGTGAGTTTTTATTGAAGGCTTTCCCACATTCCCTGCATTCATAAGATTTATCTCCTGTATGAGTTTGCTGGTGAACAACAAGCTGAGATTTACTACAGAAGGCCTTTTCACAGTCTCTACATCCATAGGGTTTATCTCCCGTATGAATTCTTTGATGGATAATCAGGTTTGACTTCTGCATAAAACCTTTCCCACAATCACTACATTCAAAAGGTTTCTCTCCTGTGTGCATTCTGTAATGTAATCTGAGCTTTGTCTTCTCCCTGTAAGCATTTCCACATTCTTTGCATTCATAGGGTTTCTCTCCTGTATGAGTCCTATGGTGTAGAATGAGATGATACTTTGTTCTGAAAGATTTCTCACACTCAGTACATACATACGGTTTCTCTCCTGTATGAGTTCTCTGGTGCAGAGCGAGATGACATTTTGTACTGAAAGCTTTCTGACATTCACTGCATCTGTACGGCTTTTCTCCTGTATGAGTTCTCTGGTGAATTATGAGCTTTGACTTATACCTGAAGGATTTTGGACATTCACTGCATTCATAAGGTTTCCCTTCTATGCGAATTCTGTGACGTCTCTTAAGATTTGTCACCATGCTGAAAGCCTTCCCACATAAATTATGTTCATAGTACTGGGCTCGAATGTGGGAGGTTTCATGTAGAGTATGGAAAAATAATGTCCTATGATCACTTAGCTCGCCGCAGTTCACTTCTGCATAGTTTTTACTCTGAAAATTTAAATCTGAATTTTGTTTCAAACTTATTCCTTTTGAGACACATTTATGGGGTCTTTCTATAAATGGAACGACGTTTCTGCTGAGAGAAAATATTCTTCCCAGTGTACTATTTTCATGATCTCTCTCCACAGGTTCATCCTTCTCAGTATCTTCCCGATACCAATCATAAACTTGCCACATTACTTCTAAAAAAAAAGAAATCAATCCTATCATTATCATGAAATGGAGACAGATGGAATCTCAAGTCAAAATCCAAAGAGAATGAAGAAAGTGATACAGCAGGTGCACAATATAAGTCTGAGGTATCCAATAAAAGAAATAGATAAAAGGTAATAAACCAAAGGACATGGGTGCCATCAAACTTTGGAATGAATCTATAAATATTAGAAAGAATAGAAGAGGTATGGGAATATAGATAAGAGGTGGAGGAGGCTGGTTGTGTCTAACAAGCTACAACAGAAGAACAACTAAGCAAAAAAGGAAAGACCAAATGAAAGAGGCAAAGACGTGACCCAGGGTAGACAAAAGGAGGTACATCTTCTCCTAGGTGGCTAGCAAAAGAGAGTAACATACGGAAGGGTGGTAAGAAGTAGGCATCATTCATACTTAAGACCTCTTTTCACTCACTCTAAGTCACCTCTAAAGGTTCAGAAACTATGAGAAGAAAAATTAAAATAATGTAACGGGGGTCCCAACCCACCAATGACCAACCGTTACTTTGCTTGTACTAACTCCCATTGTATTGGTTTCACTCACCTTGACTACAGTGACTTGGGAACTCCCTCTCTACCATTCCTTGTTCTTCTCCTTCCTGCAAGTAGACCACTGCTTCTGGCTTGGTGGCTTGATAACCTGTCAAGGAGCAATCACAGAGAACCTGAGCAGTATTAAGGCCTATAAGGAAAAGTTCTGTTTCAGAGAATGTATAGTTTAAATCTCAGCTAAATAGAAACTTTTCATTTGGAAAATGAAAGTAAGTACAATCACTGTCTGATCATAAAGAAAATAAGTTCTATCATCTGTACAAGCCCAAATCCAAAATCATTAAGGATATCAGAGTACCCAGAAATTGTAGCAATGGAAAAAAGACAGGCAATTAATGGGCTTACACTGAGATATTTAGGAAAGCTGTCTTTACCCAATGATATTAGGTTGCTATAATTTTCCAACATCACATCCCGGTAGAGGTTCTTCTGAACAGTGTCTAGTAGCTGCCACTCTTCCCAGGTGAAATCCACAGCCACATCACTGAACGACAATGAGCCCTGTAATAACATAATCCTTTTTAATCTGAGGTTAATATAATGGAATAAAATATAAAAGATCTATAGGACATTATTCTGATTATTTTTACTATGGGAATTTATAAACAAATATTTCTCTGTATCTAGTTTTGATTTATACTTGGTGGGCTAAATTCATTAAAACTATCCTTTCTTTGTCCATTCTTTATTCACTTCTTCACTCATTCATTCACCCAATTTAAAACATCACTAAAACTACCTAAAAACCATCTGCAACCCACCTTACAAGCATTTAATGTTACCTACTATACATTTTGCAATAAAAAAGAAACAAAGCACAGTCCTGCCTTCAAATAGCTTCTGATCTATTTGGGTTCAAGGAGCTGCAAATAGTTCAGTGAGATAGGAGAAGAGGCTGAAGAGAACAGATGCCCAGGCGGCAGGCAGGAATAGGTCTTGGAGCAAGACTTCACATTTCCTGCAGATTCCTGGTAGCCACTGCAGGGTCTTCCATATACAAAAGGATGTTATGCTCAGAACTGCCTTCTAGAAATTGATCGTGCTATATAGGAAATCACGATACTCATAAAAGCAAACACAGAGCTCTTACTATGTGCTATGTATCATTCTAAACATTTTCCATACATTAACATAATGATCTGCACAATAACCCTTATGTAAGCACTATTATCTTCTTTTTATAGACAAGAAGAGATTTTAAATGTTTTCTAGCTGTGTCTTTTATATCTCCCACATTTCCTTAGGAGGATGACTGTCCAATGGGTCTATACTCTGGACAAGAAAAACAGCAGAGAAAAACCCATTAAAAACATTTCTCCATATTAAATGTCCAGGAAATATTTACTGATATCAAGGAATTCATGTGCTTCCTCCTTATATACAAAGTAAATCTTGTAACACGTTTTTATTCTTTTGTATTCTTTTATTCTTTTTATTCTTTTGTTTCCAGTATTACCATAGAAATGTTTGCAACTCAGTTCTGGATCCCACTGCTTATGTGGCATTGTTCTAATTATTAGCACCTTGCAGAATCCTATGACATGTAGATCCAGTTCCCTTCCTGATGGGCTACTCTGTCTCCCAGTCTAAGCTTATATGCCTCCCAGCTGCAATGTATTTATATGTGTTGTTCTCTTTGATTGTGCATATTTTTATAAACTTCCACAAATCTACTGGAAAACAGATTGGGAAGTAAACAGCTCACCTGGGACTTGGTCATTTTCAGCAGCTTTCAGGAAATGGCCAGCACTTTTAGTATCTGTCTGGAAATTCTGATAATGGTGTCTCTTCAAGGGTATCCTCAGCAAGGATGAATTTCTAGACTTGAGGTCTACTTTTTTTCCTTTATAGGAGCAGCCTCACTCTAGGAAGCCAGCATCTATGGATTCAAAGAAAGACTGGTTTGGCATGGAAATAATAATAAAGGCAAGTTCCTATACATGCAAGGAACTGTTTCAAGCATGTTCTTTTCTCACTTAATCCTCACAACAACTCTATAAGGTACAGATGATAATTATTCGATTTTAGAGAAATCTAAGAAGGAAAGGTCAAGCACCTAGCTAAAACTCACACTGCTAGTGACTGATCGAATAAGGACTAAAACACAAACCTTCAGAATCTATAAAAACTCTGATTTCAAGGAGAATTACCAGAATTATCCTTTCATCTTAACCAACTAAAAACAAATAAGAAAAGTATTTAGAACAACTATTTTCAGACAGAGAACTCAGAGAAAAAGGGAAACAAACAAGGTGAGACCTCTGTGTGCTGCAGCTCACTGCCTGGAGAGACTTTCCAGGCCTCAGCACAGGGAGAAGAAACCCAAAAAGAGTCTGTATCATTAACTTGCTGAGTTAATGATACAGAATTCAAAGTTTGAAGAAGCAAAGGTGGCTAAAATTTGCCAGGCAGTAGATGAGAAAAGAGAGACAGAGAAGACGCACTCTATAGATGTGTAGAGGGTTCCTTTGAGTCTCTGGCTAAGGACAGATGAACTGTGAGGAAATTACCAAGGGCTGTGGAAAGAGCGACTGGAAAGGAGCAGGTGGAACAATTCCTGGAGCTCATATAAGATCAGGAATAGTTAGTGTTCCCACTAGCCAAGGTGAAAAGATCTAATACACAGGGACTTCAAATAGACTCCTCAGTCTATTTGGGACAAAGTAATCCTAGACAAAAGACCATTTTGGACTCATCTAACAAAGCTTAAAAGAAAGCCTCCAAAGAAACAAACTGTTCCAAAGTAACTTGACTACATCCCAGAGCAAAGCTCAAAAGTAGTTCAAGGAATAAAAGAAAATCCTGCAAACAATGTAAAACTGACGATATCTGACATCCAGTCAAAAATTACCAGACATGCAAAGCAGCAGGAAAATAGGACCCATAGCCAGGAGAAATATCAAGCTAGATAAACAAAAATGACAAAAGGGATAGAATTAGCAAACTAGTACACCTATATATATATATATGTATACACACATATATACATATACATATATATAGATAAATTCTACATGTTAGAGAAAAGCATGAGCATGATTAGGAGAATAATAATAAAATGTTTAATAAATGCTATTGAAACAATAGGTTGTTCAGGTTTGCCTCATACCAAAATTAACTCAAAATGGATTATTAGATGTAAGAGTTAAAACTATAAAACTTCTAGAAGAAAGCATAGAAAAATTTTAAGTGACCTTGGATTAGGCAAAGATTTCCTCAATATGGCACAAAAAGCATGATGAAAGAAAAAAATTGATACATTACTTCCTCAATACTAAAAATTTTTGATATTCAAAAGATTCTGTTAAAAAATGAAGAAGAATCAAGCCATAAGCTGGGATAAAATATTAACAAAGCATATACTTGACTAAAAAGACTTCTATCCAAAAAATATAAGGAACTTTTCCAACTTAATAAAAGAAGAGACAATCCAATAAAAAAAGAACAAAAGATTTAAACACTTTACCAAAAAAATAAAGTGATGGCAAATAAACATAAGAAAAGTTCCTTTAAGTTGCAAAATGAAGGCAAATTAAAACCAAAATAAAATACTGCTATGCACCTTCTAGAATAGCTATAAATTAAAAAGACTGATAATACTAAGTACTGACAAGGATATGAAGTAAAAAGAACTCTTAAGCATTTCTGGTTAAATTACAAAATGGTACAGCCACTTTGACTTGTATACAAATGTACATGGCAGCTCTATTCATAATATCCAAAACCTACTCACCCAAATCCAAAATATCTATCAACTGGGGAATAGATAAACATTGTGGTATACCTGTACCACTGAATATTACTCAGCAGCAGAAAGAAATGAACTAATGATACACGGAAAATGATGGATGAATATCAAAACCACTATCCTAAGTAAAAGAAGCCAGACACCAAAGACAACTTACCGAATAATTTAATTTGTATGAAGTATTAGAACATACATATCTGTAAAAAGCACTTAAGTGATTGTGAGGGAAGAAAGGATAGGGGGATGGTCTCAAATGTAAAGGGGCACAAGTGACCTTTTTGGCTTGATGGAAAGGTTCTATATATTGACTCAAGTGGTGGCTACACAATGGGTTATACCTTTGTGAAACTCATTGAATTGTACATGAAGAATTGGTGAATGTTATGGTATATAAATTATATCTCAATTAAGCTAAACTTTTGCTTACGAAAACCAAAAATACAGGCTGTCTGCTTCTTAAAACAAAGCCTGTGTCCTTAAACTCTCCTATGAAGTTCTCAACTGGAATCTCAAATTCACGTCTCTCTTTTCACAAAACCCCAGGTGGATCTCCCATATACTCAAACCAGTGCTGATGGCTAAAGAATTAATTCTGGTTATGAAAAATTAATTTAACACTGAGACTAATGTAGAGATACCAAGGACACTCTAGAAATACATTAACACAGCTTAAATGCTCTCAATATTGAATTGCTAAGAACTCTGAAGTAAAATGAAACTGTCTTAGGCAGTATGAGACCTGAAGAAAACAGATCTGGATTTCGAGGACAATAGGAGAAAGAAATTTACAGGCCAATCTCATTCATGAACTTAGCTATAAAGCCCCTAAGTAAACTATTAGGAAAGTATCGCCACTGAGATATAGGAAAAATATTGAGACTACTGAATATAGGAAGAACTGTATTATGCACAAGATGACTTTATTCCAGGAATGTAAGGATAGTTTAATAAGAATCATTTCGTTATCTCAATAGATGAAGAAAAGACATTAATAAAATATCATAGCAACTCACAACTTTAAAAAAATCTTAGTAAACAAGAAATAGATAAGAACTTTGTTAACTTGATAAAGAGTATCTACAAAAAAATCCACACCATTTCTTGAAACTTAGGCACATGACAAAGATAACCACTTTAGCCAAAAATGTACCACAGATCAAACCCTGAGCAGCAAAAAATGGGAAAAATAAATTGAGGCATGAAGATTGGAAAAGAAGAAACAAAACTGTTATCATGCAACTGCTTTAAGATCAATATAAACATTAATTGCAATTTCATATTCAAACAACAATAAAATTTAAAAGAAAAAAAGCCACTGTTTACAATACCAACAAAACCTATAAGGTACCTGGCGGGAAAAATGTACAAGATTACAATTTTATTATAGGAAAAGGATACAAATCAGAACCAGTCAAATGGAGAGACACAACAGGGTGAGGTTTGGGAGGATCCCAAACCAGAAGTTTCCATTGTCCTTTCCCTTTGGAGTCAGAACACATTACTCATCCAGTATATCTATGTGTGACAGTATGCAGGGTATTGCCAACCACAGAGGCTCACCTAAGCTTCAGTGTCTATAGTTTTTATTAGAGTTTCATTAAATAAGCATGATTGATCAAATCATTGGCCATATGACTCAACCACCAGCACCCCTACCCTCCTGGAGATTGGACTGATGTCACCTGGCTCAAAGCCCAATCCTCGAATCACATGGTTGGTCTTTCTGGCATAAACAGTCCCCATTCTGAGTCATCTCACTAGCATAAACTATCTACACACCCACCAGGAGTCGCCTTGTTAGCACAAACTATCAGGGTACACCATGAATAACACAGACCTACCACTCAGGAGACTCAACAATTGCGCGGCTACCTCCCAGGAACTGGGGACAAAGGCCAGCCAAACTGTTTATTACTCAATAACTGGCAAAAGACTAGCATTCCAAGCATGTGCCACTTGGTTGGCTGGGGTGTAATTATCTGGGTCTCCTAAAAGGGGTAAGGAAATGACAAACTTCTCAGGTTTAAAATTGGCCAGTGAACATATAAAAAGATGATCAACTATGCTAGTAATGAGAAAAGTGCATATGGAGACCTCAGTGAGATGCCTTTTAAAACCACAAGATGGTCAAAAAGCAAGAATGAAAATACTTAGTGTTGGAAAGCCTATGCATCAATAGACACTCATACATGGCTGGTGACAGAGTGAATAGACACTCATACATGGCTGGTGACAGAGTGAGGTGGTACAAAAGCAATTTGGCTTCTTCCCTCTAGGTAAAAATTCATCTACCTTACAGCACAAAAATTCCATGACTAGGTATACACTCTAGACTAGACAAGTTTGGCACGAATTTAACAATTCATGGATCTGGGTGGTTGGTATACACGTGATCATTTTGCTCTTCTTTCGACTTTTCCCTATGCTTAAAGTCCTTCAGTATAAAAAGCTGGTACATATAATACCTCAATGCCTAGTACAGAACCCAAATCTCAGTCCACCTGAGACTTCCTTACGTTCCAATCCCACAAACCTCTCCCACGGGTACTCATATGCTCCCACCCCGCACTTCGCTCTGGCACCCATTCACAGCTCCCCAGACACCTATTTTCATACGGATCATAACATGGGCCCCTCGGATGCTCAAACTTGGCCCACAGGAAGCATAAATGACTAACTCCCAATCCCGATCCTCACCGACCACACCCAGAAGGGCCCCTCGGTCAGTCGCTCTCCCAATGCCTCTCTCCACGGCCTGGGGCGCCTTCCGGAGCCGACCTGTCACTGCAAACAGGAATGGTCGGTCTCTCGTTTCTTCCTCAACCCACTCCCCTAACACTGATGCCGGCCCAAGCCGCCCCCAACAACTACGAAGCCTCCTTAAACAACAACCCCTGACGACCACCCACCACAAACCACATCTCAAGTCAAGAATTCCCACGGAGGGGGATGCTTAACGCCGCTCGCCGAAATCTAACGTAACCTCAAACACGAATCCTGTCACCTTTCGCCCGGAGGAGTCAAGCTTCGCTACGCCACTTCCGCTTCCGCTCACCTGGTTGGTGGGCCCGAGTCCCCGGCTATTACGCAGACTCAGTAGCATATTGGAAGTGAGCGATCTGTGTACGGACACGGATTCTGGTGCCCCGTGGAATTATCGCTGGGCAATATGGCCGCGCCAATTTCACTACGTTCTGCTGGGGGCGGCCATTTTGCACCATGCGCCGCCATCTTGGATTGTGCGCCGTACGGAGAGCGAGATGGCCACTCTAGCCGACCGATTCGGCCGACCAGGCCGAAAAGGCGCACATTCAACAGATGCTTTCTCTTCTTTTCGAGCCTTCTCATCTCCGGTTCTTCTACCTCCGCAGCGGCTGTCAGCACCATCGCGCATGCTTAGTAGCATTTCAGCCGTCGCGCCTGCAATCTTCCGACCTGTCCCTAGAGCTAAACCAATCACAGGCCAGTCCTGAGCAGAAAATGGCCGCGCCCGCTCTGTCTCGGGGCTCTTTTCAAGCCGCGTGAAAGACGCGGCCATATCGGAAAGGTTTGAAGTTTGGGTCCGTACAGTAAAGAACAGGCTTCCGGGACAGAGAATTGGGGAGCGTTCACCGTAAGGACGCCAGTAATACATTGGAGAAAATGGGGATTAGGAGCTTAGAACTGGATCTGGAGGAGCAGAGGTGGTACGAGGCGAGCGCCGTGGATGTGCGCTTCGTGATGAGAGACCGTGAGCGGTTAAGGACCGCGACAGAAATGGTTGTGGAGGAGACACTGGCAACCACAGTCCACGCCAAAAGAATATTATTTGTATCTCGTGTTATAAGATAAACCCGAGATACATTAAAGAAGGATCTTGTGTATCTTGAATAGTCACAACCCACCCAGTCATTTGTTTTTGTGAATACTGGGATACAGGGGTCAACTTACTTTCTTCCTCCGTATAGATAATTATCCCAGCAGCATTATTTAAAATCGATCTCTTACCCACTGCTTGGTAGTGTCATCTTTATCATAAATAAAGTGTCCATATCTGTATGGCTCTGATTTAGGACGTTGTTCCGTTCCATTGGTCTATTATTTATCTCTGGGCCAATACTACTCTGTTTTAACTATGGGAGCTTTCTAAGTCATAAAATCTGACAAAGCAAAGCCTCCTACCATATTTTTTTCTACAAGAGTATCTTTGTTCTTCTGGCCCTTTATATTTTCAAATAAAATTTTAACTCACGTTGTCAACTTCCACCAAAAAATAGTGGCTGGGATTTGTAATGGGACTGCATTGAATCTATAAATCGTTTGAGTGAGGACATCTTTACAATATGAAGTCTTAAAATCCATAACATACACCATGTATCACTCCATTTATTTGGTTCTTCTTTAATGTCTCTGAAAAAGTTTATGTTTATAAGTCTTATAGAAGTCTTGTACATTTTTATTAGATTCATTTCATGACCTGACATTTTTAATGCTCTTGTAAATGGTATTTTATGATTTCATTGTTTAACTCTTTGTTGATGGTATATAGAAATACAGTTGACATATATTGATATGATACCAAGCAAACTTGATTACCTGTTTTTATTAATTCTAATAGTTTTTGTGTAGATTACTGTATTGTAAATTTTTAAAACTTCATATTTTCCCGATGCCTCAACATCCCCACAAACAGGCTCTGAGTACACCCACCAGGCAACCAGGTGCACTAGTGTAGTAAGGTTGACACCCTGCCACAAGTTCCACTTCCTACCCTCCCATATTTGTGACCTAGTGTCATTCAAACCACCAGTGAAATCTCTTTGAGTCTTTTCTTGTGTACTCCACCCTGACTCCTCAATAAGGGCACTTGCTCCTGGGTCCTTACTCTCACCCCACCTACTTGGTTAAGTCTGATCCCTTGGCAGTCTCTCCTATTTGACGTCCTCTGGCATGCTGAGAGGTCTCTCAAGTACTTGTGAGTATAATAAACTTTTTTTTTCCTTCACCTCTCCTGTGTCCCTTCTTGTGGCCACACCTGGCTGACCATCACCTAAAAGAACACAAAACAATTATTCTATATATTTACATAAAAAGTCATATCATCCTTAAATAGTGAGTTTTCCCCATCTTTTTCAATTTTTAAACCTTTATTTTTCTACCTATTGTGCTGGGTGTGACCTCCAGTCCTGTGTTGAAAGGAAGTGATGCAGCATTCTTTTCTTCTTCCTGATTTCAAAGTTTCTCCTTTAAGTATGACATTTACCAAAGATGTTTGTAAATTCCCTTTACAAAATTAAATCATGCCTATGTGATTAAGCCTCCATAAAAAATCCATAAACTACAGAGAGCTTCCGGGTTGGTGAACACATCCGTGTGCTAGGTGCACTCCAACTCCACTTGGACAGAAGCTCTGGCATTCAGGACCCTTCTGGACCTCACCCTTAGGCCAGACCTAAGCTGATGATGAGGCATTCACTTAGCCTCTGTGGGAGATCAAAATTGGCCACCCTGAAATATGTCTCTTTGCCTTGATTATTTTCTATTTTCTGTCACGGATATTTGACCTCCCCCAAACTGCCTAAAGAATTTAAGATAGAAGACCTGTTTCAGGAAGGAGCCACTATCATATGATGGCTGTACTATAATGTAAAATAGATGTTACAATAGGAAAGGCATCAAGCCCCTCTTTTTTTTTTTTTTGTGAGGAAGATCACAAAAAGATTAGATGTTAGATTAGCTAACATCCATGCTAATCCTCCTCTTTTTTGCTAAGGAAGACCGGCTCTGAGCTAACATCTATTGTCAATCCTCCTCCTTTTTTTATTTTCCCCAAAGCCCCAGTAGATAGTTGTGTGTCATAGTTGGAAATCCTTCTAGTTGCTGTATGTGGGACACGGTCTCAGCATGGCCAGAGAAGCGGTGCGTTGGTGCACACCCAGGATCCGAACCAGGGCTGCCAGTAGCGGAGCACGCGCACTTAACCCCTAAGCCACGGGGCCGGCCTCAAGCCCCTCTTATCAAAAATTCTGTCTCTCCCCGGCCATATTCTCTAGGTGGCCCTGAAAAGAGTTGCCAGACAAACATTTACATTTATGAGGGAAATCTCCATTTGTAAAGGTATCTCCCTCTCTGTACTGGGAAGAGGGGGGATGACCTCAACTCTAGAAACGTATCAATGTGGAAGGTAAGGCCTTAAATCTGCATAATAACTTTACTTTTGTTTACTGTGCTTTTCTGGTAATCTCCCATAACTGACTCTCCCCACCCCCAACATCCTCCTTTGTCTTTAGTTGAAGATAGTATTTAAAATAAGAATCGCTGCTATTGTGTTGAGAAACTCAGTTTCCCTGGTTTCTCCCATGTATACATGTTATTAAACTTGGTATTATTTTCTCCTGCTAAGCTGTCTTTTACTTATTTGGCCAGCCATAAGAAGCTTAAGGGAAAGGGCGGAGGGAGATTCTCCCTCTTCCCCAACACCTCATTACTCTTTTGAGAATGCAGAGAAATCTTGGCTGTTTTAGAGGAGTTTTTGAGGTCCAAACAGCAAAAAACATATTCCCTGGGCAAGGAAAAGGGGATCCAGTAGGGAAGACTCAGAGGATGCCTCTGGCAAAGGGGGAATCTAAAGAAATGAAATTAGCTCAGTGGAAAGTGCTCCAGGGCTGTCTCTGTGTAGGGATCTTGACCATAGAAGGGGAGGGGAGGGATGTTTACTGGAAATGGATAAATAGGGCTTCTGGGATGTTCCATCTCTTGATCTAAATGGTATTACACGGTTGTTCACACATAGGCGTTGCCATTTTATGTTAAACTAATGTATGTCTGTATGTGTGTGATTGTGTTTAATATACTTTTCTGTATGGTATAGTTTATGATATGAATGTTTAAATAATTGCACATACTCTGTCTTTACACAGCTAACAATTGGATAGAATGAATGGCTTTTCAGTTATAGGTACCTATTACCTTCACTCCTCTCCTACTCCGTACCCCTTACTCTCTTTCTCTTTTTTCTCAATACTATTTGAGTCTTCAGTGGTCAGTTGAGCAGTTAGTGCGTCTATGAATATTTCATATAACCCAATAGCTTAAACATCCCAAAAGAGAGGATTATGCTAAGCCAGGCCCAAATGCCTGGTCCAGGAGCCAAGAAACTCATACGAAAAGGGCACTATCCTAGATTTACCATTTTTTTCCTCCTT
This sequence comes from Diceros bicornis minor, assembly GCF_020826845.1. Taxonomy (NCBI): domain Eukaryota; kingdom Metazoa; phylum Chordata; class Mammalia; order Perissodactyla; family Rhinocerotidae; genus Diceros; species Diceros bicornis. Next base: position 27,970,184 of record NC_080773.1, read on the forward strand.
CCGTTTTACCTGCTGGGTCTTGAGTGATGAGCTCAATTGTTTTAGTCTTTTTACAGAGGCATTAGAGGACTTCAGTCTTCAATTTGATCAACCTAAAGGACTGTGATTTTCCAGTCCCAAGACCTAGTAACCATGTGGAAGTTTACGCAGTAGGGCCTGATTCTGAACCTGGTCATATGAGTTTTAAATATAATGAAGCCTCTGTTGCTGCCTTATATGGTATCTTTGGCTTTGTGCTACTCTTGGCTTCAGGAAGTTACTACTGTAGCTTTCTTGCCTAAAACTTTCATTAAAGCCAGGTTTCTCTTTTTCAGCTTGCTGGTGTTCTTCAGTACCTGGGCCTCATTCTTTTCCAAATACCATACTCTCAAAGAACTGGCATCATGAAGATGTGGCTTGTAGGAGAATATCTTTTATTATTAGGAGATTCAAATTGAGGTATTTGGGGGTGAAGGATCATGATGTCTGCAATTTACTTTCAAATAGTTCAGTCAAAAGAAGTAAACTGTAGGGGCCGGCCCGGTGGCGCAAGCGGTTAAGTGCACGCGCTCCGCTGCGGCGGCCCGGGGTTCGCTGGTTCGGATCCCGGGCATGCACCGACGCACTGCTTGGTAAGCCATGCTGTGGCGGCGTCCCATATAAAGTGGAGGAAGATAGGCACCGATGTTAGCCCAGGGCCGTCTTCCTCAGCAAAAAAGGAGGAGGATTGGCGGATGTTAGCTCAGGGCTGATCTCCTCACAAAAAAAAAAAAAAAAAAAAAAAAAAAAAAAAAAGAAGTAAACTGCATTAGAGGATAGAGGGAGATGGATGGATAGTCAGTAGAAGATATATATATAGATAAAGCAAATATAGCAAAATTCAACATTTATTGAATCTGTGTGATGTATATAAGAGTGTCCACTGTACTGTTCTTTGAGTTTTTATATATGTCTGAAATTTTTTGTAATAAAACCTTGGGAAAAATTACTAGTGACTGATTTTGCATATGTAACTGATTCTTAGGTTGCTTGTTCACTGTGTGGCAGGAACCTGGAGAAGAAAATAGAGGTTCTGTCCACCATATCTCAGATCACTGGCAGAAATCTTAGCAATCATCTCACAGGAACCCATCATATACCTATCTCTGGGAGGAAACAGGGTTTCTCTTTAGTTTACTGGGATTAAAACCTATGGGGAATGTAATGAGTTGATGCTGTTTGGAGTTTGTTGAGCTTCTTGGATGTGTAGATTAATTGTTTTCATCAAATTTGGAAGTTTTAGGTCATTATTTCTTCAAATATTCTTTCTGCCCCTATTCTCTCTCCTCTCCTTCTAGGACTTCCATTATGCATATGTGGGTATGCATGAGGGAGTACCATAGATCTCTGAGGATCTGTTCACTTTTTCTTTTTCACTTTTTTCTGCTTTACTTTTTCCTGTTTCTCAAACTGGATAATCTTTATTGACCTATCTTCATGTTTGCTTATTCTGTCTTCTGCCAGCTCAAATCTGCTGTTGAGCCCCTCTAGTAAATTCTTTTTTATCATTTCTATCTCTTTGTTGATATCTTCTATTTGGTGAAACATTGTTATCACACTTTCCTTTAGTTCTTTAGGGATGGTTTATTTAGTTCCTTGAACATATTTGTAATAGCTGATTTAATGTCTTTATGTAAATCTGACATACAAGACCCCTCAGGGGCAGTTTCTAGGGACTACTTTTCTCCCTGTGTATGGGCCATACTTTTCTGATTCTTTGTATCACAAATTTTTGTTGAAGCTAGACATTTTAGATAATATAATGTTGCTAATTTGGAGATCAGATCCCCCCTTTCTTCAGGGTTTGTTGCTGTTGTGGTTGCAGTTTATTTGTTTAGTGACATTCCTGGGATAATTCTGTAAAGTCTGTTTTCCCTGTAGTGTGCAGTCACTGAAGTCTCTGCTTGGTTAGCTAATGATTGATCCGAGATTTCCTTAGTTGCCTTGAGTCAGTAAGTCTTCCACCCTTTGCCGAGGGTCCTTTGTGTGTGTTGCAGCTCTACTTCAATGCTCAGGCAGTTTACAAGTCTGCCTTAGCCTTCTCTTCCTGCTGCAGCATTTCCAGGTCAGTCAGAGGAGAATTATTGGTGCTCTTCAGGTCTTCCTGCACATGTACATATCCCTGTGTATGTGTGTGGCCTTCTAGATCCTCAGGAATGTGTCAGAGTGTTTAATAGTTCATTGTGAACATCTTATTCTTCAGATATTCTTTTTAAAAATTTTGGCTGGGCTATTGTTTACCTCAATTCACATTGCAGCCTTAAGCTACTGCAGTGTTAAATAATTAAAACTGATCATATTTGACAAATGCTTTTCATGGCGACTATTCTTGTGAGGCTGCTGTTTTTCCAAGGCTAGGGCAGAGCTGGGGAGAGGGGGAGGGGAGTAAACAAAGTTAAAACTCAACAAACCCCACTGTTTTTACTGAGGTTCAAAATTTTTTCTTGACTAAATGCTCTTCAGATTGTTGTAAGCCTCTGGTTAATTTCTGGAGTTGTAAAAAAAGTTGACTTTAGTAATTTTTCAAGTATTTATGTTGCTTTTATGGAAGAGTGGATTTACACACACCTTCACTTTGCTTTTTTGGAAGTCTTGCCTCATCACCTCATTTACTTTTGCACAATAATCTACTAGGATACAATTTATTAATTTTATAGGCAAATACCTAAATCTTATAATAATTAAACTGTTTCCCATGGGTTATAATTGTTGTTGACACACAAAGCCACCACTGCTTATCAATATACAATCCTGCAGCCAATTTAATGATTGCCCTAATAAACCATTAAAAATTCTGATATGTCCCCAAATTATTTCTGTCCAACTTCACTTCTATGCTTCATCAATTATTTCAAAGAAAAAAAAATCACAAAGCATCAAGAAAATATTGACAGTTATGCAGTATTGTATTTACTTGTTTGTTTGTCTGCCTTCTGAGTGAAGCTGAAAGCTCTATATGCTAAGGCAACATCCTACAAATTTTTCATCATCAGTATCTTGGGTGTAGGTCTGTCATGTTCTAGACATATATCCTTATTTGAATAAGTGAATCACCAGATTCTTTGAAGAAAAGAGAGACTGTTGTGAATTGGCCACTAGTGATTTGGAATATTTTTTCACCATTTAAGAGCAGAATCTTGGCGCTTGGGGATCTTGAAGCAACAATATCAGGGGGCTGAGGGTGGGATAACAGGCTGCCAGAAAGGTGGTAGTGTGCTGCAGCCAGAGGTGAGATTTGAAAAAAAAATGGTATTATAAATTGTAAGGATAGAATTGGTGAAGTAAAACAAAGTGAAGGTGCTTGCTAGAAGTAGGATGGTTTGAGTGGCTTTTGCCTCAGGGGAGAATCTATGGGAGTTTCTGAGGGTGTGAATATGCCTCACTCTCTAGTGGTGTCTATGTAGGAGGAGTGCCATGTAAACACTGGCCCCAATCGTGAGTCCCATGAACACAACATCTGGGAAAATCATTAGACTTGTGTATTTTGCAGCACTAGATGTTTCAGGATTTTTAGAAGAACACAGTCTATCATCCCGTATCTTGGTAGAACTGTGAATATGCTGAAGAGCCTCTAAATTTCTAGGAACAAAGATGTTTATCAGCAGGTTGGAGATCCAACATAGAAAGCAGGAAGAACCGATGTTCTTCCAAGCTCTGTCTTTGAGCCCCACGCACCCACTGGTTCTGGGGCTGATGGTAACTGCCTTAAAACTGCTCAAGAGGCAAGTGGTGCAGAGAGAAAGGCCTCGGGCCATTCTATGGATATAATAGACAAGTTTACACCCAGTGTTACCCAGGTTGTGTGTCACTCCCCAGATAAATATCATCTGGGGGATCCCCTTGAAGAGAAGAACCAAGAAGTTGGCCATGGCCATGTTGGTGAGAATCACGTGTATGGGCCTCAGTGCATGGCCAGTGCACGATGTGGAAGCATAGGTTGAGAGAAGAAAGGTATTCCCCAGGACCCCAATCCCAGTCTGGACCAGGAAAAGTAGCCTCAGGATCAAGTCAGCGAAAGTCATTCTCATGAGATCATGGGAAGAAGCAGTTCAGAAAAGAGCCTGAAGGTCATGAAGTTAGAACTCACTGTGACAGCACCAGTCACAGATTTGCTCCAATATCCCAGTTATGATAGGGACTCTTGGGCCTTCAGTAACTCCCCTTTCTGAGGACATAAATTACATTTCTGGCAGGGGGGGACTCCACACCAGTGAGCTCAGAATTGCCACTCAGAGTAGCCATCCTGGTATGTTTCTGTTTATGCTCATGCAGCCATGAAAGATGGTTCATTATTTAGTCCATTTCCAAAATCCTTTGGTATACATGTCCAGGACATAAGCTCCAAGGTAAAGCCTTATCTTTCATTTCAAAACCTTTTCTTAAACATCTGTTGTCAGTCTTCAGATATACAAAGACTAATAGACCTGGATCATTGTTTCTAAGGGCTCCAAGCCTAGTGTAGGCGACACATATAGAAAATATGATATGAATAAAATATAAATCATGCCAGGAATTAAGGATATAAATGGTATTGTGGAAAAATGTATCAAGGATCCCGGCAGTTAGTGGTTTTGTGATAATACATAGAAATTTTTATTTTTAATAATGAGTAAACTGTTCTACCAAATTATTAAAGTGTGTATACCATAAGGAACAAAATAACTCATTAATATATAGAGGAAAAAAGTTAATCTGTGTCCCCTCTCTCATTTCTAGTCTTACTCCTCTTCCCTGAGATAACCAAATATCTCAGCTGTGCATTCTTCCCCAATTTTCTTCCTGTTCTTTCAAAGTGCGTATATGTGTGTTTTAGCAATGAGTAATAAATATAGGATTGTTTTAGCAATGAGTAATAAATATAGGATTAAATGTGCTGCTTATGCTTAGAAACATAAAGCATTCTTCCTCATAAAACATGGGCCAAAGAAAAAATCACACAGCAAACACGGCATTAGAAAATAAAATACCATGGCCATGTGAGACATATACCAAGAATGCAAGGGCAGGAATTTTATTAATAAAATTCACCACATATATCGTGGTATTATCAAGTTCACTTGATATATCTAAAGAGAAAATTCATCTAACTATTACCATTGATGCTTAAAAAAAGCCTTTGACAAAAATCAACATGATTTTTTAAAAACCACTCAAGGATATAGGAATTTATGAATACTTCCTTAGCATGATTATATATTTTCATATTAGCACTTTACTTAAGGGGAAATATTGCAGGAACAAGCAAGGAGGACCACTATTTCAATTAACAATATTGTCCTCTAAGTATGAGTCGATGTAATTATACAAGAGAAAATAAATAAGCATAGAACTTTAAAAGGAAGTAAAATTATATTTGCAGATGATATGATGGTATAGCAAAAAATCCTTAGAGAATCCATGTTAGAACTAACTCAATTAATAAAAAAACTTAGAAAGGTAGCAAGCTATAAAATTAACATACAAAATCATATACACAACTATAATCAGTTAGAATACATAATGGAAGAGAAAATCCTATTTACAAAACCAACCAAAAGTTATAAGTTTTAGGAATAAACTTAAGAAAAACATAGAAAAGTTTGATGAGGAACAATTTTAAATACTCCAGTAGGATATCAAAGTGGACCCAATCAAGTGGAAGGACATTCCTTGCTCTTCGGTAGGATATCCAAACATTATAAAGACATCAGTTTCCCATAAGATAATTGAAAAATTTAAAGGACTAAGTAAAAATAACAACACACTTTTTTTTCTGGAACCAGAGGAGTTGATTCTAAAAATTATATGGAAAGTAACATGCAAGATTAGGTAGGAAAAGCATAAAAATGCTATGAGCTACAGAGTAGTTCTACCAGATATTAAAACACACTTCCAAGTCTCTATAATTAAAACAGTGTTGTACTTGCAAAGAGACAAACAGAGCAGTGGAACAGATGAGAGTAGAAAGACACTCAAATCTTTTTATTTTTTTATTTATTTTTTATTTTATTTTATTTATTTTATTTTATTTTATTTATTTATTTTTATTGGTTTATAACATTGTAAAAATTTCAGGTGTACATCATTGTACTTCTATTTCTGCATGGACTACATCATGTTCACCACCAAAATACTAATTACAACCCATCACCACACACATGTACCGAATTATCCCTTTCACCCTCCTCCCTCCCCCCTTCCCCTCTGGTAACCACCAATCCAATCTCTGTCCCTATGTGTTTGTTTATTGTTGCTATTATCTACTACTTAATGAAGGAAATCATACGGTATTTGACCTTCTCCCTCTGACTTATTTCACTTTGCATTATACCCTCAATGTCCGTCCATGTTGTCACAAATGCCTGGATTTCATCGTTTCTTATGGCTGAGTAGTATTCCATTGTGTATATATACCACATCTTCTTTATCCATTCGTCCCTTGATGGGCACTTAGGTTGCTTCCAAGTCTTGGCTATTGTGAATAATGCTGCAATGAACACAGGGGTGCATGTACCTTTGCAAATTGGTGTTTTCAAGTTCTTTGGATAAATACCCAGCAGTGGAATAGCTGGATCATATGGTAGTTCTATCCTTGATTTTTTGAGGAATCTCCATACTGTTTTCCATAGTGGCTGCACCAGTTTGCACTCCCACCAGCAGTGTATGAGAGTTCCCTTTTCTCCACATCCTCTCCAACACATATTGTTTCCTGTCTTGTTAATTATAGCCATTCTGACGGGCGTGAGGTGATATCTCATTGTAGTTTTAATTTGCATTTCCCTGATAGTGATTTTGAACATCTTTTCATGTGTCTGTTGGCCATCTGTATATCTTCTTTGGAGAAATGTCTGTTCAGGTCTTTTGCCCATTTTTTAATTGGGTTGTTAGTTTTTTTGTTGTTGAGATGCATGAGTTCTTTATATGTTTTGGAGATTAAGCCCTTATCAGATGTATGGTTTGCAAATATCTTCTCCCAATTGTTAGGTTGTCTTTTCGTTTTGTTGATGGTTTCCTTTGCTGTGCAGAAGCTTTTTAGTTTGATGTAGTCCCATTTGTTTATTTTTTCTATTGTTTCTCTTGCCCGGTCAGATGTGGTGTTTGAAAAGATGTTGCTAAGACCGATGTCGAAGAGCGTACTGCCTATGTTTTCTTCTAGAATTTTCATAGTTTCAGGTCTTACATTCAAGTCTTTAATCCATTTGGAGTTAATTTTTGTGCATGGTGTAAGGTAAGGGTCTACTTTCATTTTTTTGCATGTGGCTATCCAGTTTTCCCAACACCATTTGTTGAAGAGACTTTCTTTTCCCCATTGTATGTTCTTGGCTCCTTTGTCAAAGATTAGCTGTCCATAGATGTGTGGGTTTATTTCTGGGCTTTCGATTCTATTCCATTGATCTGTGTGTCTGTTTTTGTGCCAGTACCATGCTGTTTTGGTTACTATAGCTTTGTAGTATATTTTGAAATCAGGGAGTGTGATACCTCCAGCTTTGTTCTTTTTTCTCAGGATTCCTTTAGCTATTCGGGGTCTTTTGTTGTTCCATATAAATTTTAGGATTCTTTGTTCTATTTCTGTGAAAAATGTTGTTGGAACTTTGATAGGGATTGCATTGAATCTATAGATGGCTTTAGGAAGTATGGACATCTTAACTATGTTAATTCTTCCAATCCAAGAGCACGGAATATCTTTCCATTTCTTTGTGTCTTCTTCAATTTCTTTCAGCAATGTTTTATAGTTTTTGGTGTACAGCTCTTTCACCTCTTTGGTTAAGTTTATTCCTAGGTATTTTATTCTTTTTGTTGCAATTGTAAATGGGATGGTATTCTTAATTTCTCTTTCTGCTACTTCGTTGTTAGTGTACAGAAATGCAACTGATTTTTGTATGTTGATTTTGTATCCTGCAACTTTACCATATTCGTTTATTACTTCTAACAGTTTTCTGGTGGATTCTTTAGGGTTTTCTATATATAAAATCATGTCATCTGCAAATAGTGACAGTTTCACTTCTTCCTTTCCAATTTGGATCCCTTTTATTTCTTTCTCTTGCCTGATTGCTCTGGCTAGGACTTCCAATACTATGTTAAATAGGAGTGGTGACAGTGGGCATCCTTGTCTGGTTCCTGTTCTTGGAGGCATAGCTTTCAGTTTTTCACCATTGAGGATGATATTAGCTGTGGGTTTCTCATATATGGTCTTTATTATGTTGAGGTACTTTCCTTCTATACCCATTTTATTCAGAGTTTTTATCATAAATGGATGCTGTATCTTGTCAAATGCTTTCTCTGCATCTATTGAGATGATCATGTGATTTTTGTTCTTCATTTTATTAATGTGGTGTATTACGTTGATTGATTTGTGAATGTTAAACCATCCCTGTATACCTGGAATAAATCCCACTTGATCATGGTGTATAATCTTTTTAATGTATTGTTGTATGCGATTTGTTAGTACTTTGTTGAGGATTTTCGCATCAATGTTCATCAGTGATATTGGCCTGTAATTTTCTTTTTTTGTGTGTTGTCCTTGTCTGGTTTTGGTATCAGGGTAATGTCAGCTTCGTAGAATGAGTTAGGGAGCTTCCCACCCTCCTCAATTTTTGGAAGAGTTTGAGAAGGATAGGTATTAAGTCTTCTTTGAACGTTTGGTAGAATTCAGCAGGGGAGCCGTCTGGTCCTGGACTTTTATTTTTGGGGAGGTTTTTGATTACTGTTTCGATCTCCTTACTGGTGATTGGTTTATTCAAATTCTCTACTTCTTCTTGATCCAGTTTTGGAAGGTTGTATGATTCTAAGAATTTATCCATTTCTTCCAGATTGTCGAATTTGTTGGCATATAGCTTTTCATAGTATTCTCTTATAATCTTTTGTATTTCTGAGGTGTCTGTTGTAACCTCTCCTCTTTCATTTCTGATTTTACTTATTTGTGCCTTCTCTCTTTTTTTCTTGGTGAGTCTAGCTAAAGGTTTGTCTATTTTGTTGATCTTTTCAAAGAACCAGCTCTTGGTTTTATTAATTTTTTCTATTGTTTTTTTAGTCTCTATTTCATTTATTTCTGCTCTGATTTTTATTATTTCCCTTCTTCTACTGATTTTGGGCTTTGTTTGTTCTTCTTTTTCCAGTTCCTTTAGGTGCATTGTTAGATTGTTTATTTGAGATTTTTCTTGTTTGTTGAGATAGGCCTGTATCGCTGTAAACTTCCCTCTTAGAACCGCTTTTGCTGTATCCCATAAATTCTGGCATGTCGTATTTTCATTTTCATTTGTCTCCAGGTATTTTTTGATTTCTTCTTTGATTTCTTCGTTAACCCAGTTGTTGTTCAGTAGCATTTTGTTTAATCTCCATGTATTTGTGGCTTTTCTGATTTTCTTCCCATAGCTGATTTCTAGTTTCATACCGTTGTGGTCAGAAAAGATGGTTGGTATTATTTCAATCTTCTTAAATTTATGGAGACTTGTTTTGTGGCCTAATATGTGATCAATCCTGGAGAATGTCCCATGTGCGTTTGAAAAGAACGTGTATTCTTCGGGTTTTGGATGGAATGCTCTGTATATATCTACTAGGTCCATCTGTTCTAGTGTGTCGTTTAAGGCCAATGTTTCCTTATTGATCTTCTGTTTGGATGATCTATCCGTTGGTGTAAGTGGAGTGTTAAAGTCCCCTACTATTATTGTGTTACTGTCTATTTCTGTTTTTATGTCTGTTAATAATTGCTTTATATATTTAGGTGCACCTACATTGGGTGCATAGATATTTACAAGTGTTATATCCTCTTGTTGGATTGTTCCCTTGATCATTATGTAATGCCCTTCTTTGTCTCTTTTTACAGTTTTTGTTTTAAAGTCTATTTTGTCTGATATGAGTACTGCTACCCCAGCTTTCTTTTCATTGCCATTTGCGTGGAGTATCTTTTTCCATCCCTTCACTTTCAGTTTGTGAGTGTCTTTAGGTCTGAAGTGTGTCTCTTGTATGCAGCATATATATGGGTCTTGTTTTTTTATCCAGTCAGCCACCCTATGCCTTTTAATTGGAGCATTTAGTCCATTGACGTTTAAAGTAGCTATTGATAAGTATGTACTTACTGCCATTTTTTAACTTTTTTTTTTCCTCAGTGTTTTAGTAGTCCTTCTCTGTTCCTTACTTCTTCTATACAGAATTGATGGTCACTTTAGTTTGACCTCTGTCTGAAAGCTGTACTCTTTAACTCCCCTCCTCCCTCCTTTTATGTTTTTGATATCATATCTAACCTCTTTTTTGTACATTTGTATCCATTACGTTCTAATCATGGAAATAAATAATTTTTCCTATTTATGGTCTTCTCTTTTCCCCTTAAATCAGTCCCTTTAACATTTCTTGTAGCACTGGTTTCTTGGTGACAAACTCCTGTAATTTTTGCTTATCTGGGAAAATTTTGATCTCTCCTTCCATTTTGAATGATAACCTTGCTGGGTAGAGTATTCTTGGCTGTAAGTTTTTTCCTTTTAGCACTTTAAATATATCGTGCCATTCTCTTCTAGTCTGTAAGGTTTCTGCTGAGAAGTCAGCTGATAGCCTTATGGGGTTTCCTTTATATGTAACTTGACATTCTCTTGCGGCTTTTAGGATTCTCTCTTTAATTCTGGACATTTTGATTATGATGTGTCTTGGTGTGGGCCTCTTTGGGTTTATCTTGTTTGGGGCTCTCTGTGCTTCCTGTACCTGGATGTCTGTTTCCTTCCTTAGGTTTGGGAAGTTTTCATCTATTATTTCTTGAAATAGATTCTCTGCCCCCTTGTCTCGCTCTTCTCCTTCTGGGACACCTATAACACGGATGTTAGTGCGCTTGATGTTGTCCCAGAGGTCCCTTAGACTGTCCTCACTGTTTTTAATTCTTTTCTCTTTTACCTGTTCAGCTTGGGTAATTTCTTCTAGTCTTTCTTCTAGCTCACAGATCCGTTCTTCTGTATCCTCTACTCTGCTTTTGAGTCCCTCTAATGAATTTTTCATTTCCAGTATTGTATTTGTCATTTCTGATTGGTTCTTTTTTATATCTTCCATTTCTTTGTTGACATTCTCACTGAGTTCATCTATTCTTCTCCCCAGATCAGTGAGCATCCTTAACACTCTTAGTTTGAACTCTCTGTCAGGTAGGTTGCTCATTTCTGTTTCACTTTTCTGGGGTTTTGTCCTGTTCCCTTACTTGGAATGTATTCCTTTGCCTCCTCATTTTGCCTCTTTCCCTGTGCTTGTTTCTACGTATTAGGTAGGTCAGCTACGTCTCCTGCTCTTGGATAGGTGACCTTATGTAAGTGATGCCTTAGGAGGCTTCCAGTGTGCTTCCCTCAGTTCTCAATGTTCCAGGGGTGACCCCTTGTGGGCTACGTGTGTCCTTCTATTGTGGCCTGTTAGCTCTCCCTATAGGCGCCCAGGGAGGCTGAGTTATGCTCCTGGCCAGCTGTTGTTATGCTCAGCTGCTTGTAGTTGTTGTGGGCCCTTCCGTCTCTTTATCAGGTTTGGGGAGCCCCAGCACGGTTGGCTGTAAGTTCTAATACCACATTTGTGTTGCAGTATTTCTTTTAACTGAGTAGGCCCCCAGCATGGCAGGTTGTTAGGCTCAGGGCCTTACAATTGCTGTAAGCCTCTAGCCTATTAGGTCTCTTGTCAGCTCTCTGAGGATTGCAGCTGGGGGGGGCTGGCCTCAGGCACAGGAGCACCCAATTGTTTCAGGCTTTGGAAGGTGGGGCAAACCTCCTATGTGGGTCTTTGAGAAGCACAAGTCTTCTGCAGCTGACAAGCCCTGCCGCCCACAGGTCCACACCACTGCCAACACAGTCCTGCCCCGTGTGAGCGCCCCAAGCGGACCCAGTCTCTCCATGGTGGGAGCCCCACATACTCCGCCACCGCCCCACACTCTCCACCCGCTCCTTGTGCACACCCTGCCCCGCTCAAGTCGGCTCAGTTGCCAGGCTGCAGAGAATCCAGTCACCAATCTATGCAGGCCCACACGTTGCCTGAGGGCTTGTTGTTGGGTGGGGCCAGTCTCTAGGGTGGGCTGTCTGCCCTGGCTGAGCTGGATTAAATCGGTGCTCTAGTGGGTGGAGCAGACCCTGGGCTAGCAGGCCTCAGGGAGAACTCCAATGGCATCTGTGTCAGCACGCTCACACCAGGCCACAACAATGGCCGCCGCAAATGTCCCAGTCCCTGGAGAGGTCTCACCCCTCACCGAGATGCACTCAGGGCCTATTAGGTGAGTCTCTTGTCACCAAAGCACTGTGCACCTTTCTTTCTGGTGATTTTAGGATGCTTTCTGGAACGGGTGAGTTTGTGCGTGGGCCCTTTAAGAGCCAGTTTTAGTTTCTTTGTGAACCGGGTTTTCTGGGGGTCCTCCCCACTGCTTTAGTAGCAGGCACAGTCAGATATTATGCCGCTGGTCTCGATTTTGCTGGGTCCACAAAATGCCCACAGCGGGGGCGCTCCCTTGCTCAGGGGCCCACGCCTCCAGGGAGGGTGCGTACCTGTGAGCTGCTCCCCGCGGCAGTGAAGCTGGCGGCTTGTGAAGGTGGCGTTTTTCCTCTCTGGAAGGGGGTCTCTGCCTCTTCTACCCCAGTTAGGATTGTCTGTTGTTGCAGGAGTTCCTCTTATCCAGTTTTCAGTTCTGTCTCAGGGGTAATTTTTCCACGAGTAGTTGTAAATTGGCTGTGTCCGTGGGAGGAAGTGAGTTCAGAGTCTGCCTACGCCGCCATCTTGACTCTCTTTTTATCCACCCAAATCTTTTTAAACGAAACCCTCCATGTAAGTGTTAGAAGAAAACATGAGTGAATTCCTCTATGACCTGGCCATAGGGAAAGGCTTTCTAACTATGACTCAAAATCAAAAAAGGCAACAAAATATTGATAAAGTCAACTACATAAAAGTTAAAAAGAAAAAAAGTTTTCATGGCCAAAACATTGTAAGTAAAGTGAAAGAGAAAGGGCAGTTTCTGCTGCTGGTAATAGCTGAGCAAATCCCATTGAACCAACCCCCCTGCAAATAACAACCATAGTCTCTGGACAAAATATTTTTTTATTTTATTTTATTTTTGTGAGGAAGATCAGCCCTGAGCTAACATCTGATGCAATCCTCCTCTTTTTTGCTGAGGAAGATTAGCCCTGGGCTAACATCCGTGCCCATCTTCCTCTACTTTGCGTGGCTTTATAAGCGGTGCATCAGTGGGCGCCCCAGGTCCGAACTGGCGAACCTCAGGCCGTCGAAGCAGAGCGCACACACTTAACCACTGCACCATCGGGCTGGCCCCCAAAATATTTTTTTTAAATGACTATCTCTGGACCGATTTTTGGGACCCCTCTCCCTGGTCTAACAGGTGAATCTAACAAGCAAACTGCATAGGCTTTAAGTCAGTGCAATAAAATCCATGATGTACTGTCAAGCAGCCGTGCAGGTCACCTTCAGCTCATGTTAAAATGACCTTGCAACCCCCCACCTCATGACTGAAGACACCAGCTGGACAGACCCACAACACGACAAGATAAAGAAGTACCTCACTCTCACATTTCCCAGCTGCACTTCTTAGAGACTGAGGGACTAATTAACCTGACCCTGGTCCTTGCCTCCCTCCACACAGAGACAACATCAGCATCTCTGAACTTGTTTGATGTATAACCAAGGAACTCTTGTTTACGTTACCTTCAGTGTATAATCTAGAGAAAAACCAGATGTACTGTATCCTCCCCACTTTTTTTTTTTTACATACATGAAATCTAGTTGTAAGGTTTTTTTTCTCTTCCCCCCTGCACGTGTGCTGTTTTGTGAAAGAGATATAAGCTGCACTTAAACTCACACACCTTGGAGCAGTCCCACCAGAGCGCTCTGTTGATCTGTTTTCCTGGGGTTCGAATGCTGATTATTGAATGAACTCCTTCACTAATATCACCCAGACTCTTTATTTCAGTCAACATATCTAACAAGTTAGTTCACTAAAGAGTGAACAACAGCAGGCAGATCCTGAAGGGGAGTTGGCACTTGGAAGAAGTGTGGGTTTTCCATTGTTTTAAAAAGACTCTGTTCCTGAGGTCAGGCTGTAGTTGGCACCACACCAAATGCCTAAAGCCCAAATAGATCCTCATAGTCCATTGGTCTAAAGAACCAAAGGACAAAGTTCAGGATAACCACAGAGGCTGCAAAGTAAGAGGAAATCTGGGAAAAAGGAGAGCCGCAAAGGTGGTACCACAAATTTTAGATATAACCTCTACCCAAGTCTCTGGCTGACACCTGAATATGCATGCATGGGGCAGATGCCAAGCAGTCCATCTAAGCCTAAAATAAGTGAAATGAGATTTCAGAATAAGGAGTTTGAGTTTAGCCAAATTAACTGTCCGCTGAAAGAAAAATAATCTATACTCTTTAACGAAACATAAAATCGAGTCTCTACAATGTATCAGGATACAATCCAAAATTACTAAACATACAAAGAAACAAGAAAATGTAACCTATACTCAAGATAAAAAGTAATCAACGAAGACTAAAGCCAAGAAAACCCAGATTAGCAGACACTGATTTTATTTTATTTTATTTTTTTGTGAGGAAGATCAGCCCTGAGCTAACATCTGATGCCAATCCTCCTCTTTTTGCTGAGAAAGATTGGCCCTGAGCTAACCTCCATGCCCGTCTTCCTCTACTTTATATAGGACTCTGCCACAGCATGGCTCGACAAGCAGCTGGCCCCTGCAGACAATGATTTTAAAGCAGATTTTACAACTATAATCAAGGTAATACAGAAAAATAAATGAAGAGAAACAGTAACTATACAAGGAACCAAGTGAAAATTCTAGAAGTGAATAATGCAACATCCAAATTAAAAAAATCACTGAATATGACAGAAGAGTCATTGGACTTGAAAACCAATCAATAGAAATCAACCATTTGAAAGAGAGAGAAAAGACTAGGGGGGAAAATAGAGTGGTAAGCACCTTTAAGAAAATATTTTTAAAGTATAAAACACAAATAAATGGATTCTCCCCGAAGTAAAAAATTATAAAAACCAGATAAAATATTTAAAAACAACTATCTGAAGGAACCAGAAAGCATCCCAAAACAGACAGAGACTGGAGGAATGTTTACTTGATAAAATCTGCAATGATTTATGGCCTGAAACTATGGTAGCAGAGCCTATTTTGATGGCAGTGGAAGCTTTGTCAATGGCAGTGGGAAACAGCAGGCCTTAACATCTCAAAGTGCCAGAGAACAGAATTCAGGGATAGAAAAAAGCTGGGAATTTAAAGGGAAAGTCTTGAAAGTGGGGGAATTGGAGAAGGAATAAACATCCAAATCTAAATATGAATTCCTCCTCAACTCCTGACTGACACCAAAACTACACAGGCACAGCGGGGATCCCAGAGGGCCTGAGGAACTTTTCTGCACATTCTAAATTATTTCTAAATAAAAAGATTTTTTTTAATGTTTAAAGTTGAATGATATTGAAAATACTACATTTCTAAGCCTCAGAGTTTCCATTAGAGCTATCTTTAGAGGTAAATTTATATTCTAAATGTTGGTATAAGAAGAAAACTAAGACTGAACATAAAATACCAATCATTTAATTTATGTAATAAAACAAATACTCTTCCCCCAGAAAGAACTAAAAATGGCACTTTTAATTACTACATTTCTGGCATAGGAGAGGCATATCTGTCAGGTCTCTTGTAAATATCGTTTTCTTTTCAAATTATTTGTCATTTATCCACATTTTCTCCTCTAAGTGAATTTTAGGATCAGTTTAAGTTTTGGTTTAAATTTCTCTAAATCTACAAATTAGTACAAGAAGAACATCCTTATAATACTGTGAGATATACTTCCTAATTATTCCTCTTTCTTTACCACTCTTCAGGAAATGATTTTTAGTTACTTTCAGCTTGCCCATTTCTTTTTAACTTATTCCATTTTTTGCCATATTGGCTTGTTTCTTATTTTCTAATTTTTCTTGCTTGTGTATAAGAAAGCTAATGGTTATCATCTCATCTCTCTAACTGAACAAGCATATTACTACTCATATGCTTTCCATTGATTCTCTTGGATTGTCTAGCAATGCTGTTACATTACCAGTAAATAATGATTTTGAGTCTTTTCTCCCATTGATACCTGACTGTGCCCTTGCTTCCCTCCAATGCATTCTCCAAAGCAGGCAGACTGATACATTTCAAATTTGGATTGAAATCACTCCCCAGGATAAGCTTTCACAGGCTTCCCATTGTATTTAGGATAAAGAACAAAATCCTTCATAAAGTCCTACTGTCCCAGCTTCATCTCCTCTCCTCACCCGGTACACTCCAGTTACACAGTGTTTTTTTTGATAACTTGAGTTTTCAAGTGTGTTCCTCCTTCAAGAACATCTCACAATCTCTTCTTTTTGTCTGCAACATTTTCCACAATCTATGTATCAGCATTACTCTTAGTCATCATTTTGGTCTCAGCTAATGTCATTCTATCTGAGAGGCCATCTCTAACCTTTCACTCTAAATTAGGTACCACTGGTTATTTTCTCTTGAAGCTAATATCCTTTAGCTTTCATGCAGGTCTCTTTCTGCCATTTATATAGGATTCTGTAGTTAATTTGTATTTCACCCCTTGAGCTTAAATTGAGTATCAGCATGAGGCATATTTGTTATGTTATCTCTACTTACCCAGCACTCAGCAGAGTACCTGGTCTGCAGGACGTGGTCAGCAAATATTTTTGAAATGATAGGAATTGATTGAATTTCATCTGCACCTTTCTCAACCATTCCCCCATGTGACTGGCAATCACATTTCTGGAGGCACTACAGTGATGCACAGGAGGCCCCACAGGAGGCAAGATATAGGACTGTGAATTTTTGATATAGGTTTTTTTCCCACTTAAAATACACACACACACACACACACACACACACACACACACACACACAAGGCTTAAATTATCCCCGGAGGTGAATTTAATACCATCTTTACCAACAAACAAGAATGTTTTTAAAAAACAGTCAATAAGTAGTAAATACCTCCAAGATTCTGCTTTTTCCATTTTAATGTGAATATGGTACCAGGGAACAAAGAAAGTCATATATAAGAACAAGATCTTACAACAATGTATAAGGGAGTATGGTTTGAATATCACAAGAGAATCACATACTGACTAAGATGAAAGTGTGTCCCACAGAGTGAAGAAAGCAGCTGGGCCTGACCAATGGAGGTCAAAGATCTAGTGGAGAGTCTGGGACTAGTATAGATCAACCTGCCAATCAGTTTGATTGCCATCCCTATCTCTGTATTCTGTGATCGATTTATGCCTTCCTTCTAATGTTTCTCCTTCAGCACAAATTGTAGTAAGACTCACTTGCTTGACAGTCATGAGGAGACTTTTCTGTAGAGTAACAGTGTTGGCTCCATCAAGAGCTGTGAGACCTAAAGAAAGTTTTGCTGAGCTCCTGCAAAAAAAAAACCTGTCACACTGACCTTAGTCAACATGACTGCCCTCCTTTTCCCCAGCAATGAGGGTACTGCCAGGGTTGGAGATTCTAGAACCAGAGAGAAAATAACACAACTGGGTCACAGATCAAATCAGGGCTGGATGAATTAGTGTTTCCTTCTGGAAAGGTGACACCTGGCTCTGATACATCAAATCCCACCAAATCCCAGCCCGGCTCCAGGCTCACGATGAAACGTGCACTATAACCTATGCTTTGTGAGACCAGAAAAATAAAGATAGAAACAATGAAAATTAGTACTGAGTATTGACTCTGTTCCAGGCGCTGGTCTCAGGGTTTTAAATATATTGATTCATTTAATCCCCAGATAACCAAACAAACTAAATGTAGTAATTATTATTCTCACTTGGCAGATAATAACAATGAAACCCAGAGAGTTCAAGTGTCCTGCCCAAAGTTACACAGCTAGTTAGTGGTATATGTGGCAGCTGACCCCTGAAATCCACACACTAGGGATCCTGTCTTATCCACTTTGTTTCGCTATAGATTGAAAATTTCTGCAATAGAACTCAAGATGTCCGCTGGGTTTGTTTTTTCCCCCAGGTGCTTGGTGCTTCATGGGTTTCTCTTTATGAAAAAAAATTTTAAACTGACAGCAGGGATGAGGGGGAAAAAAAAAAACTTGAGTATTTCAAGTGCCATAAAGGCAAGCATCAGTCAAAAATAAATATGAAAATTAAAATAAAATGGCATTGTGAAGGACAGATCAAGTACTGGTGAGTTAGACACAATCAGACTTGCTACTTGGAGCCAGGAGCAGCAATGTTTGAGAAAGCTCCTGGTTTCAAGAGTGCTGGGAATAATCCCTGTATCTTCAAGAGAATTGACTTAAAGAGGAAGAAGTATGGTCTTCGAAGAACCTATTCACATGATGGGGACACATAATAAGAGATATGAGAGGTAAAAGTGATTAGAAAGATAGAAATACAGATAAAGAAAGAGCAATATTAGAACAGAGCTACCAATGCTGTATTTCTAACCCATTTCTCAAAATGTGGCTCATAGTCCATTCAGAGAAAATACCAGTAGATACAATTTATTGATGACTGTCCGTATGTTGGGCTTTAGGGCTAGGTACAGGACCTTTACATAAGCTAATACTGAATGTTCAGTGTCAAAAAATATTCTTATCCTATTTTACATGGATAGAAAATAAGGCAGAGAAAATTTTTTAACTTTCCCAAGGTCGCTCAATTCTAGTAAATGGTAAGCCAGTTCTGATCTGACCAGAGGTATGTACTGTCTCATTATTCATAAATATCTTGGAGAGGATTAATTCACTGCTATATTGGTAAGCGTGGGTGTGGTCTAGATACAGTCTGTCTCTGTGCTTCTCTCTCTGTAGTTTTCTCTTTCTCTTTCTCTCTCTCTCTCTCTCACACACACACACACAGAAGAATAATTCAAATTCCACAAAAACTCCAAAACAACACAAGGTAGAATTGGGAAATCAATAAAGTAAGTCACACAGAGATGAGGTGAAATTTGATGACAGCTGCTGCCAGCTGCGTGTCTATCTTGCTGCAAAGCATTGGCTCTAGCACCCTGCAGAAGAGACTGACATGACTGCTATTTGCTTGAGCCTTGCTGGGTACTGGCACTGTCACCCTCTTTAATATTCAGCCATTCTAATTAGTATTCAGAGTGACCCTGTGCTCCTATTCCTGGCTCACAGGTTGCAAAGCTGAGACACACTGTCAGGAGCTCTCAATCCCCCAGCATGTAGGAGGCAGAGTTAGAAACTGAAGAAAAGCTGTTCCTGGCTCCAAAGGCTGGCCTCTTACTCAGCATTGCTTTTAAATGGTGCCTTTCAGTGGTGAAGGAAAGCATACAACATGACAACCCCACTAGGACCCATGCCCATCCATTTCTCCAGTTCCATCCAAATTCTGAAATCTGTCTGTGAGGACAATGCTGGAGCAGTGTGAGTCTGAGTGCACATGTGTGTGCAGGGAACAGGGACCACAACTAAAGAGTCTGAACATTTACCCTGAACTCTCGACAACATTTATCAACTACTCCAAGTCCGGCTCTCAGTGGTTTGAGCCAATGGAAAACCTCATCCCCACTCTTATGGGGAAAGAGGAGAGAGAAGAACAACCCTTTCCCCTCATGCTGGCCTCAGCCTTGGCAATGTCCCTTCAGGCCAAGTACCCATGGCCATCCCTTGCCTGCTGTGGGGTCTCCATTTTACACTCTCCTGTCCCTCTTTCAGCCCAGAAAGGAGTCCAGAGCTTGGGCAAAGCTGTCCTGAGACCCAAGGGAAAACCTTTGTCTGGTCCAGTTCTTCATCCGCCCTCTCCTCTTAGACACTATCTCCCAAACCTTATTCGAGTCTGAGACACAATGCAACACTCACCAGGGTTGGTCTCTGTT
This sequence comes from Diceros bicornis minor, assembly GCF_020826845.1. NCBI lineage: Eukaryota > Metazoa > Chordata > Mammalia > Perissodactyla > Rhinocerotidae > Diceros > Diceros bicornis. Next base: position 27,990,043 of record NC_080773.1, read on the forward strand.
GCTGGAATGGGCAGCAGGACTGTGGCCGTCAGTAAATACGTGCCATGCAGAGCCAAAGCAGTTATGTGTCTTGAGATGCCCTGAGTTCATCTCCCCCCAGAGCTTCAATTACCCTGTCATCTGTGAAGCACTGACACTTCCTGCAAAGGCACTGTTGTACATCTGCAAAGAAGCTGTAAATGGTAGTCCCAAGACAAGTCAGCATCAGCAGTTTCTGGAGATTAAGACATGAACTAATTAACAGCAGGTGCAGCTGAGAGGAAAACTTTCCTGAGCCCACCGTAGAGAACTCTGTGTCTAAGGGAGTGTGGGATGGACAGGGCATTCTCAGCGCTGTGCTGGGATGGGCCCACCGTGGTCTGCAAAGTGGATCCTCATCTTCAAGTCCTGCTCCCACTCAGGCTCAGAGTGATGAGGGCTGCCATGTTCATCCTAGATTCTGAGCCCTGGTGTTTCGTTGATAAGGACACAACCTCTGCTTGGGGTGCTGGGTCATCTGGATCTGGGGAAAGCTTGCACACAATGCTATTCTCACATTCTTGCAAGAGCCCTGGGGCATTCCTGCCCATCCCACTCACCTCTCAGGCCATTCTCAAATTTGTTTTCTGGAACAGTCCTGGGGCCAAACCAGCATGGTCAACAAAAGTGACTTCATTTGCCATTTCTGAAGGTGCTTCTACCCTAATTCTTGAGTCCCTACTATGAATAATGATGCAATTCATATAATTCCACTTCCTCTTGCTTTCCTTCCACTGCCCAGGGTTGGTTGATGTTTCTTTTTCCTTCATGTGTACTTGTTCTTCCATTTTTTGTCAGTTTAGATGATATTTACCTCCCTCTCTAGACTAAAATGATGAGATCAACATTTTTACATACCTTTAGTTGTTTTCCCCCATTTCTCTCCCAATTTTCTTAGTTTCATAATTTCTATACCGTCATCGTTTTACATTAGGCTCTGTAACTAAAATTCCCATAATCTTCTAAAGGCTTATGTCTATTTTTAAGTGGATTCAATGCTTACCTTCAGTTCTTTTGCCATTGTTTATCTGTTTATCTCTTATGGGTAAAACTCACGTTTCAGTAATTTCTTCAAGAAGTTCATGGGAATTATATTCCCTCAGTTCTCGCATCTTCAGCAATGTTGTCTCCATCTTAGTACTTAAAAGACTTATTTATTGGAGGCGAACAGTTATCTTTGTGATTCTGAGCCTTCACGTTTAATAACCAATCTATCTTTTCCTTTATTTTGGTCATCTTAAAGATCTTTCAATAAAGTGGTATAAATCTTTCCAATTTTCTTATCATTTTTATTTCAAACAGAGTACTTTTCCAAAATGTTCTGATTATTGCTGATGCCTAGCACTCAACTGAAGTTGCATATTGACCAAGTTTCCAGCAATCCTACTGGACTCTCTTACTATTCTACATGGTTGTCTGTGGATTCTCCTGTCTTTCCCATAGGCAATCATATCATCTGCAAATAATGACAATTTGGTTTCTTCATTTCCAATTTTTAAAGCCTTTGCTTTTTATTATTGTCATTCTGTGCTGGTTAGGACCTCCAGCAGAGTGTTTAGCAGAAATAGTGACAGCAGACGTGTGTACCACACTGCCGAGCGACTAGGCAACATCTTTAAAGTTTCATCATTAAATATGATGTTAGCTGTAAAGTTTTGGTACCTAATATCTATTAAGTCAAAGAAGATATATTTACTCCTTTATTGTTAAGCAGCTATTTTTTTCATAAATAATGTTGATTTTTATCTGCATTTTGAGTGCCAGGGTTCCTGCAATGTTATTCGTTTTAAATATATTTTTATTGATGTAAAAGTTCCCATAATATAAAATTAACCATTTCAAAGTATACAATTCAGTGACATTTACTACATTCACAATGTTATGCAATCACCAATTCTATCTAGTTCCAGAACATTATCATCATTCTAAAACAAAACCCCATACCCATTCATCAGTCAGTCTCCATTCCCCCTTCCCCCCAGGCCCCAGTAATCATCATTTTGCTTTATGTCTCTAGAGATTTACCTATTCTGCACATTTCTTATAAATAGAAATTCAGTATGTGGTCTTTTCTGTCTGGCTTCTTTGTTAGCATAGTATTTTTGAGGCTTATTTGTGTTATAACATTTGTCAATACTTCACTTGTATGGGTGATTACTATTCTATTACATATATATGTGTACGTATATGTACATACACATACCACATTTTGTTTATCCATTCATCCACTGATAGACATTTGTTTTTTGTTTTGTTTTTTTTTTGTGAAGAAGATCAGCCCTGAGCTAACATCTGTGCTAATCCTCCTCTTTTTGCCGAGGAAGACCGGCTCTGAGCTAACATCTATTGCCAATCTCCCTCCTTCCCTACCCTCAAAGCCCCAGTAGATAGTTGTATGTCATAGTTGCATATCCTTCTAGCTGCTGTATGTGGGACGCCGCCTCAGCATGGCCGGACAAGCGGTGCGTCGGTGCATGTCCAGGATCCGAACCCGGGCCACCAGTAGTAGAGCGCATGCACTTAACCGCTAAGCCACGGGGCCAGCCACACTAATGGACATTTGGATTGTTTCCACTTTTTGGCTATTGTGAATAGTGCTGCTATGAACATTCATGCACAAGTATTTAAGTACCTATTTTCAATTTTGTTGGGTATATACCTAGGAGTAGAATTCCTGGGGCATATGGTAATTCTATGTTTAACTTTTCAGAGGGACCGCCAAATGGTTTTCCACAGCAACTGAACCATTTCACATTCCAGCAATGTTCAAGAGTTCCAATTTCTGTGATGTTATTCTTAATAGCCGTAAAATACGAGGCATTTTAGAAAATGTTAAGAATAGAGGAAATGTTTGTAGGCCCCAAGGACAAATTATCATAATAGATCCAAAGTTCCTGCGTGACACAGCACTTGAAATATATACACGTGAACTCACCACATGTAACCTCAAGTCTTTTTTCCCCCTTCAGTCTTATGTGTTGTTTGTTTTTTAGCACTTTGTATGTATCTTTTTATCACCTTTGTATATTTAAGAAATAAGGCTCTAGAAAGATGTGGGCTTCAAGTAATGACGGATCATCACAGTTGGCAGAAAGACTACAAAAGACAGTAAAAATAAGAAGAGCAAACTTACGTGGTATAATTCTTTAGGCTTCTTATTAATGAGTCAAATTACATATTACAAGACATTTAGATTTGTAAGGAAATAGAACATTTCTGTTTATATTAGATTATATTACTCAATATTTTACATCTATGCTGAGAATTTATTAAACCCTAAAATTTATGTTCTTTCACGTAATACAAAAAAAAAATACAGTTAAATACATAAAGTCCACGTTATGTAGTTTAGTGCACAACATAACCCCTACAAAGCTTTGTCACTATTCAACTGATCCTTATTATGTTCTGATTTTTTCATGTATTCAAACGGCATTGTATTTGCAGTGAAAATGTCTAATATTTGTAGTAGAATATTCTGTGGAATCCTTTCTAAAACAATTATGTTAAATCCTTATAAAATTATTTCATTCTATACATAGATTCCATGTTTACTTAATTACTCAAATCTAAAACGCCATCAAACAGAGAAAATCACTGACAATGAAATGATGTCATTCCATTGACTGTAATATGCATCACAATTTAAGATATGGTCAGATGTGAAGAAACAAATCCATGAAATACAAAAATAAAATGTAATTTATCACATGCTTTTGCCACATTCATTGCATTCATAAAATCTCTGTGTGGAGTAAATTCTGTTTCTATTTTTAAGAGCTTATGATGCTTAATGATATCCAACCCTCCACAGAAAGCATTTTCAGTGACTATAATCATAGTATTTCTGTAATGCATGAGTTTGCTGGTGTAGAATATAGATACGATTCCTTAGGGATTGTATGCCTTCAATGAATCTAAAAATTATTCTAGAATGGCGTCTCTCTGCTATTTGGTTAGTGGGCAATTAAGGAGCGCCAAATTGTAATTAAAGAATTTTAGACAATCACTCTAATTCATAGCACCTGGTATATAATATGTCACTTTCAAAAGCTTTCCACATTCTCTATTTCAAAAGGATTTATCTATTATACGAGTTTGTGGATGACTAGTGAGCTCTGACCTCTAGACAAAGGCTTTGTGACATTACATTAATAGGGTTTTCCTCCTATATGAATTTGCTGATGTAAGGAAGACATGCATTAATTGGGAAGACTTTACCACATTCACCACATCTATAGGATCTGTCTCCTGTACGAGACATTCAAAGAGTTTTGACTTTCTAGGAGATGCTCTAATTATCACAACATTCCTGAAATTTTTATTTTTATGTACACTGAGATGTGCTTTTTCTTGGCTTTCCTGCATTCACTGCAACTTAGGGTCCCTTTCCTGAATGAATGCCCCAAAGTATAACATATATGATTTGAAAAAGAATGATTTCCCACATCCACTGCATCCACAGGTATTGCCTCCTAAATGCACAGCCTCTGACTTTCAAATGAAGTCTTTTGATAATCACTGCATTTATAATTTTTCTCTTGTGGGAAGATCCCTATGGTACAATGAGGGGATGTGTTCAGATGGAAGGCTTACAACTTTCATTGCATCAATAAGGTTTCTTTCCCATAGGAGTTTCAAAAGGGTTCACCATAATCACAGTAGTCACAGTATTTCTATTCTGTATGAGAAGATTTTCTTCTATGCTGAGTTTGCTGATGATTAATGAGAGCTGACTTCCGAAAGAAGGCTTTTTGACACTCATTGCATCCATAGGGCCTCTCTCCTGTGTGAGTTCTCCGGTGACCAATGAGAGTTGACAAAGTAGCAAATGCTTTCTTACAATCATTGCATTTATATGGTTTCTCTCCTGTATGAATTCTTTGATGTACAGTGAGATAGGATTTGGCTGTGAAGGCTTTATCACATACACTACATTTGAAAGGTTTCTCACCTGTATGGGTTCTCTGATGTATAATGAGAGTTGACTTACAGGACAAAACCTTCCCACATTCACTGCATCCATGAGATTTCACTCTTGCATGACAACTTTGCAGATGGTTAGTGAGACCTGACTTCTGGATGAAAGCTTGTTGACATTCACTGCATCCATAAGGTCTCTCTCCTGTGTGGATTCGCCAATGAATCATGAGATGTGCTTTGGTGGAGAAGGCTTTCTCACAATTCGAGCATTCATATGGTTTCTCTCCTGTGTGAATTCTCTGATGTGCGATGAGATGTGCCTTTGACGTGAAGGCTTTATCACATATATCGCATTTGAAAGGTTTCTCACCTGTATGGGTTCTCTGATGTATAACGAGAGTTGACTTAGAGGACAAAACCTTCCCACATTCACTGCATTCATGGGATTTCCCCACTGCATGATGAGTTTTCTTATGATTAGTGAGATCTGACTTCTGGATGAAAGCTTGTTGACATTCACTGCATCCATATGGTCTCTCTCCTGTGTGAATTCGCTGATGAATCATGAGCTGAGCCTTTTTTGAGAAGGCTCTCGCACAGTCTGAGCATTCATAAGGCTTTTCTCCTGTGTGAGTTCTCTGATGTACAGTGAGATGTGTCCTAACCATGAAGGCTTTATCGCATACTCTGCATCTGAAAGGTCTCTCTCCTGAATGACTTCTCTGGTGTAAAATGAGTTTTGACTTCCAAGGAAAAGCTTTCCCACATTTACTGCATCCATAGGATTTCCCTTCTCTATGATGAGTTTTCTGATGATAGACGAGAGCTGACTTTGTAATGAAGACCTTTGGACATTGATTGCATCCAAATGGTCTCTCCCCTGTGTGAGTTTGCTGATGAGTAATTAGCTTTAACTTACTAGGAAGGACTCTCCTACAATCACAGCATTCATGGGATTCCTTTCCTGTGGGAATTCTCTGAGGCATGGTCACGAGTCGTTTATAAGCATTCACTGCACATTCATTGTATCCGTATGGAATCCTGCCTAAAGGAGTTGAGTCACAGTTAGTGAGCTCTGACTTCTCTATGAAAGCCAGTGTACCCACAACAGAATGAGCAAGATAACAAGAAGAGGCCCAGAAAAGGTTTTTTTTTCATTTACTATAAAAAACATCAGTGAGACAACCACTAAAATTTGAGTAAGTTATGTAGATTAGACAATAGCTCTGTATCAATATTAATATTCTGATTTTGATAACTGTAGTCTGGTTATTTTAAAAAAATGACTTTATTTCTAGGAAACACACACTTATGTCTGTAGGGATAAGAGTTCAGAAAAGCAATATTACCTGTGTGTGTGTGTGTGTGTGTGTGTGTGTGTGTGTGTGTGTGTAATGATAGATAGGAAGAAAGATAGACTATGATAAAGCAAATGTGGTAAATTACCACTTACAGAAATCTGCAAAAAGAATGTGCCACAAATTTGTGTATAATTTTGAGATTTCTCATTAAGTCTAAAGTATTTAGAAATAAACATTTTTCAAAAGGAGAAAATAAAAAATAAAAGAAAACATTTATGGACAGATATGTACGAGCATTACTCATGGTGGTCCAAATGTAGAATGGATAAATTGTGTTACATTCACACAGTGGCATCCTGCACAGTAGTCTGGTACTCTCGATCTAAGTGCTGGTTACACAGCAGGCTGACTGTAAAATTTAACTGAGCTGTACCCTTATATTTGTACACTTTTCTGTGTGTGCGGTACTTCAAAAAAATTTACATAGTAAAAAGAATTTAGGTAGGAGTCAGGAAATGCTCATGTGTAGGAGAATCCTGGAAGGAATTTAGATATTATGCTAATAGTAACGGGATGGCATCCAAGGTAATAGTGGAAGAGAGATGACATGTCCTGATTTTCACTTTAAAGATGTCATCTTGTGTGTATGTGCATCAACTATCACACGGACAAGATCTTACATATTGTGACATAAATACTATTTCTAGGCTTATTGACTGTGGTTGTGAAAATTGGTAAAGATCTGCTATGTCATATAGCATTTTTCAGATTATACTTTGGATCTTTCCATTCATCTTCCAACTCAGAAGACTGTTCTTTCTATATGACGGGTTAATTATCTTCCATACCCCTTTTTCTCTACCCAGGTAACTGTCGAAACTCAGTATCTTTAAAAATACAGATATTCTGCAGTGTATTTTTATGTTTATGAATTTTGGGGGTGAGGGGCTGGAAACACTGACTCCCATTACTTATTTTTTATAGATAAATAAAAATATTAAAATAAAACCAAAAAATTACAGCTATTATGTGGAGAATAGAGAGAAACAAGAGTAAGAAGAAGTAAGAGTATTTTCAAGAAAACTATAATAATTTTGGCAAGAGATAATGGATATTGAGGCTTGAGTGAAAACAATAGGTACAGAAAGGAGTGGAGGACCTCAGGGCATCATGAGGAGAAAGAAAAGACTAGACTTGCTCAGGAATTGGATTTGTGGTGTGAGTGAAAAGAGGAACCGACAGTAACATGAAGTTTGAGGGAGCTATTAGATCTGCAAGTGCAGAAATATCCAGGTGAATGTGTGGGAATAAGGGAAGGTCTGGCCTGTAGACAGAAATTTGGGGGTCATCAGCGTATAACCAGTATTGTTAAGGCCATGAAATTGAATGATAGAAATAGGCAAGGATGAAGCTTCATGCTCTTTGATTCTGAAGACTTTAGAAGATGCCCAAAGAATGTAGCAAGTCCATCTATGAGGTGCAAACAATAACTACCAAGGAAAATGCCAACTTAAGTTTTAAATATTTGGGGGAAGCAGGTTAGAATGAAGGATCCTCAGCTTCTCATTTAAATATAAGTGTAGTTATCCTCTCTTACTGATTCTTTCTACTTTAATTAATTCTTCATGCAACAGACAACGACCTTCTCAAAGCTCTAATATCATATTTAGAGAACATTACTGTGGTCAACATTCCCACCTTCTAGCTTGTTACATTACAAAACCTTCTAGTTTTGATACATTCTCACACTGCCCACTGAAGTCCATTTGAAATATAAAAACTGGCCAGTGGGCCAAATATCCTTACCCCAGGATAAAAGGTGCTACTGTATTAACCAGAAGAACTGTTACATTATTTGATCAGGTAAAAGGAGTGAAAACAAGAGATGTGGGGAAAGCAGAAAGTATCATCCCAAAGAGGAAGTAGAAGAAAAGGAGGAAGTCTGAATGTTGCACAGAAAACAACATTCTACTGAACATTGAATCAATTCAAAAAGAAAGAAAAAGAGGCATGTCTTCCTTGAAACACCAAGCAAAAGAAAGCCATACCAATGAGTTAGGTATTTGTAATGACTTTCAAAGTTTTAGCCTTATTAAACAAATTTGGAAGAGATCACCCCTTCAGGGCTAACTACTTTACTTTTAAAGTCTCACATCTCGCTGGTTCGCAGTTGCTCACTCACCTGAAAAGCACTGACTTTGCTTTTCATCTCTCCATGGCTCTTCTCCATGCTCGAAATTAAGGATATCTGGTTTGGTAGCTTGATAGCCTGTTCGCGGGAAATGACAAAGACTTGGACACTTATAATTGGACTTGGTGAGGGATGTCAAGGAAGAGCACAAAACATTTCAAGAACTGGCATACTTTCACTTTGGCAGATTAAAGATCTATCAAAGGTGAGAGTGCATTAAGTTCTATCTGGGAACAGAGGAGGGACTAAGAATCTATTGCCTATAAACTCAAGTCCAGTGTCCTGAAGCTCTTTGGAAGCCAAAGCAACTGAAAAAGGAAACGCTATTGGCTGTGCACACTCTGAGTGACAGAGGGCAATCATTTTCAACTAGCTATAATTCTCCAACATCACATCCTGGTATAGGTTCTTCCGAGCAGATCTAGGAGCTGCCCCTCTTCCCAGGTAAAGTCCACAGACATATCGTCAAATGACATTAATAGCCGTAATAACACATCTTCTTCAATTTGTGGTGATCATTACTGATGTGGAAAAGATCTCTAAGTTTATGTTCTTGTTTTCACCATAAGTTACAAATGCTATATCTCTGTGTAATAGTTTTCATTATTCATTACGGAAAGAAGTAAAGTGCCATTAAATCTATGTTGCAAGTGAACACTTAATTATCAACAAATCCAATAAATTAGAAGTTTTTGAAAGGCATATTCATTAAATCCTACAGGCAAAAATATCCCTAAAATAGTAACCTCTAAAAAACATTTTAAACATCTATTTAAAAGTTGGAGAACAAAGGGCTAACATTTAAACACAGCAAATATCTGTCTTCAAGGAGCTTTTATTTTGAGCACGTTTCAGAAGAAAGAAGAAACAATAGAATCAGACACGAAATGATCACACACACAGGAATTATCAGCACAGAATATTAATATGAATGTTCAATATATTGAGAAATAAGATATCTAAAATATGAGGAAAGAATATTATTAAAATGACCAATCAGATGTATATGAACCAGCAGAAAGTTTAAAAATAAAGTACAGTCAATCCTCATTATTCATGGATTTCTTGTTTGTGACTTTACCTACCTGCTAAAATTTCTTCATAACCCCAAAATCAACAATCAAAGCACTTTGTGATCATTTGCAGACATGCATAGAATAATTTGAGTACAAATAATTTGAGTTGCTCATTGTGTATGTTCCCAGCTGAGTCTGAACAAAATGCTCTGTCTCCTTGTTTCAGTTCTCCTACCAGAACAAGTGTCCTTTTCGTGGTCTGTTTAGTGCCATGTTTTCTTTTTTTTTTTCACATTTTTATGCTTTTTGTTGGTGATTTTGCTGTTTAAAATGGCCTCCAAGCACACGTGCTCAAGTGCCGTCTAGTGTTCCTAAGTGCGAGAAGGCAGTGATGTGCCTTATGGAAAAAATATATGTGTTAGACAAGCTTTGTTCAAGCATGAGTTATAATGCTGTTGGCCATGAGTTCAATGCTAATAAATCAATGGTATATATTAAATAAGGTGTCTTTAAACAGAAACACACATAAAACAACATTATTCATTGATTGATTGACAAAAATGTAACCAGGGGCTCCCAGGATCCTAATCCATATTTCCCCTAGGAGCAACAGTTCAATACTTGCTAATTCAGTGTTCATGGCAATTTTACAGAATGTAAGTACTGTGAATAACAAGAATTGACTGTATATAGTAACTAAAATTAGAGACTCAATTGACAAAGTAATAGCATACAGATATAGCTGAAGAATTAACACACTGGAATAGAGATCTAAAAATACCCCAAAGAATGCAAAGAGACAGACCATATGAAGGAGGGGGTAAGAAATACAGAGGTGAGTTCTAAAATTTATATAGATGTACAAAAGACTTGGAATAGCCAAGGCAACCTTGAAGAAGAAGAAAAACTGGAAGACATAACCCTACCAGAGTTTAGGGACTTATTATGTAAAAACCCACTGTACCTAGGACAGTGTCATATTATTAGTACAAGGATAGTAAATACAACAATGGAACAACATACACAGATCCCAGAAAAAGATTCAGTATACATAACCACCTATTTTATGACAAGATGCCAATGTAATTCAGTAGGGGAAAAGGATGGTCTTTTCAATAAACTGTAGTAGTTGAATTGGATAACTATATGAGGGGAAATGAATGAACTTTCACCCCCTGCCTCACACATTCAGAAAAATAAATTCAAAACGGATCATAAGCCTAAATATAAACACTAAAATATTAAAATTTTAGGGGAAAACTTACAAGAGTACATTGATTATCATGGGATATGCAAAGATTTCATAAACAAGATGCAAAAAGCACTAACTAGAAAGCAAAATATTGACAAATTTGGTTATTATTGGGCATGATCTTTACCAAGTCTCACAACCATGTCCACTTTAAAAACATTGCTCTTTATGTGTTTGTCAGTTATCATACTGATAAGGTCTTATATAACATAAATGCAGCCTACCAGTGGTTACAGGTAAAGCAATCACTTTAATTGCTTGTGTTAGACAGAGAAAGGTGTAAAATCAATGATCTAATTCTCCATTTATGAGGCTAGCAGGAAAAAAAACAGTAAATTGAACCTAAAGTAGAAGAAAAAACTAAAGATGCTATAAGCAAATCAATAGTAAACTGATAAACAAAAGAGAAAACTGGAAAGTTTACTAAAATCAGCAAACCTATAGCAAGACTAAGAAAAAAGAGAGAAGACAAATTAAAACAAAGTGATGAAAATTAATCAACACTACAAATCCTAAAGACATTATCTTTTTTGGGGGGAGGAGGGAGGAATATTAGCCCTGAGCTAACATCCGTTGCCAATCCTCCTCTTTTTCTGAGGAATATTGGCCCTGGGCTAACATCCATGCCCATCTTCCTCTACTTTATATGTGAGACGCCTGCCATAGCATGGCTTGATGGGTGGTGCATGGGTCTGTGCCCGGGATCTGAAACCGTGAACCCCGGGCCTCCAAAGTGGAGCACACGCAAACTTAACCACTACATCACCGGGCTGGCCCTTTCTAAAGACATGAAAAGGACAATATGGTATCTGCTTTTTAATGACAAAAAATATGGTATCTATTTTTGAAAGACATCATAGTGAAACTCTGAAAACCAAAGATAAAAAGTAAATATTAAAAACAGCCAGAGGAAAAAAAAGACACATTATATACAGGGAAATACTAATATGAAAGATTGCTGACTTCTAACCAGAAACAATTCTGGGAGCCAGAAGATACTAGAATCACACTTTATTTTTAGGTATTTATTAATTTTCTTTCCTTTTTTAATTGAGGTAACATTGGTTTATAACATTATATAAATTTCCAGTGTACATAACTATATTTTGATTTCTGGGTAGAATCACACCTTTAAAGTGACGAAAGAAAAGCACTGTCAACCTAGAACCCAGAATACTTCCAGGGAAAATATTATTAAAAAATGAGTGTGAAATAAATATATTTTTAAATAAACAAAATCTGAGAGAATTCACTGCCAAAAGACCTGTACAGAAGAAACGTTAAAGGATGTTTTCAGGCTGAAGGAAAATTACACTAGTGGAAAACTCAAATCAACAGAAAGAAATGAACACCACCAGAAACGACAAACAGGATATTTATAAGACTACGTTTTTATTCTTCTCATTTTCCTTAAAAGACAAATTGTTTAGAACAGAGGTGGGCAAACCCAACCCACTGCCTATTTTTGTAAATTAAGTTTTATTGGAACATAGCCAAAGCCATTTGTTTACAAGCCTATGGATGTTTTCACTATAGAACAGAGCATTGAACAGTTGTGATCGAGACTGTAATGGCTTGCAAAGCTGAATATATTTACCATCTGGCCCTTTACTGCTTTGGAACAAAATAAATAACACTGTGAGTTTATAACAATAAAATACTAAAAGGTAGGGCAACAATAGCTCAAAGGACAGGGAGTAAATCCAAATGGAATTATACTGCCATAAGGTTATTAAATTTTTTGAAGTGTGAAATGGAATGTGTGAATTAGAAGTGTGAAGTGGGAAAGGTAAGGTGTCATGTGTGAAACGAGTAGTGTAAAATGGCACATATCAATTCTAAGTCAACCTTGATAAATTAAAGATGCCATATTGTTAGCCCTATAGCAACCACTAAAATAATAACAACAAAATCAATAATAATAATAATAAAAGGCACATTATTCAAGCTAGTACAGTCTGCCCTTGTGGCACCAAAATTCACGACCACTCCATGTGCAAAACACACTTTTCCATTCAGATTGAGAATGACACAAAGATTCCCACTCTCAAATTCTATATCATACTAGGGGACCTTACCAGTGCAATAAAACAAGAAAAATAATAGGATTAAAGATCAGAAAAGAAGTATTAGTTATTTGCAGACAACATAACTGTGTATAAAGGAAACCCAAGAAAGCCTACAGAAAACTACTAGAACTTATAAAACTAAAATGATACCAGTTACAATAGCAAAAAAAAAAAAATCCTAAAATATTCAAGAATAAATCTAATAAAAGATGTGCAAGATTGCTACAATGTAAACCACAAAACATTGCTGAAATAAAGAATATCCAAATAAAAGGAAAGCTATACCATGTTCATAGATTGAAAGACTGTACACTGTTTAACTGTTCTTCTACCTAAATAGATTTATTGCAATCACTATCAAAATTACAGAAGGCATTTTTAAAACAAATAAATAAGCTCATTCTCACATTGATAAGCAATGGATATAGAAAAGCCAAAATAATACTGAAACAGAAGGAAGAAGTTGGAGAACTTAATTTTATCTGATTAAAGACTTACTTTAAAACTATAATAATCAAGACAAGTGCAGCATTGATGTAGAGGCAGACACACAGGTAAATGGAAGAGATAAGAGTGTCCAAGACTAAACTCACACTAATACATTTAATTGATTTTTAGATCAAAATGACAAGTGAGTCCACTGGGTAAAGCCATTTTAACCAGTGTTGCTGGAACAACTGGATATCCACGTGGGAAAATAGAAACTTTGATCCTTAATTCACTTCATATACTTAAGTGCTGGCAAATAATTATTTCCTCTGAGGAGTTGGCCTGATTTCTCGTTATGAACAACATCTATCATATAACTTCTAGTGTTTCTCATGTTATTATTTATATTAGAATTCTAAAGATCACCCCTCAAGATTCCTGCCCCTTAACTGTTCAATCAAATATTAATTTAGGTACTACTGTGAAGGGAGTTTGCAGATGTAATAAGATCACTAGTCACCTGACTGCAAGATTGGGAGATTAACCTGAATTATCTAGGTGGGCCCAATGTAATCACATAAGCAGTTAAAAGCAGAAGAGGAAGGTGGAAGAGACAGTCAGCGAGACGTGTCAGAAAGGGAAGTTGGAGAGATCTGAAGCATGAGAGGAACTCAATCAATTGCTGGAGGGGGTCCACCTGGAAAGCATCAGAACGAATGCAGGCAGCCCCTAGGAGCAAAGATCGACCACCAGCTGACATCCAGCGAAGAAACAGGGATCTCAGACTTACAGTCACAAGGATATGGATTCTACCAACAACCTGCTTAAGCTTGGAAGCAGGTTCTTCACAGAGCCTTCCCATAAGAGCCCCATTGGCCCATACCTTGATTTCAGTCTAATGAAAAATAGAGCAATCAGCCAAGCCAACCCAGACTTCTGACTTAAAGAACTGTGAAATAATAAATTTGCATTGTTTTAAGCTGCTAAAAGTTTCTTTTGACACCAACAGAAAACTAACACATTATTGATACCAGAAACATTAGAAACAATTTGTAATTCAACTTAAGTACATCATATATTCTTACATATTTATTCACTAGTATTCCTTTATATGAACCCTATGACCTACATTTCCCCATTGTAACTTCATCCTAATCTTGATTTTAGTGTTTATTTTCTCTCAAACTCTGAATTTAGGAAAGTGTATGTTTCCATTTAATAGTTTTTTAAATTTTTTTGCTTGAGGAAGATTTGCCCTGAGCTAACATCTGTGCCAATCTTCCTCTATTTTGTATGTGGGTTGCCACCACAGCATGGCCACCGAGTGACGTAGGTCCACACCCGGGAACCGAACCGAGGCCACCGGAGCACACCAAACGTAACCACTAGGCCACGGGACCGGCCCCCAATAGTTATTTTTATAAGCCTCTGCAAATCCATGAGGATGAAAGGCAAAATGGAGAAACAAATAAAAACCCACCAGGGCCTTGGTCAATTTCTTCTGTTGTTAGGAAATGGCCAGCACTTTTAGGGTATTGTCTTTTTCTGGTTCTGAACACCTGACAAGAGATCTGTGATCAAGAGTAAAGGAGACACTGTTCAGAGAGAGGCCTAGCTTTTAGAATTTGGACAATTACTCAACTATTCTCTTTCAATGAAGGATGGATTCTTAAAAGTATAAGGCTGTGGTTGGAAAAAGGAGCCCTCGGAGATCAGACTAACCAGCCCACATACCACCTAGGAATTCCTAGTCTTCTCCCCCCATCCTCCCTTAAACAGATACAAACAGAGAGAAAGCCAGTGGGAACCTGGAGTAACTGCACCCCTGAACAAGATGAGTACCAGGCAACTTGTGGTGGGGTGGCTGCCTCTTGATTTATCTGGGGTCTGGCAGGTTCTAGAATCTAGAGACCCAAGTTCTGGACTGGAAATCAAGACAAAGTGGGTGGAATCCGTACATCTGTACACCAGCGTTGTAGGTTCTAAAGTGTGTAAATCAAATTTCTTTCTGCCTAAATCATCTTCCCATTCATAACAATAATACTATTTAAAAGTTGCTCACTTAGTCCTCAAGGCACTGCATGGCAGACATTGTTCTGTAAGCTTTCTGTTCATGGTAACAGGGCTGGGAAGAAGCGGCCTGGACTAGACACCCCATAGGACACACAGGACACATTCAAATTCCCCTTCTGGCCCCCAACATGGATCCATCTGGCCCCTAGACCAAGAAGAATGAGAGCAAATGCATCCCATGCAATGGAGTTCCCTGGAGCCACTTCCTGCCTGGGGCACACAGCAGGACAGACCCACCAAAATCCAACCAGGTCCCAGCCGAGCCACTGGATGGACTTGGAATTGAACCAAACAAGAACAATTCCCTCTCATGCTGCTTACAGAAGCCCCAGTGGCTTTTGGTCGGGGTTCTGACAGGTACCCTCTTCAACCACCACTCAGACTCAGGTAGAATTCACTCTTGTGGAGAAAAATGACTGAAGGCAAATGAATTGCGTGTCCCAGAAACCCCTGTGGCTGCCAAACAGCCAAGATGCACAAGCCCCTAACCAGGAAGACAATGTACCCCAAACTGTACCTCCCAGAAACCTCAGCAGCCCACCACAGGTGCCTGATCTCATAAAAAAAAGCAAAGAGGAACTGGACACAGGCCAAACTACACTCCCCAAATTCAGCTGGGCTTGGTCCTCCTCATGGGACCCCGTCCTCACTGATGACAACTGCTTCCTTTGGGCCCCTTCCTGGAAGGCTGAACATCCTAGGGACAGAGGCTCTAGTGCCTAGACTGGGCCTGGTCTGCCCCTTTGCTCACATGGAGAGAACCCCACAGTAAATTATATTTTATAATCTACCTGACACAACATTCTTGAGCATATAGCATATTTATAATAGCTGCTTTTAACATCATTTTCTACTAATTCTCTCACCCACACCACTTCTAGGTCTCTATTGACTTTTCTTCATGTTCATGGGTCCTATTTTCCTGCTTCTTTGCATACCTGCTAGGTTTTGATTAGATGCCAGACATTGTGAATTTTTCATTACCAGTTGATGGATTGCTTTCTAATCCTTTAAATACTATTGGGCTTTGTTCTGGGAAGCAGTTAAATTACTTGGAAACAGTTTGGTCCTTTAGTGGCTTGTGTTTATACTTTGTTAGGAGGGTTCAGAGCAGCCTGTAGTCTAGATCCCATGTAAGCCACCCACTGAGGCAAGACTCTTCTGAACTTCCACTGTGATTCTCCAAAAGTAAGGAGTTGTTTCCATTCCAGCTGGTGGAAACACAAATTATTCTCAACCTTGGGCAAGCTCCAAGGATGGTTCTGCCTGTTCATTTCCAGTGGTTCTTTCTCCAGCCTAGGGAGCTTCCTCACATATATGTGCTGATTACAACTTAAAAACTTGTAGGGGAACTCTACAGAACTCTGTAACTCTTTCTGGGTGCAGCTCTCTCCTCTCCTGTAATCTGCCCCACAAATCTGAGCCACCCTCAATTCTCCAAACTCTCAACTTTTTCTCAATTCAGGGAGACTGCTAGGATCTCTTTAGGTTCCTCCTCCCTATGCTGCAGAATGGAAACTCACTCTCAGCAGTAAGCTGGGGCAATTGTAAGGCTCACTTCACTTGTTTCCTTTCTTTCAGAGATAGCTGTCCTGCGCTCCCTCTCACCCCATGTCTGAAAACAGTGCATCCATATATTCCACTTTTTTAGCTATTTAAGGTGGGAGGTATACACATGAAACATTTAATGTTAAGAAAAAAGACTTTCTTGGAGTTGGCTGTGAAAAATATTGGTCAGTATTTAGGTGCATTATGGTATATGCAGATATGTCAATTTATACAATTTTAGAATACATACAAACATATGTGTGGCAGCATTTTCAGCAGCATAGATTTCATGTTCCTTTAGGACATTTAACAGTTCTTTTCCAGTGCTGATAATTTGATTTATACATTACAAGAGCACTCCATGGTACTCATATCTAACAACCACAGTGTAAGATTCACTGATTATAGAAAAAAAATGTTAGTGTACTTAGATCATAATTACTATAATTATTTCTCTGGGAACATGCTTTTTTAAATTTATTTGATGGCTAGGTTGGAATTTACTGCAGTGTAAATTCTCTGAAATCTAATGTTTTTTGGTAGGTGGAATAATGGCCTCCCAAAGATGTCTATGTCCTAATCCCCAGAACCTGGAAATATGTTACATTACATGGTAAATAGGAATTAAGGTAGAAGATGGAATTAAGTATTTTAGGACCATATAAATTGTTTCTCGAGTTTTAAAGCTTCACAGAAGGTTCACAGAGAGGAATTGTGCCTCTGGAATTGTTCACAGGATGGATTGTACCCAGAGCCTCATCAATACTTGATTTAGATGATGAAATTTGGCACTTTTGAGCTGATAAATTTTAGTGAGATTTTGGACTTTGAGTTGGTACTGTAACGGGTTGACACATTTAGAGATGTTGGGATAGGGTAAATGCTTTTTGTATGTGGGATGGACATGAATCATTGGGTGCCAGAGGGTGGTCTGTGGTAGGCAGAATAACCGTCTCCTAAAGATGTCCACATCCTAATCTCTAGGACATGTGAATATGTTGGATTATAAATCAAAGGGGACTCCAAACAGCAAATAGAGTTAAAGTTGCTAATTAGCTGATGTTAAGTGGGGAGATTATCCTGGATTATCTGGGTGGGCCCAATATAATCACAAGGGTCCTTAAATGTGGAAGAGGGAGGCAGAAGAATCACTGTTAGAGTGATGAAAGAGTTGACCCGCCATTGCTGCTTTGAGGATGGAAGGGGGTTGCGAGCCACGGAATTTGGGGCAGCTTCTAGAAGCTGGAAAAGCAAAGAAATAGATTCTCCCCTAGAGCCTCCAAAAAGAAATGCAGCCCTGCCAACACCTTGCTTTTAGCCCAGGGAGATGCATTTTAGACTTTAGACGTCCAGAACTGTAAGATAATAAATTTGGGTTGTTTTGAGACACCAAATTTGTGGTAATTTGTTACAGCAGCCATAAGAAACTAATATAGCTGTATTTCCACATTCATTATATTCGTAGGTTTTCATTACATGATGCAATTCCTGGTGTCAAGAAGGTTTCATTTATTAAAGAAGTCTTTCCCAGATTCCCAAGGTATAAAATTGTGATTCATGAGTTAATCTGGTGTTAGAATTTCCATCTTTTATTGCTTTCATGGGTTTCTCTTTTCTATGAGTTCTTCCACATTTTACTAAAAATATTTTCCACATTTGGTGTGTCTAGAGTTGTCCCTCCATGCTTCTCTGACATGTGGTGAGGCACAATTTATCACTGAAAACCATCACATTCTTTCCTGAGGTTTTAGTCCTGTGGGAATTCTTTGATACCAACCACGATATGACCTCCAGGAAAAGGCTTCCCCACAATAGCTGCATTTTTGCACAATATGCTTTCACTAACATTTAGTAAGTCTAACTTCTCACACAAGTGTTCTCCACAACCACTGCATCCATAGCATTTCTGTCCTAAGTGAGCTCTAACATAAAGGCATGGAGGATTCTTGCTAAAGGCTTTTCTGCATTTCTGGTTTCAGAGGATTTTTTTCCTACACAATATCCGTAACATATAAGACATAATTTATTACTGAAGGTGTTGTCACATTCACTGCATTTGCAAGGCTTATTCCCTGTGCAAAATCCCGATTATCTACTGAAGTCTGACTCCTTGGAAAAGGCTGTTCCACAATCACTACATTTCTACCCCCTAGGAGCTCACTGATGTTTAATAAGGGCTGAGTTCCCAAAGAAGACATTTCCACAGGCACTGTGTTCTTAGAGTTTTGCTCCCCTACAAGTTCACTCATGTATAAAGAGCCATGACTCCCTGAGGAAGGTTTCTCCACCTTCAGTGAGTTTATAGCTTTCTCTCTTGAATGAGTTTTCTTATGTTTAATGAGGACTGACATGTGGGCAAAGGCTTTGCCACATTCACTGCACGCATATGGTCTCTCTCCTGTATGAGTTCGCTGATGCTGAATGAGCTTCGATTTGCTTCTGAAGGCTTTTTCACACTCACTGCATTCATAAGGTTTCTCTCCTGTATGAATTCTCTGATGCTTGGTCAGGTCTGACTTAAAAAAGAAGGTTCTTCCACATTCACTGCATTCATAAGGTTTCTCTCCTGTGTGAAGTCTCTGATGTGCAATGAGGTATGCCTTCTGGGAAAAGGCTTTCCCACACACACTGCATCCATAAAGTTTCTCTCCAGTATGAGATCGCTGATGTCTATTGAGCCGGCACTTCCGGCTGAAGGCTTTTCCACATTCACTGCATCCATAGGGTTTCTCTCCTGTGTGAGTTCTCTGATGTACCATAAGCTGTGACTTTCTGGAAAAGGCTTTTCCACATTCATTACATTCGTGGGGTTTCTCTCCTGTGTGAGTTCTTTGATGTTCGGTGAGCTGAATCTTCCTCATGAATGTTTTCCCACATTCATTGCAACCGTGGGGTTTCTCTCCTCTTTCAGTTCTCTGATGTCTAACAAGCTGTGCCTTCCTGGAGAAGGCTTTCCCGCACTCATTGCATTCATGTGGTTTCTTTCCTGGATAAGCTTTTTGATGGTCATTGAGCTGTGATTTAGTGCTACTGGGTTTAACACACCCATGGTATTTAATTTCAGTAAGAGATTTATCATGCTGGATGTAGAGAGATGATTTCCCATATCTACTAAACTCATCAGAATCCTTTCCTGCATATCTTCCATTCTGGACTACAAAACCTAAATGTGATTTCAAACTTTTACAATGTGAGCCAAATTTATTGTGCCTTTGTTTTAAAGGAATAAGAGTTTTGCATACATCAAAATTATTTCCAAGTGCATAACTCTGCTGACATCTTTCCAAAGTTTTAATCTCGTTTTGGTTTTCTGGGTGCCACTGCATATGGTCAATCTCCCATATTTCTTCTAGGAAAAAGAACAATGAAAAAATCTATGATAACTTTAGGGAGCAAAAAGGTATAAAAATGCCATGGTTTGAGCTAGCTCTTATAAGATCCCAGTCTAAAAGAAATGTACCCTATGGATATGTATCCTATGCTCTGTGAAAAAAGAGAATATTATAAAGCAGTAAAAGAAAAAATAGCTACTTTAGAAACAATGATGTATAGTCTACAATGAATAAATATAACTTGGACTTCTTTCCAAATAGGACCTTGCAAAATTGGGACAGGAGTGGAAATAGAACCACACTGTGATTGGAACAGAACAAAAGAAGATGGAAAGGATGGATCCATTCATCCAATAAACATCGAATGGGCTGGTATTTGGGAATATATAGAATATTAGAATGTCAGAATTAGAATATATTAGTCATAGTAAAGTGACTAATTTTTTATTAAACTTTAGTATGACTAATATATTCTGGCTCCATGGAGCTGTCATTCCAGTAACAAGAGAGAAAGAGAAAGAGCGAAAGAGTGAGAATCAACAGGTAAGCAAAGAAATAAGAAAATTACAGAATGTGAAAACTGGTGTATGAGAAGGTGGTAGAGTATCTGTAGGCCAATCTTAGATAACAGTAGTCATCTACAAGAGAAAAAAAGTTAAGTTGACATCATAGGATAAGAATGAGCAATGTTATGCAAATAACTAGAAGAACATTCCAAGAAGAGGGAACGGCCAGTGCAAAAACCTAGAGGCAGAAAAACCTTAGGCCTTATCAAGAAACATAAGAGAGACTGATGTACCTGGACTATCCCAAGCTTGAGTGAAACAGAAATAGTTTGGAAAGGTAGGTAGAATTGAGAACAAACAGACCCCATAGAAAAACTTTGTTAGAAATTGGGGGGCCGGCCCAGTGATGTAGTGGTTAAGTTCAGCATGCTCTACTTCAGCGGCCTGGGTTTGCGGGTTCGGAGCCCAGGTGCAGACCGACACCACTCATCAAGCCATGCTGTGGCAGTGACCCACACACAAAAATAGAGGAAGATGGGCATAGATGTTAGCTCAGGGCCACTCTTCCTCAAGCAAAAAGAGGAAGATTGGCAACAGGTGTTAGCTCAGGGCCAATCTTCCTCAACAACAACAAAAAAAAATTAGTAATCATAAAAAAATTAAAAAAAAGAGAAACTGGGGTTTTATGCTAAGAGCAATGGCAACACGCCACCAAGCATTTTTTGGCAGGAATACAACACGTTCTGAATTGATATTTCTAAAATGTCACATGACTGTTGTATGGAGAATGAATTGGAGAGATGAAATTGTTGAGAGAATACACAAGAGGCTATGGTAGATTTCAGGCAAGACATAACAGAAGCTTCAGCATGAATGACTACACTGGAGATGGAGAAATATATAAAAACAAAGGACATAGTATAGAGGAGGAATAGACAAGACTCACTGTCAGAACTAATGTTGGAGGTGGAAAAGGGAAGAATCAAGGATAGCTCCTCGATATGTGGTTTAAGCAACCACATAGGTGCTGGTGTCATTTAAGAAGATGAGGAAGGTGTGGGAGACAGGTTTGACAATTGTGGGAGGATCAGGTGCTCCATTTTGAGACACACATCAGGTTTGAGATAACTAATACATATTCAAGAGAGAATATGAACTACCCAGTTAGATCTATGAGTGTGGAGAAAGGTCTAGCCTTAAGATAACAATTTTAAGTCATGAGTATATAAACATTATTTAAATATTTGGACTACATGGGACTAGGTAAGATAATTTAGGAATAACGGATAGAGAAAGAGGAAGGCCCAGGACAACAGCTTCATATGCTCTAAGTTTTAAAACTTTGGGAGAAGGATATGCACAGAGAGAGTATGACAGGCCCATCCACAGACAAACCATAGCTATGCTGATCAAACAAATAAGCACCATGGGTTTGAGTAACAGAGGGTTGGAATTGGGAAATCAGAATGTAGGATCCACAGCATCTCATTCCAACTTTATCATGGTAAAATATTCAATAATCACCTTGTTACTAAATTTTTCACCTCTCATTCCAACTGCACACCAAAGTTAAACTTTCCTACAACACTAATCACCTACTTAGAGTAATGCTGTCTGTAGTCAATACATCAACTTTCTATGTAGGTATGATACAACCTCACCCAGTCCAATGCATCCAAAAGCATATATATCCATCTGGAATTTAAAAATAGGTCCCTGGGCCATCTGCCCACGTCCCAGAGAAGAGCTACAGTTGTACTGATTTGTGGAAATATCACCTTCTCCAACCAGTTTAATCATATGGTAACTGTGTACAGCACAGTCCAATAAAACTTTCTGCAATGATGGAAATGTTCTATATCTGTGTTTTCCAATATGGCAGCCACTAGCCATGTATGGCTATTGAGCACTTGAATGTGGCTAGAGTAACTGCAGAACTGAATTTGTAATTTTAGTTAATGTTAATTAAATTTAAATTTAAGTAGCCACATGTGGCCAGTGGCCAGCACACTGGATAGCACAGGTATAGACCATCAGATCCTATATTTGCCATTATAATCTCCTTGATACAGGCATCTCCAAATTTTCTTCTTTCAACTAATGCCACAGTCTTCCTTAATCTCTGTTCCTACATCATCTCTGGCACCCATCAATTAAGAGATCTTGAAGAATCATTCTCCATCCAGGAACAAAACATTCATCTGTCCTATATCTTCCATTTATCCTAGAACTCCAAGCTATGCCTTCCTATTATTACAAAGCTAATATCCAGCTATCGAGCAAGACTCTCCAGAGCTAGCAAAAAAAGATAAAACCAAATTCACACTTTCTAAGCCAATAATTAACATAAAATCTAGAGTAATCAGCCATTTCCTTTCACATAATCTCCTAGAGGCCAATCCATTAAGACTGTCCCACATCATCTTCCTCCTTTCCATGTCTGAAGTCTTCTTTTTATATTATTACTGACGCACAAGGCCTTCCATCATCATTTTTATTCAAAACCCAGATATCTTTCTTGCAGAACTTATTTTATCATGCTTCCCAAAACAGCACTTGATTCTCTCTGTAACACTATCAAAGCTCAGTTTTCTCTAATTTTGGAAAACAGTCCCTGTCTGTGCTTCAAAATCAAATGCTAAAAATTTTAGAATTTTACGCACTCATGTCAACCCTTTCCAACTGGGACTTTTATACTTGGAAGGTATTTCTGTCCTTCAATATATCTGAATCTCTCTTGGAGCATATTAGAGGGGTGGTTCTTCAACTACAGGAATCAAAGCAGAATTGCCTGGCAAGCCTTTCAAGCTTCATATGCTCAGGTCACTCCCTGTATCTAGCAAATCGGAAGCCAAATCTCAAGAGACAAAGCCTGTAGTTTGAAAAAGTTCCCACATGGTTTACACACATCTCTGATTAAAAAACAAAATTAAAAACAAAATGAAACAAAACCAAATCTGATTTCAAGAAAGATGTAATGAATGGATGCAAGTGATGCTATCAGTGAATGATTATGTAGTCTACATTAAGTAAGGAAGAATCAGATACAGACCGTTTTATTTACATGGAAAAAAAAGCCTCATACCAACTAGTAAAACAATACAATAAAATATACGATCATGACCGAGTTAGTGTGGTGTAGATACAAAGTAGACATGAAGTCAGGAAAGAGGGAGTTCCATGTGTGCACCAGAACTTCAGAGATAGAAAAAGAGCTCAGAGCAAAAGAAGGCAGTATCGGTATCTGACATTCAATAAAATATATCACAAGCCAACCCTGATGGCCTAGTGGTTAAAGTCGGGTGTGCTCCGCTTTGGCGGCCCGGGTTTGGTTCCCGGGCACGGAACCGCACCACTTGTCTGTCAGTAGCCATGCCATGGTGGTGGCTCACACAGAAGAACCAGAATAACTTACAACTATACACAACTATGTACTGGGACTTTAGGGGGACAAAGAAGAAAAAAGGATGAAGATTGGCAACAGATAGTAGCCCTGGGAAAATCTTCCCCTAAAAAAAAAATATATATATATATTTGTTTGTCACTCATTCTTGGGACATCTTCTTCCGACCCCCCTCCTCCCATAGCCCCAATACTTCTCATTCTACTTGGCTGGATCTTATCTTCTCAACCTCTATATACGTGGACCTCTTGTTTTTCCAAGCAACTCTCACTCCTCATGTTTTCTCATCAAATTCCACTGCTTTTAATGCCCTCTACCCACAGAGGAATGCAGCCATAACATCAAAGGAACTAAGAGAAACACTGAAATCAGCCAATGTATGTAGCAATTGGGGCAGTGCAAGTCTACATTATCATGGGCTACTGTGAGGTGGGAATTGAGAGCGTGGAATTTCCAAAAGGCCTTTTCGAAACAAAGAAAGTTAACAGGAACAGCAGAGACCTTCAGAAATAATAGAGCAGATGAAATAGGGGAGACTCAAGGCAACTCAAAGGCATCCAGGCGCCATGGCACAGAGCAGGACAGGAGAACCTAAAAAAAATGCACCAGGAGGAAAAGGATCCACCAGGAGGAGAAATGATCTCAGGTTCTGACACTGAAGCTGAAGGAAAGAATTTAACAGGATAATTATCCTGGGTCCAGGCAAAATACAGAATTAGAGGCAGATTAGACTATAGCAAGTCAACTTGGGAGTATCTGTCAGAGTACAGAGCTTAAATCTTCGGTATATATGATACACTCTATGATGGTGAAGACATTACTGGGAGAAAGGATACTGGCTTTGCATCCAGGAAGTAGGACATCACAGGCCAGCTGCCCTGGTGGCTGGCAACATGCAGGGGATTTGAGTACAGATTAAGTCAATTTGGGGCTCTCCAGCAGAGAATAGAGAGCTTAGGCCTTGAGAATGAATTAAACTTTTAATACGAGAATCAAGCAGAATTAAAAAAACGGGGTGAATAAGTAGACAGAGGTGCCCTGAGAGATGAGGTGTGTGTGGTTCTTAGATGAATTAAGGTGAGGTGGATTGTCAGGGAGGGCTATCAGCCCTTTGAAAAGGGGCAGGGATACTGCAGCAGTAGAGAGCAGCGCTAAGTGCAAAGTGATCTGTGTGGGTAGTGAGAGGAACTTCATAGCAAGCAAGGTGGAAAACAGGAAGTGAGACTGTTACAAAGAAACAGAGAAGACAGGAGCATGCTGGGAAGAATGGAACCAGGTTAAGAGATCAAGGTCCCAGATGAGAAAGACTTTAATCAGATCTAGAAATTTTAACAAAGGAAGACGTCATCCTTTAAATAGCAGGCAAGGAAGAACAGCCCTAATAAAGAACAGAGATGTAGAAAGGTGTTAGGTTTCTGGGTTACCAACTGGGATTAAGAAAAGTTCTCTAAACATTTCAACAGTGTCAACCCTTCACTGATCAATTGGAATTTTAGTGTCATCTCTCCCCATTTTCTTGGTTTTCTCTCACTCACCTGGACAGGTTTGACTATGGGCTGCTCCCTCTACTATCCATGGTGGTTCTCCTTGCTCCAAATGGAAGAGTGAATCTGGTTTGGTAGCTTGATATCCTGTAAATGGGAAATCACTGAACACTTAGCACCAAGTCGTTAAGCTTGGGGAATCTATGAAAACTGGGTAAAGTTATATTTCAGGGACCATATCATTTGTACTTTGGTAAAGTAAAAGCCTTTTACTCGGGAAAGGAGAGCACACATTCTACGACCAAAGAGGAGAATAAAAGTCTACCACCTACAATGCTTTAGTCCAAACCATGAAATATTTCAGGAACCTTACAGATTTCACTGAATGAGAAAGAAAAGGAGCTGACTGTGATGCTGTCCTTACCTACTGACAGCAGGTTGCTGTAGTTCTCCAACATTACATCCATGTACAGGTCCTTCTGAGACGGATCCAGGAGCTGCCACTCCTCCCAGGTGAAGCCCACAGCCACATCCTCAAATGATAATGATTCCTGTAATAACAAATCCCAGTGCAATCTGAGGTGGAATAGATGATGTGGAAAAGAGGGACAGGAACATGTTCTCTCATTTTCCCCGTGATAAACTATGCACACTGTGACTATTTCACGCACCATAGGACCATGTGCCTTAGTGCACTCAGGTTACTGTAACAAAAAACACAGACCACGTAGCTTATATAAGCAGAAATTTATTTCTCACAGTTGTGGAGGCTGGCAAGTCCAAGATTAAGGTGACAGTATGGATGCATTCTGGTGAGGACCCACTTCCTGGCTCCTAGAGGGTTCATAACACCTTCTCACTGTGTCCTCACAGGGTGGAAGGGTGAGGGATCTCTGTGGATTCTCTTTTATAAGAACACTAGCCCCATTCATGAAGGCCTCAGCCTCATGACCCATGTACCTCCCAAAGGCCCCATACCTCCTAAAACCATCATCTTTGCGGGTTAAGATTTAAACATATGAATTTTGGGGGCACACAAACATTCAGACCACAGCACTGTGGAACGCTACACTGTGGAATAGAATTAATTCTATAATTAATTTTCCTAGCTTAAAAATGTACTAAAATAATATTTGTATAGATATAAAACAATGTGCAGTAAGAATATTTATTATTTCTTTGTTTGTAATAGTGAAAATCTATTAGTAATCTAAATGTCCATCAAAAGCAGACAGGGTTAGATTACAGCATGACAAAATGCTACACAAACATTAAAATCAATGAGGAAGATGTAAAAATACTGATAGCAATGATCTTCAAGGCATTCTCTTAAATGAGAGACATCAGGCCCCCAAAGAGTATACATAATATGATCCCAGACATGGAAAAAAATCTTAACATATACAATTATATATGTATAAGTACACATACATATGTATACATTTCTATGTACATATGTATGTGTACATATACATATATATGTGTACATATACATATACATATGTACATAGAAATGTATATAAACATAGACATATTCTACCACATGTCAATTATAGAAAGGGACTGGATGGAGACCCAAATTATTAATATTTGTTATCCTTTGGGTTGGGGGTTGGGAAGGAAAAAGGTGAAAGGGAATACTCTCTTTTGGCGCAAATACTTCCGTTAGCTTGAATCTCTTGCATGCAAATGTAGCCAGGTATCATTCGCATAGTTAAAAATATGAAGACCAAAACAAGAATAATTGGCTCTGACTTCATTTTTTGAACCTGAGGTTAAGAAGTATAAAAGGAGCATTGTCAATATGTGTACTCCAAGCTGTTATCAAAGAATGGAACTTTCAGCTGTCTCCTCCCAAATCAGTAAAAACATCTGGTGGAGAGAATTCTTCCTGGAGAATCACTCAAAGGTCAAGCGGCCCACTCATTCTATTGGATAATCCAGGCTCTATTCCTGGGTAAAGTCAGACTACCAGAAGGCTCTACTGTTGAGGTGCGCTGCTTTTGAACAATTTTGTCCAATCAAATTCTGTTCCGGCCTTACCTCCTTAGCTTACTTGGAGGAAAACAAGAAGAAAGAGCCAAAGGAAACATCCTATGCCTTTATTACATGACTGATATTGAGGACACTGTCTACCAAAAAAACCTCTCTGAAGAGCTAACAAAAGAAATTTCTTAAGACCTAACAGCAACGAAATGTTTACTTCCCCTGAAGAACTGGTTTGCCTTCTCACAGACATTGCAAATCATGTAACTTTTCACGTTTTTCTTGTTATTACGGATGCCAAGAAAAGCAGACACAAGTTCAAAGCTAAGGCAACCCTCAGGGTCTTACACGGTCACTTATCTAGGTTTGAACGTTAAGAACTTTGCATGAACCCTATGACCTACATATCTCG
This sequence comes from Diceros bicornis minor, assembly GCF_020826845.1. Lineage (NCBI taxonomy): Eukaryota > Metazoa > Chordata > Mammalia > Perissodactyla > Rhinocerotidae > Diceros > Diceros bicornis. The sequence continues at coordinate 28,017,986 of NC_080773.1, forward strand.
CTTCCTAATTCGCCCTGATTTTACGATTTTACGATTATAACCTAAACTTATTTTCTGACAGGTCCTGATTTTTATCAACACATACTGTCTCATTTCATCTGTCTTTTAGAAGCTTCCACAAATCCCTTGGGAAATAAAGGATGTAACAGGTAAAACAAACCTCACCTGGGCCTTGGTCATCTCTCCTGTTCTTAAGAGCAAGCTAGCAACTCCAGGGTGTGCTCTGTCTTCTGTCTACTCTGGGCCTGCCCAGAAGTTGTGGTCGGATATCTCAGGTCAGGCTGCTGCCAGAAACGATGATCTCCCAAGCCTGGAACCTCCTTCTTCCTGTATTACTGAAAACGTCTTGTTCCTGTAGACTAGAACCTGTGGATTCAAGAGCAAATTCAATTATAAGAGGACATGCACCTGGGACCTCAGCTCTCTCTTACCATGTGGACTTACTCTAACAGAAGGCTCCAACATTTCATCCATCTCTTTAACACCCTGGAAGCTTTTACATCTTGGGGCCATGCTCCATAGTAAGATATGGAATGGGCAAGAGGAATGCCTGTTTTTTGGCAAAGTTAAAACAGAGTGGATGTGAAAGAGGAGATGGGAAACAAAAACCAGTTCATGGTCTTGTCCACTGCCAAGTTCTCACAAAGATCAAGTTTCGGGAAGACAACATACAGAAGTAGTGGTTCTGGAAACTGACTTCAAACCACCTGTGCCCACATATGCCTAAATTTTTTGTTTATTGCACTGAGGTAATTATTCCAGTTTGAATACTAATATACTTAAGAAATCATAAGCAGCGTCTTATGTAATCCTCAACACTACTCTGTAGGGTACTCATTATTACCTCCATTTAAACACGAGTAAGCTGAGGCTTGGTCAGGTGAAGTGTGTTGCCCAGGTTAAAAACCTTCCTAAAGAGCAAGGTAGGAATCTGAATCCTCATCTGCTCTCTCCATTATGATGTTTCTCTCTCCCATCAGCCTCACAATACAAATTTGTTCTCTTTCTCATGCACTTTAAGAACTTTACTTCCTGGTGCATCATACTGTGAGGTGGCTGTACAGTCAGTTGCAAAAATAGGGCCCTTGGAATTGGCTCTTGTAATATTCACTGTGCACACCCAGCCAGCTCCTTTCACACAAGCAGGAATGCAAAGGTAGCCCCATCCTTGCCTCAGGAACAGCAGATCAGAGATCAGCCTCTCCAAGAGCCAAGCTGTGGAGCCACGCTAGAAGGTCACACTCTGAGGACACCAATACCAAGAGGTCGACTTGAATTTTGCTTTTACCCTTTCAGGCAGCAAATTATTCTCAAAGACTCTCTCTCTAGCTCCCCAGTATCCTCTGGGGATGGCTCATCTCTGACCCATTCTCTGACCAACTGGTAAACATACCATCCCACCACCATCTCTAATCCTGACACTGCTTTGTCCCAGTCTTGGCCCATCAGTCTAGTCTCCTTGCAGGGCCAGCCCAAAAAGGATGGCACACAGCTCAAATATAGAACTCCTTATGGACAGGAGAGAGGTAGAAAAGGTGCTTATGTGTGAATGAGTTAGAACTGAGATCTCTAGGGTCGGAGGATCAAGGGCCCAACCATTTCCCAGGAGCTCCCCGGCAGACTTTCCCTCACACCTAACAGATCAGAGCTGAACCAAATGCTCATGCCTGGAACACAGTAATGAAACCAAGAATGGCAATGGAACTACCCTGATTCGTAAAGCTAATCTGCATTTTCCTACTGAACTGAGGTTAAGGTCAAGTTCCCAGATGGATGGCTACCTAAATAAAATAGGGATTTTCTTAACAAAAGGAGGATAGATGTCAGTTTGGTAGCCAAGAGTAGCCAATTAATTTTATTAATTAATTTTAATAGGTTAGAGGAGAAAAGCCTAAATTGATATTGAAAAAACAGCTTGTAAAAATCAGTATTGCTTTTGTTACAAACCCATAATAGCCTAGGAATGGAGGGGCTACTTTTTTAGACTCACTGTGGCACAAGGGGAAATAGATATTTGGTCTTTGTCCCAGGTTCCTGGCACAAAGCTCCGAAAACCCTTGTAATCTCTCAAGTGACAAGAGTATCTTTTATATGCTAATAATATTACTGGTGGCTAGGGGGCCTCAGATAGCTTCAGGATGGGGGCTGGTCCCCAGAAAGACCAAGGCATGATTAAAGGGTTGGAACTTTCAGCTCCATCCTTGGACCCCCAGGGAGGAGAGAAGGGCTGGAGATTGAGGTTAATCACCAACAGCCAATGATTTAACCAACCATGCCTATGTAACGGACCCTCCATAAAAATTCCAAAACCACAGGGTTTGGAGAGCTGACGAACACTTTGAGGTGCTGGGAGGGTGGTGCACTCCAACTCCATGGGGACAGAAGCTCCTGTGCTCAGGACCCTTCTGGACCTTGCCCTATGTACCTCTTCATCTGGCTGTTCATCTGTATCCTTTATAATAAACTAGTCATAGTAAGTAAAGTATCTTCCTGAGTTCTATGAGCTGTTCTAGCAAATAACTGAACCTGAGAAGGAGGGTGGGAAACCTCTGATTTATAGCCAACTGGTCAGAAGTACAAGTGGCAACCTGAGACTTGCAACTTGCATCTGAAGTGGGAGCAGTCTTGTGAGCCTGAGCACTTAACCTGTGGGGTCTCTGCTGACTTCTCGTAGTTAGTATCAGAGCTGAGTTGAATTGCAGCACATCCAACTGGTATCCAGGGAGTTGGAGAATTGCTTGGCGTGGGGAAAAACTCCCACATATTTGGTGTCAGTAGCGTTGTGAGAAAAAAACAGCTCATGGATAAAAACAACAACAACACAAAATCCTATAAAAAGATACATAAAGTATAACACTATTTTTATAAATTTTTAAAATGCACCCGAGAATACCATATATTTGTTGGTAGATACAAACACACTTAAAAGTCCAAAAATGATCATGAGGTAAAATTTCAAGTTAGTGGTTACATCTAGGGAGGAAGAGGAAGGAATGGGGTAGGCACTTGGAGGGGGCACTTCATTTGTATATGTAACATTTTCTTTCCAAAAGAAAAGATGAAAAAAGGAAAAAGATGTAAAGCAAAACAAAAACCAAGCAAAAATGAAACACTTTATATGCTCAGTTGAAAGCCAGTGACCCCCTGTCAGCACTCCCACGCAGCATGGAAAGGGTGCAAGAATCACCATTCTCATTTGTCACTGGTCTGACCATGCCTCCAAATGCAATTAGAGGAAAGAATCAAATAGCAATTATCAATCTTAGAGAAAAGGAGGGAAATCACCAACGTTTGCACAACATTACTGTAGACCTAGAAAACCCAAGTAATAGAAATGGACAATCACAAAAAGTAAGAGTTTAGTCAGTGGTTGAAACTGACGTGACAATGACACATGAAAAACAACACTCCTTTACATAAATACTGTCTGTCAGTATTAAGTGATAGAACATTACTAGGGGATATTCTCAATTATGTACTGAAAATTCTCAAAATAAGCATCACTTCTGACTCAATGTTCTGTTTGGGGTAATTTATGCAGAGAAAACAGTGGCAAAGTGAGCAAAAACATATGTAAGGTACACTAAACATATGTTTATGTCCACTAATAGAAGATTAATTGAATGAATAACTATAATCCATCTAATGGAATACTCCATAATAATTTAATATTTTAATATACTTACTGAAATAAAAAATGTCCATAAAATACAGCTCAATGAATAAAGCACATTTATACTCTTATGTGTAATATGATCCTGTATTTCTGCAAAAGTAAAGCAATACAATCTATATCTGTGTGTGTGTGCGTACACACACTTACAAAAGAAAATATAACAATGTTAATAATTATTATGGCTGGTCCAATAGATCAGGAAAGTGAGTTTTATATCTTTTTTTTCAATAAGAACAAGATCTTTTAAATTAAAATTAAACATTTTTAAAATTTAAAAATTTTAAGCACAAAAATATCTCCACTTGAAAGGGAACCCTCATTCACTGCTGGTGGGAATGCAAACTGGTGTAGCCTCTATGAAAAACAGTATGGAGAGTCCTCAAAAAATTAAAAATAGAAATACCTTATGATCCAGCTATCTCACTTCCAGGTATTTATCCAAAGAACCTGAAATCAACAATCCAAAGAGGCTTATGCATCCCTATGTTCATTGCAGCATTATTCACTATAGCCAAGACGTGGAAGCAACCCAAGTGTCCATTGACAGATGACTGGATAAAGAAGATGCGGTATATACGTGCAACGGAATACTACTCAGCCATAAAAAATGACAAAATCATCTCATTTGCAACAACATGGATGGACCTGGAGGGTATTATGTTAAGTGAAATAAGCCAGACAGAGAAAGACAAACACTGCATGATCTCACTCATATGTGGAATATAAACTAACACACGGACAGAGGGAACCGTTTGGTGGTTACCAGGGGGAGGGGGGTTCGGAGGTTAGCACAAGGGGTGAAAGAGTGCATTTATGTGGTGACTGACAAACAATAATGTACAACTGGAATCTCACAATGTTATAAACTATTATGACATCAATAAAAAATTTTTTAAAAAATCTCCACTTGAAATAAAATTAAAGATATTGCCAAGTCATTATAAATCAATACAATATATGCTTTTGGAAGGAATGTAGGGAGGACGGAAGGGAATAAGCCATTCGTCCCATAGATGTACTACCTTCCAGATTTGGCTGATTGCTTCATCATGTTATAGTTTATCTTGTTCTTCCTCACCTCCCCTACTCTCAATTTTTCCTATAAACTGGGTAGTTGAACTGAGAGGTGTGATTACTTCCAATATCTAACTATTTAGGCAAGAATCTTTCATTTATGGTGCTGTATACTTCTTATTGCAATATGTTAAGAAGCATGAGGACAAAAGAAAAAAGGGAAGAGAGATTGCTACAGAATAAAAGAGACCTGAGAGATGTAAGCAGCAAACGCAACGAGAGCATGTTATTTGGATCATGATTCAAACAATCCAATGTTAAAAGACAACTTTGAGATGATCAGAAAAAAACTGAATATGGACTGGGTATTGGATGAAATAAAAGAATTATCATTAATTTTGATACATTTGAAAATGATCTGCTGCTTACAAATTTTTTAAATGACCTTACCAGTTGGAGACGCATACTAGAGCATTTACAAGTTTAGGGACGTGAAACCTTGAATTTGCCATGAAATTCTCCAGAGGAAAAACAAAAGTGGAAGAGGCATAGATGAACATGATTGGCCACAAGTTGATAATTGTTGAAACTGAGTGATGGGCACATATTTTACTATTCTCTCTACTCTGAATCTCCATGAAAAAAGGTTAAAAAGAGAAAAGTCATCAGGGCCTGATGAGTTCTACTAATCTTGACAGCATAGGTGATTCCAGTATTATGTAAACTCGTGTAGGTCACAGAAAAAGAGAAGTTTCTCTACTAATCGTATGAAGCCAGCATTTCCAAACACTAATCAATAAGATTAGAAAAAAGAGAATTATAGATGCTTAGTCATTGATTTTCATCCTTCCTTCTTTTCTAACATACACATTTAAGGCTATAAATTCCCTCCACTGAATGCTTTAGTTGGATTCAACAAAGGTCGACATGTAGGATTATTTTTAAAATGTAATTCAAAACATTTCCATTCTAATTTTCTTTGATTCATGGATTCATGGATTATTTAGACGTGCACAGCATACTTGTCAAACAAATGGGGACTTTCTAGTTATCATTTTGGTATTGCTTTATAGCTCATTCCACTGTAGCTAGAGAAAATAGTCTGATTTCAAACCTTGGAAATTTGTTTAGACTTGCTTTATGGCCCACCACATGGTAACTGTTCATAAATGTTCTATGCACATTTGAGAAAAATTGTTGGGTAGAGTGTTTTATATTGGTCAAGTTTGTTAACCATGCTATTCTAATCTTTCGGGGGTTGGCACTATGGTGGGTTGGTGGCCTGTTTTTGTAACTGTTTTATTGGAACACAGCCACACCCATTTGTTTATGCATTCTCTATGGCTGCTTTCACATTACAATGGCAGAGTTGAGTAGGTGCAGACAGATCACCTGGCCTGCAAAGCCTAAAATATTCACTGTCTCTTTACAGAAAAAGTTTACTGATCTTTGTTAATCTATAGCCTTCTAGCTTTTCCTCTTTTTGTTCTGTTACTGAGAGAGGCATGTTAAAAATCTCCCATTATGACTGGGCATTTGTCATTTCTTCTTGTATCTAGCATACCCTACAGTTTAGGAATTCTACTAAGAATATACCCAATAGAAGTCTGATGCACCAAAATGCATGTACAAAAATGTTCATATTAGGGGCCAGCCCAGTGGTGTAGTGGTTAAGTTTGCACGCTCTGCTTTGGCAGCCTGGGCTTTGCGGGTTTGGATCCTGGGCGCGGACCTATGCACCACCCATTAAGCCATGCTGTGGCGGTGTCCCACATACAAAATAGAGGAAGACTAGCACAGATGTTAGCCCAGGGACAATCTTCCTCACATACACACAAAAAAAGTTCACATCAGCATCATTCATAACAGTCACAAGTCAGTAATAATCCAAATGTCTATTAATAGCAGAATGGATAAATAAATTGGGGTATAATCATACAATGTAATACTACATAGCAATGAAAAGAAATGAACCACTGCTATATGCCACAACTTCGATGAACTTCACAACAAAATACTGAGCAAAAGAAGTCAGGTACAAAAGAACATGTACTATATGATTCCATTTGTATAAAGTTAACAATCAGACAAATTTAATATGCTGATTTTAGAACAATTACCTTGGGAGAGGAGGGAGGAGATTAGGATGAGATGGGGGTTTCTGGGGTGCTGTAATATTCTATTTTTTAATTTTTAGTGTTATACTCGAAAAAAACTTTTAAAGAAAAGTACAGACCAGTTTCACTTATAAATGTAGAAGCAAAAATTTTTTAATTTTTTATTATGAAAAATTTCAAGCAAAAGAAGGAACAGTTTAAAACCCACGTATAAAAAAAGAAAAGAAGAATAAGATAATCAAATTCCATGTATCCATCGTGTGACTTCAATAATTATCAACTCAAATCTAATTTTGTTTTATCTACAACACTACAACACACTCTCTCCTCTTCCATCACTGGATTATTTTTTTTTTATTATTTTTATTTTTTTGTAAGAAAGATTAGCTCTGAGCTAACATCTGTTGCCAATCCTCCTCTTTTTGCTGAGGAAGACTGGCCCTGGGCTAACATCCGTGCCCATCTTCCTCTACTTTATATGTGGGACGCTTGCCACAGCATGGCTTGATGAGCGGTGCATAGGTCTGCGCTGGGAATCCAAACCCGAGAACCCTGGGCCGCCAAAGCAGAGCACGTGCACTTAACCACTACGCCACCGGGCTGGCCCCATCACTGGATTATTTTGAAGCAAATCCAAGACATCTTTTTATTTCTAGATATAAAAATATTAAATATTAGCAAATAGAATCCAGCCCTATATTAAAAGAACAAATCATTATCGACAAGTATGGTTTCTTCCAGGAATACAAGATTTTGGGAAATCTAGTAACATACATCAGAGAAAATTTTAAAGAGAGAGAAAGAAATAATAAATGAAAATAATTTTAGGCCTGGTCCCGTGGCTTAGCGGTTAAGTGCGTGCACTCTGCTACTGGCGGCCCGGGTTCGGATCTCGGGCGCGCACCGACACACCGCTTCTCCGCCATGCTGAGGCTGCGTCCCGCGTACAGCAACTAGAAGGATGTGCATCTATGACATACAACTATCTACTGGGGCTTTGGGGGAAAAAAATAAATAAATAAAATCATAAAAAAAAATAATAATAATTTTAAAGATAAAAAGCCTTTGAGGAGATCTAATATATAGCATAGTGATTACAGTTAATAATACTGTATTATATACCTGACAGTTGCAAAGAGAGTAGATTTTAAAGGTTCTCATCACAAAAAAGAAATGATAATTATATGACGTGATACAGGTGTTAGCTAAAGCTATGGTGGTAAACGTTTTGCAATATATGTGTACCAAATCATCATGTTGTACACCTGAAACTTACAGAATGTTACATATCAATTATACCTCAATAAAGCTGGGGGTAAAGAAGGCTTTAGAGGAATAAAAACTTGATAAATCACAGTTACCATTTATTCAGACTCTACTATGTGCCAGGCACTACACACTGTACTTAAAAAACATTTACTCATTTAATCTTCATAATGACTGTACTCAGACATTAACCTACCCAGGTCATGAGCAGAAGCAGGTTCTTGTCACTCCACAGTCCATCCACTTACCACCTGGCCAAAATTACCTGCAGACGACAAAAATGCTCAACTAGAAAACATAAAGGAATCAACTTAGAAGCTATTAGTAATAATATGAGTAGAATGAGGTGACAAAAGAAGTATATCTTTTTAATTTTTCCTCTTGTGCATTACACTAGGGGAAAAAAAAAGACACCATTTACAATTACAACAAAAATATAAACTATTTAGGAATAAGCATAACCAGCTCTATGTCCAAGATCCACATGGAAAAACACCACAGCTGGTCAAAGAAACAAAAAACTGGGGTTAAAGGAAATCTATCATACATTCCTGCAAGTGTTGTACCTAAACGTACGTCAGTTCTACCCAAATTAAAGCACCCACTTGATGGAACATAACTGCAGCAGTTTAAAAAAAGAAAGAAAGAAGAAAACTTCCAAAGAGTGTGTAATACGGAAATGGTTATGCTAGGATGTTAGATTAAAAATGTATACAATTATGACAATACCTATACACTTGATCCCCACACTAAAAGTGAGATATACTGAATTTTCACAACAGCTATTTTTTGGAGGAGTACTTAGGAGGATGGGGATGTCATTACTTGGGTTGGGATGAACTTGAAAACAAATTTTCAGTAGAAATAGACTGTAAACATGGACGCAAAAGAACCAGTAACCTCATCTCTAAAATTAAGCATTCGATAAGCAATGAACACAGACTCCCCAAGAGCTGTCCCCAGCACGGACATGACTCCCACTTCCCCCAACCACGGACACCCCAAACGCTACTCTCCAACAAAGACCTCCCAAGTGCTCGTCCCAACACGGAACCCCACGAGCTCCCCCTCCGCGGGGAACCCCAATAAGGAACTCCCAACGGGGATTCCCACCCGCTTCCCCCAACGCCGACCCCTACGCGCTCCAGAACAAAAAAAAAAAAAACCAACGCGCTCTCCCTGGCCCCGAAACACGCACAGAACCCGACACTAACCTGACCGACGACCTCCGTGTTCACCGCTGGAGACAAATCATGGAACCACTTCTCTAAACACTTTGCCTCAGGATCCATAGCCCCGCAGCCCCACCTCCGCGGCTGACAGGCCCCTCCAAAGCTGAGAGGACGGCGCCCGACGAGGGTCATCTGCCTTCATTCCAGCGAACTAGACTCTGGCTCTCGGCCGTCTTTCTGTGACGTAATATATCCGCGCCCGGTTCGAGGATATTTATGGGAGCAGCCATTTTCCCACCTACTGCCGTACAGCGGGCGAAGTCTCTTTTGTTCTGCCTTTCGCGGGAGGGCGCAAGAAGGTGAGAAGTTAATGAAAACGACTTTTTTCATCCCACTTCCAGGCTGCTTGAACCACTGGGCCCCGACTGTGCAACATTCGCCAGGGGCGCTACACAAACCGCTTAGCTTCTCAGAAGCTCATGCCTGCCCAGATCTCTCTGCCGGATGCGGGGAGATGGTCGCGGACATTAAGGCACTTTGATCCTAAGGCTAGAGAGAGGATAGGTGGGCGCGGCCATGCTAGAGTAAGTTCAACCGGGAGCGAACCTGAGCCGAACCCGAGCAACAATTGGTTGGGAACCAGCTAGTATCCTGGGAATGCTGGCTGGAGGGGGCTTTGTGGAGGAAGCGGCATTTGAGGCCAGTCTAGGGTTTAGAGAACCCCTGACGAAGGCACTGGCCAGAGAGTGGGTAAAACGGCAGGATTATAAAGCTCACGTTACGATTGATGTGGAGGTAAATGGGGAACGCAGTTGACCGGGGCCGCAAAAGGGGCAGTGCCAACGGAGAGGCGTGGCTCTCCTTTCCACGGGGGAGGAGCCAAAGGCAGGGCAAGTTTTCCTTCCAGAAAAATGGGAACTACCTTGAATCAAAAGCTATAAGAAAGGGAAGTGGGTCTGTTCGATATTGCGGCCCAACTGATTAAACTGACATGACCCACTCCCCATAATTACACAACCAGGCTCAGAGCGCCTTCGAACTAAGGAGATTGATCATTCATTCACCTAGTAGATGTTTATAAAATACCTACTATGTGTCAAATACTGTTCTGCATGCTGGGGATACAAAAGCTATAAACGCAGACAAAAATACCCTTCTTTGTGGAGCTTCACATTCTACTAGAGATATCACATTAAATTGCTGGTTTGATTTCCTTATTACAGCAAGAGTGTTATGATTCCCACCTACAACGTGACCTATGATGCTTGGAAGGCAGAACGTTGAACCAAAGATGATTATTCTCAAGCTTTAAGATCTAATGGAATTTGCTTTGCTAAGTTTTGGATTTGTTTGGGACCTATCACCCCTTTCTTCCTTCCAATTTCTCTCCTTTGGAATGGGAATGTCTATCCTATTCCTGTCCCACCACTGTATTTTGGAAGCACGTAAATTTTCTGGTTTTAAAGGTTCACAGCTGTAGAGGAGTTTTGCCTCAGGGTATATTGTACCTCAAGTCTCACCCATATCTGATATAGATGATGTTTAGTTGAGACTTGGAACTGTAGACTTTAAGAGTTAGTGCTGAAATGAGTTAAGACTTTTGGGTCTGTTGGGGTTGAATGCATGTATTTTGCATGCAAGAAGGACATGAGTTTGAGGGGGGCAAGTGTTGGAATGTTATGAACTGAGTGTTTAGGTCCCCTCATATTCACATGTTGAAGCCCTAACACCAGCCTGGTTATATTTGGAGATGGGGCCCCTAAGGAAGTAAGTAAGGTTAAATTGTTACCGCACAAAGGGCATGATCTGCTCAACACGAGACAAAAGCCCATCGTCAAGAGGCAAGGTGTTGGAAAAGAAAGGGCAGTTTATTGCAGCTTGCTAGCAAGGGAGAAGATGGCCAAATAATGTCTCAAAGAACCATGTTAAGGGGGCACAAAATCTTACAGCAGTTATATAGGCTGGTGGGTTATAGGGGAGGGGTTTAGGAATGTTGACCCTCTGGTGTTACAAACTGGGAGTGCCACACCAGATCTTTCAGTTTTCATTGATGATGGCTATCAGCATAGACTCTCTGTTCAGGGGTAATCACAGTCCTGAGGAACTCAAAAGAACAAAGTTATCATCTTATCGCAGCTGGAAGGTATATGCACAAGCAGGGGTCATAAAATCTACAGAGCAGTTAGATCTCCTGGAGGGTGCATATCCAGCTGGGTTAGTTTGTCAGATGTCATTCAAAGTTACAATAGGGTTTTTCTTTTCTACAGTATGGCTTCCCTTATGTCAACTTGGTCATGAGTCGGTATCAAAATGAGGTCATAAGGGTGGGGCTCTGATCCAATAAGTTTAGTGTCCTTATAAGAAGAGACACCAGAGAACTCTCTCTTTCTGAGTGCAGACAAACTGAGGAAAGGCCATGTGAAGACATAGTGAGAAGGTGACTGCCTGCAAGTTAGGAAGAAGACCAAACTGAATCTGCTAGAACCTTAATCTTGGACTTCTAGTCTCTAGAATTGTGAGAAAATAAATTTCTATTGTTTAAGCCATCCACTCTGTGGTATTTTGTTATAGCAGTCAGAACAGTCTAATACAGTAGTGAATTACATTGCTTAGAAAATTAGACAAATTTTAAACTACTTTGCATTCTAATGTAGTCATGAAGTATTTATCTTTTTTATATATTGTTTATGTGTTGCATAGAAACTTGGGAAACATTTGCAGGATCATGGTGAAAAGAATATCATTTTGGATTAGGTAAATTTAATAATATGGGCTTACCATGAATTGATTCTGGCTCTAATGTGTGAGCTCAATTAGAGTGCTTCCAACAGTTTGCTTGGTTGGTTGACTGAAACCTGACTCAAAGGTGGCCTACAATAAAGTTTAAATGCCAGAAATTGGGGGGCCAGCCTAGTGGCATAGCAGTTAAATGCATGCACTCCACTTTGGCAGCCTGGGGTTCACAGGTTAGGATCCTGGGCACGCACCGAGGCACTGCTTGTCAAGCCAAGCTGTGGCGGTGCCCCATATAAAGTAGAGGAAGACGGGCATGGATGTTAGCCCAGGGCCAATCTTCCTCAGCAAAAAGAGGAGGATTGGCATCGGATGTTAGCTCAGGGCTAGTCTGCCTTACAAATAAATAAATGCCAGAAATTCCTTCATATTCTGTGAAGTACCCAAAAGTATATGGAATTAGCAACACTATTGTGGATTTATCATGTAAAACGAGCTTACTCATCCCCTAAATATGTATACCAGTACTGTCCAAAAGTCAATCTCTTCAATGAAGCTGATCTGGCTACAGAAAATGGAAGTATACTATTATAAGATTCTGTACCTCTATATATGAAGAGGTATAATAACAATTGAACTTACACTGCTAAGTTTATGATGCATGCTGTACTCAAGGAAGCACTTAAATAACAAAGTTACAGCCAATAAGCCAACAAAGGAGATAAATAATCTAAAACATACTCAGTTACTCCAAAAGAAGGTAGAAAAAAAGGAAAAGGGGAGAAAAGAACAGTTGGGATAAATATCATATTGCATGTTATTACATTAAACCTAACTATATTAATTCTCACAATAAATATAAATGATCTAAACACCCGAATAAGACAGATTGTCAACTAGATAAAAAAGGAAGGCCCAGCTATATGCTGTCTACTAGAAACTCACTTTAAATATTGTCACAAATAGGTTAAAAGTAAACCATGTTAAACAGAGATATGAAAGATAAAAAGAAAGGCCTGTCAAATTTCTAGAGATAAAAACTACAGTTTCTGAGATAAAACATACACTGGATGGGATTAATGGCAGATTAGACATTGCAGAAGAAAAGATCAGTGAACTTGAAGACAGCAATAAAAACTATCCAAAATGAAACACAGGGGGGAAAAAAGATTTAACAAGTATGAACAGTATTATAGCCTAATTTACAAAAGAAAAGATCAGTGAAGTTGATGACAAGGCAAAAGAAACTATACAAACTCAAGAACAAGAGAACAAAATCTAGTAAAAGCATTTATTAAAAAGAGAAAAGCCTTGAGCTCTTGGCCAATGAGGTAAGAGGTACCATTGTGAGGAACGCCAAGTGGAAACCTCAAATTGCCCTCCACTCTCTGATCAAGAGAGTGAATGAAAATATTGTGGGAGGGTTTATATGATATGAAGAAGTAAAATGTATTGCGTACCTTATAAACCCCACAACACATTGTTATTATTAACATGTTAAGCATTCCTCTACCTTTTTGATCTAATGAAATGCAGTTATGACTGTTTATAGTTATAATGTCCTTGTTTGTTCAGTCTAGCATTGATGTCAATTTTGATTGATTGTTTTTTCTCCTCAACATTGTTCTCACTTTCCTGCTTTTACACATGCCTGGCAATCTTCTAGATATCTGATATACAGGGGTTAACAGAAGTTCCATACCCTCATGAAGTTTACAGTCTTAGTCTATTACTTACACTCAAGACCTTGTACTTGAGCATAAACTCAGAAATTTGATATTTGTTGTCATATGCTTTGTATTGAGACTGATACAGTGAGTAATGTTTATACATGACCCAAGATCTTTATATATTCCATATTAAAATCTTTAAGAAAAAAATTGAGATATTCTCTTCAAATGATTCTAATGGTTTTTACATTGTGCATTGATTTTTAAAAATCACCGTTTACAATGTCATTAAGATACCTCATCTACTGACTGGCCTCCACTCTTAATTTCTCCCTAAGAGACCTGGCTTCATGCCCTTCCTCAAATCCGTTTTCCAGCAGTAGACTTGGTCTGAACTTTATGCTATATCAGTTTTGTGCCACCCTTACTGACCTTACCCCTGACTACAGTTCATATGTTGCATATGATTGTATCTGATTATACAGATCAGATTCTGAAAATATTTGCCAGATTGGTCAAAGGCTTGTAGTATTCCAGTCTGGAACTAGGTTGAGCCCCATCTTCCAGAGCTCTTTTACCTACTCCTGATCCTGTTCAGTCTCTTCAGCTCTGTGGAATCTGAGATACCAAGCCAGGGTTAATTCTCCTATGAAGATCTACTTTTCTCCTCCTCCTATACTCCCCATACTTCCTCCAAGTCCCCAAGTTGAGAGGAAATGAGAATAAATGTCAGGAAGAATGTTGGGGTGGTTCCATCAATGAGGCAAAGGGTAGAGTTTAGACAGGGAACTACCTCCTGGAAGGTAGTTCCAGGTAGTTCCACTACCACAAGGAAGAGTGCAGCTGATTAGTTATCCAGGAGTTTAGAACTTCATGTTCCCAAGATTCTGAGAATAATAATTTGAATCATCAGGGAAGGGGGAGAGCTAGGATGAAAGCAAGAAGAGTCATCTTAATTTGTGTTCAAATTGCCTTATAACTTTCTCTTTTCATGTTTTCAAAAAAATCACCAAGAGCTGTGTTGGAACGTATTTTGTTATTTAATTTATAGGTTTGAATAATTAATTGTCCTTGGGTCTTCAGTTCATTTTACAAACCTGATTTCTCTACTTTTTCAAATCTAGAAAAATTTTAAAGTCACATGGTAACATTGTATAATGCCTGGTCTTATTTATAAATTAAAGTTAAACTCATCCAAGGATGTTGTTACATTTATTAATTTAATATAGTCATTTCCTTTTTGAAGGACTTCAGTTGTCTGAAATAATATTTAAATAAATTTAGAGCCAAAGAAATGCAACAGCTAACCATCATCTGATATTGGGTGGGCATTGAATTTAAAAAAAAATAAAGGAAAGAAAGAAAAAGAATATACAAATGGGAGAAGTGAATATAATGTGATAACCACTGATGTGGGGCAGAGACTATCTCCCTTGAATTATGGAGTCATTAACACAGTAACTAGGAATATGGTTCAAGGTATCCTGTCCAAAAATGTACATCAGGTGTATTACGTGATGTATAATGCAGTTGGAAATGGTACATAAAGCTATCAAACATTCCTTATTTTCACAGGCCTTCTTTGCTTCACAAGAACTTTAATATTTTGTTAAAGGTATTCCACAATTAGTGTGTTCAGTGTTTTATTTCATATGATTGCATCTGCTAATGGAGCAGGCAAAATGTACCACTCACTGCCTTCTAATATTCTCTCTATTATGTACTGACATATATTGAGGCCAAAGAGTTTCCCACTATCGTTATATTTCTACCCACCAGGAGCTCACTGATGATCTATCATGATCACTGATGCTGGATAGGGTCTAATTTCCAAAAAAAATAGCTTTCCTAGCCTCTGCATTCAGAAACTTTCTGTTTATACATAACCATATAATCAGCTAGACATTATTGCTGAAGACTTTTTCAAGTTGAATGTACCAGTTTTTTCCTATGTGTTTTTTGTGACATAAAATAAGACATAATTGACCACTGAAGGCATGACCACATTCACTGCATTCCTAAGGTTTCTCTCCTGTGCAAACCTTCTGTTATCCCCTGAGGGTGCACATCTGGCAACTGGCTGTCCCACAATGACTACATTCCTATCTGCTAGGAACCCACTGATGTTTAATGATGTCTGTGGGATCACAGAAGGCATTTGCACAGTCACCGTATTAACAGGGTTTTTCCCATGCATGAGTTCACCAGTATCTAATAAGCTGTGACCCTTTCTGGAAAGATATTCCACCTTCACTGAATCTATACATTTCTCTCTTGTGTGTATTCTCTTATGTTTAACAAGGCATGACATGTGGGAGAAAGCTTTCCCACACTCGTTGCATCCATAGGGTTTCTCTCCTGTATGTGTTCTTTGATGTACAATGAGCATTGTTTTTGTGGTGAAGGCTTTCCCACAGTGACTGCATTCATAGGGTTTCTCTCCTGTGTGAATTCTCTGATGTTTGATGAGTCCTGATTTTTGTGAACAAGATTTTCCACATTCAGTACATACAAAGGGAGTCTTTCCTGTATGAAATCGCTGATGTGCTATGAGACAGGCCTTCTGGCTGAAGGCCTTACCACATTCAGTGCATCTATAGGGTTTCTCTCCAGTGTGAGTTCGTTGATGGATAAGGAGATTACCCTTCTGAATGAAACCTTTTCCACATTCACTGCATATATAAGGTTTCTCTCCTGTATGAGTTTTCTGATGTAGAATGAGCTGTGATTTTCTGGAGAAACCTTTCCCACATTCACTGCATCCATGGGGTTTTTCTCCTCTTTCATTTCTCTGATGTATAATGAGCTCTGCCTTCCTGCAGAAGGCTTTGCCACATTCAGTACATTCATAAGGTTTCTCTCCTGTATGAGTTCTCTGGTGTTCAGTTAGCTTGAACCTTCTGGAGAATGCTTTCCCACATATACTGCATACATGGGGTTTATTTCCTGTATGAGTCTTCTTATGTTCAGTGAGCTGAAATTTCCTGAGGAAGGCTTTCCCACATTCATTGCACTCATAGGGTTTCTCTCCTTTGTGAGTTCGCTGATGTTCAGTGAGCTTGAACTTCTTGGAGAAAGATTTTCCACATACACTACATCCATGGGGTTTCTTTCCTGTATGGATTCTCTTATGTTCGGTGAGCCGAGACTTCTTGAGGAAGGCTTTCCCACATTCAATACACTCATGGGTTCTCTCTATTTTGTGTATTTGCTGATATTTAAGGGATTGTAACTTAGTGCTGATGGGTTTTCTACTTTCATGGAATTTAATTTCAGTATGAGTTTGCTCATGACTAGCATGGAGAAAGGATCTCCCATCTCCATTAAACTCAGCAGGCTCCTTTATGTCACAGCTTCTACTCTGGTTGATTAAATCTAAATATGATTTCAAAGTTTTTCCATGTAAATCAAACATATCATGATTTGGCCTTGAAGGAAAACTACTTTTGTTCTGATGAACTATATTTCCAAATGCATCCTGTTCATAACATTGTTCCATCCTCTTCGGCATTTTTTGGTTTTGCAAGTGCTGCTGCAGATGATCATCAACTTTCTCAATTTCTAGGAAAGAAGAGAACAATGAATTCTTCCATGAGCATCATATGGAATAAAAGTGCTTCAAAAATACCTTGAGGTGGGCTGGCTCTTTAGTGGAAAACTTATGATATCAACATAAAAGAAATTCCAAGTATAAATGTGCTTTATCTCTTTTGTTTTAAACATTTTTTAATTGTAGTTAAATATACATGAGATAAAATTTACCATTTTAACCATTTTTAAGTGAACAGTTCTGTGGCCTCAAGTACATTCACATTGTCGTGCAACCATTATCACCATCCATCTCTAGAACATTTTCATCTTCTCCAACTGAAAAACTCTGTACCCATTACACACGAACTCCTTATCTCTTGGAAATGGTTAACAACACAATAATATAAAATATCAAACAAACCAAAAGATGACACTTATTAGTGTAAAACAGGGTAAATTCATAATGAATTAATGTAGATTTCTCTGCATTATAAACAGGGCCCTGGAGATGGTAAAATACAAAGAAGTCAGTGTTAGCATCAGATCATAGAGGTTGGAGGGACACCTTATCCAAAGTGGTGAAGGACACATTCATTCATTCAACACATCCTTCTTAAATGGCTATTACCACCAGGCATGGCGCTGGTGCTGGAGAAACACAAAAATATTCTTTATTTTCACTGAAGTCATATTCTAGGGATGGAAAGGGAAACAGAATAAATAAGCAAGAAAAGGAATAAAGTAGGCAGTTGCAAATGTGACTGTGGTTTGAAGAGGCAAAGGAAATGAAGAGAAGTGGAAGAAATCAGGATTTATTTGGAAGGAAAGATAAAGAAAATTTACTAATGGATTTGATGTGGGGAGAGGTAACAAGAGAGAATCAAAGGGTATTCCTCAGTATTTGGCTTGAGCCAATGGGAAGCTGGGTAGTGCCTTTTAACAAGGTGAGGAATATTG
The DNA here is from genome assembly GCF_020826845.1 of Diceros bicornis minor. Lineage (NCBI taxonomy): Eukaryota > Metazoa > Chordata > Mammalia > Perissodactyla > Rhinocerotidae > Diceros > Diceros bicornis. The sequence continues at coordinate 28,036,122 of NC_080773.1, forward strand.
TTGAAGTTCAGAATGTGAGGGAAACCAAGAGTATTTTGAAGCATATCAACCTTGAGATAATTATTAGCTATCCAAGTACAGACATGGAAATCCCAGTCAGTTATATAAAACTTGAGAAAGGTCATGATTGGAAATAGTAATGTGGAAATCATCAGTAGTATTATTATAAGTATTATAAGTATTATTTAAGGTCAGAATATTGGAAGAGGTCACATTCTGAGAACATAAAGACTGAACGATGATGAAGACATAAGACCACGGCTTCAGTCACTTCAACATACACAGCTTTGGGATTTGCAGAGCCCACTGAAGAGACCTAAACATGAACCACAAGGTAGAGAAATAAGCAGATGCAGGTGTTAGAACAAATATCCCAAAGAGGCAAGCTGCAATGTTGGACACACCACACCTGCTTTCAAGATAATTCTAACAGACTTTTGGGTGCTCATCCTGTTGCTAAAATATGCCATTCTTCTTCATTATGGAGACGATTATCAAATTAACTTTCCCAATCACACAGTTTTACGGTCAACACCCTAACTTTGTATCTAGCTGTAACACATTCTCTCATGTTCCCACAGAGAGAGGGACATGATGATCCTTATGGACTTTCAAAACATTCTAGTGGGGCATGCAGTCTTCTCTAGAAGTAGATCTGCTGCTGCACCAGCTATGGGAACCCTCACCTTCTTCATCATGTGGTGCTTTTATAGATGTCATATTGGAATTTTTCCCATTTCACTAATCTTTCCTCTTGCCACTAACAGCATCTTCTTCCTACAGTTATGTCTCCGTTGGCATCCATTAAGGAGTGCTAAAGGACCACCTTCCTCCTGAATCAAGACTCGTGACAGCTTTACCTCTTGTTTTTCTTGGAACATCTGGCTATACCTTATTATTGCTACAATGCTGCCACCATGGTGAACGGTCAGACTACCTAGAGCTGGAAAAATAAAAAACCTTACCTTTATCATGCCAGCTTTATTATTAACACATAAAATTTGCAACAGTAAGCCTGGTAATAGAAGTTTAAAATTACCACAAGGTGCCCAGTTTATCTAAGTTTCTACTGTCCTAGTTCCCCAACAGATATCTTCTAAGGTGGGTCTCTTTGTGGCCAGTTTCAGGGCAGTCTTTTGACTGTCCCCACATGGGCTTGCACATTTCCAGTTTCATGCCTTCTTATCGTGTCTCTTCATCATCATCTTAACTCAAAACCCAGCTATATCTCTTGCATAAGATACTTTATGATACTGTCATTCTCCATTCTCTCTGTACTACTTTAGGCTACTTTTTTCTAAATTTCTAAAGTAGTCCCTATATTTACCCTTCACTTTAATTTTGTACAGATTTGCATTATAGCAAAAACGTTTCACACATTCAAAAGCTTAATTTGTAAATATTACATGATGATTTGTCCAACTTTTGCTCATAAAATCTTTGCTCCAGAAAGATATTTTTTTGTTTCCCACTAAATTCACTCTCTTCTACTGTGTATTAGGGCTGCAGTTCATCAACTAGCATCACAACAGTACCCCTAAAGAGCTTTGCATAAAGACACACACAGGCCCTCAACCCAATTCTATCCAAAGCAGACTCGCTGAGGAAGAGGCCTTGGTCCGGGTATTATAAAAGCCCCTTCAACAAAATTTAAGAAATGCTTGATAGGTAGAAAACTATGGTCTCTCTCCAGCCTGGCTAAACAGTCACTCGATGAAGAAATAAGTGAACAACCAAGATGTATTTCATTCTTGCACAAGGAAGAATGAAAACCAGGCCCTTGACTCAAGAGTGGTAAAAAAGCCTCAGGCACCACCAAATTATACTGAGACAGTATCTTCAGGAGTGGCTTGTGTGATTGGGGCACAAAGTACAATGGAAATTCAGAGAAGATATTGTTATATATTGTGTAGTATAAACCACTTCATGAAAAGAGAATTCAACGTGAAAAATATATACTGTCCGAAAAGGAAGGAAAAATAAAAATCACATGCTTACTTCTCAGTTCTTATCTTACTTGATGAATCAGCAACTCTAGACAATGTTGATGGCTCTTTCATGAAACACTTGCTCACCACCTGCTCTCTCCCAACCATGTTTATTACACACTCATCTGTCAAATCTCTAATTGTCCAAGGTGCTTGTTCTCTTTATCTGGACTCACTCCCTAGATCTCCTCTGGTCCCAGTTTCTATGCCTAGACCTAACCTCTCCCTGAACTCTCTGGGTACATCCAACCACAGCATAGAGCTCCTTGGATTCTAACAAACACCTCTAACTTACAATCTCCATTTTGAACTCCTGAATTCCCAACCCAAATCTCCTCCTCCACATATCTTCTCCATCATAGTAAATAGCAACTCCACTCTTTTCATTACACATGCCAAAAACTCTTAGCATCATCATCCATCTGTTTCTTTTTCTCTCTCACTCCATGTTGTGGGCTGAATTGTGTCCCCCAGAGAGATATGTTTAAACCCTAACCCCTAGAAGCTGTGAATGTGACCTTATTTGGAAACAGAGTCTTTGCAGATGTAATCAAGTAAAGATGAGGTCATAATAGATTAGGGTTGGTCCCTAATCCAATGACTGGTGTCCTTATAAGGAGAGGGAGGTTTGGGGATGGACACACAGAAACATGCAGGGAGAAGGCCATGTAATGACAGAGGCAAAGATTGGAATGATGTGTCTACAATCTAAGGAACACCAAAGATTTCTGACAACCACCGGAAGTGAGGAAAAGGCAAGAAAGGATTCTTTCCTAGAACTCTGAGAGGGAGCATGGCCCTACTAACGCCTTAATTTCTGAATTCCAGCACCTAAAACTGTGAGAGAATAAATTTCTGTTGTTTTAAGTAACCCAGTTTGGGTAATCTATTACAGCAGCCCTAGGAAACTAACATACCCCATATCTACTTCAATAGCAAATTCAATCAGCCGCCATATATATATATATATATATATATATATATATATATATACAGAATCTTCCAATACTTTCCCCTGAAGCCTAGCTGAAGTTACCAACAACCAGGTCTCCTATTTGCTTTCTGCTTCAACACCTGCTTATTCCAGTCCGTTTTCTACCCATAGCCAAAGTGATACTGCTAAAACATATATTATCTCATGTTGCTGCTATATTCTAAACCTCCTCAAGTTTTCTCAATTCATTAGGAATGAAGTTGAGTCCTTGAAATGGATTACAAGGCTCTACACGACCAACAGACCTATCGCCAACCCCCAACCCCCACTGATCTCATCTCCAGTTATTTTCCTTCTTGCTCACTCCATTCTACCCACATGGGCTTCCTTGATGATCCTCAAACACACTCCTGCCTCTGCTGTGAACTTCCCATTCTCTCTACTCTTCACTCAGGAAACCTACTCACGTCACTCATCTCTCTGCTCAAAGGCGCCTTCTTATAGAGGCACTCCTATTCCTGAAAGGGCCGTCCCCAGCCTTACCACCCACTGTTCCACTATGCTGATGGATTGATGTCCACAGCCCTTTTCACCACCAGACATAATGTCTACGCACTGTTTCCCATGTTTTCTTATTGCGATAAAATACACATAGCACAAAATTTACCATCTTAATCATGTTTGAGTGTACAGTTCAGTAATATTAAATACATTCATAATGTTGTGTAACCATCATCACATCACACTTTTCATCTTGCAAAACCGAAACTCTATACCTATATGTGTATTTTTGTTATATTTGTGCCTCCTCCTTTTCAAGAGTGGGGACTTTGAAGAGAAATTTCTGTGTCATAGTAATATGGTCAACTGGGACTTAATATCATCAGACTATGAGGAGGAAAAGGAAAGCTTTAGGGAGAAGAATTCAGCAACAAAATCTAAGTTGAACTAAGAGAAAGATTAGAATTAACAAATATACGAAGGAATTATAGTAAAGTGGACATGAGCTTTAGGCTAGGAACTGAGAATGAGAAATTTTATAAAGGACTTTTCTAATTAAACTAAGAACAGGAATAGGAGAGACTTTAACTACAGGAGCCCAGAGAGTAGAGAAGATTCAAGGTAATGCCAGGATGGGCAGAATTTAAGATGTAGAGAAGTACAAGAGAATCTCAATTTAAAAAAGGATGATGGAAATGGATTTTCTTGGAGAGAAAAGGGTTCTAGTTCCTCACAAAAAGTGTGAACTCACAGGGAGTTGCCATGGAGACAGGTAAAATGCATGGAATTCGCATATAGATTAGATCGTATTAAGAGAGATGTCATCTTGGGAGTCTCCACAGAGAACAAGAGCTTCACATATGTGAATAACATAAGGCTTTAAGGCCTATGAGACAGAGCGGAGGTTGAAAACAGAATCTTTGAAGAAGCTCAGAGTGCAGAAAAAGACAAATTAAGGAAGCAGATATATGCACACCAAGAGACCAGGTTACCATGGGCATAAAGCATCCAAGGTGGGGTAGATGTTATGAAGAGAAATAAATACTTCCCAGTGAGGCAGGAAGGTGTACTAGTCAGAAGACGTGATGAATTCAAAGTTTCCTCTTAGAAGAGAGACATGGAAGGAGGAATTTCATAGCAAGAGAGGTGAAAGGAACACAAAATCATACTCTGACAAGTGATGAAGACTGGGAAGCTTTGAAAATCCAAGCAAGAATAATCCCAGGGGACAAAAAGATGACATCTAAGAAGAAATAAATAGAGATTAGTTCCAAGACAAAATAAAGGGGCATATTTGCCTCTAAATTCCCGTAGAGAAAAAGAGCTCTTGCAGGGGGAGAGCGATGCACAGAGGTTGTTTCTGAATCCTCAGACAACCCCATGTGATGCCTTCCCTCAAAGATGAGGAAGTGATTTCCACAGCATTCCCCGTCCTGTCCTGCTGGTGCCCTCTCACTTACCTGGATGGGGTTGACTGTGAATTTTATCTTCTGAAGTCCATGGTGGTTCTCCTTGTTCCAATTTGGAGAGTACATCTGGTTTGTTGACTTGATACCCTGTTCACGGGAAATGAGAGAAGATGTAGTTAGTCTAATCAGATTGCACTAGGGATCTGTGACAATATGAGAATGGTACATTTTAGGGACTGCCCAATTTGCGTGTTTGCAAATTAAAGGCTTGTCTCTAAGATGAGGAGAGATTACACCTTCTCATCTGGGGCCCGGGAGGGGACTAAGAATCTACCACTTCAGACACCACAGACACTCCAGAGCTTTCAGAAACTGAGAATGGAAAGGCCATTGACTGGGGACCCTCTGAGTGACACGGGGGAGCTGTCCTCACCCACTGACACCAGGTTGCTGTAGTTCTCCAACATCACGTCCCAGTACAGGTCCTTCTGAGCAGGGGCCAGGAGCTGCCACTCCTCCCAGGTGAAGTCCACAGCCACATCCTCCAGTGTCAGCGATTCCTGTAATAACACGGTCCTGTTTAATGTATTTCTCTTGTTACTGAAATGGATGGTGTGAGATGATAGAAAATATATATACGGGTCTCTGCCTCTGGTTTCTGACACAGAGCTCCTGAAACCTTTGTAATTTCCTAAGTGGTAAGAGCATTAGGAACATCTTTTGTTCTAACAGTTGGTCTTTGACCCTGGTTCCTGACACACGGCTCCTGAAACCCTTGTATATTCCTAAGTGATAAGTATGGGGTTCAGAGAGCTTCTGGGCTGCTGAACAAGTGGAAATGCGAGGAGAGCAGCTCGCCCAGATGGGCATGGAAGCTCTGTGCCCCTTCTCACCTACCTTGCCCTATGGATCTCTTTCATCTAGATGTTCATCTGTATCTTTTATCATAACCTTTTATAATCTGGTAAATTTAAGTGTTTCCCTGAATTCTGTGAACCACTCTAGCAAATTAAGTGAACCCGAGGAGGGGGTCATGGGAACCTCTGATTTGTAGCCAAGTCAGACAGAAGTTGTGGATAACCTAGGGACCTACTATTTTCTATTGGCATCTGAAGTGGAAGTGATGCTATCTCCAGGTAGATGGTGTCAGAATTGAGTTAAACTGTTAGGACACCCAGCTGGCGTCAGAGAATTTCTTGGTGGGGGAAACCCCTCCACATCTGGTGTCAGAAGTGTTGTGAGTGTGGTAGTGGTATAAAAGTAAAGGAGAAACACAGGAGGAAGGATGAGGTTTTTCTCTATTCAAATGTGAAGGAAGCTGTTCTGCTCATTTTCATCATGTAGGCTACATCTATATTCCTATTTTTTTCAATGCATTGTGAAAGAAGCAAAGTCATATTAACATATTCAGTCATCGCACATTCAACAAATCACGAACTTCTGTAATACGCAGCCATTAAATCCCCTTGCTAACCTGAGATCATTTGCAATATATGTATTTCAGCACCTACTTGTCAATCACTGAACTATATGCTAGTGACATGAGAATGATGTAGTATGATTCCACTCATGTAAAAATGTCATAATAGATGTACGCATTTACGAACACAGATTCATGCCTATGTATGCACACACACGTGCACATATAAATACATATACAGATACAGATGTCCATACAAGTAAATGGCAAGAATTTGTTAATGATGTGCCAGAGAATTAGGAAAAAAATATACGGAGGGGGAACTTTGTTTGATCACTATGTGTACTAGATAATTTGAGACTTTTCACCAAATATGTGGTGTCTTTTCCAATGTTAATTTTCCAATTCTCTGACACCAACTGGGTGTCCTACAATTCAATCCGATTCCTGACGCTAACTACCCAGGGTTAGCATAAGGCTCCACAGTTTCAAAGGGCTCAGTCCCACAAGACTGCCTTCACTTTAGACACCAGAAGCAAGTACCAGACACCCAGGTTACCTGCACTTCTGTCCAACTTGCCTACAAATTCGGGGGTTTCCACAACCTCCGCCCTCAGGTTCGATAATTTACTCACAGAAGTCAGCAAAATGGTATACTTACTATTACAGTTTATTATAAAGGATATAAATGAAAAGCTACATGAAGAGGTACATAGGGCGAGGTCCAAAAGGATCCTGAGTGCAGGAGCCTCTGTCCCTTTGGAGTTGGGGTGCACCACCCTTCCAGCAGGTGGATGTGTTTGCCCCCTTGGAGGCTCTCTGAATGCAGTGGGGGTTTTTATGGAGGTTCCATTACATAGGCATGATTGGTTACATCACTGGCTACTTGGGAGAGAACTCAATCTCCAGCCCCTCTCCCAACCCAGAGGTCGGAGGGTGGAGCTGAAAGTTCCAACCCTCTAATCAATGGTTGGTCTTTCTGGGGACTAGCCCCCATCCTGATGCTATCTAGGGGCCCACCCTGAGTCACCTCCTTAGCATAAACTCAGATATGATTTGAAAGGACTTGTTATAAATAAGAAAAGACAGTCCTACCACTCAGGAAATTCCAAGGGTTTTAGGAGCTCTGTGCCAGGAACCAGAGACAAAGACCAAATATATATATTTTTTATTATGCCACAATGAGTCATTTGTGTAATTAAAATAAAGGCAATACAGAGGTGGGAGGTAATAACTAGATTTTGAACACAGGGAAGGGCTCTGTATTTTCTGAGATAAGGTGAAGTTCTAAAGCAAACCCTGTGGATCTCAACAACCCAAGCCATCATCAAACAACAGAACTTATAACTCCTTCTGGCCAAATCTGTACTCAAACCCCAGTTCAATGACCTGTTCATGGAAGACCCTTGAAAGCTCTGTGAACCTTCCATTTTCCTGGGCACTCTAGTTTTTAATGCTAGTTTTTATTCAAGGATAAACCCCGATTGCAACAAGGCTGGGTAGGTAAGTCATCAGGCTGTGGTCTCCTAAGAACTCTGTCCACTGAATTCTACTTAATCTAGTCCCACGAGGGACTCAGAATAATCATGTAAGAAACAGCCACACATAACCTGCTCGTATATCTTTTAGAGGAAGAGTACCAAGCACACACAGTCCACCACGTCACCATCAAAGAAATCTCCCAAGACTTAAGTGCCATGGTACAGTGACATCTCCCAAGGAACTGATCTGCTTTCTCCTCAGAGTCAGTGCATATCCTGTAACTTACCATGATCCTCTGGTTGTGATGGCTGTCAGAGATAATGAGCTACAAGCTGACATTTATGTAACCACCAGCGTCCTGCAGAGTCATACATTATATTCCAACACTGGTCATGTAGTATGAACAATATATTCCTGATTCCACTTTGTCCTGATTTTAAAGGTCCAGTTTAAGTTTATTTCTCCCTAGAGCCCATTTTTCCCAATTTATACTTTTCATTTAATTGAAATGATTTTTTTAGGCCTCTACAAATTCATGAGGGAATCAAGTTAAGAATAAAACAAACCAAAAGTCACCTGGGCCTTCATCATTTTCTTCTGTTTTGGGAGATGTCCAGTAACTGGGATGTTCTGTTTTCAGTCTCTTCTGGATCTGCCCTAAATTTCTGTTCAGAAATCTCAGTCTCAAGTCAAAAGATGTTGCACGAAATGACCATATGCAACTCCAGGAACCTCCTCCTCATCCTTTACTTCATCTCTCTTGCTCCTTGGAAGCCAGGACCTGTGGGGTGAAGAGCAAGTTCATTTTGGATGATACATTTCCTCTGGACCCAGATGCTGGCCCTGCTTCTGTGCACCCACCTTAAGTCAGGGCCAATATTCCTAACTGTGCCTTTATTTCATGCCTGTGATATTATGATTTATAAGAAATATATATATTTGGTTATTCAGATGACCAAAATACATTTCTCAGATATATTTGGTCTTAATCCACAGTTCCTGGCTCATTGCTCCCAAAACCTTAGAATTTCCTAAGTGTTGAGAGTGATAAGGTGTCTTTTGCGGAGTTTCGGGCCCAGCACAGTGGCACGTGGAACCTCTCCGAAAAAGGGGCTGATGAGCTGTCCCCTTGGATTTTTATGGAGAATTCGTTACATGGTCATGATTAACTAAGTCATTGGCCACTGGTGACTGATTCAACCTCCAGCCCCTCTCCTCTCCCCGGAAGTTGGGGGCTGTGACTGAAAGCTCTGACCCTCTAATCCCATGCTTGGCTGCACTGGCAACTAGCCCCCACCCTTAGATGCTTTCCAAAATTCACCTCAGTAATGTAATAAAGGATTATCACTCTCATCACTTAGGAAATTCCAACGGTTTTAGGAGCTCTGTGCCAGAAACGGGGATGAAGACCAAATAAATATTTCTTATTATAAATCACAATATCACAGTAACTCACCCAAGTCATCCAGTAAGAGCAAGAATCCAGATTTAAAAACCAGATTCATTTTATCCCAAAATCCACACACTTGTCACTGGGTCAATATTATTTGGAGATACTCAGATCTTTCATTTAGAAAATATAAAGGAATCAATTAAAAAGCAATTAGTAGAACTCCAGTTGATAGGAATGCTGAAATATTTAGGGGAAAGTATACTGATGTCTGCAACTTACTTTGAAATGCACCAAACATATTTTTAAAAAGAAAGGAAACAAGATGAATTAATGAATGGAGGGATGGATAGATAACAAAGAGCAAATACAGTAAAATGTTAATAGTACAACCTAGGTAGTAGGCATATGTTCACTGTAAAACTCATTCATCTTTGCTATATGTGTTTGGAATTTTTCATACAAAATGGTGAGTTAGAATAAGCTATTAGTAATAACAAAAGTTCAGTGGGGCTGGCCCAGTGGCGTAGTGGTTTAGTTTGCACACTCCATTTCGGTGGCCTGGGGTTTGCAGGTTCAGATCCTGGGTGTGGATCTATGCACCACATATGAAGACATGCTGTGGCGGCGTCCCACATAAAATAGAGGAAGATGGGCACAGATGCTAGCCCAGGGCCAATCTTCCTCAGCAAAAATAGGAGGATTGGCAACCGATGGTAGCTCAGGGCTAATCTTCCTCACAAAAAAAAAAAAAAAGTTCAGTGAAGTGACCATAACAAAATAAACATTTAATATTTTTAAATTGCTTTACTATGTTGAAGAAAATGAGATAAAAGATTAGGGGGAAAAAAAAAAGACCCTATTTACAACTGCAACACAGGCAAAAATCCAGAAAGGAGATGAGAGTCAGGGAAACACATCCTTGGGAAATGCCAAATCCTAATATAATCCTAAAAGTAATAACTAAATATTTTAAATATTTCAATGCAACCCAAATAGATGCATGTATTTAATCAGATTCTAGTCACAATGTCACTGGTTCTCTCTCCTGTTTATGTACTAATGTAGCCATTAAAAAGTTCTTAAGAAAATTTGCATTATGGAAATGTTTACAATATGAAATTAGCTATAAAAAAAAAAGCAAATTACACCAATGTTTCCACAGTTTATCTGAAGTATGAAAATTAAGCAGAGAAATAAAAGACAAAAATTGAAATACACTAACGTTGGAATAAGAGTTATCTTTGGAAAATAAAACTTGGGGGGCTAGAAATGTTATTTTACTGGTGTCAGAAAGAACCTGAAAGGAACTATCCAACTAAACTTGACGTAAGAAGGAAAGAAATCTCATCTTTAACAGAAAGCTTACCAGTTCAGATTTGCTCAATCCTTCATCTCCCTAAACTTCAAATCAGTAGGGACGAAAGGTGAGCGTGATGTAGGGGTCTAAGGAGATTCGCCAAAGAGTCCACGGAGAGGGAACTGTACTTGAAGAACTGAGGGGGAATGTAACCTTCATCAGGTGTGTCTCACCCCGGGGTTCTCCATCCCCGAGCCCCGCATTAAATTCGGACACCGCTTTCATTGACAAACACCAACTCCCCTCCAGTTCTCAATCACTGAGCCCTACCGACAGAGGGACCCGCAAAGACCCCAAACTCTTACCTCAGAACTCTCAGTCCTTGCTCGATAGACCTTTAATGCCTGACCACCAGAGCCTCCATGCCTGACAGCAAAGACATTCTAACTTCAGACCACGGTCCCGGACCACCAGCTCCCCCACGGACTCTGCGGCTCCTCCCTACACGGACACCCACAGATCCTCGCTCCCCTTAACCTATTCCACGGAGAGACTCACACACTGACCTGCTTGTCTTTTGATCCCTCTGCGATCTCCTGGCGGCTATGCGGAACTTTTGTGAATTCTTTCATTCCAGGTCCCCAAGCCAAGCACCGGCCTACGGCGGCCGAAGAGGGAGCGAGCACTTTCTACGCGGCACGGACAATCGGACTTCCGGCGCCTCTTTCGAGGGTAATATGTCCGCGCCCTCTGCGCCACGGCTCCCTGGGGGCGGCCATCTTTGAATATTTGTCCTACAGAAGGGGAATGGCTGTTTTTGTGCCGCTCATCAGGATGGCTCGAACAGTGAAAAGGCACTGAACTGTTCGCTCACCCAACACTTCAACCTCTGTGCGGGAGGCTGGAAGGGTTGCAAACAACGCTGCACAACCTGCATAGATTTTCAGAGGCTCGAGGCTACACAAGGCAAACATGGCCGGGCTACGACTACCTCGGCGAACAAGAAGGTGTTGGAAACGGCCCAATGAGCTGGGCCATCTTAGAGGAATTTCAGGTGTCCGTACAGCAGAGAACACGACCCCGAGACGCTAAGCTTAGATAATAAAAGGGCACGTGACAAGTCCCCGCACCTCAGCCACTGAGGTTAGACTCAGAAGGTGTGAGTGAGGATGAAAATATAAATTCATAGCTAAGGTCGCCTTTGTTTCAGGCCTCTTTGGAAAACACCAAGTGTTGACGTTTGAAATTGTGGTCTATGAAATGGTTGGATACACAAGCCACTAGGATGCTGTCGTAGCATCAGCAATGTGGTGCCAATGGTTTTTAAGAAATCACACACAACCATTCCTTCCGGGGCAGTGTCATCACAGCCTTAGAGCCTCCGCTTGCAACTAAGATTACTGGACAAAGATTCTGGAGCATCTATGTGCTGTTTTGTCACTTTCTTATGTCCTCCCCCACTCTGCTGCCATTTTACCCTCTCTCTGTGCCTTAAGCCAAGCTCCCTCCAGCCGTAGCAGCAGTGAGCTGTGGCAGAGACAAATCAAATATTCCTTAAAAACTTTTAAGACAATATAAGTTGGTCAACTATAACTTTATGGAAATGTCCAAAAGCTATTAAAACTATCCATTGAATAGGAGTTGCTATAATTTTTTTGAAAAGAGAAAATTTGAGAATTGGCCCATCCACAAATTGGGCTGCTTCCAAATAAAAATGGAGTTCAATATCTTTTCATGTTAATTGGCTATTCACAGTCGCCTCTTCTGCGAATATTTGCCCATTGATTTTTACTCTGTTGTCATTTTCTTATCGATTCCTAAGAGTTTTTTATGTAGTCTAAACTTTCCTCCTTTTTCAGTTGTGTTGTGAATATATTCTCCCAGTCTGCAGCTTATTTTTACTGTTTTTGATGTCTGTTATACGAAATTATCTAATTTTAATGTAGCTGAAATTTAACAATCGTTTTCATTGTTGTAAGTATTGACTTCCCATAGAGTATTGACTCCAATTATAAGTCTTTTTAAAGAAATCCTTCCCCCATTAAGATCATAAATTCATTCTTGTATATTTTCTTCTAAAACGTTTCGAGTTTTGTTGTTCATATTTAGGGTTCCAGGGCTCAGCAAACTCCCATGGATGAAATCCAGCCCACAGCAGGTTTGGCTTTGCCCTTAAGTTAAGATTGGTTTTTACATTTTCAAAAGGTTAAATCAATAGAGAATGTATGTGGTCTGCAAAGCCTAAAATACTTACTATCTGGCTCTACAAATAAGTGCTGATTTTTAGAGTCTAATACATATAGCATTGATTTGTGTAAAGTGTCAGGTAGACACCTAATTTTATTTACTTTTCCATAGGATAACTAATTATCCTAGCACCCTTTTAAAAATAACTCTAATAAAGAGTTTGGCTAGCCTCTGTCCCTGGTTTCTAAGAAAGAGGCAACCACTAAACTCAGAATTTCCTGAGTGATAAGAGTGTCTTTGATAGCTGGAGGCATCAAAATCTCTGGGTTCAAAATATACTAGAAAGCTAGAATAATCAAAACAGCATGGTACTGGTACAAAAACAGACACACAGATCAATGGAACAGAACTGAAAGCCCAGAAATAAAACCACACGTCTATGGACAGCTAATCTTCGACATGGGAGCTAAGAACATACAGTAGAGAAATGAAAATCTCTTCAATAAATGGTGCTGGGAAAACTGGACAGCCACATGCAAATGAATGAAAGTAGACCATCTTCTTTTACCATACACAAAAATTAACTCAAAATGGATCAAAGACCTGAAGGTGAGACCCGAAACTATAAAACTTCTGGAAGAAAATATAGGCAATACACTATTTGACATTGGTCATAAAGGGATCTTTTCAAATTCCATGTCTTCTCGGAAAGGGAAACAAAAGAAAAAATAAACAAGCTGTACTTCATGAGATTAAAGAACTTCTCCAAGGCGAATGAAACCAGGATCAAAATGAATAGACAACCAACCAGCTGGGAGAAAATATTTGCAAATCATATATCTGACAAGGGGTCAATCTCCATAATATATAAAGAACTCACACAACTAAACAACAAAAAAACAAACAATCAGATCAAAAAATAGGCAGAGGATATGAACATATACTTCCCCAAGGAAGATATACAGATGGCCAACAGGCACATGAAAAGATGTTCAACATCACTAATCATCAGAGAAATGCAAATCAAAACTATGCTAAGATATCACCTTATACCCATTAGAATGGCTATAATCACCAAGACAAAAAATAACAAATGTTGGAAAGGTTGTGGAGAAATAGGAACCCTAATTCACTTCTGGTGGAAATGCAAACTGGTGCAGCCTCTATGGAAAACAGTATGGAGATTCCTCAAAAAATTAAAAATAGAAATACCTGGGCCGGCCACATGGCTTAGCGGCTAAGTGTGCGCACTCCGCTACTGGTGGCCCAGGTTCAGATCCTGGGCACGCACCGACGCACCGCTTCTCCGGCCATGCTGAGGCCACATCCCACAAACAGCAACTAGAAGGATGTGCAACTGTGACATACAACTATCTACTGGGGCTTTGGGGGGGGGGGAGGAGGAGGATTGGCAATAGATGTTAGCTCAGAGCCGGTCTTCCTCAGCAAAAAGAGGAGGATTAGCACTGATGTTAGCTCAGGGCTGATCTTCCTCACACAAAAAAAAAAAAAGAAAAGAAAAAGAAATACCTTATGATCCAGCTATCCCACTACTGGGTATCTATCCAACGAACCTGAAATCAACAATCCAAAGAGGCTTATGCACCCCTATGTTCATTGCAGCATTACTTACTATAGCCAAGAAGTGGAAGCAACCCAAATGTCCCTTGACTGATGATTGGATAAAGAAGATGTGGTATATATATATACAATGGAATACTACTCAGCCATAAAAAAGATAAAATTATCCCATTTGCAACAACATGGATGGACCTGGAGGATATTATGTTAAGGAAAATAAGCCAGAGAAAGACAAACACCACATGATTTCACTCATATGTGGAAGATAAACTAACACATGGACAGAGAGAACTGTTTGGTGGTTACCAGGGGCAAGAGGGTTGGGGGGTGGGCATAAGGGGTGAAGGGATGCATTTATGTGGTGACTGACAAACAATAATGTACAACTAAAATTTCACAATGTTATAAACTATTAAGACATCAATAAAAACAAGTGTCTTTGTTATTCATGGAAGGACCCTCAAACCACAAGTAGTTTCTGCTAAGAAGATGGCTCAGGATAGGAGCTGGCCAGCCAGGAAGACCAACCATGTGATTAGAAGGTTGGAGCTTTGAACCATGATAGCAGTCTGACTTCCAGGGTGTAGAGGAGGCTGGACATTGAGTTCAACCCCAAATCAATCATGTCTATGTAATAAAACCTAAATAAAAACTCTGGATAGGAAGCTCAGGTGAAGTTCTCTGGTTGGCAATTCTCTTTTGAGTATTGTCATACCCCAATGCTGGGAGGGTAATGTATCACTGAGGATGACAAAAGATTCAGGTTCAGAACCCTCCCAGATTTCTCTCTCTGTGTCTCTTGTTTTGGCTCATTCCAATTTGTATCCTTATGCTATAATAAAACTGTTATTATAATAATAGGACTTTTGGTGAGTGCTGTGAGTTTTTCTCACCTGAGAAGGGGTCTATCGAACCTGAGGGTGGACATGGGAACTCCTAAATTTGTAGCCACTTGGTCAGAAGTGAGGGTGGCCCTGGCAACCCCTGAACTTGCAGGTGGTGGGTGAATTTAGGACAGTGCTCTTAACCTCAATTTTGGCTAACTCCATATAAGAACCCTTTTTGCACTGACTTGTAAGTTAGATATCTCAGTTAGATATCCAATTTCCATATATATAGATCAATTCTGAGCTGTCTTTTACGATTTGAAATATGTCTATCCCTGTACCTAATATCGCAATATATTAATTACTATAGATTTATAGTAAATCTTCTTTGTTATGAACTAGAGAAAAATCCCTATCATATTTCTTTGTTAGAATTGCTTGAAATGTTCTTGGCTATTTGTCTCCTATGAGAATTTTAGGACTGGCCTGTCTAGGATTATCAAAAGCCATGTTGAGATGTTTTTTGGTTACACAGCAATAGATAATTAAAACAAGGTTCTTGCATACCATATTAAGGAGATTGGACCTTTTTTTTTTTAAGTCCATAGAGAGTTGGAAATGAATTTATGAACAGGATTTCCAGATTGAGTAAGCACCTGTTAGGTTAGGTTATGTTATAATAAAACCAACCACAAAATATTGGTGGCTTAAAACAACAAAGATTTACTTCTCACTCATATTACATGTGCATGTGGGCTGTCTGGGAGTTCTGCCCTACATCATTATTGCCATAAATCGGGACCCAGGTAGAAGGAGCAACCCCTACCTGGAATATTACTGGTTACTAAGAGAGATGGAACCAGAACATAGAAGACTACACTCTGGCTCCTAAGGCTTCTATTGAGAAGTGACAATCACTTCCCCTCTCACTTCATTGACCAAAGCAAATCATACAGTGATATGTAACTTCAAATGGATGGAGAAATATGATCCTTCTATGTACCCAGAAGAAGAAAGGTCTGGAATATTTATGAACAGCCCTAATGACTAAGACAGCACTTCATAAAGACTGAACTATTGGGAGTATGGAAATGAAAATGGCAGCAGGAATGGAGGTACAATTGTGCACAGGGCTGCAGGTCACAGAAAGTTTACTAGCACTTAAATCAGAGGGTCTGACAGGTGTTGGAAACACATCTGTAGTTACACTGACAAAAGCAGGGATGTTATGGTTAAATTGCTGGATTAAAGGACAAGTCATTGATTTTAACACAATATTTTGCAACATCTGAACCCACATACATGGGGTAGCCTCACTCACACTGGGTGAGCCAACCTGGATATCTGGCTCAAGGGATGGAGGGTTAATCAGCAAAATCAAATGTGTACCTTTGCCTTTTGTCTTCCGGTAGTGTTTCTACAGCTCTCTGGGATCAAGTAAATGTTCCTTGTTTTTATTTTTCATTACAAAAATTTCATTTTCATTCGAGTCATATAAAAAATAGAAAGAATTCTTAATTCCTGTGTACCCACCACCCAGCATCAATATCATCCCTTCTATTCATCAAGAGTATTTTTGTGATTGAGGGATTATGAGATAAGCCAGTGATCCTTGGGTTTATGTAATCTGATGCTGAATGTAGGACAAGTCTTGATGGCAAAATGCCAAGATCACCTGAATCCATTCAACAATGGATTGGGCCATTGTTGTGGAGACTATCAAGGAGACCATCACCAGATAAATCCTCTACAGATACATCTTCAACATGCCAGTTCTCCTGAAAACCCACTGCCAATTTTAGGGTTGTTACCTGTTATGATAGGATGGGGAGGTAAACTTGGAGGGGACTGTACCACGTAGTGATAAAAAATCATAGAAAACTTTAAAATATTTATTCCTTGTGACATGGCCTTGGCATGCTTTTCCACCAGCTCCCACACTGCTGATAGTCAGCATAAGGTGAAAAAAGGTTAAGATTCTGTAACTCAGAATAGTCTTCTCATTGTTATCTCTTCCTTGCACTCCAGACAGGCCATAGCTACTAAGGAGAGACCTGATGGGGTCAGCAATATGATTGATCATTAGCTACCAGTCTCACATCACAGTGAAACAGGATTGAGTTACAAATGACAGAAGGCCAATGAGTTTGCCAAGCAAGAGGTAGTTTATTTAACAGTCAATCTCACAAGATCAAGTAGAGACTTTAAATATATGAGTGAGTTTAGGTTTAGAATTAAAATGTAACCTGGAAAGAGTAGGATAACACTTCATTGTTATCTTATAGCAGTTACTTCCCTGCAAATAGGGTTTGAGGGCGAATGTGAGAGATGGAGAGTGAGCAAGGATGAGGAAAGAAGATGAATCAGATATTTTCCACCTTTCCAGTGGAAAAGTTCTTCCCACTGAGACCCCTTTTCTTATTTTGAACATGTCAAGGGGAAGTTGAGAAGTACTTATCTCACTGTAGGTACAGTGACTTTCTTGTTGGAAAGTGGTTTGGGGTGGGAGCTGGTGAGGGACAAGGTGTGCGAAGACTCCTGATGTACTAAAATGATTTAGCTGCTCACAGGTAAGAATCTCTGTCTTCAATAGTACAGTGCCCTAGTCAACTTCCTGGGCTTTACACTCAAGACAATGGAGAGCTCCCAGTCACTCCTAAACAAATCCTTTGGAAATGCAGACAGAACAGGAGTGTTTAGATATCCCTAAAAACTACTTAAAATCTCTAGTCTTTTGCTAACCAATATGTCACACTGTACTTGAGATTTCATTATCACCCCTCATACCCCCAAGATTCTCAAACCTTCCCCATATGCAAGACTGTTGGTTTCTGGGTTTGGAATGTAAAGTCTGTCAGTGTCCCTGGGATTAATGTTAGCCCTTCTTATTTCTGTTTTTTTTTTTTTCTCATGCTATATTGTATTGCTTAAGGTGCATATACCAGCTTGTCTACATTGCTTACTGAAAATATGGAGATAGATGACTTACGCTTCTTCACAAAGGCTGGTTTTGGCGATGTGACCAGTGAGCATAAAAGACCTCTCAGCCAACTTATGCCTTGGTTCCCCTGAAACTGAGATACTGCACATATATTTTGGTGGCTTGTGATTTGGAGACGAGTAGTGTTCTATGTGACTGAAGAAGGTCCCTGCAATCTGTGCCTGCATGCTGCAGAACACTTTGATGTTTACCTGTGTTTTATTTTATTGTTGTTTCTCTCACGCTGCATTGTAGTTTTTGTCTTTTTTCAAGTTTATGTAAGTGTAACCCGTGGAGTCTCAGGAGTCCAGTCAATCACCTTAAAGTGGTGACTGCTGTGGTTGCAGTTCCCCCATTTTAATGCAAAAAGGAAACTTATTTTTGTAAAATTAAAATGAAGCTCATCATATCTTAGAGTTTAATCTTCATTTAAGAAAAGAATTTATGAGACTTTCCAGCTACATTCTAGAAAGGGATTAATAAAAACATCTCCAGAGGCCAGCCTCGTGGCCTAGTGGTTGAGTTCGGTGCACTCTGCTTCAGTGGCCCGGGTTCGTGGGTTCGGATGCCAGGTGCAGACCTACACCACTCATCAGCCATGCCGTGGCAGCAACCCACATACAAAATAGAGGAAGACTGGCACAGATATTAGCTCAGGGCTAATCTTCCTCAAGCCAAAAAAGAGGAGGATTGACCACAGATGTTATCTCAGGGCAAATCTTCCTCAGAAAAAGAAAAAAACACATCTCTAAATTTTGGCAAGGTCTGGCCCCATGGCATAACGGTTAAGTGCATGCACTCTGCTGCTGGCGGCCCAGGTTTAGATCCCGGGCGCACACGGATGCACCGCTTATCAGGCCATGCTGTGGCGGCATCTCACATAAAGTGGAGGAGGATGGGCATGGATGTTAGCTAAGGGCCAGTCTTCCTCAGCAAAAAAAAGAGGATGATTGGCATGGATGTTAGCTCAGGGCTGATCTTCCTCACATAGACCAAAAAAAGGAAATTAATAAATAAAGAAAAATAAATCTTGGCACAGCCTCTTTCAAAGGGAAGCACACCTTGTGCAGTATGGGGGAAACAGAAGCCTGTTTTATTTGGCCTTAGGAACAAGCCACATTGTCCAATCAAGCAATACTAGGACTAAAGCTAATACTAAATTTCCATCTTCTGATAGCAGGGGCTATCTCGCAACTGTTTAGAATTCAAAGGGGTATAAAACCTGTGAAGTGTCATTAATTTCAAGTCCTAAATATCTGGCTGGTTTAGAAGAAACAAAACTCTTTATAAAAAGAAGATGACTTCTACTGTATTTCATCTCATCTAAGATACTTTTGGTTGTTTGATGCACTGTTATTTTAAGTGCCAAGTTCTCCATTTACATATGTTAAGTCATCAACTGTATGCAGCATTTTAACAGCATTGTTTATATATGGGACAAAATTTCCCTCTTAGAATCAATGAAAATGTTTTACTCAAGAAAGGCTCAAAATCTTCCAGGCCCATTTACTAATACCAGCAAACAGTGGAGCGGGAGGAGGGCGGGGGCAGATATTCAGGATTTTATTAAGATTTCTTACTAAAATAGTGAACCGTGTAGTTCAGTTACAATTTATGTAGCATTATAATGACACAAAGACTCAATGCAGATATTCTATGGAAAAGGTTTATGGACATTTAAGCACATGGACCAGGGAGTCACAATTGTTATGCTAATACGTGCAATTCCCAAATATGAACAATCATCTTTATAACAAAAACAGATACAAAACACTTATTATCACATAGTTCTGATATAATATTTATTTACATATTTAAGACTTTCTATAATGCTGCTTATTATGTCATAATTGCAGAAAATGACTTCCCTTACAAAATGATATCCATGAAAGCATGATTCCCCAGATTCTTTAAAGCATAGAAGTTTTTCCTTATTGTCAATTCTCTGATACCAATGTAGCTGAATTTCACAACAACATCCCCACAATCAATACATACAGAGATGTTCCTTCCTATTTGTTCCCTCTGGGCTGCATTCAGTTGACGTTTATTGGGAAAGGTATTTCCTCCTGTCTGGCATTCTAGCCAGTACCATTCTCTGATAAGTAATGAGGTGTGAATTTGAAAAGAAAGCATGTCCACATCTGCTGCAGTCTCAAAGTTTCACTCCTATGTAAACTCTGGTGTAATGAGCTATTCACTCTCAATGACAACTTTTGGATATTTACTTCATTCATGATTTCTCTCCTCTATGAGTTTTCTGATGTAAAATGAGGCTGAATTTGTGGGAGAAAGTTTTCCAACAGTGACTGCATCCATAAGGTTTCTCACCTGTGTGAGTTCTTTGATGTATAATAAGATGTGACTTCTGGGTGAAAGATTTCTGACATTCGCTGCATTCATGGGGTTTCTCTCCGGTGTGTGTCTTCTGATGTAAAACGAGGCTAAACTTGATAGGAAAAGTTTTCCCACATTCACTGCATCCATAGGGTTTCTCTCCTGTATGGATTCTCCGATGAATAATGAGGCTAAACTTGTGAGAGAAAGTTTTCCCACATTCGAGGCATTCATAAGGTTTCTCTCCCGAGTGAATTCTCCGGTGAATAAGGAGATATGACTTCCGGCTGAAGGCTTTGTGGCATTCACTGCATTCATAAGGTTTCTCTCCAGTGTGAGACCTCTGATGAATAGTGAGGTGTGACTTTTGGGTGAAAGCTTTCTGACACTGACTGCATTCATAGGGTTTCTCACCTGTATGAGTTCTTTGGTGTAGGATGAGACTAAACTTGATGGAGAACGTTTTCCCACATTCACTGCATCCATAGGGTTTCTCTCCTGTATGAGTTCTCCAGTGAGTATTGAGGAGTGACTTTACACTAAAGCCTTTCCCACATTCACTGCAGTTATAAGGTTTCTCTCCTGTGTGAGTTCTCTGATGTCTAATGAGCTCAGATCTCTGGATGAAGGCTTTCCCACATTCCTTGCATCCATAGGGTTTTTCCCCTGTATGAGTCTTTTGATGTAAAATGAGGCTAAACTTAAGGGGGAAGGTTTTCCCACATTCATCACAACCATAGGGTTTCTCTCCCGTGTGAGATCTCTGATGAATAATGAGCTGTGACTTGTTGCTGAAGCTTTTCGGACATTCTCCACAACTGTAGGGTTTCTCTCCTGTATGAGTTCTTTGATGTAAAGTGAGTTGTGACTTATCACTGAAGCCCTTCTGACATATGCGACACTCAAACCGTTTCTCTCCTGTGTGAGTTCTCTGATGCTTATTAAGGCATGACTTATCAGTAAAGGCTTTCCCACATTTATTACATTCATAAGGTTTCTCTCCTGTATGGGTTCTCTGGTGTAAAATGAGGTGGGATTTTCGGCTGAAGGTTTTCTGACATCTACTGCAACCATAGGGTTTCTCTCCCGTGTGTGTTCTCTGATGCTTAATGAGGTCTGACTTCTGGGAAAAGGCTTTCCCACAGTCACTGCAGTTATAGTGTTTCTCTTCTGTCTGAGTTTTCCAATGTTTAATAAGCTGTGGCTTATGTCTGAAAGCCTTTACACATTCATTATATGCATTGTATTTTTCTGTGGTATAAATTTTCTCATGCCTAGTATAAAGAAATAATTTTTTATATCCATTAAGTTCAACTTCATTTCTTTCATAGCTTCTATTCTGAGTAATGTACTCAAGATTAGGTTTCAAATGTTTCCCAAGTGTGTCAAAGGTATGAGATCTTTGTGCTAAAGGCACATCAAGGTTTAAGCTCAGAGAAGATGTTTTTCCAAATGCATTATTTTTGTGGTGACTCCCCAGAGTTTCAGGGTTGCCTTGGTTTTCTTGGTGCCAGTCTATCTGATTATTAACTTGCCAGGTGTTGTCTAGAAAGGAGACCAATGAATCCACAATGACCATGTAATAGAAGGAGTAGAATCTCATAGAAAAGGCCAAGGAGAGAAGAGGAAATGAGACTGTGGGTATATAATGAAAGTCTGAGACATTTATAAGTGGAAGGAGGAAAAAAATGGATAAACTACAAGAGGTATGGGAGATACACAAAATGAGAAGAAGAGGGGAGAATTTATGAATGCCTGAGTATGTAAGAAAAGAGAGCTATAACCATGGACTAGGGAGATGGAGAGAAGGAGAAGGCAGGTAAACTGAGGATGCCAGGGAGAAAGATTAACTAGGAGAGCAAGTTCCAAGGTGAACTAAGGAGGGATCTGATTAGAATATATAAAAGAAGGAAATGTATTCTTTCAAAAACCAAGCAAAAGAGTCTTAATATGGAGAGATTAAAAAGTCGAGTCAATATTAAGGTATGTGGAAGCTCATGTCAACTGTTCTGAGTCACATTCAGAGCTTAAAAACTTCAAGATTACTCTAAACGACATTTCAGAGGTGCCTCCCTATTTCTGACCAACTGAGATTTTACTTCCATTTATTCCCCATGGCTGGTTTTTCACTCACCTGGATGAATCTGACTCTGGATTTCTTCCTCTATTATCCATGGCGTTCCTTGCTCCATCTGGTAGAATGCATCTGCTTTGGTAACTTGATACCCTACTCAAGGAAAATTATAGACAACCTATGGGCCCAAATACTTGGGCTACAAGGCCTCTGAAAAATGAGGAAGATTACATTTAAGGGGCTGAATACTTTGAATCTTGGCCAAGTAAAGGCCTTTTTCTTTGGAAGTGAGAGAAAAATACTGTTAGCCAGAGATGTACTAAAATCTATGATGTATTAAACACAAGTCTAAAAAGTACGGCTCTTGTAAGGCTCCATCCTTTCATCATTGAGAAAGGAAAGGCAATTGATTCCCTACATTACCCCAGGAAAGCTCTGCTTACCCACTGATACTAGGTTGCTATAATTTTCCAACATCACATCTTGATACAGGTTCTTCTGAACGGGGTCCAGGAGCTGCCACTCCTCCTGGGTGAAAACCACAGCCACATCCTTGAATGACAGTGACCCCTGTAACAGAACATTCCTATTCATTCTAAAGGGATTATCATTGGTTAATACTATAAAGATAAATGGGAATTTCTTATAATAAATTTTCCCATGGTAAGTATTTGACTGCCTTCTGTATAACCAGTTTTGCATTATACTTTGTACAAAATACTAATTTTTTAGTTAAAATATCCTATCTCTGTTCTTCCATCCAATCATTCACTGACTCACATGTTCATTCATTCACAAAAGCAAAACAGAATATAGCATTCTTAAATCCTTTAATCTAGAAACCATTTACAACCCATGTGTATGCACCTATATGTCAGACATTGTATTAGGCATTCCTTTATGAATAAGACTCACTCCTACCCCGAAGGAGCATATTAGTTTGCAAAGAGAGAAATGTAAGTGCGTAAGAGTACAATACACTTTTACAGGGCAAGTAAGAAATATATGCCATGTGGGCGCCAATGGGAAGGAAGAAAATTATAAAGGTTAAACTTCACTGAGGTGAATTTGGAGCTAATTCTTGAGATCAACTTTATGTTTTACAATGAGTTGCAGAGGGGAGAGGTGGCATAGCATTCCAGAAAGAAGTAACATGAACAACAGCACAATGAAACAATGAGCATTCAGAACACTGCAAATGTTTCTTCTGAACTTGTTGTGAAATTAAATGACTGAATTTAGAGCAGGTAGTGCACATTGTAGGCACTCAAATTTTTTTCACTTATTATTATTTGTTATTTATATGCTGATATGGAGAGATTTCCAAGGTACAGGATTAAGCGCATATAAGTTACAGAAAAGTACATAAACTGTAACCTCGATTATGACAATGTAGATTTTTAGGTTCTGTTCAGTAAAGGGTTAATCCAGCAGCCCTGGCATGCCCATGCCCTGCACGTTCCAAAGAAAGGCCTCTCTTCAAGAAGACTAGCCCTTGACTTGCTCCTGGGAGAGAACCTCTAAACCCCTGTAATATCCAGCCTGATAAAAGGGTTTTCATATTCCTGAGGCCCTGGGCTATGCTGTATCAGTTTGACTTCTAGAGGGCTGGAGACTGAGTAGCTAAGGTCAGTCATGTATGCTGAATGCCTGTGTTGACTGACTCCCAATAAAATCCCTGGACACCAAGGCTCAGGAGAGCTTCTTTGGTTGGCAACACTTTGCACCTGTTGTCACACATCACTGCTGGGAGAATTAAGTGGTGTTCATGCTACTGGAAGCCTCCAGATGAGTAAGCGGAAGCTCATGCCTCGTCTCTCCTGGACTCCACGTGTCTTTGCCGTTGCTGATTTTAATCTGTATCTTTTCACTGTAATAATCCATAACTGTGAGTATAAAAGCTTTTTTGAGTCCTGTGAGTTGAGTCCTAGAGAATCACTGAAACTGAGGATAGGCCAGGGACTCTCAGCTCAAATTCATACAAATTCACATTTACATATATAAATGCTGAGAAGTGAAGTCAGAAGAAAACACATAAAAGTTTTTAGATTGTTTACCTTGAGGGTGGTGGAAAAGGATTGATGGGGAACTTTTAGGTTTTGCTCTTTAACTTCTGTACTATTTGAAACTTTGACATTGAGAATACTCTAAGCTTCAATAATATAATTGGAAATTTTTTTAAATAGAAGAAATAGGTAAGTATTGACTATGTACTGAGAGTTGATGCTGCATTTTTGGGTGTGAAGAGATTATGAAGGGGATATTCTAAGATTTTACTAGTAAATCTAACTTGGAATTCTTTGCTAATCAATATAAATTGGAATTTCTCAACCTCAGCACTATTGACATTTTGGGCTCGATAATTCTTTGTGGTGGAGGCCTGTACTGTGCATTGTAGGAGGTTTAGCAGCATTCCTGGCCTCTATTCACTAGATCCCATTAGCATCCCTCCCCAGTTGTGACAATCAAAAATGTCTCCATACATTGTCCAATGTCCCCTGGGGGAACAAAATCATCCCCAAATGAGAACCACTGATTTAAATAAAAAACTGAATTTTGAGGGCTGTGCGTGGAAGACCATTTGATGGTCATAGAATCCATCCATTCTTCTTGATAATCCAGGTTTTATCCCTGGATAAAGTTGGACCACCAAGAGGCTCTAATTTGGGCAATACTGTTTTGAAACCCTGAAGCATGCTGATCACTAAATGTGGCTTTGGTATGACACCACTAGTTTATCTGAGGACTACTGAGAAATAACCAAAGGAAAGTTATCACTTTATTTATTAGTGGTTTGCTATTGAGGGCACTGAGCACTACATGATCTAAATAATGATCCATCACAGAAATTTCTTCCTACTCAAATGACATGAACTATTTACTTTCCTAGAGGACCTTTCTCCTTAAGGCAAAGCAAATCACCAATGATTTTTTATTATGGCCATGTGGTAGATTATATTTCCCAAAGATGACCACAATAGTATTTCCCATTCCAAAAAACCTTCTGCAAACCTTCTGCCACACCTCCATCAAGAGATGGAGCCTATTCCCCTCTCCTTGAATCTGGCTGGTCTTAGAGACTTGCTCATAACCAACAGAATGCAGCAAGAGTGACAAGTCATAACTTCCAAGGCAAAGACAGAAAAGGCTGTGCACCTTCAGTCTGGTTCTCTCAGAATCCAGCATAATGCTGTAAGAAGCCCACACCACATGGGGAGGTCATGCATAAGTAGTCTGGTCAACAGCCTCAGTTTAGCCTAGCATTTGAGTCATGTCATCTTGAATAGCAGACATGGGAATGAAGAAGCCTCCAGATGATTCTAGTCCCCATACTTTTAAGTTTCCAAGCTGAGGTTCCAGACATCATGATGTAGAGACAAGCTTGCAGTAAAAGATTAACACAGCGAGTCTGGGTTGTCCACACCTAGCACATGCCAAAGAAAAGTCTGGCAATTGCCTGTTTGTGGGAAGTAACCTCTAAGCCCTTGAAATATCTTTGTTTACCTGCGAGCCTTGGGCCACACCAGATAGTCTACGCTATCAATATGATTTATGGTGGGGGCCTTGGGCCACACTGTAGCAGCTTGACTTCTGAAAGGGGTGGAGACTAAGGTCAGCCATTCATGTAATCAGCTTTGCCTATGTGACTGACCACAAATAAAAACTCTGGACACTAAAGCAATACTCAATGTGTGTCGTTACACATCACTGCTGGGAAAATTAAACACTGTCTACAAGACTCCACTGAGAGAGAACAATTGGAAACTTTCACCTGGTGTCTCCTGGACCTGGCCTTATGCACCTTTCTCTGTTGCTGATTTTAATCTGTATCCTTTTGCTGTAATAAACTATAATCATGACTATAACAACATTGCTGAGTACTGTCAGTTCTTCTAGCAAATCACTGACCCTGAAGGTGGTCTTGGGAACCCAAAAATATCCAAGCCATCACCATGTGGCTCACTTCCTGACTCACTGAATCCATGAGGATGAGGACAATAAATTTTCACCACTAGGTTTTGGAGTGGCTTGTTATGTAGCAATAGATAACTGGAACAACGAATACTAGAGACGAGTTTGCAGCTCAATTTTATTAACTATTTAGAACCTCACAGGGTATAATCTATGTTCTAACTTTAAACGATTGTATACACATATGCATTCTCATTGCAACCTGGCTGTGAAGTTGATCTTTTGTCTCAATATTTTTTCCTGAATTCTGACATTTATCTTTTCATGCTGTATCTGGTATAGAGTAGTATTCATAAATATTGAATAAACGTATTCTTTTATTTATTTATTTATTTATTTATTTATTTATTTATTTTGCGAGGAGGACTAGCCCTGAGCTAACATCCGACACCAATCCTCCCCTTTTTTCTTGAGGAAGATTGGCCCTGGGCTAACATCTGTGCCTGTCTTCCTCTACTTTATATGGGATGCTGCCACAGCATGGCTTAACAAGCGGTGTGTTGCTGCGCGCTCAGGATCTGAACCTGCGAACCCCAGGCCACCGCAGCAGAGCATGCGCACTTAACTGCTGCGCCACCAGGCCGGCCCCAAACATATTCTTTTAATATATGTATTATTAAACCTCCTCAAACCTACTGGAAAGCCAAATGGAAAATAAACGTATAGAGAGACAACTCACTTGGGACTTGAACATTTTCTGGAGCCCTTGGACACAGCCAGAAACTCTAATATCTGCTCTGTTGTTGATTCTGGGCTCTTCTCTGAAGCTCTAGTTCAAGGTCTCTGGTCAAGGATATAGTGTTGATCTTGGTACTTTCACTTTCTTTCCTCATAGGAACTATTTTATCCCAGGAAGCCAGGACCTGGGGAGGACAGAAATTCACTGCTGTAATAAACTGTAACTGTGAGCACAACAGATTTTTTTGAGTTGTGTGAGTCTTTATTTGTATGTGTGTATGTATTTTAAATATACACACATATATAAATATCTAAAATTTAACTGTGTTTTCTTCAGGGGGTAGGCTAATATGATATGCTAAAGAAAAAAAAGTAATACATATTGCCTGATGGTTTATTTTACAGTAAACATATAATTAGTTCATAATAAAGAAATACAAAGCTTTCTTCATTATATTATGTAATTTTACCAAAATTGTACTCAAACCTAAATCTACATTTAGAGAAAGACTGTTATAAAGAAATAGGGGGGAAAAAGTCAAATGAGAAGTTTTTAAAAGCCAAAAAAATCCAGAAAAACAGATATAAATACTGGAATAATGCTTGCTAACCTGTCTTGGGTACCTGCTATGTGCTAGGTACACTAACTGTCTGAATAATTAGTACTGACTATTTTTTTTAAACAAATGGGAAAAGAATCTCAGAGAGGTTGAGAAACTTGCCCAACTTCACACAGGAAGTGGCAGAATATGGATAAAAACCTGCCCATATCCAAAGTCCATACTCTTTTCTCTGAGCTAAACTTACCTGCAGGTGTTCTGACTGCTTACCTGGAAAACCTACAAGAATCAAGTGAAACATATTAGAAAATAAGAGTTCAGTAATGAAATGAAAGATAAAATGCTCAGAAATGAAAGATAAAATGTTTTTAAAATTAGCTCCTTTTATACCCACCAGAAAATAAAAAATAATAAAAAGTTCAAGGGAAAGAGAAGCTATTTACAAGGGTAGCAAACATACATAGGCTCTAAGAAATAAACCTAACAAGCAATGTCCAGACCTATATGAATATTTTAACATGTCATGTCTATCCAAATTATTGCAAAACTTCAGTCAACGTTGCAAGGAGATCCACAACATTGAATACTATGCAGCTACCAACAAGACTTTGTACCAAAAGTCAGTAATACTAGAACAATTTCATCATACAAGGCTGTTTCTTTTAAGAAGCAAATTACAAACTACATATTACAAACTACATATGCAGTGTTATCATATCTTTGTAATAAAATGAGTCATAGAAAAGGAAATATACCAAAATTTTTAAAATGTGTATCTCTGAATATCAGGATTTTGGATGTGGGAATGTCCTCTCACGTATGTAAGGACCAAAAAGGGAAGATCCCAGAGAAATATGCAGTAAATTTGGAGACCAGAGGGCCTGACACCACATCTTTCATAATAAACATTTTACCTTAGATTTGTTTAGACCTTGATCATTGCAAAACATTTTTCATTACTGTGGAGACAGTGAAAGGAAGAGGTGATTTAGAGGACAGAGGAAGTTAGAAAGCAAGTTTTGAAGAAGGCACTAATATAACCTATGAGAAGTCAATGAGCCTTAAAAACCCAAAATGCAGACACTTCTCAAGCTCCAACTCCCATAAATCTCTCAGGTGTCAATGCTTAACATACCCAAAATATGGGCCACCGGCTACTTCAGTTCATACTTCATGAGTTCCATCAGATTATCACTGGCCTATTCAGACCCAGACCCAAACACTCAGACCCCCATGACTCTCAGTGACCATTGGAGACCCTTAAACACAAGAAATAAAGCTGCCCAGGCAGCTATCAACAGCACAAGGCCCCCCTATTTACTGACCACCCTCAATGGCCCCCCAATCACTGACTTCCTTTCCCAAACACTGACCTAAGCCAAAAACATCAAAAACACTGAACTACCCACCAAGGATGTTTCAGTCACTGACTTCCCTTCATGGACACTCCCATTAGTAAACCCTCCCACGGACGTCCCAATCACTGACGGTCACTAACGTTCTTCCAGGAATGCTCCA
Source organism: Diceros bicornis minor (assembly GCF_020826845.1). NCBI lineage: Eukaryota > Metazoa > Chordata > Mammalia > Perissodactyla > Rhinocerotidae > Diceros > Diceros bicornis. The sequence continues at coordinate 28,065,260 of NC_080773.1, forward strand.
GTCGCTGACATCCCCCCCAAGGCCGTCATAAGAACTGATCTTCCCCCAGAAGACTTTTTCAGACACTGACACACCCTCAAAGACACCCCAATCACTGACCTCCTGTCATTCGCCCCCCTTCACTGACCTTCCCCCGAAAGAGGCTCCAACCATCGACCTATCTCCTAAGTGCATCTCAATCACTGACCCACCCCCTAGGTCACGCCAATCACTGATTTGCCTCCAAGACCGCCCAGGTCACTCACCCCCTCCAGAGGCTACCCGAAGCCACTCCAATCTTTCTCCAGGCCACTCCAATCCCTGACCATTCCTCTCCCTCAGTCACGGAAGGCATCCCCGCCCCACAGCGGCTTGCTCGTCTCAGGGACTCCTCACAGCCCTCCCCTACCACAAACCACAAATCTCCACAAACCCAGCTCAACCTGATTCCGCTCCCAAAACGGGAAAATGAGACCCCTTAACAGAGTCTTCGCGCACCAGCTGGATGGGTAGAAAGAGCCACGGTCCATCACTTCCGCTTCAGACTCAAGAAACCCTGCTGTTCCACCTCACTGGTCAAGTTTAACCTCTGCAGCACCCGAGCCTGCAGGCTGCCAACCACCACCCCGGGGTGTCCGTCCACAGACGAAGATTCGGTTCAGCTTTCGGGTCCTTTAGACAAAAGACACTATGAGAGAGTATGGCGGCACCCTGTTAGCGGATTTATGCGGGAGCCGCCATCTTGGAAGGCCGTCCGTACAATCTCTTTTCCTGCCGAAGAAAACGTTTCTTGTCCGCGTTACGTCAATCATTAGCGCCCCAAATGGGGATGTGCGTGCCCGTCTATGCGTGACCAGGGTTCCATCCCCTTCAGCAAGGCGCACCAAGCCCAAAGATGTCCGCCTGTGCTTTGCCGCTGGTAGGTGCGAAGCAGCCCAACTTTATAGTGGGCGCGGCCATCTTGGAAAAGGTGCACATATCCGTACAGGAAAGGAAGTCGACCGAAGCGGGTTGGGAGCAGGTGGAGCGAACCCGGGGAATGCTTCTGGAGAACAGTATAGGGTTTGGAGAAGCCAAGGTGGTACGGAGAACGCAGCATGCCTCACTGTGGGCAAAGAGTAAGCAAATTTAGTTGAAGGAAAAGATCTTCTCCAACCAGGATTGGTAGTGGGGTTTAGGTGACATCACCAGGGCGAAAGGTGAAGGGAAAGAGCTAGTGGGAGGATAGAGCTAATAGACACGGCGGGGCTATACTTTTAACCAAGGTGGAGAGTGGTGAAATGGGAAAAAATAGAAGCCCAGAAATGGTAGAAATTTTTGTGCAGGCTTTATCTCAGCTCAAATGTTTTCACATATAATTTCTAGTGAAGAAATTATTAGAATTGGAAATGTGGAGTCGTGGAGTCAAAGAGAATGAAAAATTTTAATTGGGTAATTACAGATTGTTGTCCAAAAATGTTCTATTAATTAATACTTTACTGGCTGCTATCTTTCCTCCCCCAAGAACTCCAACTTAAAACTAATGGCTGTTGACTGAAATAAAGAGTCCAGATAATATTAATGAAGGAGTTTATTCAATAATCAGTGTGGGGAGTTCGAGTTCTGGGAAACAGTTCAACAGAGTGCACTGATGGAACTGCTCCAAGGTGTCTGGGTTTAAGTCCAGCTTATATCTCTTTTACAAACAGTGTACGTGCGAAAAAGAAAAAAACCTTACAACTAATTTTCATTTATGTCAAAAGTGATAGAGTACATCTGGTTTTTCTCTAGATTATACATTAAAGATAACCTAAACAAGAATTTCTTGGCCTCAAACAAGGCCTAGGATGCTGATGTTATCTATGTATGGAGGGAGGCAAGGACCAGGGTCATTAACTATTCTTTCAATCTCTAAGAAATGCAGCTGGGTATGTAGGAAATAGGTACCCTTTATCTACCCTTGTTGCTGATGTCTCCAGCTGGCGTCCTCAATCATGAGGTCAGGAATTATAAAATACATTCTTAGACAGGCCTGCATGGCTGCTTCACAGTACAACATGGATTCTTGTACTGACTTAAGCCTATGCAGTTTGTTTGTTAGATTCACCTATGAGACCAGGGAGAGGGTCCCAGGTTTTGTTTACATAGCTAATTTTTATTAAGTATATACACAGTTTTTCTTATTTATTTATTTTTTTCGTGAGGAAGATTGGCCCTGAGCTAACATCTGTTGCCAATCTTCTTCTTTTTGCTTGAGGGAGATTGTCCCTGAGCTAACATCTGTGCCAATCTTCCTCTATTTTGTATGTGGGACACTGCCACAGCATGGCTCGATGAGTGGTGTGTAGGTCTGCACCCGGGATCCGAACCCACGAACCCCAGGCCGCCAAAGTGGAGTGCATGAACTTAACCACTACACCACTGGGCCAGCCTCAAGTGTATAAGATTTTAAACAGGGAACGATTTCAAGTGTAATAATTACATTATTTTAATACTCTGAAAGCTATAGATGGTGGACATGAATATTATCGTCACTTTACAAAATAAAAAAAGAAAGGCTATCAGAATGCCTGTTTCCTCACCACCTCATCAATCTTTTAATCTTTGCCCATCTTAAGGATGAATAAAAATCTTATTTTTGTTTTATTATTTTATAAATTGCTTCTTTATTTCCTTACTTTTTATTCTATTTTGGTTGATGTCTTTTTCTTAATCATATTGTGGATATTTATACCTATTAATTGTACCCCCATTCTCCCCACCTCTAAGCAACCACTAGTCTACTTCTGTCTCTATAGATTTGCCTATTCTGGATATTTTATAATTGCAATCCTATAACATGTAGTTTTTATGACTGGCTTCTTTCATTTGGCATAATGTTTTCAAGGTTCATCCATGCTATAGCATGTTTCTGTACTTAATTACTTTTTATACCTGAATAATACTCCATTGTATGGATATAGCACTTTTTATTTTTCCCTCCAGTTAATGGATATTTGAATGGTTTCCACTTTTGGCTGTTATAAGTAATTCTGTTATAAACATTTGTGTAGAAGTTTTTGTGTGGACATATGTTTTCATTTCTCTTGAATATAAACTGTGGACAGATTTTTGGCCCCTCTCCCTGGTCTAACAGGTGAATCTAGCAAGCAAATTGTATAGGCTTTAAGTCAGTACAATAAAATCCTTGCTGTACTGTGAAGCAGCCGTGCAGGTCACCTTCAGCCTGTGTCAAAATGACTTTGCAACTGCAACATTTTGCATTTCGTCAGTTTATAAGGTTTCCAATTCTTCAACATGCTCACCAACACTTGTTTTTTCATATAAATGAAATCATTTAGTTTGTACTTTTCCTGTTTGGCTTCTTTTCCTCAGTGTGATGTTTTTGAGATTTATCTATGTTGTTGCATGCACCTGTATTCCATTGTATGATTATACCACAGTTTGCTTACCCATTCGTATATTGATGGACACCTGGATTGTTTCTTGTTTGGGGCTATTATGAATAAAGGTGCTATGAACATTCTTGTGTAAGTCTTTGTGAGATTATATTTCAGTATTCTTGAGTAAATATCTAGGAGTGGAATTGCTGCCTCATAGGGTTCTCAGTTTTATTTTGCAATTCAAAAGTTTAGGAGGTAGTTTTGTAAAGTTTTTTACTCTTTCAAAGATTTTGATATTTTAAGTAACATGGATATACTGATAATGGATTTTTCATTTGGGGGCACTGTGTATAGATTTGTCATGAAGGAAGGGTCAAAACAACTCTCCTACAAACACAGTCTTCCACACTCATGCATTTCCTTTTCCCTTTCTTCCAATACAGTTATTTGTCAATTTTGGTTGCATGAGATTTAGTGTTTACATTATGATGACTATGTAAATACTATTTATAGCTCATCATGTAGTATATGTAAAGGAAACTGGGACCCCGCTCCCTGGTCTAACAGGTGAATCTAGCAAGCAAGCCACGTAGGTAAAGTCAGCATAAAAATCCATGCTGTACTGTGAAGCAGCCATGCAGGCCATGTGAAGCTTGTGTTAGAATGACCTTGCAACCCCCCACCCCTCATGACTGAAGATTCCAGGTGGACAGATCCACACAGGAAATGATAAACGCTACCTTGCTCTCACGTTTCCCAGCTGCATGTCTTACAAACTGAGAGAAAAAGTAAGGACCCTGGCCCTTGCCTCCTTCCACACATAGATAACACCAACACTCCAAGCCTTGTTGGATGTATAACCAAAAAGCTCTTGTTTATGTTATCTTTAAAGTATGTAGGTACTAAATGTGTGAGCCCTCTTTGGCACATACACTGCTTTGTTAAAAAAGGTGTATAAACTACACTCGTTATCTGTGGACCTTGGAGCAGTTCCTCAGAATCCTCTGTTGGACTATTTCCTGGGATTGGAATTCCTCACTTTGATTATCAAACAGTCTCCCTTAATTAACCTTTACCCAGACTCTTTATTTCAGTCTACAAATACTATGTTCACTTTTCCTTTCTTGCACAACCTTTTAATCTCCCTGGTGTTCTTATTTATTCCTTCCACAAATTATGGCCTTTGGTTCTGAGGAAGCCCCGCCCTTGATATTAGCTTCACCCATGGCACAGGAGAAGCCTGGCACCGCGTGTGGAGAAACTCCCACCTCTCATCGGATTCTCTCTCCCCATTGGCTCCTGACTGCTCCCCTCACCTTTATTCGCTGGTAACCACGTCCTACCCCCCAAAGTTAAGCTAGGTTTCTTTCAATCGCAGTTCTTCACTTCCTTTGATGGCCTTATCAGTATGCCCCTACCGGGAGTGCTTCTCCAGGCTCTTTTCCGTCCTCAGAATCTTCCTCCTGCCCTCCACATTCAGCCAGAAGCGTTCGGAGGAATTTGCCTTTCGGCGTGTAGGTTTGCTCTTTTTCCCGCGCTGAAAAGGCATTTTGTACGGACACTAATTTCTAAGATGGCTGCGCCCACTGTTTCGGTCCCAACTCTTCCTTTGTGCAATGTGGATTACTTTTCTCCCCAGCCCGTTGAGGTGGACGTAGCCCACTCCATGTTTGTCTCATGTAACCTCGAGCTTCTGAAAATCGGTACAGTTTGCGGCGCAGGGTTTAAAGTGCTGAAAAATGGTGTAGTCTCAGTGGCTTCTCTTCGGTCGGAGGCTGCCACTTCCCCTTCTGTACGTCAAACATTGCAAGATGGCCGCCCCCAGTGTCCGCGGCGAGTTGGGCGCGGACATATTACCCCCTAAGGCGAAGCCGGAAATCCAGGTGTCCGTGCTCCGTACCAACGCCTCAGACCCTCGTCGGCCGCCGTAGGCCGGCGCGGAGGCTGGGCGAGGGCGGAGTTGAGTAAGAATTCACGGAAGTGCGGCTTCTAGGAGGTCACGTTGGGGTCACGAGAAGATCAGGTCAGTGTGTGGCTCTCTCGGTGGAACAGGGTGAGAGGGCCAAGGCGTCTGTGAGTGTCCGGGTGGGGTAGAGGACCGTGGAGTCCGTGGGCGGAGAGGAAGCAAGTGGGAGTTGGCGGCTGGGGTGTCTGGTTGGGGTGCCTTTGGGGTCAGTCCTGAAAGATTCTGGTGGTCAGGGATTAAAGGCTGGTGGAGATCGACGATTTTAAGTCCGTGGTGAGAGTTTGGTGTGCTGTCTGTAGTGTAGTGATTGAGGACTGGGGTGGGGAGTAGTTTTGTCAGTGAAAGCTGTGAGTGGTTGGATTCGGGATTAAATATGAGGCTCGGTGACAGGAGGAGGGGCTCATGGTCAGTACACGCCGGTGTCTGGTCCAGGTTTCAGGATTATTCCTAAGGGGTGTGACTGCTGCTTGAGGAGGTCCAGGTGTGTCAGTCACTGGGAGGGCTGAAGCTGGTTGGTGGGTGGGTTGAAGTTCCAACGTTCCTTTCTCCCTCAGTCCTTCGGGTCCCAGCCCCTCTTCATGGCCTAGTTTGCAAATCGCCTTTGGCTTCCCACATCTCTTCCTCTCCACTGTGTAGATATGACAGCTTTGTTGGAGATCGAGGATTAAGCACATCTAAAGTGGTAAGGTTTCTACTAATAATGAGGATTTTGTCTTTCCTGCAAGTTTACTGTGTGTATACACACGCGCGCGCGCGCGCGCGCGCACACACACACACACACTCGTACATATTTCATCATCATTCTAACACAAGTAAAATAACATCTTTTACCCAGTTCTGTTCCCCAGTGGTAACATTTGTTAAATTTTTCATATATTTCCCTTTTAGTCTTCATTTTTCTATGCTTGATTTTCACAATTCCAATAAACTGCTGAAATATTGGTAAAATTAGCCTTGTGCATTTAATTTCATATCATAAATATTGATATAATAAAATTTTTTCTTTAAAAAAATTTTTTTTGTAAATTTCTGTAACAGTATACTAAGAGGCAAACCGTGCCATTATGAGCGGAATCACTCAATATGTGCATTCGTTTAGATAGAATTTAAGTACTTAAGATTATCACTTAAGTACTTAAGTTATCACTATTGGGAGCAGGTTATGATTCTGCATTTACTCAGGGGTGTGGTTCCCTGTCTCTCATCTCCACCTTAATTTTTAATTTTTTTGCCATTGTGAATGGCGTCTTTTTACCTTTGACCTTTTTTTCTCTTCTTTCAATTTACTATTACATAGAAGAGCAATTGCATTAAAAATATTTATTTTGTTTCTGAACTCTTTTTGTTATGAGCTTCCCGGTTCCTCATGACTTTATTCTGAAAATTTTCAAACATATAGCAAAGTTTAAAGAATTTTACATTTGAATATTTGTATACCTATCACCTAGATTTTATCATCATGATTTTATTGTGTTTCCTTTATCACATATCTATCCATATGTTACTCCTCTACTTGTCATTAGTGTATCTTTTTACATTTTTTAGTGTATTTCAACATAAGTTGAAAACATTTATACATTTCCCCCTAAATACTTCCTTAAGCTTATAATTAGAGTTCTACTCATAGCTTTTTTCTAGTAATAGCTTTATTATTCACATATGATAAAATTCATCCGTTTAAAGTGTCCAATTCTGTGGGTTTTAGTATATTCACAGTTATGTGCAACCATCGCTACAGTCAATTTTAGAACAATTTCATCACTTCAAAAAGAAACCCTCTAGTTACCACCCCTTATCCTTCTATTCCCCTCACCTCCAAGCAACCACAAATCTACTTTCTGTCTCTATGGATTTGCCTATTCTGGACATTTCATATAACATGTGGTGTTTTGTGATTGGCTTCTTGTTTTTGAGGTTTATCTGTGTGGTAGCACGTATATGTACTTCATTCCTTCTTATACCTGAATAATATTCCATTGTGTGGATCCAGCACATTGTGTTTTCCTTTCGTCAGCTGATGGCTGTTTGGCTCGTTTCCACGTTTTGGCTATTATAAATAATGTTGCTATAAAACATTTGTGTGTGAGCTGTCATGTGGACATGTTTTTACTTCTCTTGAGTATAAACCTGGAGTAGAATTGCTGGGGCATGGAGTAAATATGTTTAATTGTTTGAGGAAATACCAGACTGTTTTCCAAAGTGGCTGCGCCATTTTACATTCCCACCAGCAGTGTATGAGGGTTCCAGATCCTCTGCATACTCACCACCACTTGTTATTTTCATGTTCTTATTATAGCCATCCTAGTGGGTGTGAAGCGATATCTGTGGTTTTTATTTGCATTTCTCTGAAGACCAGTGATGTTGAGCATCTTTTCATGTGCTTATGCTATACATAACCTTGAAGTACATATCTTTTCACTAAATATGTATTGTTAGCATTTTTAATAACTGCATAGTATTTCACTGATTGTGTGTACTTGTACTTATTCAATTAATCCTTTATTAGTAGACTTAAATAATACCTTCACATCAACTTTGCATGTATGTGCCATTATTTCCTTTGCAAAAATTCCTAGAAGTAGATTTTTGGATTCTAGTAATAACTCTGTTGAAAGTATTCAATACAAAGTGTTAAACTATTTTCCAAAAATATTCAGTCATGCAACACTGCTATAAGAAGTGTGAGTTTTGAAATGCTATCAGTTTTTAGATATAAATTCTATAATTAGCCATCTGACTAAAACTTATTTTTGATCTATGTTGACTCGAATCTCTGAAACTCTGACTCTTGCTCAATCATATTGGGGGAACTTCTTATAATTGCTCCCTGTTATCTAATATTGACTAATCTTACTTGATTCTTTATCAAATTAACTGGGTAGCATTTCCAGAATAGTTATAGATGATGGTGGCGATACTGCTCATCCTTGCCTTGCTTTTGGCTTTAGACAAAGTACTTATATTGTTTCACTGGACGTTTGTAGGATGTATTTGATTTTTTTTAAAATTAAGGCAAAATCCACAAAGCATAAAATTAACCATTTTGAAGTCGGCTTTCAGTGCATTCACAGTATTGTACAACTACCCACTTCTATCTAGTTCCAGAACATTTTTATCACCCCAAAAGGAAATCTTGTACCCATTAAGCAGTCACTCCACATCCCTGCCTTCCCCAGACCCTGGCAACCACCAGTCTGCCTTCTGTCTCTATGGATTTACCTATTCTGGATATTGCGTACACATGAAATCATATAATATGTGACCCTTGTGTCTGGCTTCTTTCACTCACTTGGCATACTGTTTTCCTAGTTGTATGTTATGTCCTGGGGTACTCTTTTGGTGCTTAGCTAGGCCATTTACAACCCTGTCTTAGCCTTCATTTCCTGCTTGCACTGAACATAGAGATCAGCCAGAGGGAAAGCTTAGGATCTTCTCAGGTCTTTTCTGAGCAGGCGTTGCCCTGTGTGTGTACGTGGCTTTATGAATTCCCCAGTGTACACTGGTGCTTTTGAATAGCCTAATTTCCCAAAGAAACTCTCTTCTTCCCAGCCTTTCAGCTGTGCCTCAACTCTAATCTTTTGTTCCAGGCAGCTACAGGTTGTTCGTCTGCCTTAGAAGGTTTTTGAGAAATGCCTGCTGCTTTTCCTCCCTGAGTGAATTCCAAATTAGGTGAAACAGGGATGAGCATGTTGCATCCATCCTTCAGGTAGGCCCAAGACAGGTTAGAAGAGACAAACACCTTTCTTTTCGAATAAGGTCTGCTCTGCTCCTTCTAGGACCTAACCAGGGTCTCACTCTGGGAAGGCCGGCTGCCATCTCCAAGACCACCACCAAACTGGGGAGGGGGTGAAGAAAAGGCAAATCAAAATGGCACAGGGCTTTCCTACCATTCTTTTTTTTTCTTTGATGAGGAAAATTGGCCCTGAGCTAACATCTCTGCCAGTCTTCCTCTATTTTTTGTGTGTGGGATGCCGCCACAGCATGGCTGGATGGGCAGCGTGTAGGTCCGCGCCTGGGATCTGAACCTGCGAACCCCAGCCACTGAAGTGGAGCGCAAACTTAACCATGACACCACTGGGCCGGCCCCTTTCCTACCATTTTTAAGTTGCCTTTTTCTTCATTCAGAGTTCACTCTGTTGCTATGAACCTTTGACTGTTTTTCAGCGTTCTGACAGTTTTTACTTGATATTTTGATGTTTCTCTGGAGGATGAGCCCTTGGAACTTCCTACTCTGCCATTTTCACTCAGTGAGATTTTCCTCCATGATGTGCTTGATTGTTTTTTGTCATTGGCACTTTTTTAAAGAAAGAAACTGATGCAAATGCAACTTAAGTTATATCCTGTCGTCCATCTCCTTCTTCCCTCCCCAGAAATAACCTCTTTCTTGAACTTGTTTTATATAATGCATGGTTTTTTACGTTTACTAAACATGTATATGCACAAGTGATAGTTTTGTTCTATATGTTTTAATTTTTTTTCTATTAGTTTTCCTTTGTTTCTTTCACATAATGATTAGTGAAGATGGTCTGTTAGATAATGCTTTGCTTAGTAAATTTGTCTTCAAACTGAGGTGCGTCTACACATTAGGTGTACAAAGACTTCTGAACAGGTACATGAGCACACCTGGTTCTAAAGAAATAGATGTCCTGGGGCCAGCCTGGTGGCATAGCAATTAAGTTTGTGTGCTCCGCTTCGGGCTGCCCAGAGTTCGCAGGTTCAGATCCTGGGTGCGGACCGACGCACCGCTTGTCAAGCGATGCTGTGGCGGCGTCCCCATATAAAGTAGAGGAAGATGGGCACGGATGTTAGCCCAGGGCTAACCTTCCTCAGCAAAACAATAAAAAATAAAGGAATAGATGTCCAGATCCTCACCTTTTATATGTTCTCTTCCCAAAAACTGCTCTGTGTGGGAAGCCCCCTGCGGCGGGCGCATCGTGCTGTGCTAGTTCTCCTTTCCCATCTCCCCTCTCACGGTCACCCCACTTCCACTTCACAGAAAGAAGACAGATTCAGAATCTTACGTGTTATTGCTCCAGAGTATAATAGTCTCTGGGGCTCCGAATAAAGGGACAGATGGCCTTCAAATCAGGTGAGTGACAGTAGCAGTGACAACATCTGGGGCCAGAGGAACTGTACACTCAAAGTAAATTTACTTTTCAGCCCACAGGTCTCGGATCCAGGAGCAAGATACATCAAGTGAAGTGAGGAGGAGATTTCAAGACCTGGATATCATCATTTGTGGGGACACCATTGATCAGAGACTAAGATTTCTAACCTGAAATTTAGGGCAGTTCAAGAAGAGACTAGAGACACAGCATCCGAGTTACTGGCCATTTCCCAATAACAGAAGAAAATGATCAAGGACCAGGTGACTTCTGATTTGTTTTATTCTTTCCTTCATTCTGTGGTTGATTTCTGGAGGACTTTAAAAGTCAATTGAATTAATTGGAAGAGTATAAATTGGTAAAGTAGGATTGGTGCAGAAATAAATTTAGACTCTAACTTCAACATAAGGCAAAGTAGGATCGTGGGTATATTCTTCATAGGATCTACACTAAGTGACTAATGTTGGCACATCATGTGTGACTAGAGAATCTTACGGGTTGTATTAGCTGTCAACTTATGTCTGATTTCTCTGACAGCCATCACATCCTGTGGGAATTATGATGATCACAGAATATGCACTGACTCTGGGGAGAAAGCAGACCAGTTCCTCAGAGGATGTCACTGTGTAATTCATGGCACTTAGGTCTCAGGACTTTTTAAAAAGGATTCTTCCTAGAGGTGATATGGTAGACAATGTCCTTAACCTCAACCTTCTCATAAATGCAAGAGCCAGGTTCCTCAGAGACCCCTTTGTGAACAGACCAAGAGAACTCAGTAGGCACAGTTCTTCATGGGACCATAAGGTGACCCGTGGATCCAGCCTTGTGGTGGTCAGGGTTAATCTAGGAATAAAACCTAGATGACCTAAGAAAATGGAAGAATTGCATGACTTTCAAAGGTCCTGTATGAACAGGTGGCTGACCCGGTATTTGAGTTCAGATTTGGCAGTCAGGAGTTGAAAGTGCTATTGTTTGTTAAAGTTGTTGGCATCCCAGAGGATTTGCTGTAGAACTTCTCCCTATCTAAGATAGTACACTCTCCTTACCTGTAATCAAAGCCAACCCTACTGCTCATCTTCTATTGCCTTTTAAAAATGTAATCATACAAATGTGCCTGGATTCATTTTTACAACTCCAGGGATTACAAAGTTCATAGAGCAAAAAAGTAAGATTCCTCGTCATACACTTCTTTTCTAGTCCTCTAGTGTGGCTGAACAAATGGACAGTAGTGTGTACTTCCTGTCACTGTACTGTGTGTCCATCTATGTCTGTATAGATATTGACAGATGCATCTGTCTCAGCCCTTAGATCTTTGGGTAGTGCCTTTCCATTATTGTATTTGCTCTTTGATAAACTGAATTGGGAAACGTTAGACCTTACTGTATCCTCTATATTTATTATTCTCTCTTTTCTATATTCCATTATTTTGTTCTTGTGCTGCATTTTTTTTTAATATAAGCTCCATTGTGCAGCATGAGGTTTTCTACTACCAACAATTGAGCAGGAAGTTTTTTTTTTTCCACGGGGAAAGATTCGCCCTAATCTAACATCTGTTGCCAGTTTTCCTCCTTCCTCCCCCGCCCCCACAAAAGCGCCAGTACATAGTTGTGTATAGTTGTGCCAGTTTTCCTCCTTTTTTCTTCCCCCTCCCCCCACCAAAGCCCCAGTACATGGTTATGTATAGTTGTAAGTTCTTCTGGTTCTTCTATGTGAGCTGCCGCCACAGCATGGCTATTGACAGATGAGTGGTGTGGTCCCACGCCTGGGAATAGAACCCAGGCTGCTGAAGCAGAGTGCACTGAACTTGAACTGCTAGGCCCTCAGGGCTGGCTCATCCTTGTGCTTCATTTTGAGTAATTTCTTCAGATTTACCTTCCAGTTCATTATCTCTTCAATGTATCTGATATGCTGTGAACCTGCCTGGTAATGTAAATATAAATTATATGTGTATATGTATTTATATGTTTTTTGAAGGATGCTGTTTATTTTCTTAGCTTGCTTAATGTTCTTTAGTAGTCTCTGGTTCTTTGGACATGTTTTGGAAAGATGCTTTTATTCCTCCTAACACATAACACACTTATTTAATATATACTATCTTGTAATTATTGTGTCTGGAGTTTCTTCATGGTTGATTCTGATAATGGTTGTGAAGATTCATGGTGAATACAGGAATATGTTTTATTCATCCTGATATCACTAGAATATATTTAATGGCTACCAAATATTTGCTTGCTTCAAAACAATATATATAGCGCAAATGCTTCAAATATATATATTGCAGATGTTTCTAGTTTAGCAAGAGGATTTAATGCTAATTACAGACACTTCTGATTTGTTGAATGATGGTTGGCCGCACAATTACAGAATATTTTTCTAGACGTAGGTTCGAACATGGATAGATTTGGCTTCTTTAACAATGTAAAAAATCAAAAATCAAAACACCTAAGTATATAGATGCTGCAACCTATATGGTGAAAATGAGCAGAACGACTTCCTTCACATTCTTTCTATTTCAGTAACTAGAGAAACACTCATATTAAACAGGACCGTGTTATTACAGGAATTGCTGACACTGGAGGATGTGGCTGTGGACTTCACTAGGGAGGAGTGGCAGCTCCTGGCCCCTGCTCAGAAGGACCTATACCGGGACGTGATGTTGGAGAACTACAGCAACCTAGTGTCAGTGGGTGAGGACAGCTTCCCTGTGTCACTCAGAGGGTCCCCAGTCAATGGCCTTTCCATTCTCAGCTTCTGAAAGTTCTGGAGTGTCTGTGGTACTCTGAAGTGGTAGATTCTCAGTCTCCTCTCTGGTCCCAGATTAGAGAGTATAATGTGCCCTCTCCTGAGAGAAAAGCCTTTACTTTGCCAACCTGCAAATTGCATAGTTCCTAAAATATAGCACTCTTCCATGTTGGCAGGCCACAGCCCAATTCAAAGAGCCTACCCCTTCTGTCATTTCCCACGAACAGGGTATCAAGGCAGCAAACCACACGCACTCTCCAGATTGGAACGAGGGGAACCATGGACAATGGAAGATGAAATCCACAGTCAAACCTGTCCAGGTGAGTGAGAGAGAACCAGCAAGGAGGGTGCTGAGGAAGTCATATTCTAGTTATTCAGAGGAGTCACAGCTGTGAGAGTGTCTGAGGACATGTAAACTGAGCCTCCACAAATCTCCCATAGAAGAGCTCTTTTTCCTTTAGGTGTTTAGAGGATTTCACCCCTTATTATTTCATCTAGGTCTCGATTTGTTTTCCTCTTAGAATTCTCAAATCTTACTATCCTTCTTCCTCCTTCTTCACTATATCACTACCTATTCCTTCTACTTTTCTTGCTATGGAATTCCACCTTCCGTGCCTCTCTCCAGTGAGAGATATTTGATGTTAGCACTGTCTTATGGCTGCTGCACCTTCCTGCTCCTTTGGATAATGTTGATTTCGCTCCCTAACATCTGCCCTGTCTTGGATTAGGGGTTAGGATTTCTACATGTAAATTTAGTAGGGGACATAAACTTTGAGTCTGTAGTACCTTCTGTTATTTACATCACATATCCTGGCTGTGTAGGTAAACAGTCCTCCATCTGTGTTTCTCCTTCACTCTCACACCACTACCACACTCACAACACTTCTGACACCAGATGTGTGGGTTTTTCCCCACAATGAGCAATTCTCTGTGACACCAGCTGGGTGTCCTACAATTTAATTCAATTCGGACACTAGCTGCCTGTAGACAGCATCAGATCCCAAGGTTAAGGGCTCAGCCTGGCAAGACTGCCCACACCTCCACTTCAGACACGAATCAGAAGTCCAGGTGGTCACCTGTGCCTCTGACCGACTGGCTGTAGATCAGAGGTTCCCACAACCCCCTCTCTGGGTTTGATTAATTTGCTAGAGTGACTCACAGAACTCAGAAAAACATTTTACTGACTAGATGACTGGTTTATTATAAAAGGATATAACTCAGGAACAGCCAGATGGAAGAGATGCATAGGGCAAAGTATGTGAGAAGGGGTTTGGAGCTTTCATGCCCTTTCCGGGCCCACCATTCTCCACGAATCTCCGTGTGTTCAACAACCTAGAAGCTCCCCGAACTCCATACTTTTGGGACTGTGCGGAGGCTTCATCATGTGGGCACAATTGACCATTAGCTCCATTTCCACCCCTTCTGCCTGCTTCAGAGAATGGAGGTTGGGCTGAAAAGTCCAAGCTTCTGATCATCACCAAGATTCACCTCATCAGAACAAAAGACACTCCTATCACCCAGGAAATTGCAAGGGTTTTAGTTGCACAGTGTCAGAAACCGGGGGCGAGTGAAGTGTAATTTTTCCTAGATGCTTCCTTACCTCCTCAGCTTGTTTATTTCAAGTCTTTTCTATTTCTGTTCATTTCTTAAAATTTCTCATTCTCTGTTAGTAATTCAAACCACATCATTAAACCTCATGTCTGCTGTGCTTTAACTTCCTTGTGTAATTGTTCTTTCTGGTCATTATTTTAGTTTATCTTAAATGATACTGGTGGGCTGGATTCATTCCCTTGAAGCTTTCCTTTTCCTTATGATAGTCTGATGACATTAAGTCCCAGTTAATCATATTACCAATCATGTAAAATGGAAATTTCTCTTCTGTCAGCGACCTCCATGATATGGTATCATCTCGCTTATACAGAGTTTGCTTTCCTTTTTCTAAACTCAAAGTCAACTATCTTTAAAGGAGTCTCTCCAGTGTGTTCCATACATGAGAATCTTTCCTTGGCTCATTGCTTTAAATATTGTTTGATTACCTTAAATGTTTTTTGATAGCCTATCACACACTGGCACTGACAGCTGTGAAGAACAACAACAAGAAAATTCTTCTTGGAGATTACGTTCTAAAAGGAGGAGACACAAAATTCATCAAAATAAATATATAAATACAATGTCTTGTGGTGAAAGTGCCAGGAAGATCAATAAAACTGCAAAATGGAATAGTGTGTGAGGGGGCCAGGAGCAGCTCTTAGCAGCTAGGAATCTAGTGTAGGCACTGTGATCTTAGGTCCTCTAGGAATGGGAATGCCTCTCTGGTGGAATGCTTTTAAGCAGCTATATGAGGGATGTGAGTAGGTCCTTTAGGTGAATTGTGTTCCAGAGTAGACAAAATAGTAAGTTCAAGGGCCCAAGGCAGGAGTGTGTTTGAGGAACCTCAAGGAAGCTAGTGTGAATACAGTGGAATGAGCAAGAAGGGCAGTGGATGGAGATAAGGTCAGTGTGGCGGTAGCTAGAGTTTGAAGTGGACAGGTCACATAGGACCTTTCAAGGGCATTTCAAGGACTTGATTTTTTTTTAAATAATGAGATGAGAAAACATCAGGGAGTTTTCAGTAGAGGAGTGACATGAAATAATTTATATTTAAAACAATCACTTTGGCTACTTTGTAGGAAAGAGACAGTAGCAGTCAGAGGTTGAAGCCTGAAATCCAGTTGGGAGCCTATTGCTGTAGTGCAGACAGAATGCTTTCTTCCACCTGGGTAGAGGGGGTGAGGGTTGGTCAGCTTTTGAACATGTTTATAAAGGAGGACAGAAGGAATTTCCTGTTGAAGTAGGTATAGGGTATGAAAGAAAAATACAAATGAAGGACGATGATTTTGGCATGAGTCCCAGGAGGAGTGGAGTTGCCATTTCCTGAGGTGGAGAAGGAGATGTTGGGTTGTGAAATCATAAGTTCTGTTTTGCACATTGTAATTTAGATGAGCTTATTCACATCCAAGTGGAGCACTCTGCTGCATTTGGATATACCTGAGGAGTTCAAGGAGAATTTAGGACTAGAGATAGAAATATGGACTGAGTGAGATCTCCTATGCTATGAGTACAGATTGAGAAGAGCCTTGGACAACTAGCAGTCAGAAAGATGAGAATTTGTTAAATGTATGGTCTCCTAATGCTTGAATCAAGACCTCTGCTTTTGAGAGTGTGTTCTTGTTAGATTGGGGTGATGGCCTGGGCTGGTCTATATATAATGCTGTAAGCAAGCCCTCTTGAGTCCAGTTGGTGAACCACAACCTTAATATGTGCTAGAAGAGATTGAATTTAGTGAGAAATAAAGCAATACAGTCTAAGATAAGATTTTAGTAGCAAATAGAAATATACGTGTAATATGTAGAAGATTAGCTTTTGAATGAGGCATCTTTTGCTACAGTTCAGGGCTGTGTGAAGTTAATTGTCAAAATGAACAGTAAAGTTGGGGAATTCTTTAGAAATTTAGGGGAAACAGAGGTTAGAGTGATGTAGAATGGGGGAATGATGGAGAGGAGGCATATCTAGGATTTGAATAAAGATGATGAAGGGCAAAGAATGAAGGTGTGAAGCTGGAAATGGGCAAGCCCATGTGGGGACTGTCAAAAAAAAAAGATTGGTCTGAAGCCAGTCACACAAAGGCCAATGTTAGAAGGTATTTGTTGTGCAACGAGTGGAGTGTGAATGTGGATAAATGGGGTGATCTTTGGTAACATAACTTTTATTTCCAGGCTGACTTTTGTGGACCTTGTTAGTAATTGGGGTAGAACAATGGCGTTGTATGTTGAATTTGTATTTTCCTTGGATATGTAGTCTTACCCTTTAACTGGGTGGCAACAGTATAGCAATAGTAAAGTACATTGAGGAGTTTCTAAGAAAAATAGAAGGCAAAACTGCTAAGAGTCTTGTTCTGGGATCAGAAGTGTGATCCTTTAGGACCCCTTAAATGATGGAAACCAAGATGTCTATGTAGGATTTTGAAAGAAGATGCTGTTAATGGCAAGATGTGGGTTTGGGGATCATTACATTGAAATGGGAGCAATTTAAATATTACATGTGTACAAGTACAAAATGTGACTGAAAAAGGTGACAGTTCCCTAGTGTGATATTGTGATATAAGAAATATATATTTGGTCATTGGCCCTGGTTCCTGGTGGCACAGAGCTCCTAAAACCCTGGTACAGTCATGTGCTGCATAACAACGCTTTGGTCCACAACGGACCAAATATGCCTATACAACTGTGGTGCCAGAAGATTAGTACCATATAGCCTAGGTGTGTAGTAGGCTATACCATCTAGGTTTGCATAAGTACACTCTATGATGTTCACACAATCACCTAAGGATGCATTTCTCAGAAAGTATCCCTGTTGTTAAACCACACATGACTGTAGTTTCCTTAGTATAGGAGTGTTTATTTCCCGTATCAGTATAGAGTGTTTGGTTCTCCTCAGTGGGCTTTTTAAAACCCAAACTCTTATTGCTACAGTATCTATAAACTTGGTCCCATGCCTTCATCTTCTTTCAGTTTACACATTTTTCCAAACATGATCTTATCCAGTCCTCTGTCCTTATATAATATTTATATACTAATGATTTCCACATTGTTATCTGTGGTTAAGACCTTTCTCAAGATTTATATATCCAATTGAGTTCTTCATGTCTGTGTTGGATATCTAAAACCCATCTGAAGGTTGATATGCTTTGAAACGTACACTTAATTTCCTCATATTCCAAACCTCAGTAATATTTCCCATCTCATTAAAGCCACAACCCACCTATCTAGTGGCCTAGGTCAAATAATTAGGAATAATACTTGATTTCTCACATTTGTTAATCCCCCCATGTTGAAACCATGAGTGAGCCTTGTCTTTTCTCTCTCCAGATTATATCCTGATTTCCTGCACTTTGCTCTCCATTGCTCCCTCAAACCACTTTTCGCAGTTTGTACCTGCCGCCTTTATCCCTGCTTTCTTGTTCAGTTTTCCCTAACTTGAACATATGCTCAGTGAAAATAAGGAATATGTTTCTATATCCTGATCACTAGTACAATGCTTTTAGTAGATAGTCATAATTTAATAAGGATTTCTGGACATATGAATGTGTCCCACATAATTTTCAAACAAATATCCCTTTTTCTTCTGTCATCTAGTGCTAATAGTAACTTGATTTTATTTTACTATCTCTGCATGCTTCATAAGGTCACATTTAGAAAGCAGCCAAATCTATATTTACTCATTTTGAATGATCTAACTTTGTTTATACACTGACTTTTTACCTTTTATTTTGTTTATATTTTTTTAATTTCTATTATTCTTTGTTTCTATTATTGTGTTTTACTTTTGTCCAAGTGATAACGAACATATTTACTTGGAGTTTCTTTAAACTGAGGTCATAGTGTTGTCAATAAAACCAACCTACACAAAGCTGTTTGTGAAATAATTTTATTCTCTACCAAGCTCATGGGAAGATTCATTCTTCTCTTCTTTCCTAGAAATCAAGAAAGATGATGGTCATCAACAGGTGCACTTGCACAATCGAAGATGTCTAAAGAGAATGGAACAATGCCATAAACATAATGCATATGGAAACGTTCATCAGAGTACAAGTAATTTTCCTTCATGGCAAAAAGATATATCTGACTTACGTGGGAAAACTTTGAAATCAAATTTAAGTTTAGTCAACAAAAACAGAATCTATGCAGTAAAGAACCTTGTTGAAGTTAATGGAAATGCAAAATCCTTCCTCCATGCAAAGCATGAGCAATTTCGTACTGAAATTAAATTACCTGAATGTGGAAATTCTATGAATGCAAATTCACAATTCATTAAGCATCAAGGAACTCAAAAGGTAGATAAACCCCATGTATGCACTGAATGTGGGAAAGCCTTCATCAAGAAGTCTCGCCTCATCGATCATCAGAGAGTCCATACAGGTGAGAAACCTCATGGATGTAGTATATGTGGGAAAGCCTTCTCCAGAAGGTCCAAGCTCAATGAACATCAGAAGACTCATGTAGGAAAGAAACAGTATGAATGCACTGAATGTGACAAAGTCTTCCCCAAGAAATCACGGCTACTTATTCATCAGAAAATTCATACAGGAGAGAAACCCCATGTATGCAATGAATGTGGAAAAGGCTTCATGAAGAAGTCTTGGCTCATTAATCATCAGCGAGTTCACACAGGAGAGAAACCTCATGGATGCAGTCTGTGTGACAGGGCATTCTCCAGAAAGTCCAGGCTCATTGAGCATCAGAGAACTCATACAGGAGAAAAACCATATGAATGCACTGAATGTGACAAAACATTCCGCTGGAAATCACAGCTTAATGCACATCAGAAAGCTCATACGGGAGAGAAATCATATGTATGCAGTGAGTGTGGAAAAGGCTTCATTCAGAAGGGCAATCTCATTGTACATCAGCGAACTCACACTGGAGAGAAACCTTATATATGCAGTGAATGTGGAAAAGGTTTCATTCAGAAGGGCAATCTCCTTATACATCAACGAACTCACACTGGAGAGAAACCATATGTATGCACTGAATGTGGGAAAGGCTTCAGCCAGAAGACATGCCTCATATCACATCAGAGATTCCACACTGGAAAGACTCCCTTTGTATGTACTGAATGTGGAAAATCCTGTTCACACAAGTCTGGTCTCATTAATCATCAGAGAATTCACACAGGAGAGAAACCCTATACATGCAGTGACTGTGGGAAAGCTTTTAGAGATAAGTCATGCCTCAATAGACATCGGAGAACTCATACAGGAGAGAGACCCTATGGGTGCTCCGACTGTGGGAAAGCCTTCTCCCACTTGTCATGCCTTGTTTATCATAAGGGAATGCTTCATGCAAGAGAGAAACCTGTAGGTTCAGTCAAGTTGGAGAATCCTTTCTCAAAGAGTCACAGCTCCTCACATTCAAGTGAACTCATACAGGAGAAAAACCCTGTTAATACGGTGAATGGGCAAACACCTCCTGTGGCAGCTCAGACTTCATTCCATGTCAGTGGGCTCCTAGCAGATAGGAAGGTAGCCATTGTGGGACAGCCAGATGCCAGATGTCCATCGTCAGCAGATAAGGAATTGGCACAGAGAAACCTTATGAATGCAGTGAATGTGGTAGTGCCTTCTGTGATCAGTTACGTCATATTTTATGTCACAAAAAACACTCAGGAATAAACTGTGGTACAGTCAAGGTGGAAAACCCTTGAATAAAACCTTTTAGCTCATTATATGGCTGATAAGTATATACTGAGAGACATGGTGTGAATACAGAGAATGGGAAAGCCTTTTGGGGAAAGATAGACCTCAATGCTTCATAGGTCACATATCATCAGTGAGCTCCTGTTTGGTAGAACTGTAATGACCGTGGAAAAGTCCTTCACCAGAAATAAGACATCAGTAGGTGTCAGAGAGTTCACACAGGAGGGAAACTCTGGGACCTTTGAAGGCACTGAATGTGGCAGGGTTGTCAGTGTTACATTCTGCCTCATCACTTGGCAGAGGAAATCATATAGAAATAAAACTGAACACACCAACTGTGAAACCTTCAGCAAAATATCAGGAAAAATGCATGAAGCAAATAAGCCCTGTGAAAATGAAGAATATTTTAGAGATTTCTGTCAAAATTCTAACATACATCAGAAAATATACATAGTGTACATTTTAGGACAATATCCCTTGAATCAAACTCCTAGTTGATATGTCAGTGTCTCCTTAATTCAAAGGAGGTTGTCTGTGTTGCAGATCATTGGTTAAGGTTATAACACAGCGCACCCTCCCTCCCTTTTTTTGGGCACGAGTCTTTTTCCACTCAACATCATTATATGGTTAGCTCTTGCATTTCTTTGGTTCTAAATTTATTCAATTTATTTCAGACTAGAAGTCCTTCAAAAGAAACTGAATACATTTAGTTCAATAATGTAACACAGCATGTTTGGATCTGCTTAACTTTATGACTATTACCCCAAGGAACAAAGCTGAAAACTCATGAGTAACCTAGTAGCCAAGCTCTTACCCTGGAAGACAGTTCCCATCCGGCACACACACCACTCAGAAAAACTTTAACAACTATTTCCTTTACCTGCTACTGTCTAGGATCTATGAATGATGACAGTGATGAACTAAACAAAAAGTCCTTTCTACCTGTGAGCTAGCAACTTTTTTAAAGCTAGATTTCATGCATATAGCAATTTTGCCCTCTAGCAAATGTAATCAAAGGATGTATGCACCTACATTTGTTGAAAGGGACATACGGTATAAGGAACAAAGTGTCCTGATAATTTCTTGTTCATGGGGCATATTATTTGGAGGGAGAGAATGAAAGGATTCACTTAATTTTACTTACATAAAATAGGGTATGGATACTTTAAAAAAAATGTTTTGTGTCTTATCTCTCTACCTAGATTATAAATTCTTTGATAGTTTATAGATTATTGTATATTCCCCAGCACACAGAAAAATAGAAATGAATTATGTGTAGCATTGAAAGATGAGTGAATGACATAATGGAGTAGTCAATCAAAATTATTTTTGTCACTGGAGGAAAGGAGCTACTGAAAAGAAATTCTAAGGATCAGTGTTATTCCAAGAAACATTCAAAAAAAAATCCTGAATAGAGGCTCCTGTCAGAATATAAAAGGGACAGATCAGAGAAGGAATAGGATCCACAGAATAAGCCCAATTAATGGAAGAAAATAACATTAAAAATGAAGGGCAGCATGTGAGATGGGTGAAGGTGAGATCCTTTCAGATGTCTTGGAGAAGAACCCTTACATTTGTCCACAGGTCTGTCACCTTTTAGACTTGCCACCATTTCATATATCCTGGCTCCTCTGTGACGTGATGAATTGAGACGTGATTTAGCCTCATCATTCCTTCTCACTCTCCTGGGAAATGGGGCCCTTGTCCTCTTTTATACACAGGGTTCTTTCCCTTGCTTCAATAAAGACAAATCCAGCTTAAAACCAGTGAGTACTGCTTATAAGGAAAAAAAGTGGAAATTTGCTATGGAATGGTTGTCTCATAATTGAATTCCAAACTCTGGGTTTTTGAGTAATTCACTACAACAAATATTTTTTTTGAGCATCTGTACTGTGCCAGTCAGTGTCGTAGACACAGCTCGCACTGGTAACCATGCAAAATAATGGCCTCTAAAAGGATGGATTTGAGACAGATGCTCTTCAGCAGAGAATCAGAAATGGATTATTCTTCAACTCAGACTTCAGATCCACTCCACTTCTTGTCTTGTGAATCTGCACATCCTATCATAGCAGGCGTAGTGTCTTTCTCACTGAAACCTTCAGTCAGGGTCCCCGAATGGAGTGCCCAGGCCTGCCCTAACCCCTGAGGACCAAGTGCTGAACTCACCTTTCAGACATTGGCATTCCAGGTAAATAAAATGTTAATGGGGTAGACAATTCCAGCTCGCCTTATTTAAGAAAGCCGTACCAACTTATAGCTTGTACTGCTCCACTCCCTCGCCTTCATAAAAATTATTGCTGTGGCCAGCCCAGTGGTGTAGTGGTTAAGTTCGCGAGCTTCACTTCGGTGGCCCGGGGTTCGCAGGTTCTGATCCCAGGCGCGGACCAATGCACGACTTGTCAAGCCATGCTGTGGCAGTGTCCCATATAAAATAGAGCAAAGTGGGCACAGATGTTAGCCCGGGGCCAATCTTCCTCAGCAAAAAAGAGGAGGATTGGCAACAGATGTTAGCTCAGGGCTAATCTTCCTCACCAAAAAAAAAAAAAATTGCTAACATTTATTAAGTGTGCTCTTTGCCAAATGTTAACTGCATTATAATAATTAGTTATTTAGTACTCTCAAATGCTCCATTTCCATCTTCATGTATTTTAGAGAAACATTTATATACGTTTGAAGCCTCATTCCTTTCTCCTTAGTACAGGTAACCACATACTGTATGCAGTTGTACATGGCTAAGAACTGAGAGTACTGAGATCAGGGTTTGGGGTCTCAGAGGGTCACTCTGCCTTGTATGGCTCAGTGATGGAGAACTGGATTTGAGGGGTGATTGTATTTGCTAGGGCTGTCATAACAAAGTATCACAGACTGGGTGGCTTAAACAACAGACATTTTTGTCTCACAATTCTGGAGGCTTGAAGTCTGAGATCAAGGTGTCAGCAGGGTTAGTTTCTTCTGAGGTCTCGCTCCTTGGCTTGTAGAGGGCCTTCCTCCTGTGTCTTCACATGGTCTTCCCTCTGTGTGTATCTCTGTCCAAGTTTCCTCTGCCTACATGGACACCAATTATATTGGATTAGGGCCCACCCTAATGACCTTACTTTAACTTAATTACCTCTTTAAAGACCCTATCTCCAAATACAGTCACACTCTGAGGTACTGGAGGCTATGACTTGAACATATAGATTTTGGGGGAACACAATTCAGCCCATGACAGTGCTGCTTTTCAATGAATGCCGTTCAAGTTCGGAAGTTTATATTGGGCTAACTGATGGAGCTGGCAGGTTGTCAGTAAATGGTTGTGTCTTTTCTAGATTTGACAATTAATATAGTCATATGGTTAGTATCTGAGGAAGCCCATGTGTGTTTGTGGTTTAGAGGCTGAAGCTTTGTAGACCTAGGACCTCTGAGCTGCTGGGACAGACCTGTTGAATGTTAGTTTCCCCTTAGTCCTTCAGATAAGTCTAAATCCCTCTTCAAGGACTATTTATGTATACAGTCATGCATTGCATAATAACAAGGATACCTTCTGAGAAATGTGTCATTAGGTGATTTTGTCATTGAGCAAACATCATAGAGTGTACTCACACAGACCTAGAGGGTATAGCCTACTACACACCTAGGCTGTATGGTACTAATCTTCTGGGACCACTGTCATATATGCAGCCTGTCATTGACTGAAACAGGTGATGTGGTGCATGACTGTATACACAAACACACACACACACCCATACATATATTATACACACAAACACATATTTCCTGCAAAAGCAGTTGGTCCCTTTGGGGACAATGTTAAGGCAGCCACCACAGGTGAGAGGAGAGAGTCCATTATATTGAAAGTGCTTTAGGCTGAAGAATGAAGTGGAAGCTCTTCAGCCGTCCCTCAGTGGAGGACAATGGATGCTCGTGGGGAAAGGAGAGTTGACTTTTGAAGGAATATACCCTGGATGCGTCTAAGAAGTTGCATTCACTCATTTCTGCCCCTGAGTATCACTGCATTTGGGCTGTGTACCTTTTCCTCTGATGGTGTTACGGAGTCAAATATGAAGGTTCTGGGGCCTTAACCAAATTGCCCTGATATTTGAGATACAGGATGAGAGGTGAGTTTGGAGGATGCAGGAGAGTCATAGAAAGCTCATCAGAGAATGGTTTGTGGCCGTGAATGGTGGAAGATGAGATCAAGAAGATCCAAGAAGTCGGTGGTTTATCCTGGGAGTCTTTCACCCAAGCTCCCGAGTTTGGATTGTAGAAAGCCATGGGAGTGCTGATGTCGGATCTGCTGCTTTGGGGGCAAGCATGGAGCTTGCAGTTTGTGTGTTTCTATGTTTATGGTGTTTCATGTGCCACTGAGTATTGTAAGAGATGACTTCAGAGGCTCAAGTCTTGCGTCTGTGACTATATGGCCATCCTCCAAGGGGACTCTGGGTAGTAAACTCCTACAAGGTAGTAGCAGAGAGCTAAGTTTTATTATGAGGGTATCTGGTAAGGGAATGCAACTGTTGTTAAAGTCATGTGCTTGGAGACAGGCAGAGCTGGGGTCAAATTGTAGCTCTAACACAGAGTGTTCCTGAGCAAGATATTTAATCCCGAAGTCTTAGTGTGACATAATGAGAAATATGTATTTATTCTCTGCTCCTGGTTCCTGACACGGAGACCCTAAAACTCTTGTAATCTCCTGAGTGATGGGTTGATAGGAGTGTTTTACACAAAGCTGTTAAATCCCTTGGAATTGGGTGATAGGAGCTTCTTTTCTTCTAAGAAAGTGACTCTCTGTGGGCTCCTGGATGGCTCCTGGATGGCTCCTGGATGGGGGCTGGTCACCAGAAAGACCAAGGCATGATTAGAAGCTTGGAACTTTCAACCCCATCCCCTGTACTCTGGGGAAGGGAGAGGGCCTAGAGATTGAGTTGATAATTGATTATTCATTAAAATATATATATATAATCATTTGAGTCTTTTAGCATATCTATGAAATATATATATAATCATTGGAATTTTTTATCTTTAAAATGTATCCATGAATCAAGTAGGTCAATTTTTTAAAAAGTAAAGGCAACATATGTATGCATATATTTAGCACTAATTTTTTTTTTTTTTTGCTTGAGGAAGATTGGCCCTGAGCTAACATCTTGTGCCCGTCGTCTTCTATGTTGTATGTGGGACACCACCACAGCATGGCTTGATGAGCAGCCTAGGTCCTCGCCCAGGATCCGAACCTGCGAACCCCAGGCCACCAAAGCGGAGTGCGCAAACTTAACCACTATGCCACTGGGCCGGCCCCTATATGTATATATTTAATATTTATATAGATAGATATATTTACCAAACAAGTTCCCTTTTGTGTTGGGGCTCCCCAAGACCACCATTAGGTTTGATAATTTGCTAGGAGGACTCACAGTACTCAGAAAACTTGTCATACTCAAGGTTATGTTTATTATAGAAAGGATAGAGATTAAAATCAGCAAAGGAAAAAGGAAAAACCAAACCCACAGTGTGGTTTAGGGTGGGGGCCTTGGGCCAAGCCAAATGTGAACAATGTGTTTAGAGTGGGGGCTTTAGACCACACCCACACTGTGATTTAGGGTGGGGGCTATGGATCACGTGGTGTCAGTGGACCTCTGGAGGGGCTGGAGACTGAAGTCAGACACCTGGGTGTCCTACCAGACTGACGTGACAAGCCCCAGTAAAGACTCTCGACATCAAGGCTCAGGTGAGCTTCCCTGGTGGGCAGTACTCCCAGCCTGCTGTCACACATGCAGAGAAAGGAACACTGCCCATGAGTCCACTGGGGGACGACAATTGGGAGCTCCAGGTTTGGAACTTTCCTGGACTCTGCCCTTTGTGCCTCTTCTCTTAGTTGATGTTAATCTCTATCCTTTAACTGTAATGAACTGTAACCGTGAGCTTTTGATGAGTTCTCAGTCCCTCTAGTGAATTATCATGGTTTTATGGAATATTCTCCCTAACTCCCGTAGCTCTGTGCTGCATTTTGGGTAATTTCTAGTTCACTAATTGTCCCTTCAAAGCTCTAATATGCTTTTAACATATGCATGCACCCGTGTGTGTGTGCGCGCGCGTGCATGTGCGTGTGCTGCTTTTTTCAGAAATACTTTTTTCTCAACTCTGCCTGTGTCTTTATAGTTTTCTGTTCTTTAGACAATACTTTGTTCCCTACAACATTTTAAACACACTATTAAACATGTTGTATCTTGTAACTCTGGCATCTGTTGTCTCTACATGGTTAATTCTGATCCACCAAGTTTGGGAAGGCCCTTGATGAATGTAATAATATGTTTTATTAATATTGACGTCACCCAAATGTGTATAGTGTTTGGCAAATAAGTGCTCATATATATATATGATTCTTGGTTAGTAAGAGGATTTAATGGCTACACATTATAGAAATTTCTAATTTGTTGAATAAATGGAATAATGAATGTATAATTGCAGAATATTCCAGTGGTATTTTCCTTCTACTACAAAGTTTTTTTTTTTTAAAAAACTGCTTGTATTGGTGCAGCCTATATGGTAAAAATAAGCAGAACAACTTCCTTACCATTCCTTCTGTATCAATAAAAGGGAAATACTTCATGTTAAATAGGACTGGATTATTACAGGAATCGCTCATGTTGGAAGATGTGGCTGTGGAGGCCCCTGCTCAGGACCTGTACCAGGACGTGATATTGGAGAACTATAGCAACCTGGTGTCAGTGGGTGAGGACAGCTCCCCTGTGTCACTCAGAGGCTGCCTCATCAGTGGCCTTTCCTCTCAGCTGCTTAATGCTTCAGAGTCTCTACAGTCCTTTAAGTGGTAGATTCTCAGACCCTTCTCTGGCACCAGACAAGAATGCATATATATAGTTCCCTCTCCTGAGGGAAAAACCACTACTTTGCAGATGTGAAACTGTATAGTCCCTAACATGTAACATTCTCCCATCTTGACGTCCCAGCCCAATTCAATGTGTCTAAATCTTCTGTCATTTCCCATGAACAGAGTATCAATCCAGCAGCCAGATGCACTGTCCAGGTTGGAGCAAGGGGAAGAACCATGGACAATGGAAGATGAAACCCACACTCGAACCTGTCCAGGTGAGGGGGTGAGAACCAGCAAGGTGGGCGGCCGAGGAAGTCACATTCTAATCAGTCAGAGAAGGTGCCGTGGCTGTGAGAGTGTCAGAGGCTATTTAAACAGCAGTTCCTCATATCCTTCTTCCCATATGAGAGCTTTTTCTTTGTAGGAGTTTACAGGAAAATTTACCCTTTTTTCTTTTTCTGAGATCTGATCCCTGTTTATTTTATGTACATTTTGATTTTTTTTCTTGTTTGCCTAGTTGTGTTCTGTGAGAGAATAGAAAATATGTCTATTGGTCTCTGCCCCTGGTTCCCGGCACAGTGCTCCTGAAAACCTTGTAATTTCCTGGGCGATAGGAGTGTCTTTTGTTCTAATGAGGCAGCTCTGGGTGGGCTCCTGCATGGCTCCTTGGTAGGGACTGGTCACTGGAAAGACCAAGCTGTGATTAGAAGCTTGGAATTTTCAGCCCTGCCCCCTATTCTCTTGGAGAAGGGCTGAAAATGGAGTTAATGATCAATCATGCCCACATGATGAAGCCTCCATAAAATCAAAAGCATGGGGTTCAGGGAGCTTCCAGGTTGGCAAACATACCCACACTGGGAGGTTGACACAGCTTAACTCCCTTGGGACAGAAGCTTCTGTGCTCAGGACCCTCCCAGACCTCGCTGTATGTATCTCTTCATCTGGCTGTTCATCTGTATCCTTTATTATATAATGAACTGATGAACATAAGTGTTTCACTGAGCTCTGTGAGCTGCTCTAGCAAATTAATAGAACCCAAGGTGGGGGGAGGGTGTCTTTGGAACTTCTAGTCTATAGCCGGTTGGTCAGAAGCACAACCTGGGCTTATGACTGGCATCTGAAATGTGTGTGTGTATGTGTAGAGGGGCAGTCTTATGGGATTGAGTCCTTAACCTGTGGGATCTGATGCTATCTCCAGGTAGATAGAATTGAGTTGAACTGTAGGACACCCAGCTGGTGTCTGGAGAGTTGCCTGTTGTGGGGAAAAACCTCCACACATTTGGTGACCAGAAGTGTCAGAAGTAAAATGTTCTGTGTCAGTAGTTAAGGAGACTCACAGGAAAGAAACACATAGGAAGGAAAAAAGGTATTTCCTTAACATCTTCCTAGGTTTCTCACATCTCCTCCTTTTTTGTCCACTGTCACAGTGTCTCTGTCTATTTCTTCCACCTCCCTTGCTATGAAATTCCACCGTCCAGCCCTCACTCCAAACAGAGATCCTTAAATTCATAGTCTTCTAACTAGAGAGAGAGACTGCCAAAAGCTTGGCCTGAGGCCAGTCATGTGAAGGCTAATCCTAGATAGTATTTGTGGGGGAACTGGTGGAATGGAAACGTGGGTAAATGGAGTAATCAAGGCAGCCTTAACTTTTATTGCCGGGCTGACTGTTTGGAATTTATGTATTAGTAACTGAGGGAGCATGGTGGATGGTGGGAGGAGGGTTGGATGTTTTCTAGCTCTACATAGAATCAGGTTTTCCTTCCACCTCTATTTTCTCTTGTAACAGTGACTTTCTTGTTGTGTACTATCTCTGCATGTTTTGCAAGGCACTTTTTAGAAAGCAGCCAAATCTATATTTATTCATTGTGAATTATCTAAGCTTGTTTGTATACTTACTGTTTTTGCCACTTGATTTTTGTGTATTGTGTTTTTACCAATGTCCAAGAAATAAGGAATATTATTAAAGTTTCTTTTGTACTGAGATCATGCAGTCAACATGAAAGAGCCAATGCACACCTAGGCATTCATTGGTCCCTTCTTTCCTAGAAGTCAAGAAAGTCGATGATCATCTGTGGGGACACTTGCATAACCAAAGATGTCTAAAGAGAATAGAACAATGCTTTGAGCATAATGCCTTTGAAAATATTGTTCATCCAGACCAACATCATTTTCCTTTAAGGCAAAATCATGGAAAAACTCTGAAATCAATTTTAAGTTTAGTCAATCAGAACAGAAGCTGTGAAATAAAGAATCCTGTTGAGTGTAATGGAGATGGGAAATCCTTTCTCCTTACAAAGCATGAGCAAATTCATACTAAAATTGCCTGAAATTGGAAAACCCATCAGCACTAAGGGTCAATTTATTACGCCTCAGAGAGCTCACAAAATTGAGAAACCCCATGTATGCAGTGAATGTAGGGAATCCTTCATCAGGAAGTCTCAGCCCACTAAACATCAGAGAATTCACCCGGGAGAGAAACCTCATGGATGTAATATTATGTGGGAAAGCATATACCACAAAGTTCAGGCTCACTGAATACTGGAAAATTCATATAGGAGAGAAACTTTATATATGTGCTGACTCGTGTCTCATTTTGCATCAGAAAATTCATACTGGAGAGAAACCCTATATGTGGAATAATTGTGGAAAGGGCTTTACCCAGGTCAGTTTCATTGTGCATTGGTGAACTCATACTGGAGAGAAACCTTATATATGCCGTGAATGCGGACAAAGCTTCGGCCTCATATCACACCAGGGTGTTCATACAGGCAAGACTCCCTTTCAATGTAGTGACTGTGGAAAATCCTGTTCTCAGAAGTCAGGATCTCATTAAACATCAGAAAATTCACACAGGAGAGAAAGCCTCATAAATGTAGGGATGTGGGAAGCCTTCACCACGAAGCATCAGTTCATTGTCCATCGAAGAACTCATACAGGAGACAGATCCTTTGAATGCACTGTGTGTGAGAAAGCTTTTGCCTAGGAGTCTTGCCTTATTAAACATAAGAAAATACACACCTGGGAGAAACCAAAGACACAGTGAAGGTGGAAAATCCTGCAGAGAGTCACAGCTCCTTATATACAAGTGAAACCCTGTTAACTTGGTGATTATGTAAATACCTTCTGTAACCCCTCAGACATCATTAAATATCTGTGGGTTCCTGGCAAATAGAAACATGGTCCTTTCAGAACAGCCTTGTGCTACATGTGCACCCTTAGGAGATAGCAGAGAATTTGCATAGGGGAAAAAAAACCCTTATAAATGTAGCAAATGTGGTAGTGCCTTCAGTGATAAGTTCCATCACATTTTATGTCTCAACCCATAGGAAAGAAACTCAGTTACACTCAATGTAGAAAAAGATTGAGCAAAAAAATTCTAGCTCATTACATAGTTGATAAGTGTGTACTGACAGAAATCATGTGAATGCAGACACTGGAAAGGCCTGATAAATTCATCGTACATTAAATATATTCATTGATATAGAGAGAGGATCTGATGTTAACCCCAGGGCCCATACATCCTGATTGCTCAATTTTGCCAGCTCATTTCTGGAATGCCGAGATCTTTTAAGTGAAGCAAAACATTACTGTGATTATGAAAAGAGGTAAGTCAACTGGATCTGGATGTTGCTAGAAATGGAAAACTTTATAAGTGGTTGGTCCGAAAAAGCAGTATTTGATTAATGGAGTTTGGGACACATACATAATACCAGTTCAGTTTCCCAAGGACAGTGTGAAGTATTAATTGAAAACCAGTACTTTATATCATTGAGAGGTACCTAAGAAACAATAGCCTTACGCTGAATCTAGTTGTTCATTCAATGAATATTTATCAAGTATGTACCTCCTTTGCACCTGAGGACTGAGGACACAGTGATGAAAGAAACAGAAATGTCATTGCCCTCCTGAATGAGCATTGAGTTAGCTGAATTATATGTAAGTGGTATCTTCAGACTCTATCTAACACACTCAGAGTATGTAAACTGTACATTAGGTGAAATGGACATGGAGTAATTGGATCAAGGGATTTGTATTTAGAATGAGGTAGGGTTAGAAAAATCCTAAAATAAATTTTTCCCTGAGGAGAGTATTATTTATTTGAGATGGAGAGGGGGGAAGGACTCCTATTAACAATGTGTAAGTAATCCAGGATATAAATGCTTTTTAAAAAAATGTCCATGTCTTATCTCCCCATGTTGATTATACATGCCCTGATAGTTTTGCACTAATTCAGTAGCTACTAGCCACATGTGGCTATTTAAATGGAAATTAATTATAAATTAAAAGTTTAGTTCTTCAGTATCACTGGCCACATTTCAAGAGCTCAGTAATCATATGTGGCTAGTGACTACCATATTGGTAGAACATTTCCATCACCACGGAACAGTCTGTTGAATGGTGCTGGTTTATAGAATCATATATTCCTCATGACGTAGGAAAATTAAAATAACTATATATTGATTTGGAGGATGAAGGTGAAAGGACTAAAGGAAAAAGTATTTTGTCATTGTAGAGAATGAGCAATTGGAAGGCAGTTCTAAAGAACGGCGTTGTTCAAAAAATGTTTTGTGTGTCTGTGTTATTAGAGAGACTCAATGTCTGTCTGAATATAAATGGAGGAGAGCAGAAAAGGAATAGGATCCTCAGGATAAGTAAAATAAAAAGCATGAGAACCTTGGCTGACATGAAGGAAAGTATAGGAGATGAAAGAAGGTAAGATCCGCTGGGGGTGTACTGGAGAAGAAACCTATTTATTTGTTCACAGGCCCGTCATCTTGGACAGTTGCTATCATTTCAGAGATCCCATCTCCTCTGTGACTCGCTTAATTGGACATGTGATTTTCCTTATCTTTTTCATTCCTTCTTACTCTTAAGAGTGGGGCTCTTGGCCTCTCTCCAGAGTCTTTCCCTTGGTCCAATAAAGATATCCTGGTAAAATTTGAGTCCTGTTTAGAGAACAAGAAGTGGAAATTTGCTATGCAGTAGCTGTCTTACATTTCCATCAAAGATCCTGGATTATTGGATCTAATTATTTTATATTATAATATAAAAACATATATTCACTCCAATATATGTTTTTAAGCACCTAACCTTGGCCATCTCAGTACTTGAGATTTTATTCTGTAATGCAGTCATTAGATAAGTGATAACAGGAACATTTCATGATTGATTTGTTTTATAAGGACACCTTGCCTTCTGTGTGATGACGAGATAGTAAAGGCCAAGGGTGCAAGCAGGGACAATTCTAGTTTCTCAGGTGAGAGATTGGGCCAGCATAGTAATGATGGAAGAGTGAGGAAGGATGGAACTGACTTCCTGCTTTGACCTGTGGTTACGTGATTTTATCAGGTGCATTCTGAGAATTATAATGGCTTATGGGATTGAACATAATGCGAGCAAGTAGGTGAACTTGGCATCTGTGCCACAGCCTGTGTTCTCAAGATCTCTGGTTCCTCAGGGTGAGTGAGCCTTCTAGCTCAGGGCTGGGGTAGGGGGAGGAGGAGAATAGGAGCTGCAGCAGGGCTAGAAATGGGTAGTAAGCCTGCAAATGGCTGGCCAAGACCTCTTGGTGAGGTGATGCAGATGCAGAACTATGGGAAATCCAGTTCTTTGAGGTCGTTTTATTTTTTGCACATGAACGTTCACTGTAGTTCCAGTTGCAATATCCAAAACACTGGAAACAACCCAAAGGTCCACCAACTGGTAAATGATTAAACGCGTTTTAGAATACTCATCCAGTGGGATACTAAGTAACAAAAAGGAATGAACTATTTGAGATAGGTAGCTAGGTAGACATGAGCAGGGGATCATAGTTGGAGACCTTGCTGCATCAGTGGAGGGTCTTACTGGCATCCAGACATGAGCGGGGGGTCATGGCTGGGGACCTTACTGCATCAGTGAAGTGTCTTGCTGGCATCCTACAAGATGCAGCTAGAGGGGAACTGAGACCCACCTGGCACCACCACTGGAGCCTGAGGGCATCAACTGTGACGATAAAAATAATGGGGGCACAAACAACACATACAAAACCTTCTGCTATACACCTCTAGAGGATATTGGCCTTTAATTTACATACAAGTTCCATATGCATTAGCCCCCCCTTCCTGGGGGGGGGATGACTGCCATGACAGTTCCGGAGATTCCTCTAGAAGGTCAAGAACTCCCCCTCCCAATGTGTGAGTGGAGGAAAGAACATTATTGGTGAATAACCATGCAATGCTAATTCCCTTCTAAGCAGCCCAAATAAAAATAAAACTAACCCAAGAAAGGGGGCAGAGGCGTTCTCTGGCACTGCCCGCTCCTCACTTGGAGTGTGTCTGACCTTCCCTCTAATAAATCTTTGCTTGCTTGCTATTGCCGTTGTGTCGGTGTCTGAATTCCTCTCACACTGACCAAGAACCTGCGCTATCAGACTTTTCAGTCTGGTTACATATTGATATGTAAAAACAGTGATGAATGTCAAAACATTTATGCTGTGTGAAAGAAGCCAGATTAAAAAAAATACATACTGCAAGGTTCTATTCATAAAACGCAAACTAATCTATAGTGACAAAAGCCGGTTCATCGTGCCCAGCATGTAGCATGTTTTGTACTGGGACCAGGTGAGGGGCATGGTTGGGATGAGGCTGGAAAGAAGCTCACAACGTTCATTGTTTGTACTCACTTTGTGATCGCTGCATCCCCCATACCATCTCGCTTTTCCAAACCTTGTTGGTCTTCCAAAGGCACTGCCACCTGCAGGTGCACGCTGAGCTGCCCAGACAGCGTTTGTTCCGTACGGACACCGCCCCTCCTCAAAGATGGCCGCGCCCATGGTGCTCCTGCCTAACGGCGCAAACGCTGTATGGCTAAAGTAAAGCTGAAGTTTTTCTACGACTTCTAAATCTTTTCGCATTTAGACTAGTGATTGAGGAGTTCATAAGTTATTTTAATTTCCCACCGAGCATAGACGTCACAGCTTTAAAAGCCGCTCAGAATATACGCTGCGTCCTTTTGGCCGTGATGGGCTCTGGCGTTTGAAAACTTTGAGCTGTTCACCGACCCGTACGAGGCGGCCCCGTCCATTCAAGGTTATCGCCACGTCATGTTTGCCTTGCGTGAGCTCGAGTCCCTGAAAAATCTCTCCATTTCCCTATAAGGGCTCAGGTGCGGAGAAACCGGACAGTTTCAGCAGCGCGCTCTCACCGTCACGTCATTGTCGCAGAAGCGACCGCCTTGCCTTCTGTACGTTAAGCACCGAAAGATGGCGGCCCCCAGAGCGCCGAGGCGACGGCGGCGCGGATATATTACCTTGTAAGGACAAGCCGGAAGCCCGTATTCCGTTCTCCATAGAAACGCGGCAGAAACGCAGATGAACGTCCTCCGACGTTTTTCGGGAGAGAGGGGTGGGCGAGAAGACAAGAATTGAAAGAGGTGTAGGGAAGTAAGTTTGGGTCAGAAGAGGTCGATGCAGGTTCAGGAGGGAATCAGGTCAGTTTGTGGGTCTGTCTGTAGAAACGGCGGGGAGAGGGGGCGATCTGTTGGCACCCACGTAGATTGTGGCTCCTATGAGTCGATGAAGGTAGCGCAGAGCGGGTGTTTTTTTTCTTTTTTTTGGAGAGGAGCATGAAGGAGTCTGTACTCGGTGTCTGTGATCTGGGTGTCTTTGGGGTCAATCATTGGGGCTCTGGTGGCCGGTAATTAGAGGTCTGAACAGATCAACTACCGAGAGTCCTGAGGTCAGGATTTAGGGTCTTCGCGGGTCACTGTTCCTGTAGGTGATTGACAACTGGTGGGGTGGTGTTTGTCATTGAATATGGCATCTGGTTAGGGTTCTGGAATAATTTGGAGCTCAATCATAGAGGAACCGTTAAGGGAGGGCAGTGTACCTGTGTATCTGTCTGGTTTTGGTATTAATCAGGGGGGTAGAGGCCACTGTCTTTTGTGCAGAGATGTGTGGCAGCAGAAGGCTTGGAGGCTCAGAAGTCCTGGCTGGTATGTGTGTTGAACTCAGACTTTGGCTGCTGGAACAGACTTACTGAACGTTAACATTTCCCAAAAGTTTCAGGTCCAAATCCCTCCTTCACGACGAATTTTCTAATTCCTTTCGGCTCCCCACATCATCTCATCCTTTTGAACCCGCAGAAATGAAAGTTTTTGGGGAGATGAACGATTCAGCATGTTTAAAATTAATAAGCTTTTTATTTAAGTTTCTATTTTTATCTTTCCTTCTGCAAGTTCACTGCATATTTTCTTTCAGGTTCTATATGTGAGTATATAAAGGCTGCTGTTTTCCCGGCATTTATATTTTTGAATTGTTTTTCAAATTTATAATTATAGCTCATATTCCTTCTCTCTCCTTTTTTTTGGTGTGCTCATTGTTGGTCATGTTGAAGTGTGTATATAAATAGGATATATAAAGACTTTTAATAAGGTCCGAGAGCAACAGAATTTAAAAGAAAAATCTACAGTTCCTCACTATCCATATGGCCTCATTTCTATAATTGTTGTGAAAATCACCTGCCACTGAGGCACAGTGCTGTGCACATTCTCCTTTGCCACTTTTTCTTTCACATTCATGCTGCTTTCACACTTTCAGCATCTGATGTTTCATTAGCCTGAGGTGTGATCCTCTGGGGAAACAAATAAAGAGACAGAAATACTGGGGACCACGTGTACAGGTGAGTGTACAGCAAGAGGGAATGTACCCATGAAAGTAATTTTGCTCTTCAGCCCACAGGTCCTGGCCAGAGACAAGAAAAGAATGAAGAAAGAGGAGGTCCCAAGACCTAGATATTGTCATTTCTGGGGACACTTGTGACTGGCGACTGAGATTTCTAACTACAAATTTAGGGCATATCCAGAAGAGCATCGCAGTTGCTGGCCATTTCCCAAAACAGAAGAAAATGAGCAATGCCCAGGTGACTCTTGTCTTGTTTTATTCTGTCCTTTATTCTCTAATGGATTTGTAGAGGCTTGTGAAAAATCAGTTCAGTATCTAAAAAGAAATAAACTTTGAATCTGGGGGCCAGCCCAGTGGCGTAGTGGTTAAGGGCGCCGCTCTGCTGCGGCGGCCTGGGCTTGGCAGGTTCGGATCCCGGGGACAGACTTATGCACCACTCATCAAGCCAAGCTGTGGCGGCGTCCCATGTACGAAGTGGAGGAGGATGGGCACAGATGTTGGCTCAGGGCTAGTCTTCCTCGGCAAAAAGAGGAAGATTGGCAACGGGTGTTAGCTTAGGTCCAATCTTCCTCCCCAAAAAAACAAAACAAAACTTTGAATCTAACTCCAGCATCATGGCAAAGAAGGATCAAGAATATAGTGCTCAGGGGCCGGCCCCATGGCTTAGTGGTCAAGTGTGCGCACTCCGCTACTGGCGGCCCAGGTTCAGATCCCAGGTGTGCACCAACACACCGCTTCTCTGGCCATGCTGAGGTGGCGTCCCACATACAGCAACTAGAAGGATGTGCAACTATGACATACAACTACCTACTGGGGCTTTCGGGGAACGAAAAAAAGAGGAGGAGGATTGGCAATAGATGTTAGCTCACAGCCGGTCTTCCTCAACAAAAAAAAAAAGAGAAAGATTGCCATGGATGTTAGCTCAGGGCTGATCTTCCTCACGAAAAAAAAAAAAAATATATATATATATAGTGTTCATATGATTTCTAGTAAATGACTAATATTGAAACATAATGTGTCACTGAAGGATCTGCTGGATTATGTTAGCTGTCAGTTTGCACTGAATATCTGTGACAGCCAACACAACAATAGGATCATGCTAAGTTACATGATATGCAATGACTGTGAGGAGAAAGCAGACAGGTTCCTCAGGGGATGTCAATATTTTATGGCACTTGGGTCTCAGAAAAATTTTTATATTCTTCCTAGAGGTGATGGGATAGACAGTGTTTTGAACAGTAGCCTCCTAATAAATGCAGGAGCAGATTGCCTACTGCTGTTTATTACAGGGTTTCTCAGAGACCCCTGTGGGAATAGACCAACAAACTCAGTGGACACGATTTCTCAGGGGACCAATGCAGAGTCACTCAGAGGACTCAGCATTGTGTCTGTCTGGGTTTAGCCAGGAATAAAACCTAAATGGTCTAGGTAAATGGAAGGATCACCTGGCTTTCAGGTGGTCCTTCCTGAACAGGCATTAAAGTACAGATTTGGCATTAGACAATTGCAAGAAATTTTGTCTGGTAAGGGCTTGAGTTATTGGGTTCTGGGGTGTTTGCTTTATAACTTCCCGTCATTTCAGGAAATGCAGAGTCTTACCCCATTTTCAAAGCCAGTTCTTACCTGCTCTTCTTTTATTGCTTTTATTTTCTGTAACTATACAAATTATTCCTGGATACATTTTAAAGAAAAAATTTCCAATGATGGAGTGCACATGGGCAAAATGTAAATTCCTTCTACATAACGTTCTTGCTCATCTGCTCATACTGCTTTAACAAATGTTTGGTAGTATGTTCTTGCTGTCACTGAATCTGTGTGTGCATGTGTATATGGGTGTCTACTGACAACTCTCTGTGGATTTATTTACATATCTGTGTACACGAACACATTTATTATGACATTTTGTGCATCAGAGGAATCATACTCCAAAGAACATACCCTGTTGGCCTAAGATGGTATAATTAAAGCACCTAAAGGAATAATGACTGCAATTGATTGATGAATATTAATTATATAAAATTCCACTTGTCTCTAGTCCTATGCAGAAAAATAAGTTAAACTATGTAAAGCATTTAGATGAGTGCCTGCTACATAGCAAATGATGTGTGGGATCATCCATGCCTTAAATCTTTGCCAGTACTTAATAACAGGACATTATCGAATTGCGTAATTTTCAACAGTCTGAATGGTCCAATGTTCTTTTTCCTTATTTTGCATTTTCCTCATCACAGGCAGGGTTGAAATCCTTCTTGTAGATTTGTTGGCCAGTTGGATTTGCTCCTGCAAAATACCTATCCTTATCATTTTTACATTAAAAAAACTATTTTTTTCTTAATGATTAATAGGAGTTATTTATATCCACTTGATGTTGATCCTTTCTTTTGTTTATAAAAAATATTTTCCAAGCTTGTTACTTTTCTCTTAGCTTTGTCCATGATATCTTTTCCAAAGCAGATGTTTTAATTTTTCCTCTCACAAAATTTATTTATTTATTTTTAAAGATTTTATTTATTTATTTTTCCCCCAACGCCCCAGTAGATAGTTGTCTGTCATATCTGCACATCCTTCTAGTTGCTGTATGTGGGACGCAGCCTCAGCATGGCCGGAGAAGCGGTGCGTCGGTGTGCGCCCGGGATCTGAACCCGGGCCACCAGCAGCGGAGCGCGCGCACTTAACCGCTAAGCCACGGGGCCGGCCCTGTTATTTTTTTAATAGTTTTTGGCTTGTAACATGAATATACTTCATATTTGCCTCTATTGCTTTTATAGATTGTTTTATGGTTGGGACTTTAAACAGGAAAAGGTATTTTTGAGTGTGACATGAGATAGTAACCTAAGTTTTCGTTTTTCCAAATGGATCTATATCTCATATGAAATAATGCAGAATGTGATAAGATCAGCAGTGTTAAGAATTTACCAAGTCTGCTGTATTCTCTCTGTAGTAATCTCTGCAGTAACATGGGGAGAGGTTATTCCATCAGTTTTCCCTGATCTGGAAGTTCAGTTGATAAGCAAGTCTCAGTTCATTCCTTGGTGGCATTCGGGCCCTGGCTGCGTGGCCACAAGATCAGGACATTGAAGATATTCCACGCTTCTGAACTGTTTTTATTCACAGGACTTCTGACACCAAATGTGTGGGTATTTTCCTCACACCTACTAATCCTCAACTCTCCAGACACCAACTGGGTATCCTACAGTTCAACTCAATTCTGACAAAACTACAGTTAGCCTCAGATTCCACAAATTAAGAGTTCACTCCCACAAGACTGCCCCTACTTTTAAGTGGCAGTCAAAAGTCCCAGGTTGTCACATGTACTTCTGGTGACCAGCTCTAAATTTGGAGGTTCCCACAGCCCCCTTGTCTAGTTTGTTAATTTGCCAAATGGCTCACATTCTCACAGAACTCTGGAAAGTGCTTTACTTACGTTTACTGGTTTATTATAAAGGCTACAACTCAGGAATAGCCAAATGGTAGAGATGCTGGGGGAAAGGGTGCAGAAAGTCTTCTCAAGGAGCACCACCCTGCCAGCACCTCAATGTGTTCACTAACCCAGAAGCTCTCCAGACCTATTGTTTAGGGTTTTTTATGGAGGCTTCATTACATTGGCAGGATTGATTAAATCACAGGCCATTGGTGATTGAACTCAACCTCTAGTCCCTCTTCCCTCCCTGGAGATTGGGGGTCTTTCTGGTGACCGGCCCCCATCCTGAAGCTATCTAGGGGCCCCCAGCCATCAGTTATCTCCTTAGCCCACAGAAGACACTCTTATCACTGTGGAGATTCTAAGGGTTTTAGGAACTGTGTGCCAGGAACCAGGGACAAAGACCAAATATATATTTATCACAATATTCTGAGGGCTTCTGTTGTTTTTATTTCAGTCAGTTTTGTCTTTCTGGTGATGGGAATGAGTCTTTTCTTTCTGGTTGTTTTCATAATCTGACTTTTGCAACTGGTGTTCCATAATTGCAATCTGACGTGTCTAGAGGCAGATTTCCTGTTTGGCTTTGCTGACTTACTAAGTCCGAGTTATGGGATGTTGACTCAGTTCTGATATTTTCTCCTCCTGAGGTCTTCCTCTTGCTTCTCTGTTTTTCTATAATGTCTTTCAAAAACTATGTATAGGTATATGTTAGACCTCACCCTATCCTTCATATTTATTAAACTGTTCTTTATATTTCCCATCTCTTTGTGTGGCTGCTTTATTTTTTGGTTGTTTTTTAAAATGCAGATTCCAGTTCACTAATTATCTCTTCAGTGTAATCTAATATGTTAACCTTTTGTGAAATAATAAGAAATGTATACATTGGTCTCTGCCCCCAGTTCCTGACGTAGGGCTTCTAAAACCCTTGTAAATAGAGGTGCTGGGAGAAGCTTCTGGTTTTTGATCCCAGTCCTGGCAGAGAGCCCCTAAAACTCTTTTAATTTCCTAAGTGATTAGAACACTAGGAGCATCTATGTTCTAATATTTGGTCTTTGACACTGATTTCTGACACTGAGTTCCTAAATCCCTTGGAATTTCCTGGGTGATAGCACTGTCTTTTGTTCTAATGAGGTGACTTGTGGTGGGCTCCTTGAGTGGGGCTGGTCGCCAGCAAGACCAAGCCATGATCAGAAGCTTGGAACTTTGAGCCCTATCCCCCATTAACCAGAGAGGGGAGAGGGGCTAGAAATAGAGTTAATGATCAATCATGCCTACGTGATGAAGCCTCCATAAAATCCCAAAGGTACGGGGTTTAGAGAGCTTCTGGGTTGGTGAACATGTGCAGTGCTGGCAGACTGGCACACTCCTTGCCACATACCTTGCCCTATGCATCTCTTCCATCTGGATGAAATCTGTATTCTTTATCATACCCTTTTATAATAATCTGGTAAACAGTAAATAAACTGTTTTCCTGAGTTCTCTGAGCTGCTCTAGCAAATTAATCAAACCCAAGGAGGGGGTTTTTGGAACCTCCAATGTATAGCTGGTTAGTCGGAAGCACAGGCGACAACCTGGACTTGCATTTGGTGTCTGAAGTGGGGATGGGGGGCCAGTCTTGTGGGACTGAACACTTAACTTGTGGGATCAGAGGCTATCTCCAGGTGGATAGTGTCAGAACTGAGTTGAATTGTAGGACATCCAGCTGGTGTCAGAGAATTGCTTGGTGATGTGTTAAAAAAACACACACATCAGAACTCGTATCAGAGTCGTAGTTAATATGAGCAGGACAACTTCCTTTATGTTCCTTATGAATCAATAAAAGGGAAACACTCACATTAAACAGGACTCTATTATTACAGGAAACCCTGTCATTCAAGGATGTGGCTGTGGACTTCACCTGGGAGGAGTGGCAGCTCCTGGCCCCTGCTCAGAAGGACCTGTACCGGCACGTGATGTTAGAGAACTACAGCAATCTGGTGTCACTGGGTGAGGACAGCTCCCCTGTGTCACTCAGAGGGTCCCCAGTCAGTGGCCTTTCCTTTCTCAGCTGCTTACACTTCGAAGTCACTATAGCGCTCTGAATGGCAGATTCTCAGTGCTTCCTCTGGCTCCTGATAAAAGGGTATAATGTGCTATGAACTGTTTTTACTACCAACACAACTGACACCAAATGTGTGGGTTTTTTTTTTTACACCAAGAACCAATTCTCCAGCTCTCCAGGTACCAACTGAGTGGCCTGCAATTCAGTTCAATTCTGACACTAACTACCCAGAGTTAGCGTCAGACTCCACAGGTGTAAGGGCTCAGTACCACAGGGCTGCCCTCACTCCAGACACCAGTCGCAAGTCTTGGGTGCCCATGGTACCCACACTTCTGTCTGACATGTTTATAAATTGGGTGTTCCCATAACTTCCCCTCAGGTTTGATAGTTTGCTAGAATGGTTCACAGAACTCAGGAAAGCACTTTACTTACCATTACCAGTTTATTATAAAGGATAAAACTCGGGAACAGCCACATGGAAAAGATGCACAGGGCAAGATATGGGGGAAGGGGTATGGAGCTTCAGGCGTGTCACCCTCCCAGCACCTCGATGTGTTCACCAACTTGGGAGCTCTCCCAACCGGGTTGTTGGAGGGATTTTTATGGAAATTTCATTATGTAGGCATGATGGCTGAAATCATTGGCCATTGGTGATTAACTCAATCTCCAGCCCCTTTCCTCCCTGTGGTGGAGGGAAGTTAGAGCTGAAGGTTCCAACCCTCTAATCATGCCCTGGTCTTTCTGGTGACCAGCCCCCATCCTGAAGCTACCTAGGAGCGCCCAGCCACCAGTCATTTCATTAGGACACAGAAGACATGTAGCACTCCGAGAGTCCAAGGGTGTTAGTTCTTGTGTCAGAAACTGGAACTTAGACCAACTACTTTAACATAAGATGCTCCTATCCTGCCTTTCACTTAGGAAATTACAAGGGTTTTAGGAGCTCTGTGCCAGGTACTGTGGACAAAGACCAAATATATATCACCATGTCACATGTGCCCTCTCCTGAGAGAAAAGCCTCCTCTTTGCAAATGTGAAAACTTTCTAGTCCCTTAAATGTAATAATCTCCCATCTTGACATATCCCATCCCAATTTAATATGTCCAAGTCTTCCTTCATTTCTCATGAGCAGGGTATCAAGCCAGCAAACCAGATGCACTCTCCAGGTTGGAACGAGGGGAAGAACCGTGGACAATAGAAGATGAAATCCACAGCCGAACCTGTCCAGGTGAGTGAGAGAGAACCAGCAGGGCGGGTGCTGAAGAGGTCGTATTCCAGTCAGAGAAGGCTGGGAGGGTGTTTGAGTATGCAGAGACAGTGCCCCCATGGATATCTCTTCCCACAGCAGAACTTTTTCTGTAGGTCTCTGGAGGGAAATATACCCCTTTTTTCTCTTCTGAGATCTGATCCTTGCTTATTTTATTTTACATCTTGATTTTTGTTTGTGTGCCTAGTTTTCTCCTTCCTGGGGTTCTGTCACCTACCCCTTCTTTGTACCTGTCACAGTGTCTGTCCCTATTACTTCCACTGCCCTAGCTATGCAATTCCACCTTCCAGGCCTCACTCTAAAGAGAGATCTCTGAACTCATCTCTGTTTTCTGACTGTTGCACTTTCCCACTCCAATGAGAAATACTGTGGGGCTGGCCCAGTGGCGTAGTGGTTAAGTTCATGTGCTCTGCTTCAGCGGCCTGGGGTTCACAGGTTTGGATCCCTGGTGTGGACCTACGCACCGCTCATCAAGCCACCCTGTGGCAGCATCCCATATAAAGTAGAGGAAGATGGGCACAGATGTTAGCCAATCTTCCTC
Organism: Diceros bicornis minor; assembly: GCF_020826845.1. Classification (NCBI taxonomy): domain Eukaryota; kingdom Metazoa; phylum Chordata; class Mammalia; order Perissodactyla; family Rhinocerotidae; genus Diceros; species Diceros bicornis. Next base: position 28,108,388 of record NC_080773.1, read on the forward strand.
AGCAAAAAAGAGGAAGATTGGCGGCAGATGTTAGCTCAGGGCTAATCTTCCTCAAAAAAAAAAAAAAAAGAAAAGAAAGAAATACTGATTTCCCTTCCTAACATCCAACTCTTCCTTGTGTGTTGTGCTGTCACAGTAACCTAGTCTCATACTGTTCATCAATCCGGTTCCTTAGTTTCTCTTTTTCCCCCACTCTCAGGTTCTTCAGCGGTTTTGTTTTCCATTTTCTCTACTGTATTCCTAATCCTTAAAATTTTCCTTCAGTGTCATGAATTAACCTCTTTCTGTTCTCGGGATGAGACTCCCAATTGATATCTTCCTTAATACTGTCTAGCATACACTTTTAGTTCTAGATATTTTACTGGCCTAAGATTTCCCAGTTCCTGAGTAAGGCAATAGGAATCATCTTCCCTCCACAAAAAACCCTTTCCACCATCCTATTTTAATGTTAGATTCTCCTTTAGTACTGTATCTCTTATCCTGTCCACACTGGTGTTATCTCGAATGTTCTTTACCTACAGAGTTCTTGTCTTAAAGGTCTGGGCTCTTTCTGTTGACTGTTTAACTAGAAAAGACTGTTTTACATCCTACATCAGTTCTAGCCTAAATCATAGCTTATCTCTTCTTCAGTTTACTTCCTTCATACATTTGATATTTCTGATTTTCCTTTGGTTCATCTTAGGTTTTAGCATTGTATTCATTTCCATAAATCATTTGTTTGTCTCATTATATTCTTGTTATTTTTTTTAACAGCTTTATTGAGATAATTCACATACCTTACAATTTGCCAACTCAAAGCAAACAATTCAGTGTTTTGTAGTATATTAACTGAGTTATGTAACTATCACCACAAGCGATTTTGGAAGATTTTCATCACTTAAAAAAATATGTTTCTGGGGCTGGCCCGGTGGCATAGTGGCTATGTTCATGTGCTCCACTTCGGTGGCCCGGGGTTCACAGGTTCAGATCCCGGGTGCAGACCTACGCATCGCTTACCAAGCCATGCTGTGGCAGGTGTCCCGTTTATAAAGTAGAGGAAGATGGCATGGATGTTATCCCAGGGCCAGTCTTCCTGAGCAAATAGAGGAGGATTGGCAACAGATGTTAGCTCAGAGCTAATCCTCCTCACACACACACACAAAGTATGTTTCTTCCCAAGCCCCAGCCCTAGGCAGCCGCTCATGTACTTTCTATCTCCGTAGATTTGCCTGTTCTGGACATTTCACATAATAGAATCATAAAATATGTGGTCTTTTGTGTCTGGCTTCTTTAATTTAGCATAATGTTTTTGACGTTCTTCCATGTTATAGCATGTATCAGTACTTCATTCCTTTTTATTGCCAAATAATATTCCATTGTATGGAGATACCACATTTTATTTTATTTTATTTTATTTTACTATTTTTTTGGTGAGGAAGATTTGCCCTAAGCTAACATCTGTTGCTGATCTTCCTCTTCTTTTGCTTGAGGAGGATTAGCCCTGAGCTAACATCTGTGCTGATCTTCCTCTATTTTGTATGTGGGTTGCTGCCACAGCATGGCTGATGAGTGGTGTAGGTCCGCGCTCAGGAACCAAACCCGTGAACCCTGGGCCACTGAAGCAGAGCATGGTGAACTTTTTTTTTTAATTAATTTATTTATTTAGTGTGTGTGTGTGTGTGTGTGTGTGAGGAAGATCAGCCCTGAGCTAACATCCATGCCAATCCTCCTCTTTTTTTGCTGAGGAAGACTGGCCCTGGGCTAACATCTGTGCCCATCTTCCTCCACTTTATATGGGACGCTGCCACAGCATGGCCTGACAAGCGGTGTGTCAGTGTGCGCCTGGGATCCGAACCCAGGCCACCAGCAGCAGAGCGCGAGCACTTACCCGCTACGCCACGGGGCCGGCCCCCAGCATGCCGAACTTAACCACTATGCCATGGGGCTGGCCGTGAGACCACATTTTATTTACTCATTCATCTATTGATGGACATTTGGATTGTTTCCACTTTTTGGCTTGTATGAATTATGCTACTGTGAACATTGGTGTATAAGTTTTTTGTGAACATGTCTTTTCATTTTTCTTGGGTATATACCTAGAAGTGGAATTCTCGGGTCATGTGGAGTCCAGGAAGGGTTCACACATGGTGCTTCTAGACTCAGGGTCAGCATTACCTCCTCCCAGCCAAGATGTGTGACAGTACGCACAGAGTATTGCCAAGCAGGGAAGCTCACTTGAGTCTTTGGTGTCCAGAGTTTTTATTGGGGCTCAATCACATATTGCCCACATGGCTGACTTTTAGTTTCTAGCCCCTCCTGAAGTCAGACTACCTGGTTCCTCTGAAGGTCCAGAGGTCGGAACTGATACAGCATGGCCCAAAGCCTCCATCATAGATCACACTGTTAGACTGTCTGGTGGCGAAAGCTCCTGGGCAAACAAAGACACTCCTATCAGGCAGGACATTCCAGGGGCCTAGAGATCACCTCCCAGTAGCGAAGTGCTAGGGCCAGACGTCTCTTTGGGTGAGGTTAAATCTTCACTGAAGGTGACTGTGAAAATGAACAATAAAGGGATTAACTTAGAAATATAGAGGAAATAGAGCTTATGGTTGTATAGTAAGAATGGGAGTGACAGCATGATATGTACGAGGTATATCCACATTTTGAATTAGGAAGATGGTGCCATGAATTAGGAAAGAAGGCATGAAACAGGAAATGAGCAAGGCCATGGGGTTGACTCTCAAGAGTGGCCTGAAGTCAGCCAAATGGAAGCCAGTGTTAGAATGTGTCACAGGAGAAGTGGAGTGGAAACACAGATAAGTGGAGTATTCATGGTGATGTCCACTTGTGCTGCCAGGATGACTGTTTGGATCTGACTTGTGAATAATTGAGGTGGCATGGTGGAGGGTGGCTTGGTTTTGTATTTTTGTAGCTCTAGGTTGTCCTACCTTTCACCTGGGCAGTGGTAGTATAGGAATAATAAGGAACAGCCAGATGCTCTAAGAAAAACTGAAGGTAAAGCTGACACTACCTCGGTCTTAAAGGAGGAAGTTGATCCTTTTGTACAACCTAACTGTTGCCAACTGAGACATAAATGTAGAATTCCTAAAGTAGATGCTGCTGGTGGCAAGTCAGGGAACAGTATATCAGGGACGTTGAAATGGGAAAAATTTGGATGTGACTTCCCTACGAATGCAGAATTTGATTGAAAAAGGTGACAGTTTCTATATCCCATGCAGCAGCACATTGGCTTCTGAAGATGACTGCAGGGTACACTGGCCAGCTGCAAAATTTACTAACAATCGTTGCCATATTTCATTATGAATGGAACATAAGATAACATCACACAGCTAGACTAAAGGTTGGTGTGTTGATTATAGGAGTTGTCCACTAAAAATGACTGATGTTTTGCAAAGTTAGTGTGATGGTGGTCTACAGAAGGGCAAATTTAGGAACAGGATTATGATGCAAGAGTCTGTCTCAGCTCACTTTAATTCAAATACATTCTAACCTGCTAGGTCACAAATATATTTATTCAATATACCTCAATATGCATATTTCCCTGATCTCTATCATCTGAATTTGGTTCCTCTAAGTGGACTTAAAGAATCCCAAAACTCTAAATGTTGGACTGTCTAAAACCTTGGTTCTATACCTTCATAATCTTTCATTCTACATGTCCTCCCAACATATCACCCAGTCCTCTTTTCTTGAATATTAGGTATATATTGATTATTTCCACATTTTATCTCCATTTGTACCTCCAACTGGATCTTGATGTCTGTACTCCATATGTAATAATCATCTCCAAGTTTATGTTCCACGATGCGTACTTTTTTCTACACATTCTGGGTTTCAGTAATATTCCTCATCTCAATTTGAGATGCTTCCACCCACCCAGTGGCTGAAGTCATCTAGTTGGCGGAGTAATCCTGGATTCCTTAGTTTCATTAACCACTCTCCCCACTGAACCCATTATTCAACCTTGTCTTTTCTTTATGCGGATATATCCTGATTTCCTCCACTTTCCATCATCTCCATTGCTCCTTCAAACCACATTTAACAATCTCCAACTCCCTTTTTTTCTTTCCTTCTTCTTGATTCGGTTTTTCCAAACTAGATTTAAGATCAATGAAAGTAGGGCATATTTTATATATTCCAAACACCAGCATAGTGCCTTGTACATGGGAACCATTCAATGTATAGTGTTGGAGTGAACAAATGCAAGCCCCGTCATGTTGGATCAGTTCTCTCTGCCACCTCTGATCTAGTGTCTTTCCAAGTTCTGTCGAATGGTTTCCTCCAAACCCTGTCATTTGCTGTGAACAGTGACTTGCTTGTATTTTACTATTCCTGCACGTTTTGCAAGTTCCTATTTAGAAAGCAGCCAAATCTACTTAGATTGTCAACTGTGTAGCCTTATAGGTAATTGGTACACCAACTGCCTTTTACTTTGTGTTTGTTGATATTATTGTGTTTTTACCAATGTGTAAGAAATAAGGAACATTTATACGTGGCATTTCTTTTATACTGTTATCATAGGGTTGTCACTGAAGTGCCATTCTTTTTTTTGTGTGTGTGAGGAAGATCGGCCCTGAGCTAACATCTGCCAATCCTCCTCTTTTTGCTGAGCAAGACTGGCCCTGGGCTAACACCATGCCCATCTTCCTCCACTTTATATGGGACACCACCACAGCATGGCTTGCCAAGCGGTGCGTCGGTGCGCACCCGGGATCCGAACCGGCGAACCCCGGGCCACCGCAGCAGAGCGTGCGCACTTAACCGCTTGCGCCACTGGGCCAGCCCCCTGAAGTGCCATTCTTTTTAAAACACCAAGGAATTTTTTAAACATTTTTATTCTAAACAAGATTATGAAAGCATTCATTGTTTTCTTCTTTCCTAGAAACTGGCAAAGTTGATAATCATCTGCAGGGTCGCTGGGAAAGTCAAAGAATGCTGAAAGGTATGGAACAACACCACGAAGACAATGCATTTGGAAATATTGTTCCTCAAAGCAAAAGTCATTTTCCTGTCAGGCAAAATCATAGGTTCAAGTTCTATATAAAAACTTTGAAATCAAATTTAAGTTTAGTCAACCAGAGCAAAAGCTATGAAATGAAGAACTCTATTAAATTTAATGGAGATGGGATCTTATTTCTTCCTGGAAAGCATGAAGATTTTCATTCTCCAGTTAAATACCCTGTAAGTGCAAAACCCATTAGCAATAAGTCCCAAGTCATTAAGCATCAGAGAACTCATGAAATACAGAAAGCTAATGTATGCAGTGAATGTGGGAAAGCCTTCTTTAAGAAGTCTCAGCTCACTGATCATCAGAGAGTTCATACAGGAGAGAAACCTTACGGATGCAATCTGTGTGCGAAAGTATTCTCCAGAAAGTCCAGGCTCAACGAACATCAGAGAATTCATAAAAGAGAGAAATCCCTTATATGCAGTGATTGTGGAAAAGTCTTCACCATGAAGAGCCGTCTGATTGAACACCAGCGAACTCACACTGGAGAGAAACCCTATGTATGCAGTGAATGTGGAAAAGGCTTCCCAGGGAAGCGTAATCTCATTGTACACCAGCGAAATCATACTGGAGAGAAATGCTATGTATGTAGTGACTGTGGAAAAGGCTTCACTGGGAAGAGCATGCTCATCATACATCAGCGAACTCATACAGGAGAGAAACCCTACATCTGCAGTGAATGTGGGAAAGGCTTCACCACAAAGCACTATGTCATCATACATCAGCGAAATCATACAGGAGAGAAACCGTATATATGCAGTGAATGTGGGAAGGGTTTCACCATGAAGAGTCGCCTGACTGAACATCAGCGAACTCATACAGGAGAGAAACCCTATGTATGCAGTGAATGTGGAAAAGGCTTTCCCAGGAAGAGCAATCTCATTGTACATCAGAGAAATCATACAGTAGACAAATCCTACGTATGTAGTGAATGTGGAAAAGGCTTCACTGTGAAGAGCATGCTCATCATACATCAGCGAACTCATACTGGAGAGAAACCCTACATCTGCAGTGAATGTGGGAAAGGCTTCCCCTTGAAGAGTCGGCTGGTTGTACATCAGCGAACGCATACTGGAGAGAAACCTTACAGATGCAGTGAATGTGGGAAAGGTTTCATCGTGAATAGTGGACTGATGTTACATCAGCGAACTCACACTGGAGAGAAACCCTATATATGCAAGAAATGCGGAAAAGGTTTTGCCTTTAAGAGCAATCTTGTGGTACATCAACGAACTCATACTGGAGAGAAGCCCTTTATGTGCAGTGAATGTGGGAAAGGCTTCACCATGAAACGCTATCTCATCGTACATCAGCAAATTCACACAGAAGAGAAATCCTATATATGCAGTGAATGTGGAAAAGGCTTTGCCATGGAAAATGAGCTCATTTTACATCAGCAGATTCATACTGGAGAGAAACCTTATGCATGCAATGAATGTGGTAAAGGCTTCACTGTGAAAAGCCGTCTAATCGTTCATCAGCGAACTCATACAGGAGAGAAACCTTTTATATGCAGCGAATGTGGAAAAGGCTTCTCCTCAAAGAGAAATCTCCTTGTACATCAGAGAACTCATAATGGAAACAAACCCTAACCATGCAATGAATATGGTTACACCTTCAGGAAGAAAATACACCTTGTGTAACACCAGAGATTTCACAGAGGATAGACTTCCTTTATATGTACTGACTGTGGAAAATCCTATTCCTACAGTATTGGTCTCATTACCCAGCAGGGAATTTACCCAGGAGACAAATGGTATGTATGTAATCAATGTGAAAAAGACTTCAACGTGAATTCAGCACCCATCAAAGAACTTACTAAAGAGAGAGACCCTATGGATTCAGCGATTGGAGGTAACCTTTCTCTCATTTGTTAAGCCTTGATAAAAATATGACAATACATATGAGAAATGTATAAATCAAGGTACATAATCCATTGCAGAGAATCTGAATTCATTCCATACAAGTGAACTCTTGCAGGGGACAAACCATGATGGTTCAGTGAACTCATTAAACATCAGTATGCTCCTAGCCTACTTGAATATGGTCAGTGTAGATTAGCCTGTTGCTAGATTTTTCACCCTTGGGAAATTATGGAATTTGCATAGGAGTGAAATTTAATGAATGCAGAGAATGTGCTAGTGCCTTCAGTGATCAATTACCTCATGTTGTATGTTAAAATTTACGTAGAGAAAAACTGAAACATTCAATGCAGAAAAGGCTTGAAGAAACATTTCTAGGTAATTAGATGTCTGAAAAGTATGTACTAGGATAAATCTTATGAAGGGAGAGAGCAGGAAAGCCTTCTATGGAAATAAAGAGTGTATCTCATCAGTGATCCTAAGACATCACCAGTGAGCTCATACACAGTAGATGATCATGGGAAAGCCTTTGCCTAGAAATAAAACCCCAATAGTTGCCTGATATTCATGCTAGAGAAACATTTTCAGATGGCAATCAATATGCCAGGAATTCAGTGATACTTTCTGTCTCATCATTTCTCATGAATTCATACAGAAATAAAACTGTATGAACATACTCAATGTGGCATAACTTCAGCAAAATAGCATAGAATTCTGAAGGAAAGAAGCCTTGTGAAAATGATGTATACTTGAGTTTTTTATTACCAGGATATCACCTGATATCCATTTTGGGACAGGATACCTTGAACCAAATTCTCAATGATTCCATAATTTTAAAGTAGCCTATTCTCAACACTGATTGAATTTTTTTTTTTTTTGTGAGGAAGATCAGCCTTGAGCTAACATCCATGCCAATCCATCTCTTTTGTTTGCTGAGGAAGACTGGCCCTGTGCTAACATTTATTGCCAATCTTCCTCCTTTTTTTTTTTTCTTCCCTTTTTTCTCCCCAAAGCCCCAGTAGATAGTTGTATGTTATAGTTGCACATCCTTCTAGTTGCTCTATGTGGGACGCCGCCTCAGCACGGCCCGACAAGAGGTGCATTGGTGTGCACCCGGGATCCGGACCCAGGCCGCCAGTAGTGGAGCGCACACACTTAACCACTAAGCCACGGGGCCGGCCCCAAATTTTAATGTTATATACGATGCAGGGGTGTTCTGTGCTCACCTCGTATCATTATATGATTAGCCCTTGCATTTGTTAGGCTCTAAATTCATCTCTTTCAGTCTGCTATGTACTTCAAAAGAAAAAGGAGTATATTCATAAATGTAATTCAGTATATTTGGATGTATTTATCCAAGTTTATAAGTAGCATTAAGTAGTTTATAAAAGCACCTTAAATATGATTTTTCTAAAATTTGTTTCGAAATAATTTTAGACTCACAAGAAATTATAAAATATACAAAGTTGCTGAGTACCTTTGCTCAGCTTCTTCAGTGATATTTTTACATAACCATACTACATAGTCAAAACCAATAATATGACATTGGTACAATGCTGTTAAGTAAACTATAGATCTTATTTGGATTTCACTAGTTTTTGCATGCACTAATTTGTGTGAGGTTTTTTCTGTTTTGTTTTTTGGTGTAGAGTTCTAAGAAATTTTATCACATATATAGATTTATGTAAATCCCACCACAAGCAGGATGCAGAATTGTGCCAACATGAAGAAACATCCTCGTGCTACCCCTTTATGGTCACACTCTGCCCCCAACCCTGACCCATGGTGACCACTGATGAGTACTCCACCACTCTAAATTTTGTCATTTCAAGAACACTGTTAAAATGGAATCATACAGTATGTAACCTTTGAGGTAGGCTTTCTTTCACTCAGCAAATGGCCCTTAAGATCTATCCAATTTGTTGAGCATATAAATAGATTTACTTTTTGTTACTGAGTGGTATTCTTTGGTATGGATGTCCCATGGTTGGTTTGTCCATTCACTGATGACAGACATTTGGGTTATTTCCAGTGTTTTACTGTTATGAATAAAGATGCTATAAACATTTGTCTACCCAATTTTGTGTGAACGTAAGTTTTCCTTTCTCTGGGCTAAATACCCAGGAGTCACATGTTAAGTTTGTGTTTAACTTTATAAGAAACTGCTAAATTTTCTAGAGTGGCTGTACTAATTTACATTCCCACCAGCAGTGTAGGAACGCTTCACTGGTTCATATCCTTTCTAGCACTTGGCACTGTCATATTTGAGTCTAGCCATCCTGTCGGGTGTGTGGGAGTATATAATGATGGCCTTGACTTACATTTCCCTAACAGCAAATGATGTTCAACACCTCTGTGGACATTGAGAACCACATTGGGTAATGTCATCATTTTTGCTTTCAACCATTAAACATAATCTAAAAAACTCAAATGGAGAATAGCCTATTATATGTGGTGATATATTTACCCTTTGTATTCCTTTTTCTTATTCCTGATGTTACACGTTTCCTTTGTTATTTCCTTTTTGTCAGAACTTTTATCAGTTCTCTTTTAGCAGGTCTGCTGGCAACAAATTCTTAGTTTCCTAGCAATAGCGCTCCTGTTTTCTTTTCTATCCAGAGTTACTTCCCTTGATATAATAAGGATATTCAATCCAGTTTACAAAAGGTGAGTCCTGCTTTTGACAAAAAAAAAAAGACATCTCCCATATAGTGTTGTGGCAGAGTTCAATCCCCAACTTCGTGTTGAGTAGTTCATTCCTTTAGAAACATTTTTTGAGCATCTACACTGTGCCAGGCACTGGGGACACGTCAATGAAGAAAACAGGCAAAGTCATGGCCTTTATAGAGCATACAGTCTAGTGAAGGAGATTGAGTAAAATAAATACATAATAGAATGTCAGTTCTGATAAATGCTATGAAGAAATATCAAGCCTAGTAGAAAGGTTGTACTGGAGGAGATGTTTTAGTAAGGGTTTTCAAGGAAAGCTGCTCTGGGCGGATGTAATTTGAATCAAGACCTAAGTGTACTGAGGGGAGCCAGCCAGCATAATATTTGTAAGCCAGGAACACCCCAGATCTGTTTCTAAGTGTTTTCTCGGGGCTTCCTGCCTCAGGATTCTCTGAGAAGCTTGTAAAAGATATAAATTCGCGAGTCACATCCAGACCTCCTAAACCAGAACTTCTGGGACTAGGGCCCAGGATCTGGGTTTATAAAATGAGCTTTCTGTTCTACATTTAAATTTGAACATCTCTGCCCTAAATCCTGGATTAGTGCTCCCGCCCCCCCCCCCCCGGGGTATTAAGATGGACTTGAGGCAGATATTCTGTAGCAAAGAACCAGACATGAGTGCTCCCCTAGTCTGACGCTCAGATCCTTTCTACTTGTCCTGTGAACCTACACATGCTGTCATGGCAAGGGGTCAGATCAGCTCATGCCTGAAACTGATCAGTCAGTGTCCCAGAATGGGCTGCCCAGGCGGCTCTGAGCTCTCTGATGCCCACCAGATGCTGAACTTACCTTTCAGAGCTTGACATCCCAAGTGAATGGGGCTGAAATTTAATCCCTGAAGGGAATATAATATTCTTACTATTAAGAAATTATGAAAACAAATTCTTAATGTATCAAAATTTGAAAACATATATAAGCAAATGAAATTTTAAATCATCCATAATTGTACCTGAATCAAGCATTGTTAACAGTATATTCTCCCCAAATTTTCAAATGCATGTAAGTGTATTTCTCTTATGAAAGAAAAATGAGTCTATTTTATATTTACTATATTATTAACATGTACATCATTAAATATTCTAAAACTTTTCTAAAATTGACATCTTTTTATAATACTAAAGTAATACATATTTATGATACAAAGATGTATTAATGGAGAATTGCAAAAATTGAGAACGTGAAAACTTCTGACATTCTCCACCCGTTTAGCACAAACCCTAATGTAATCCAAACTAAACATTTTATTGAACCAATCACAATTTTCAAAAAGACAAATGTTTATGACCCCCTCATAATGGGATCATAATATATATATTATCTTGCAGATACGTTTTTTGTCCTCTGAAGAATATGGTTATCTTTCCTTATTTATACTGACAATTGTAGTATATTCTTTTTAATTGCTATATACTGTTGAGTGGATCTTCCATAACTTACTAAAGTATTCCTCTATCATTGTACATTTAGATTTTTCCCTTTTTTTAAATTACAAAAGCGCCGTGGTTAATATTAAGAACACTTTTTACCGAATTAACTGTTAGAATTGCTGGGTCAGAGAGAATGAAAAATTTAAATTGGATCCAGGTTGCCTTCCAAAAAGGGGGTGTCTACTTAAATCCTCTACAAGTAAACCTCCAACACCTGCATAAAAATAACACTTTAAAGTGTGCTCTATTTTTACTTTGAGAACTATGCAAAGTATAATTGCATTATCTCATAATTTCATACTCTCAAATGCACCCGTCATTTATTTTTGGAAAAAATATGTAGACATTTGCTCCTTCACTTCATCCCCTTCCCCACCAGAGGTCGCTGTGTATGTACTCCCCTGTGGGTACAGTATTAGCATTTTTATGGAAATCCGCCGCATTGGCTTCGCCCCTTCAATGGCTGTCTTACTTCCTTCTAAACCGCAAAGGCCTTACCCACTCCACACACAACCGCTCTCTCCCCAAACCTAAGACTTTAAGTGACCACTGCTTTTCTCAACCCTGTGACTGCCGCCTCTCCGGTGACATCTCGGCGTCTACAAACCTTTTTTATCTTCCCAAGTCGTGGGGCGGTCTGAGCCCACTCTGCCGTACGGACACACGCCTTCCTCTAAGATGGCCGCGCCCATGGCGCTCCAGCGTAACGTCTCCGATCTAGAGTGCACACAGGGCGCCGCCATCTTTCTTTGTTCCCCAGCCGGCTGAACGTGCCATGTTGGCCTTGAATAGGCAACGGCCTCTGAAGTCTTACGCAGTTAGCACAGCATTGTTGCCTGTCCCTCGCAGCGAGCAGGTAGAAGCATTGAGGTGGCCAGGAAAGACTTAGATTCTTCCCGCAGCCGTTATGGCCCCTCCCTTCAGAAACGCCGAGGTGGGCGTGGCCATGTTACGTCATAGAGCGGGCCCGCAGCCGGAACTCGGAAATCCGGCAGCGCTCGGAGGTCCTTGCCGGACTCCCGGGTCCCAGCCGGTCAGCGTCCGTAGGGACCGCGAAGGAGGGCGTTCGAATAGGAAGTGCTTTCGGACGTGGGCTCAGCCTTTTGGCGCTGCCAGGGATGTCTGGACAGGTTCGGGATCAGGTGAGTCGGATTCCGGGCTTGGATTCCCGGCCCGTGGGGACCGTGAAACGTGAGCATGTGTGAAGGACCGTAGTTGGGACTTTACTTGGCTTCAGTCACTGAGGGATCTGGGCGTTAAGTGATGGGGCCTTTGGCACTCGGTGATTAAGAGTCTGAAGAAATCATCCACCCCGAGGCCGACTCTGTCAGGTTCGAGGTCCACGTGGAGCACTGGCTTGTGGGACTGTGGTTGAGAAGTGGGATGTAAAGTTTGTATCAGTGAACGCGGGGTCTCTTCCAGGTTCGCGATTTAAAGTGGGGCAGTGTTAGAGAAGCCTGGGTTAGGGGATATCCCTGTTGGTTTCTTGGGCATATTTGGGGTTTAATATGCCGTTGAATATAGGACTCAGTCATAGAGGCGCCAGGTGGAGGTTGTCGGTGTTGGAGGAGGTCCAGGGCCCCTGGAAAATCGGTAGGTTCAGGCTCAAACCTTGAATGCCGGAAACAGACTGGTGGGGTGCATTTCCCCGGTTAACTCAAATCCAGTTCACTCCTTCAAGTTCAAGTCCGTCCTCACGGACCTTACTAAAAACTTTTTGTCTTCCCGCATCACCACTTTTCTCACTGTCCCCTCAAAATTCAGTGTGGTTGGCAGTGATCTAGTGATATGTTTACTATTAAAGATGTAAACATCTTGCCTCCAAATTTATTATACTTCTTTTGGATATTTCCTTTTAGGGTCGTTCTAACTCAAGTAAAAGCATCTCCTTTACCCTAATTCTGTTTCACAGTGAGAACCTTTTTTTTTTTTTTTTTTTACATTTGGGATAATCTATATAAACATAAGGACAGTTGATTGTATAACTTCATTTCTCATCCTCAACATATTTGCATATGAGATGATATTTTATACATTTTTTAATAGTTGCAATAGTATCAACACAGATTGGTGAGCCAGTGGCATGGTGCCTGGAATCCAATGTATTCATTACTGTGAGTAGTATTGACATAAAATACTCAAAAGTATTCAATTATAATTTCAGTAACCCATTTTGACTTTCTCATTGCACAGATTCTTCCACTTCATTTAAACTTTTACTGTGTCCTCTTTTTTTTGTCTCAGAGATTTCTGGCTATGTTTATTTCGTGGTAAACTTTTCCTTGACAGCTTTTTGCAATTAGAGTTGGTGTTTTTTCATTCCCTCTTTTTTTTTTTTTGGTGAGGAAGATCAGCACTGAGCTAACATCTGATGCCAGTCCTCCTCTTTTTGCTGAGGAAGACTGGCCCTGGGCTAACATCGTGCCCATCTTCCTCTACTTTACATGGGAGGCTGCTACAGCATAGCTCTACAAGCAGTGCATTGGTGCGCGCCTGGGATCCGAACCAGCGAACCCCGGGCCATTGCTGCGCGCACCTAACCACTTGAGCCACGCGGCTGGCCCCCGTTCCCTCTTTTTTTTTGTACTATAGAAAAGGAAGTCCTTGTTGTTGTTAGTCTGAGGTTTAATTTGTTGTTAGTCTGAGGTTTAATTGACATACCATAAATTCGCCAAGTATAAGTATACACTTCAGTGATTTCAACTGAGTTTCTAAAGTCAACCATCAGCACAATCTAATTTTAAAACATTTCTGTCACCCCAAAAAGTTTTCTTGGTTCTCCATGCCCTCAGTCTCCACTCCTACCCCCAGCCATGCACAACCACTGATCATCTTCCTGCCTCTGTTAATTTGCAATTGCTGGACATTTCATATAAACAGAATCATTAAATATGTAGTTTTTTGTGGCTGCCTTTTTTTCATTTAGCATAATATTTTTGAGGTCTGTCTATATTATAATTATCACCAAGTTTTTTCTTTTTTTTTCAAATGACTTCGGGCAAAATTGACATACAGTAACCTGCCCATATTTAAATCGTACAGATTGGTAAGTTTGACATATATACTCATGAAACTGTCACAATGAAGATAGTGAACACACCCATCACCTCCGGAAGTTTCTTTGTGCCCCTTTTTAATCTATCCCTCTTATGTTTCCCCACCCCTCCCCAAGCAACCACCGATCTATTTTTCATTACTATAGGTTAGTTTATATTTTTTAAAGTTTTATTTAAATGAAATCATACAGTATGTACTTGTTTTTATTCTGATTTGTTTGCCTCAGCATTAATATTTTGAGATTCATCCTTGTGTGTCTCCATAGTTCCTTTTTGTTGCTTTGTATTCCGTTGTAGGGATATCAATTTATTCTGTAGGGTTTACTAATTCACCTGTTGAGGGGCATTTGTGTTGTTTCCAATTTGTAGCTATTACAGATAAAGCTTCTATGAATGCTCATGTTCAAATCTATATTTGCATATATTTTCCTTTTTCTTGGGTAAATCCCTAGGAGGTGAATGGCTAGATCATATAGTGGGTGTATGTTTCACTTTTTAAGAAATTGCTAAACTGTTTTCCATAGTGATTGTACTTTGTATTTCCACCAGAAATATATGGTTGTTCATGTTGCCACATCTTTGCCAACACTTGGTATCACCATTCTTTTTAATTTTAAGCATTCTAATAGGCGTAGAGCAGTATCTTGTGGTTTTAGTTTGTATTTACCTAATGGTGGCTAATGATGTTGAGCATCTTTTCATGTGCTTGTTTACCATCCATATGTCTTCCTTGGTGAAGTCTCTGTTCAAGTCTTTTGCAGTTTTCTGTTGTGTTTTCTTATTGTTGATTTTTAGAATTCTTTATATGGTCCGGATACAAGTCTTTTATCAGATAAATGATTTGCAAATATTTCCTTCCTATTTATAGTTTACCTTTTCTTTTTGCTTTAGAATGTCTTTTGATGTGCAAAATTTAATACCAATTCAATTTATCAGTTTTCTTCTTTTATAGCTCACTGGTTTGGTGACACATCTAAGAATTCTTTGCCTAACCCAAAGTCATGAGAAATGTCTTCTGTGTTTTCTACACAGTAATGTGTGTGTATATGTGTGTGTGTTAGATAGATAGATAGATAGATATAGATATGGATATGACTACTTATTTATTTATTTTGTGAGGAAGACTAGCCCTGAGCTAACAGCCGTTGCCAATCCTCCTCTTTTTGCTGAGGAAGATTGGCCCTGGGCTAACATCCGTGCCCATCTTCCTCTACTTTATATGGGACGCTGCCATAGCATGACTTGGCAAGCGGTGCGTCGGTGTGCGCCTGGAATCTGAACCTGCAAACCCCGGGCCGGCGCAGCAGAGTGCACGCACTTAACCACTGCGCCACCGGGCTGGCTCCTGGATATGACTTTCTTTTTTAGAACAGTTTTAGGTTCACAGCAAAATTGAGTGGGAACTACATAGAATTCCCAAATACCCCCTATTTCCACACATGCACAACCTTCTTCACTGTCAACATCCTGCACCAGACTGGTATATATTTTTTTTTTTTTTTAAATATAAACAGCATTTCTTTTTTTTTAAAGATTTTTATTTATTTATTTTTTCCCCCCAAAGCCCCAGTAGATAGTTGTATGTCATAGCTGCACATCCTTCTAGTTGCTGTATGTGGGACTCGGCCTCAGGATGGACGGAGAAGTGGTGCCTCGGTGCGTGCCCGGGATCCGAACCCGGGCCACCAGCATCGGAGCGCACGCACTTAACCACCAAGCCACGGGGCCGGCCCCAGACTGGTATATTTGTTAGAATCATTCAACCTCTGTTGACACATCATTATCACCTAAAGTGCATAGTTTACATTAGGGTTAAGTCTTGGTGTTGTACATTCTGTGGGTTTTGACAAATGTACAGTGACATGTATCCATCATTTACTATCATACAGAGTAGTTTCACTGCCCTCAAAGTCCTCTGTGTTCTGCCTGTTCATCTTTACCCTCTCGCCAACTCCTGGCAACAACTGATCTTTTTACTGTCTCTATAGTGTTGCCTTTTCCAGAATGTCATATAGTTGGAATCATACAGTATGTAGCCTTTTTAGATTGGTTTCTTTCACTTAATATGCATTTGTATTTCCTCCTTGTCTTTTCGTGGCTGGATAGCTCATTTACTTTTAATGCCTAATAATATTCCATTGTCTGAATGGATAAAACTGCTATAAACATCCATGAACATGTTTCTGTGTGGACATAAGTTTTCAGCTCATTTTGGTAAATACCAAGGAACGTGATTGTTGGATCATATGAGTATGTTTAGTTTTGTAAGAAACTGCCAAACTGTCTTCCAAAGTGGCTGCTCCATTTTGCATTCCCACCAGCCATGAATGAGAGTTCCTATTGCTCTGCACCCTCTCCAGCCTCTGGTGGTGTCAGTGTTTTGAATTTTGGCTATTTTAATAGGTGTGTAATGGTATCTCATTGTTTTAATTTGTTATTCCCTGATTACATATGATGTTGAACATCTTTTCATGTGCTTATTTGCTATCTCTATATCTTCTTTGGTGAGGTGTCAATTCAGGTCTTTTGCCCATTTTTTAATTGAGTTGTGTTTTCTTATTGTTGAGTTTTAATAGTTCTTTGTATATTTTGGATAACAGTCTTTTATCAGATATGTCTTTTGCAAATATTTTTTCCGGCCTGTGGCTTGTCTTCTCATTCTCTTGAGATAGTTTATAATTTTAGCTGTTACATTTAAATTTATTATCTATTTTAATTTAATTTTTTAATGTATGGTGTGAGATAAGGATCTAGGTTCAGATTTTTGGAAATGGATATCCAGTTGTCCCAGTACGATTTGTTGCAAAGACCATCCTTTCCCACATTGCATTGTCTTGCATTTTTATTGAAAATCAGTTGACCATACGTGTATTTATTTCGCAACTCTCAATTCTATTGCACTGAATTATATATCTATCATTATCTCACTACAATGCCTATCTTTATTACTATGGCATTATAGTAAATTTTGAAATAGGTTAGTATAAGCGCTCCAACTTTATAATTCTATTTTACAATTGGTTTGGCTATCCTAGGTTCTTTGCCCTTTTTTTGTGTATTTCTTTTTTTGCTGAGGAAGATTCACCCTGAGCTAACGTCAACGTCTGTCGCCAATCTTCCTCTTTTTTCGCTTGAGGAAGGTTAGCCCTAAGGTAACATCCGTACCAGTCTTCCTCTGTTTTATATGTGGATCTCTGCCACACCATGCTGATGAGTGGTGTATGTCCGTGCCTGTGAACCTGGGTCGTGAAAGTGGAGTGCACTGAACTTAACCACTAGGCCATGGGGCCAGCCCTAGGATTCTTTACCTTTTAATGTAAGTGTTAGAATCAGCTTCTTGATATTTATAAAATTCCTGGGGTACTTTTGATAGTGATTTCATTGAATCTTTATCCATTTGGGGAGAATTGCCATGACAACCATACTGAATCTTCCAATCCATGGGCTTGGAATGTCTCTCCATTTATTTATATCTCTTTAAATTTGTCTCAGAAATGTTTTATAGTTTTCAGTATATAAGTCTTGCATTAGTTTTAATTTCTTCTTAAGTATTATTTTTTCTTTTCAATGCTATTGTGTGTGGAATTTCTTCTTAAGTTTCCTTTTTGACTGGATCATTGCCAGTGTAGAGATATACAACTTACTTTAATATATTGATATTGTACCCTGCAATCTTGCTAAACTTATTATTATTATTTTGTGTGCGTGTGAGGAAGATCAGCCCTGAGCTAACATCTGATGCTGATCCGCCTCTTTTTTGCCGAGGAAGATTGGCCCTGAGCTAACGTCTGTGCCCATCTTCCTCTACTTTATATATGGGACGCCGCCACAGCATGGTGTCATAAGTGGTGCATTGGTCCACGCCCAGGACCCAAACCCGCAAACCCTGGGCCGCTGAAGCGGAGCGCGCACACTCAACCACTTGCGCCACTGGGCCGGCCCCATTTGTTTGTTATTTTTAATACGGGTTTTTTGCATGTATTTTTTAGGATTTTTCTATATACAAGATCATGTTGTCTATGAATAAGGACAGTTGTACTCTGCATTTCTCATCTGGATGCCTTTAATTTTTATTTCCTTATTTATTTATTTATTTATTTAATGTTTGTTACCGATTGAACTGGTTAGAACTACTAGTGTAGTAATGGATACAAGGGGTGAAAGCAGCCATCCTTGTCTTGTTCTCACTTCTAGGAGAAAAACATTCAGAATTTTACCATCAAGTGTGATATTAGTTTTGTTTTTTTGTCAATGCCCTTTGTCAGTTTGTCTCCTACTATTCCTAGTGTTTTGAGAGTTTTAATCATGAATGG
This sequence comes from Diceros bicornis minor, assembly GCF_020826845.1. Lineage (NCBI taxonomy): Eukaryota > Metazoa > Chordata > Mammalia > Perissodactyla > Rhinocerotidae > Diceros > Diceros bicornis. The sequence continues at coordinate 28,126,784 of NC_080773.1, forward strand.
GTATTAGATGTGGTCACATACTTCTTCTGTATCTATTGAGAAAAACACATGGGTTTTATCCTCTACTGTATTAATTTGGAATATTATATTAATTTATTTTCACATGATAAACCAACCTGGTATTCTTGGGATAAGTCCACCTTAGTTGTTAGCCATGGTAATAATCTAGGTATTGTAGTGACATAATGGTAGATACATAATTCAGTGCAATAGAATTGAGAGTTGAGAAATAAATACATGTATGGTCAATTGATTTTCAACAAAAGTGCATATAAAAAATACATGTTTTTTATGTTATGCAGCACTTATTTTGCTAGTATGTTGTTAATGATTTTTCACGGAAGAGAAATCTTTTTCCGTGCTTTGTCTGGCTTTGGTATCCTGGTAATACTTGCTTCATAGAGTGAAGCCACCTGGGCCTAGGCTTTTCTTTGTGAGATGACTTTTAATTACTAATTCAATTTCTTTACTTGTTATATATCTATTCAGATTTTTAAAGTTTTTATTATTTGTCTCTTTTTGTTATTTGTTTTGTTATTTGTCTCTTTCTAGGCATTTGTCCATTTCATGTAAGTAGTATATATATTACTTTTTAACCAGTGGTTATTCAGAAGTGTGCTGTTTAATGTCCAAATGTTTTTTTGTTTTTAATTTTTTGTTTATTGCAGTAACATTGGTTTATAACATTGTATAAATTTCAGGTGTACATCATTATACTTCTATTTCTGCCTAGATTACATCATGTTCACCACCCAAATACTAATTACAACCCATCACCACACACATGTGCTGAATTATCCCTTTCGCCCTCCTCCCTCCCCCCTTCCCCTCTGGTAACCACCAATCCAATCTCTGTCTCTATGTGTTTGTTTATTGCTGTTATTATCTACTACTTAATGAAGGAAAAAATACGGTATTTGACCTTCTCCCTCTGACTTATTTCACTTTGCATAATGCCCTCACTGTCCATCCATGTTGTCACAAATGGCTGGATTTCATCGTTTCTTATGGCTGAGTAGTATTCCATTGTGTATATATACCACATCTTTATCCATTCGTCCCTTGATGGGCACTTAGGTTGCTTCCAAGTCTTGGCTATTGTGAATAACGCTGCAATGAACACAGGGGTGCATGTATCTTTATGCATTGGTGTTTTCAAGTTCTTTGGATAAATACCCAGCAGTGGAATAGCTGGATCATATGGTAGTTCTAGCCTTGATTTTTTGAGGAATCTCCATAGTGTTTTCCACATTGGCTGCACCAGTTTGCACTCCCACCAGCAGTGTATGAGAGTTCCCTTCTCTCCACATCCTCTCCAACACATGTTGTTTCCTGTCTTGTTAATTATAGCCATTCTGACGGGCGTGAGGTGATATCTCATTGTAGTTTTGATTTGCATTTCCCTGATAGTTAATGATTTTGAACATCTTTTCATGTGTCTGTTGGCCATCTGTATATCTTCTTTGGAGAAATGTCTGTTCAGGTCTTTTGCCCATTTTTAATTGGGTTGGTAATTTTTTTGTTGTTGAGATGCATGAGTTCTTTATATATTTTGGAGATTAAGCCCTTATCAGATGTATGGTTTGCAAATATCTTCTCCCAACTGTTAGGTTGTCTTTTCATTTTGTTGATGGTTTCCTTTGCTGTGCAGAAGCTTTTTAGTTTGATGTAGTCCCATTTGTTTATTTTTTCTATTGTTTCTCTTGCCCGGTCAGACATGGTGCTTGAAAATATGTTGCTAAGACCGATGTCGAAGAGCGTACTGCCTATGTTTTCTTCTAGAAGTTTCATAGTTTCAGGTCTTACATTCAAGTCTTTAATCCATTTGGAGATAATTTTTGTGTATGGTGTAAGGTAAGGGTCTACTTTCATTTTTTTGCATGTGGCTGTCCAGTTTTCCCAACATCGTTTGTTGAAGAGACTTTCTTTTCCCCATTGTATGTTCTTGGCTCATTTGTCAAAGATTAGCTGTCCATAGATGTGTGGGTTTATTTCTGGGCTTTTGATTCTATTCCGTTGATCTGTGTGTCTGTTTTTGTGCCAGTACCATGCTGTTTTGGTTACTATAGCTTTGTAGTATATTTTGAAATCAGGGAGTGTGATACCTCCAGCTTTGTTCTTTTTTCTCAGGATTCCTTTAGCTATTCGGGGTCTTTTGTTGTTCCATATAAATTTTAGGATTCTTTGTTCTATTTCTGTGAAAAATGTTGTTGGAACTTTGATAGGGATTGCATTGAATCTATAGATTGCTTTAGGAAGTATGGACATCTTAACTGTGTTAATTCTTCCAATCCAAGAGCATGGAATATCTTTCCATTTCTTTGTGTCTTCTTCTATTTCTTTCAGCAATGTTTTATACTTTTCCGTGTACAGCTCTTTCACCTCTTTGGTTAAGTTTATTCCTAGGTATTTTATTCTTTTTGTTGCAATTGTAAATGGGATGGTATTCTTAATTTCTCTTTCTGCTACTTCGTTGTTAGTGTATAGAAATGCAACTGATTTTTGTATGTTGATTTTGTATCCTGCAACTTTCATTCTGAAGTTGATACCTAATTCAATTTTGTTGTGGTTGAAAATATATTTTTAATTGATTGACGTTTATTTTATATCCTAACATGTGATCTTTCCTGGAGAATGTTCCCATGTACCTTTGAAAAGAATGTATATTTTGTTGCTGTTGAGTGTAGTGTTACATAAATGTCAGTTAAGTTGATTGACTGTGTTGTTCAATTCTTCTTTATCCTGGCTGATTTTCTGTGTGTGTGTGTGTGTTTTAGTTATTGAGAGTGGGATATTGAAGCTTTCAGCTGTTATTGTTGAATTGTCTCTTCCTCTCTTCAGTTTTGTTATTTTTTGCTTCACGTGTTTTGCAGTTCTGTCATTAAATGTGTATAGATTTATAATTATATCTTCCTCGTATATACACACTTTTATCATTATTGCCAACCAGGGAAAACTCACATAAGCTTTGGTGTCCACAGTTTTTGTTGGGGCTCAGTGAACATAGACATGATGGACCACCTGTGTGGCTGACCTTAGTCTCCAGCCTCTCCAGAGGTTGAGCTGATACCACGTGGTCCAAGGCCTTTTACCATAAATCACATTATTAGCATAGACTATCTTACATGGAAGCCTCCCAGGTAAGCAAAGACACTCTTATCAGGCAGGATGTTCTCAGAGCTTAGAGGTTCCCTGCCAGGAACTGAGAGCAAAAGCCAAACCTCTTTTGGGCCAGGTTAATCCTTTAGTGCACAGAGTGAAATAAGACAGTCCTTAGATTTGCTTAGTGCATTGATCGTCACACTGAGGTGTGTGTACCCATAGAGCATATAAAGACTTCTGAAGCAGTATATGGGCACACGTGCTTTTTAAAGACACAATGTCCAGATCCTTGGGACCTTCCATATGTCCTCTTTCCTGACATTGATCTGCCTGGTAATTCACCTGCCTCTAGAGGCAAATGCTCTGCCGCTTCTACTTTCCCACCTCTCCTTTATAGTCTGCCGCTTCTGCTTCACAAAGGCATGCCTTTCACTTGTTGAGAACCTTGTTGTATTGCCCAAGAATGCAAAAGCCTCTGGGGCACCAAAGAGAGGAACAGTTGGAAATACTGGAGTCCTTTATTTAAGGTAAGTGCACAGTAGCAGTGACAACATCTGGGCCCAGAGGGAATGTACACTCAAAGTCATTTTGCTCTTCAGCCCACAGGTGCTGGCTCCCCAGGAGCAAGAGCCATCAGGTGAAGGAATGAGGGAAGAAAGGAGGTTCTTGGACTTGGATATCTTCATTTCTGGGGACAGCTTTAACTGGACACCAAGATTTCTGACCATAAGAACCTCATGGCAGATGCAGGAGAGACAAAAGACTTAGAATCCATGTCACTTACTATTTCCAGAGCACAGAAGAAAATGATCGAGGCCCAGGTGATTTGTTTTGTTATATCTTTCCTTTGTTTTCTGACGAATTTGTGGTGACCTGAAAAAAACCAGTTCAACTAAAAGAAGTATAAATTGGGATAGTTGGGTTCTGGGGAGAAATTAACTTAGACTGTAAATTCAAAATCGAGGCAAAGTGGGATCAAGAATATATTGTTCATAGGGGTCAGACTAAATGATTAATATTGGAACATAATGTGTGACTGTGGTGGTTCCTATGGGTTACATTAGCTGTCACTGTGTGTTTAATGTCTCTAACAGACATCACAACCAGAGAAACACGGAAAGCTACATGATATGCACTGACTGTGGGGGGAAGGCAGTTCCTTGGGGGCTTCAATAGTTTATGTCACTTAGGTCTCAGGAAATTTCTTTGATGGATTTTCCTAGAGGGAATCAGTGGACGGTATCCTTAACCACAGCCTTCTGATAAGTGGGAAAGCAGATTTCCTACAGCTGTGTCTTACAGAGGGCCTCAGAATCTCCTCTGGGTATATATCAGGCAGAGCTCAGTGGATACAGTTCTTCAGAGGACCATAGCCTGGTGTCCCAGGGACCCAGCTTTATGGCAGTCTGGTTTTGTTCAGGAATAAAACCTAAGTGGCCTAGGAAAATGAAAAGGTTGCATGACTCTCAAATGGTCCTCCCTGAACAAGTAGTTGAAGTGGAGTTTGAGTGCAAATTTGGCAATAGTGAGTTGAAAGTAATTTGCTCAAGTAAGAGCTTGGGTTGTCACCATTCATAGAGTTTGCTTTATAACTTTCACTCCATCTCAGAGTAGAGTGAGAGTGGAGTCTTTCTCTATGTTTAAATATAATTCTTATTTACTTTTTCCTTTTTTTACCATTTTTTTTTAAGTACACAGATGACTCATGGTAAAAGAGTGCCTCTTAATCCCCTAGTGTAGCGTTAACAAACACCTGGTAGTGCATACTTCTTTCCTTGTACGTGGGGGTGTATTTACAAGTGCATGTGTATATACATGTACATATCTACATACCTGAATGTGTACATCTATTATGACATTTTATAGGAATGGAAGGATACTCCAAACAACATAGATAACAGTAAGGGGCTCCCCACTAGCTAAAGTACCACTGGCCTGGTACCAAATTGAGCATCTAAAAGCAAGATGACTGCAGGCCAGCCCGGTGGCGTAGTGGTTAAGTGCGTGTGCTCTGCTTTGGCAGCCTGGGGTTCGTGGGTTTGGATCCTGGGTGCGCACCGATGCACCACTTGTCAAGCCATGCTGTGGCAGTGTCCCATACAAAGTAGGGGAAGATGGGCATGCATGTTAGCCCAGGGCCAGTCTTCCTCAGCAAAAAAAAAAAGGAGGATTGGCATTGGGTGTTAGGTCAGGGCTAATCTTCCTCACAGACACACACAAAATAAATAAATAAAAGCAAGATGACTGCAGTTGACTGAAGAACATTACCAATATAGCTATATAAAATTCCATGAGTTTATAGTCATACTCAAAAAAAAGACCATTGGAGTTTGAGAAAACAAAATCTTTAATCTTTGGAATGATAAAGTAACATAAACATATGTTGTTTTTGGGAACAGAGGTGGAGGCTCACCCTGAGTTTGAGAAATAGATTCAATGTGAAATAATGCGGGCTTCGTTGATAACAGCTGAATACTCCTTGACTATTGCACTCATATATGAACCACCTCTCCAGAATGAACCACAGTGGTCATTTTCATGTACATCCTCCAGACTGTTTTCAGTGTATTGATGTTCTTTACATATTAGTGCTGACAGGTCAGCTTTCTTCTTTTTCACCTGATGCAATGAACTCCAAATTATGTATGTGTGATAATTTAATAATTCACCTATTGATGAATATTTAGTTGTTTTTTTTTGTGAGGAAGATTAGCCCTGAACTAATCTGTTCACTAATTGGTAATCTGGTACTAATTGGTAACTATCTGTTATCAATCCTCCTCTTTTTGCTGAGGAAGATTGGCCCTGGGCTAACATCCATGCCCATCTTCCTCTGCTTTATATGTGGGACACCACCACAGCATGGCTTGATGAGCAGTGGATAGGTCCACACCTGGGATCCAAACCTGCAAACCCTGGGCCGCCAAAGCAGAGCAGGCTAACTTAACTACTACGCCACTGAGCCAGCCCCTGAATATTTAGATATTTTTGTTATTGTAAACCATATAACCATGAACGTCCTTGTTAATGGCTTTTTGTGAAATTGTATCTGTATTTCTTCAAAGTGGCTACAGAGAAACCAATTACTGGGTGTGGTTATTTCACATTTTAATGTATACTTCCAGTTGCTGTACAAATGGCTGTTCCAATTTATGGTCAATGTAGCATTGCGGTAAACAGCATTGACTCTGGAGCCAGTTGCTAGTTATGTGACTGCGCACTTCATTTAGCCATTACACACCTTAGTTTTCTCATCTTTAAAATGGGGATAATGATGATGATACCTACCTCATCAGATAGAGTATAACATGAGTTAATCTATACAAAGAGTTTAGAAGAACACGTGGTGTATAGAATGTGATATGTAAGAACATCCAGTGCCCTGAATCTTGCCAATACTTGTTATTATGTTATCAAATTGCATATTTTCCACAATCTGTATGATTCCACAAACTGTAGTATTCTTTTGCCTTATTTTATTTTGCATTTTATTAATCACCAGCGGGGTTCAGATTCTTCTTATGTCTTTGTTGCTCCTTTGGATTATTTCTTTTTTGATATGTGGTCCTCATTCTTTGCTCCTTTTAAAAATTCTCTTTTTGTCTTACTGATTTATAGTTGTTTATCTCGACTGTATATTGATCCTTTTATAGGTTACAAACATTTTTCTAGACTCTTACTTGTCTTTTAGCTTTGTTCTTAATATCTTTTCCCATGCAAAAGTTGTATTTTTGATTGAAATTAAAATTGTCAGTCTTTTTCTTTATGGCTTTTTACTTGTGTTGTAAACATTCTATATTTTCTTCTATTCTTTTGTAAGTTCTTTCTTTAAAAGTTTCTGTCCAATATTCATTACCTATTGGTGCTGTGAAATAATAACAAATATGTTTATATTGGTCCCTGCCTCTGGTTCTGCTAATATTTAGTATTTTAGCCTGGTTCCTGACACAGAACTCCTAAAACGCTTGTAATTTCCCCAATGATAGGAGTGTCTGACACAGAGCTCCTAAATCCTTTCAGATTTCTTGGGTGATAGCAGTATCTTTTGTTCTAATGAGGTGACTCTGTCTGGGCTCCTGGATGGCTCCTGGATGGGGCCTGGTCACTAGAAAGACCAAGCCATGATTAGAAGCTTGGAACTTTCAGCCCCATCCCCCATCCTCTGGAGAGGGGCCAGGGGCTGGGAACTAGATAATGAGTTAATAATCAATTATTAGATCATGCCTATGTGGTGAAGTTTCCATAAAAATCCCAAAAGTACAGGGTTTGGAGATCTTCTGGATTGGTGAACACATCTACGTGCTGGGAGGGTTGTGTACCCCAGCCCTGGGCTCGGGACTCTCGCCCTATGTACCTGTTCATCTGGCCGTTCATCCGTATCCTTTATAATATCCTTTATTATATGATAAACCAGGAAACATAAGAAGTGTTTCCCTGAGTTCTGTGAACTGTTCTGGCAAGTGATTGAGCCCAAAGAGAAGGTTGTGGGAACCTCCGATTTGTAGCCAGCTCAGACAGTGAGTTACCCAAAGACCCACCAGTTGAGATTGCTGTCTGAAATGGGGGGCAGTCTTGTGGGACCGAACCCTTAACCTGTGGAGTCTGCGCTAATTTCACTTGGTTAGTGCCAGAATTTCTTGGTGTGGAAAACCCATGCCAGGGTCACAGAATTCTGGTCACAGAAGTGTTCTGTATGAGTGTGTAAAGGAAAACAGAAGTGAGTTTTTCCTAGACAAGTGCCTAACAAATTACTCCAAAAACGTAGCAACTTCAAACAACACATGTTTTTTATCTCTTCCTTTCTGCGGGTCAGTAATACTGGTTGGCATAGTTTAGGTGGTCTGTGTTGTTTTTACTCACAACACTTCTGACGCCAAATATGTAGTCTCTTTTCCAACGCCACTTCTCCAGCTCTTTGACACTTAACTACCTGGAGTTAGCATCAGATTACACAGATTTAAGGGTTCAGACCTGCAATAATGCCCCCCAGTTCAGATGCCAGTCACAACTCCTGGGCCTCCTGTACTTCTGACTGACCGGCTATAAATCAGGGCTTTCCACAGTCCCTTCTTCGGGTTTGATAACTTAGTAGAACACTCACAGAACTCAGGAAAGCACTTTACTTACGTTTACAGGTTAGGATACAACTCAGGAACAGTCAAATGGAAGAGAGAAATAAGGCAAGGTATGGGGGTATGTCACCCTCCCGGTACCTGAATGTGTTCACCAACTTGGAAGCTTGCTGAACCTGTAGTTTTGGGGCTTTTATGGAGGTCTCATTACTTGGGCATGATTGATTAAATCATTGGCCATTGGTGATTGAGCTCAATCTCCAGCCCCTCTCTCCTCTCTGGAGGTTGGGGGAGTGGAGCTGAAAGTTCCAACCCTTTAATCATATGGTTTTTTCTGGCAACCAGCCCCCATCCTAAAGCTGTCTAAGGGCCCTGGCTACCAGTTCTCTCATTAGCATACAAAAAATACTTATAACTTTCGAGTCGGCCCAGTGGTGTAGTGGTTAAGTTCGTGCGCTCTGCTTCAGAGGCCCAGGATTCACAGGTTTGGATCCTGGGTGCACACCTGCACACCACTCATCAAGCCATGCTGTGGCAGCATCCCATATACAAAGAAGAGGAAGATTGGCACGGATATTAGCTCAGGCACCATCTTCCTCAACCAAAAAGAGGAGGATTGACAATAGATGTTAGCTCAGGGCCAGTCTTCCTCACCAAAACACAACACTTTGGAGATTCTAAGCATTTTAGGAGCTGTGTACTAGGAACCAGGGATAAAGACCAAATATTTACTTATCATATCACTGCTGGGTACTTTGTTTCACAGCCTCTCATGAGGCTGTAGTCCATGTGTAAGCCAGGGTGGAGTCTGATCTGAAGGCTTAAATGGGGAAGGATGCACTTCTGAGCTCACTTCTGTGGTTGTTGGCAAGATTCATTTCCAGAAGGGCTGATCAGATGAGATCCTCAGTTTCTACCTGCGTGCTCGTGTAAGACTACTTAGTTCCTTACGGCCTGCCTCGCTAACGTGCCAGCTTGTTTCATCAGAGTCATCAAAGGACAGATTCTTTTGGCAAGGTGGAAGTCATGTATAGGCTAATTGTAAAAGTGGCATCTCGTCACTTTTACCTTATTATTTTCTTTAGAAACCATTCACTAGGCCAGCCCATGCTCAAGGGAAGGGTACTGCACAGGGCCATGAATACTACTGTATACTAAAGAATTTGGCTGACCTTTATCTCTGACTCCTGAGAGGTAACCTCTAAACCCCCGGAATTACCCATGTGACAGGAGTATCTTTATTATTCATCCTGGGCCACTGGGCCCACACTTTATAGTTTATGCTAATGAGGTGATTCATACGAGCCCTAGATAATTTGTCCTAATGAGATAACTCAAGATGGGGACTGTCCATGCCAGAGAAACCAACCATGTGATTAGAGGCTTTGAGCCATGTGATATCAGTCCAACCTCCAGGAAGGGGAAGGACCTGAAGATGGAGTTCAGCCAGGTGGTCACTGATTCAGTAAATCATGCATATATAATGAAGCCTCAATAAAAACTGGACACTGAAGTTTAGACGAGCTTCCTTGGTGGGCAGTACTCTTGAGTATTGTCACACATTGTAGCTGGGAGGAGATAATGCTGTCCAGGACTCCACGAGGAGAGCCATGTGTTTCAATACCAAATGGCCTTCACGTCTGGCCTTTTTTGGCACCAAAATCAGGACTTTGAAGCTAATATTCCATTCTTTCCTGAATTTTGTAGTTTGTGGTAGGTAATTTGCCTTGTCTCTGGATGCTTTTATAGTTTCTCTTTGTATTTGGTGTATTGGAGTTTCAGTCGGATGTGTCTAGGTATAGACTTCCTGTTTGGAATTTCTTGGGATTCCTGAATCTGAGGTTTGGAATGTTTAATCAGTCTTGAAAGTTTTCAGCTTTTAGATCTTGGTGTACTGCTTCTCCATTACTCTGTTTTCTCTTTCAGAAACTATAAGTAGGCATACATTAGATCTTTTGATGCTATACTTCATATTTATTAACCTCTTACTTATGGTTTTCTTCTTCTCTCTGTGCTGCATTTCCTGTAATTTCTTCAATTATATATTCCAGTTCACTACAGCATATCTAATAATGCTATTAATCTGTCCATTAATACATGTATGTATTATATGTCTGTCAGAAGTTTTTTTTTTTTTTTCAGATCTTTCTAATCAACTTTAATAGTCTTTCTGGCTTTAGATCTATCTTGTATAGTTTCTTTTATTCTTTTATATTTATTAAAAATACTATCTTTTAGGGGCTGTCCCTGTGGCCTGGTGGTTAAGTTCGGTATGCTCTACTTTGGCGGACCGGGTTTGGTTCCCAGGTGCGGACCTACATCACTCATTGGCGGCCATGCTGTGGCAGCAACCCACATACAAAATAGAGGAGGATTGGCACAGATGTTAGCCCAGGGTGAATCTTCCTCAAGCAAAAAGAGGAAGATTGACAACAGATGTTAGCTCAGGGCATCTTCCTCAGCAAAAAACAAAACCCCACTATCTTGTGAGTTCTGGATGTGGAGTCTGGTCATGGTTGATTCTCATGTTGGCTGTGAAGTTTCGTGGCAATGGAAGAATATTTTATTTGTCCTGATGTCATTTGCATGTTTTTAGTATTTGGAAATAGGTGCTAAAATACATAGATAGTAAGATAGGATTTTGCTTCTACTAAAATGTGTTTGAGGAAAGTATATAGATACAGGCTACATGGTAAAAATTCAAACAATTTCCCTCACGCTTCTTCCATATTAATAAAAGGAATTCACATCATATTAAACAGGACTGTTATTACAGGAATCGCTGACACTGGAGGATGTGGCTGTGGACTTCACCTGGGAGGAGTGGCAGCTCCTGGACCCTGCTCAGAAGGACCTGTACCGGGACGTGATGTTGGAGAACTACAGCAACCTGGTGTCATTGGGTGAGGACAGCTCCCCTGTGTCTCTTAGAGGTGCCCAGTCACTGGTCTTTCCTCTTTCACTTGATGAAAGTTTTATAGTCACTATGGTCTTCTGAGGAGTCAAATTTTCAATCCTTCCTCTGGCCACAAACGAAGGGGTGTAATCTCCTCTATCCTGAAAGAGATGTTTTATTTTGCATATGAGAATTGTTTTGTCTCTAAAATGTAATATTTTCCCATCCTGACATAACTATACCCCAAGTCACTGTATCTAAGTCTTCTATCATTTCTCATGAATAGGGTATCAAGTTACCAAACCTGATGTGCTCTCCAAGTTGGAACATGGAGATAAACCATGGATAATAGAGGATGAAATCCAGACTAGAACTTGTCCAGGTGAGTGAGTGAGAACCAGCAAGGGGAGTGGCTGTGGAAGTTGGATTCTAGTCATTTAGAGAAAGTGTCACAGCTGTGAGGGTGTCTGAGCCCACCTAAACAGCTCTTCCACATGTTCATCTCACATGAGAACTCTTGTTCTTTGTGGTGTTTAGCTTTAAATATACTCCTTGTCTCTTCTTGGATCTGATACTTATTTATTTCACCTTACATCTTTGTAATTTTCTTGTATAGTGGAATTATATGGTCAACAATAAAGAGCCAGCCCCCACCACATCATCTTTTAAGCACTTTTATTCTATACCAGTCTCATGAAAGAATTTGTTATTCTGTTTTTTCCTAGGAATTGGGAAAGTTGACAGTCATCTGCAAGATGAGATCTGCAAGACATCTCAAAACCAAAGATTTCTGAAGAGCGTGCCACAATGCAGTGAACAGAATGCATTTAGAAATATTGTTCATCTGAGCAAAACACATGTTGCCCTAATGCAAAGTCATATGTTTGACTTATGTAGAAAAGCTTTGAAATCAAGTTTAAGTTTAGTTAACCAGAAGAGAAGATGTGAAATAAAGAACTTTGTTGAGTTGAATAGAGATGAGAAATCCTTTCTACATGGTAATCATGAAAAGTTGTATACTGGAATTAAATTCCCTGAAAGTGCAAAACGAATCAGCACTAAATTCCAAGTCTTGAAGCATCAGGGGACTCACAAAATAGAGAAACTCCATGCATGCATTGAAGGTGAGAAAACCTGCCTCAGGAGTTCTCAGCTCAGTGACAATGAGAGCATTCACACAGGTGAGAAATCCCATGGATGTGATCCATGTGGGAAATCCTTCTCCAGAAATGTCATGTCCACAAAACATCAGAAAACTCATACAAGAGACAAACCCTCTACAACCAATGAATACAGAAAAGGCTCTACTGTGAAGAGCAGCCTCATTGTAGGTCAGCAAACCCACTCAGGAGACAAATCCTATATATGCAGTGAGTGTGGAAAAGGCTTTACAATGAAGCGCTATCTAATTGCACATGAGCGAACTCATAGTGGAGAGAAACCTTACGTATGCAATGAATGTGGAAAAGGCTTCACTGTAAAGAGCAATCTCATTGTGCATCAGCGAACTCATACAGGGGAGAAACCCTATATATGCAGTGAATGTGGAAAAGGCTTTACCATGAAGCGCTATCTTGTGGTACATCAGCGAACTCATACTGGAGAGAAGCCCTATATATGCGATGAATGTGGAAAAGGCTTCACTGTGAAGAGCAATCTCATTGTACATCAGCGATCTCACACAGGGGAAAAATCTTATATATGCAGTGAATGTGGAAAAGGCTTCACTGTGAAGCGCACTCTCATTATCCATCAGCGAACTCATACGGGGGAGAAATCTTATATATGTAATCAATGTGGAAAAGGCTTCACCACGAAGCGCACGCTCATTATACATCAGCGAACCCATACAGGAGAGAAACCGTATGAATGCAATGAATGTGGGAAAGCCTTCAGCCAGAAGATCTGCCTCATACAACATGAGAGATGTCACACAGGAAAGACGCCCTTTGTATGTGCTGAGTGTGGCAAACCCTATTCGCACAAATATGGTCTCATTACCCATCAGAGAATTCACACCGGAGAGAAACCCTATGAGTGCAATGAATGTGGAAAAGCCTTCACCACAAAGTCAGTACTCAATGTACATCAAAGAACTCACACAGGAGAGAGACCCTATGGATGCAGCCATTGTGAGAAAGCCTTCTCCCACTTGTCAAACCTTGTGAAACATAAGAAAATGCACACAAGAGAAATGGGTAGATTCAGTCAAGTTGGAAATTCCTTTAAGAGAGAGTCACAGCTCATTACTTATGAATGAACTCACGCAGAATGAAAACCCTGTTAATGCAGTAACTGTGGAAATGCCTTCTGTGGCAACTAAGACTTCATTAAACATCAGTGTTTTGGACAGATTGGAATTCAGTTATGGTACTGCCTGTTGTCAGATGTGTGCCCTGAGGAGATTAGAGAATTTGCCCAGGAGATAAACCTGGTGAATACAGTGAATGTGGCAGTGCCTTTAGTGATCCTTACCTCACATTTTCTGTCAGTGAAAACATGTTGGAAAAACTCTGATACGCTCAAGGTAGAGATGCCTTGAGCAAAACTTTTAACTTCATTCTATGTCTGAAAAGTGTATACTGAGACAAATTCTATGAATGCAGAGACTAAGAAAGCCTTCTGTGGGGAGATAGAATTTATTATCAGGGATCGTCATAGATCATATGAGCTCATTATTGATAGAAATATTAAATATATATGATATATATATATATAAAATGACTATGGGAAAGCCTTTACCTAGAAAGAAGACCTCAGTGAGTGTCAAGAGTTCACACTGGAGAAAAATTTTAAGAGGACAATATACATGGCAGGATTTTCAGTGATACGTTCTGCCTCATCATTTGCGAGGAAACCATATAGAAATTAAAACTTGATGAACATGCTAACTGTAGAGCACCTTTTGATGAACATGCTAACTGTAGAGCACCTTTAGTCAGATATCAGAACTCATGAAGGAATGAAGTCCTGTGAAAATGATACATGTTTGAGTGCTTGTTACAAGTTTAACCTCATTAGACATCAGATAATTTACCTGATGTGCATTTTCAGACAATACTTTGAACCTCCTTTCTAGTTGCCTTGTCAATTCCATAGTTTTCAAAAGTAGTCTGGTTTCCTCATCACTGACTCCTTGGGATTACTCTACACAATGCAGTAATTGTTCATTCTATGGAATGTTCTATAACTGCCTCCATAATGTATGATTAGCTCTTGCCTTTCTCTGGCTCTAAATTTGATGGTAAGTTTAGCATACTGAACGACTTTAAAAGGAAATTGAATATGAACACGTATTTGCACTTGCTTAACTAAGTTTATAAATACAACCAAATATTTTACAAAACCACTTTCAAAGTTATTTTTATAAAATGTATAATTTGAAATCATTTGAACTTATAAGAAAATGCAGATGTAGTCCAGAGACTTCCTTAGTATCCCTTCCCCAACTTGTCCCAGTAAAAACATTTTATGTAACCATATTTTATTATCAAATTCAGGAAAATGATGTTGGTAGTAGACTGTTAACTAAACTCCTAACCTTATTTGGGTTTCACATGAATTTTTTTTTTTTTTTTAGTTTGTAATTCTAAGAAGCTTTATTATGTTTATAGAATCATGTCAGCACCACCACAACCAGGATGTAAACTGTTTAATCAATACAGACTCCCTCATACTATCTGTTTATGCTCACACCCTCTATCCAAACCTACCTCTGGTGACCACTTATCTGCTTTCCCTCAGTATAATTTTGTCATTTCATGAATGTTATAAAAATCATTTTTATAACTGGATTTTATACATTTTATATAAATAAGTTTATACAAATTTATAATTTTTTATTAATAGGGAGCATGTAAGCTTTTGGTGTTTTTGTCACTCGGCAAATTGCTCTTAAGACTTATTTGAGTTCATGAAGAGTTGTTTTATTTTTATTAGTGAGTAGCATACATACTGGATGTGCCAGTTTGTTGATCCATTCACTCTTGAAAGAGATTTGTATTGTTACCTGGTTTCAACTGTTATAAATAAAGATGCTGTGAAATCTGCATACAGGGGTTGTGTAACATAAATTTGCATCTCTCTACAATAAATACTCAAGTGTGTGATTGTTGGGACATATGGGAAGTTGTGTTTAGCTTTATAAGAAACTACCCAACTTTCTTCCAGAGTGGCTATGCTATTTTACATTCTCCCCAGCAGTGTAAGAAATGTAGTTGTTCCACATCCTCTCCAGCACTCAGTATTTTCCGTATATTTCATTTTAGCTATTCTACTAGCAACATATGAGAGAATCAGTTGCTCTTTATCCTCACTTGGTGTTATCATTATATTTTACCTTAACCACTCTATTAGGTACATAGTATTATCTGATCTTGAGCTTAACTTGCATTTTCCTGATGTTCAATGATGTTGAACTAATGATGTTCAACACTTTATTATTATGGTTATTATCTTTGGACTTATTTATCTTATAACTGGAAGTTTATACCTTTTGAGCACCTTCACGCATTTTGCCCACCCCTACCCCCGTACCTCTGGCAACCACCAGTTTGTTCTCTGTGTCTATGAATTCAGGGTTTTTTTGGATTCCACATATAAGTGAGATCATATGCTATTTGTCTTTCTCTGTTTGACTTATTTCGCTTAGCATAATGCCCTCAAGGTCCATCCATGAGTCACAAAAGGCAGGATTTCCTATTTTTGTGGCTGAATAATATTCCAGTGTGTGTATATGTCTGTATACAAACCACATTTTCTTTATCCATTCATCCATTGATGGACACTTGGGTTGTTTCTATGTCCTAGCTATTGTAAATAATGCTGCAGTGCACATGGAGGTGCAGATATCTTTTCGAGATAGTGATTTTGTTTCCTTCAGATAAATACCCACAAGTGAAATTGCTGTATCATCTGGTAGTTCTATTTTTAATGTTTTGAGGAACCTTCATACTGTTTTCCATAGTGGCTGTACCAATTTACAATCTTCTTAATTCTTTTTATGTCTGCCTACTATTCATGAAGAGACATCCCATGTATTCAACAGATCACCTATTCATGTTCATATTGGTTATTAGTTACCTCTGACTGCATTACAAACCTACCTCCCTAAAACTTAAATGTCTAAAGACATTTATTAATTCTCTGTTGTGTGGGTTGAGGGTTGGATTGTCTGGTGTGGGCTGTCTCTACTGGGGCTGCATGGTCTGGATGTCTTTTTTCATATATCTGAGTCTCCACTGGAATGGATGGGGCCATTATTCCCACAGTCTCTCATCCTGCAGGAGGCTAGCCTGGGCTCTGTTATAATGTGTTAGAAGAGCTCCAAGAGAACTAGAACATACCTCAATGAGCAAGTCTATTTCTATCCTCTGTTTGTGTCATGCTTGCTATTGGACACCTTGTGCGGACTCACTGTGGAGGGATACTATCCAAAGATGTGAATACAAAGATGAAATAATAAGTTTATGTAACAATCACAAGATTATTTCTTATTTCCTTACAATTGTCAAAATGGATGCGCTATGTATCCCTGGTCATGTTTGTTCTCACAAAGATAATTTCTACTGAGTCAATTCTTAAAATTGATTGGTGGCTCAAAGAGAATGAGAAGTTTAAGTTGAGTAATTGCAGATTGTACTCCAAAAACATTTTACTAATTTATATACTCTAGACTCGATCCTGTCCCCCTAAAAAAGACTAAATATAATGTCTAATATTTATTAAGTGTAGTGTGCATTTTTTGAACTTAAAACTATATTAAGCATGATAATAACATCTCCATTCAAAACTGTATGTGGTGGGCACTATTATCTACTATGCAGATGAGAAAAATAAGACTTAGAGAAAAATAAGACTTAGAGAGGCTTAGCATAATAGAATGCCTTTATCCCACAGCCTCGCCACTCTTAATATTATTCATCATTCAATCTTAAGGGTTGAAAGTTTTTGTTTCATATTTACTTTGCATTTATGTGAATAGCAGTAAGACTGGCATTTAAAAAAATTGTTTATTTGCAATTTTAAAAAATGGCCCGTTTATTAATTATTTGGCTACTAAAAAATTTGGATTGTTTTTTTTCTTATTCCTTTTAAAATCTCTGTAATGCTGGTGGTGAGGATGCTGGGAAAGTGGATCTCTCCTATGTTGATGGTGGGAACGGAAAATGGTACATCGGAAAATAGTTTGGCGATTTCTCTTTCTCAATCTACATACCTATATCTATATCACACACACACACACACACACACACACACACACACACACGCATTTCCTTTCCTTCCAATATATATCACCGGTTCAGCTGGATCCATATTTATTCTTTACATTACTATGACTTTGTTGATGCTATTCGCAACTGACACACGTAGGATAACATCATTACTTCCCTTTTTTACACAAACTTTTATTCTTCTGGAAGTAGTCATATTTCCCTAATTTCTGGTCACTGGTCTTCAGAGGCCTGCCCTCCTCTTTGGATCCACAGGGTCTAAAGGGAAAGCTCCGCCTCCGTCACAGGTTCCGCCCTTCGCATCGGGTACTGACCTGTTTTGGCTTTTACTGGCCTTTAGTGGCCTCTTCCCCATGACTCGCCCCAAAACATAACTTTCGCGCCCTCCAGCCATTTTCGTTTCCTGGTCTATGGCCGCCATCCCTGTACCGTCAGAGCTTCTCCAAACCCTGTTCTCTGTTCAAAAGTCGCTTCGACCCGATTTCTGCGACAAACTCGGCCCTCGGATCCTCTATACGCCAGTTCGCCTTTTCCCAAGAGCGAGTTCTGTGCTGTACGGAGACCTCCACTTCCTGTAAGATGGGTGCGCCCACGGGAGAAAAATATCGTGGGTTAATGTCGCTGACATTTTAATTTTCCACTCAGCTCGCTGAAAGGGATTGACCCCGGGCTGTTTTTGTCTTGTGTAAGCTCGAGCTTTTGCACATATGTCCGTTTTCATGAAGGGTTGCGGTGCCAAGAAATGGGACCGGCTTCTTTGCCCCCGTACGGCCGAGATTCAAAGATGGCCGCCCCCAGGGGCGGTGGCGAGGGCGCGGCCATGTTACCTCTCAGGGAAAGTCTGAAATCCAGATGTTTCTTCTCTGTAGAGAAGCCTCAGACCCTCGTGGGCCACCGTACGGCAGTGATGAACGTAGCGGACCAAATTCAGCCAAGTAAGTTCAGCCTCCCGCCGGTCACGGGCGTGTGTGGACAGGTCGGTGGCCGGGTCTCTGCGTGGACGGTGGTGAGAGAGGGTCTGCAGGCGTTCACGGTGGATGATGCATGTGGAGTTCCAGCGGGAGGATAGCGTGCATGGGTGTTCTTTTGCAGGGAAGCGCCAAGGGGTGTGATTGGGATGCCTCTGGCCTCAGTCAGGAGGTGCTCCTGTGCTTAGTGGTTAAGGATCTCTAGAGATAACGACTTAGTCCCGCGGGCACATTTTGGGGTCTTTGCCGATTACTCTCTGTAGGGCTCAGTGATCGCGGACTGGAGGGTTGTGTTTGTCAATCAATGCTGTCAAAATTTTAGTGTATTTCAATGTTAGGCTTTTATATTACGTGCTTAATACTCATAATTCAGATAAATTGCGTAAATGGTACTATGATTTTTCTTCTTTCAGTTTATTTCGTGTAATAAACATTTACAAATTTTTAATATGTGAACCAGTGGTATTATAAGTGGATTCATATTAAGTGTTTGCACACATTTATATAGAGGTGAAATGTTTAAAATATTTAGGTATCATTTTTAGGAACATTTTATGATTATGCATTTACTCGTGGATTTGTTCCCCTACCTTTCAACTCCAGTTTAGACTATTTATTTTTATTGCAATTTTAAACGTCTTATTATTTTCTAACTCCCTTTTCCTTATAATTTTCTATCACATAAAAGAGCAATGAACTTTACATATTTGCTTATATTTGGTCACTTTATGAAATTCTTAATACTACAATGTCTTTCTCTCCACCTAACAGTTTGTGAAAATTTTCAAACCTACAGAAATAATGAAAGAATTTTAAAGTAACCACCCATATACCTACCACCTAGATTTTACAGTTACTAGATTTTACATGATACTAGACTAGCTCTACCAGTTATCTAACCCTCTCTCCATTCCTCTGTGATTGACTAGAGTTCTACTAATAGCTTCTACTTGTTTCTTTTGTTTACTTAAAGAACGGAAATCTAGGGCCGGCCCCGTGGCTTAGCGGTTAGGTGCGCGCTCCGCTGCTGGCGGCCCGGGTTCGGATCCCAGGCGGGCGCCGACGCACCGCTTCTCCGGCCACGGTGGGGCCGCGTCCCACATACAGCAGCTGGAAGGCTGTGCAACTATGACATACAACTATCTACTGGGGCTTTGGGGGAAAAAAATAAAGTAAATAAAAATTAAAAAAAAAAAAGAACGGAAATCTTTACAAATAATTTTGGCCTGATATAAAGTGGAATGAAATGAATCTGATTTTTCAATCCAGATTCTTCCCCTTGCTCATATTACAATTTATGTGACCTGCATCTGTTACCTCGTTAGCAAAAAGAGAAGTTAAAATCTCTTCCTCAGTGTTATTTTGCCTATTAAGTGAAGTAAAATTCCTAAAATAGTGAAATGTAATGGCAGGGACATCATACATCTGAGTAAAAAAGGCTGCTTATTTCTCCATATTTATGGGTTTGTGTTTTGTAAAATTTGTATCTATAACTCATTTTCTCTCTCCCTGCCTTCCTCGATGTTTCTCTCTCTCTTTTTTTAGTAATGAAAATTTTTAAAACCATGAATTTACACTAATGACCTAGCAAGAGCAACTTTATTTTAAATGTAGAATGCTGATACTTTTCTGGTTTAAAACTTAAGTGTACTTATATAAAATATAATGCAGAAAGTTAAAATGACCTGTCAAATATTTCCTTTTCAGAAATTCCTGGAAGTGGAGTTTGAGGTTAGCAGTGATTCTTTCATTGGCCGTTTTCAATCAAATGTTAAATTACTGCCATGAAATGTTCTCTTCTTTAACACTGACGCTTGACCTGTGTGTGCTTTACGATATTATAGGACTGTTCTACATAAACTTTGTAACCAGCCACCTGACTAAAGAGGTACACAGACGTATTAGGCAGATACTGATAATTTGCCTCTTCTTATATTCAAAAGTCGTCTTTGATTATTTTTCCAAACTGCGTTGCATTGGGTAATGTTTCCAGACCCAAATTCTCACAAGATGAGCGGGGCATCTTGCGTTGTAGTGTGCAAACAGCCTGAGACAATAGTCAAAGGATGGATCTCACTGTGTTGCCATAAAACTTTATTTACAAAAGCAGGTGGTCCAAGCCCTGGACGTTATGTTACTGACCCTTGATTTAGATGATTGTATGGCTTTTCTGCTCTAATTTGGAGTTGGGCAACTAGATCCCATGGACTAAATCTGGCCCTGTGACTGGTTTTGTTAATAAAGTTTTATTGGAACCTAGCCAGCCCTATTTGTTTTTGTTTTGTTTTTCTGATTTGGCTGCTTTTAAGCTACAGTGGTAGAGTTGAGCAATTGCTGCAGAAGCCATATGCACTACATTTTCCCTCTCTTAATATGGAAATTATGTATGTTTTAAGAAACTATTAGTTTTATTCCTGACATAGGGATTACAAATAACATACAACCTTTATTTGTCAAAGTATTATGGTAATTAGTACTTTTTTACTCTTCTCTATCTATACAGAGATCTTACGACACTTTTTCATTTACCCACCTCCTAACTTATATGCTATCATGGTAGCTCTTTCTGTTTTTAACCTCTCTATGTTTTTAAAACCTCCTGAGATATGATCATTATTTTTCATGTTGGTACTAATTTAGACCTAACCTCTTATTTACCAGTTTTGTTCCTCTCACTTCTTGCTCCTCTGATTACATTGGAGGGTCCTTTCCTTTTGCCTGAAGAACACTCGCATTTGCTGTAATACCAGTTTTCTGATGAAGAATTCTCTCTGGTTTTGCCTGAAAATGTCTTTATTTCAGTTTTATTCCTAAAGGACATTTTTGCTGAGTATCCTGTATAGGTTTATACTTACAGTACTCTACAGAGTATCAAGAAGTGGATGGTAATGAGAAATTAAATAAGGCAATGCTTATTATTTGCTTAGTGTCATGTTCCTCAAATTGAAGTGTATGCACCTTGAGATGTAAAAAGACTTTGGAAGAGGTACATGGACACACATGGTCTAAAAGAAAAATTGTGTCCATCCTAACTCTCTTGATGTCTTCTTTCCTAAAATTGATCTACCTGAGGATTCCCCTGCCACTGGGGCATCATGCTCTGTTGGTTCTCCTTCCACGTTCCCTTTCACAGTCATACGGAGAAACGTGTACTTCTCGCGTTCTGAATGTTATGTTTTATCGGCTCAGAGGTAAAATCTTCTGGAACACTTCAAAAAAAGGACAGGTAGATCTTTGAGGGCCTTGATTTAAGGTGAGTGCACAGCAACAGTGACAACAGCTGGGCCTAAAGAGAATGTGTCACTCAGAGTAATTTTCTCTTCAGCCCACAGGTGCTGGCTCCCCAGAAACAAGAGGGGTCAAAGGAAAGAAGGAGGAGGAGATTCCAAGACTTCGGTATCATCGTTTCTGGGGACGCCCTTGGCTGGAGACTGAGATTTTTTGTACAGAAATTTAGAGCTGATCCAGAAGAGCTGAAGACAGAGCCTCCCAGTTAGCAGCCATTTCCCAAAATCAGAAGAAAATGATCCAGGCCCAGGTGACTTTTGGTTTCTTTTGTTCTTTCCTTTATTCCTCAATGGAATGGTAGAGGCCTGTAAAAATCAGTGCAATTTGGAGGCTGGCCCAGTGGCGTAGCGGTTAAATTTGTGTGTTCCCCTTTGGCAGCCCAGGGTTCACCGGTGCAGACCTACTCACTGCTCATCAAGCCATGCTGAGGCAGCATCCCACATGAAAGAACTAGAAGGACCTACAACTAGGATGTACATCTAGGATATGTACTGGGGCTTTGGGGAGGAAATTGAAAAAGAGGAAGTTTGGCAACAGATATTATCTCAGGGCCAATCTTCCTCAAAAAAAAAAAATTAGTGCAATTAAATAGAAAAGTTTAAATTGAGACTAGCAAGATCTGGAGAAATCTGGGCAAAGTAGGATCATGAATATATTATTCATAGGATTCATATTACGTGATTCATGTTGAAATATAATATCTGATTGTGCAAAACCCTGTGGGTTACATTAGCTGTCAACGTACGTCAAATATCTGACAGCCATCGCAAGAGCATCTTGGTAACTTACATGATAGGCATTATTATGATCTGCTTCTACTCTCAACACTTGTGACACCAAATGTGTGGGTTTTTCCACACCAAACACCACTTCTCCAACTCTCCAGACACCAACTGAGTGTCTACAATTTGATTCAATTTGACACTAACTACGTGGAGTTGCTATCATACTCCACAAATTTAAGGGCTCAGTCCCATAAGACTGCCTTCATTTCAGATGCTAAGCATTGGGTGTCCAGAGTACCCATACTTCTGCCATGGCTACAAATCAGAGGTGCCCACAATCCCTTTTTCAGGTTTGATAGTTTACTATAATGGCTCACATAACTTGGGAAAACACGTTACTGGGCCGGCCCCGTGGCTTGGTGGTTAAGTGAGTGCGCTCCACTGCTGGCAACCCGGGTTCGGATCCCGGGGTCACACCGACGCGCTGCTTCTCCGGCCATGCTGAGGCCGCGTCCCACATACAGCAACTAGAAGGATGTGCAGCTATCACACACAACTATCTACTGGGGCTTTGGGGGGAAAAAATAAATAAATAAAATCTTTAAAAAAAAAAAAAAAAAACACGTTACTTACATTTACCAGTTTATTATTGTTATTATTGTTGTTATTGTTATTATATTATTATTTTTGCAGGGGAAGAGTCTCCCTAAGCTAATATCTATTGCCAGTCTTCCTCCTTTTTTTCTTCCTTTTCCCCCTACAAAGCCCCAGTACATAGTTGTGTATAGTGGTAAGTTCTTCTGCTTCTTCTATGTGAGCCACTGCCACACCATAGCTACTGACAGACAAGTGGTATGGTTCCACTCCTGGGAGCCCAACCTGGGCCACTGAAACAGAGTGCCCTGAACTTTAACCACTAGGCCATCAAGGCTGGCTCTTACCAGTTAGTTATAAAGGGTACAACTTGGGAGCAGCTAAATGGAAGAGATGCAGAGGGCAAGGAATGGGAGAAGGAGCAAGGACCTTCCATGCCCTCTCTAGGCAAGCCACCATTCCAGCACCTAGATGTGTTAACCAACCTGGAAGCTCTCCAAGCCCTGTAGCTTAGGGTTTTTTATGGAGGTTTCATTACATAGATGCAATTGATTTAAATTATCAGTCATTGTTGATTAACTCTACCTCCAGTCGCTCTCCCCTCCCTAGAGGGCTGGAGTGAGGCTGGAAGTTCCGACCCTCTAATCACAAGGTAGGTTCTCTAGCAACCAGCCGTCATCCTTAGTGTATCTAGGGGCCCACCCAGAGTGACCTCGTTAATAGAAACTCAGGGATGGTTGAAAGGGGCTTGTTATGCATAACACAAGATGCCCCTCTCACCCCTGTCACTTAGGAAATTCCAAGGGCTTTAGGAGCTCTTGTGCCAGCAACCGGGGATGAAGCACCACATACAGATTTCTTATTATATCACAATATCATAGGCGTCAACTGTTAGGAGAAAGCAGACTAGGTCTTCGAGGGATGTTAATATTTCATGGCACATAGGTCTGAAGTCCACATAGGTGTTTGATAGTTCTTCATAGAGGTGATGTAGTAGATGGTATCCTTTACTGTCTTTACTTCTCATAAATGTAGAAACATGTTTCCTACAGCTGTTTCTTCATTGTATCTAAGATGGTATTAACCCCACCTAATGAAATACACACATACATGTGCATTTGTCTATGGGTCCATAAATATATTCTTTAAAGAATAGTTTTGTTTACAAATTTGCTTAATCATCTAATAATTTTTATGCCTCATATATATTTTATAGTTTCTTTTATTTTGTTTAGTATATTAACCACTGATACTAGTATGTATTGTCTTGTGATTCTAGCATCTGGAGTCTCTTCATTACTGGTTTTGGTATTGGCTCAAATGCTCATGGTGAATTTAGGAATCTGTATTATTCATCTACTTATAAGTAGCTTATAGTTCACTATTGGCAAATAGATGCTCAAATTTATATAGATTGCAGATGTTCTTACATTAGCAAGAGGATTTAATGGTACATACTAAAGAAACTTTCACTTTTCAGCTTTGTTGAATGAATAGAAGACTGCACAATGACATTTTACTAGAATCCTTATTATATCACAGCATATTAAGAAAAAACCCCACCAATTTCCTCTATGGCGAACATAAGCAGAATAATTTCCTCTGCACTTTTTTCCATATCACCAAAAGAACATCACTGCATTAAACACGACCGTGTTGTGACAGGAATCCCTGACATTTGACGATGTGGCCGTGAAGTTCACCTGGGAGGAGTGGCAGCTCCTGGACCCGGATCAGAAGGACCTGTGCCAGGACGTGATGTTGGAGAATTACAGCAACCTGGTGTCACTGGGTGAGGACAGCTCCCCTGTGTCACTCAGAGGGTGTCCCTCCAGTGGCCTTTCTTTGTCAGCTACTTAACTCTTCAGAATCACTGCACTACTCTGAAATGGTAGATTCTCAGATCCTTCTCTTGACACAGACAGGAGGGTGTAATCTCCCCTTTCCTGAGAGAAAAGCCTTGATGTTACAGATATGAAATCTGATTATTCCCTAAAATGTAACGTTATCCCTTCTTGACATATCCCATCCAATTCAATATATCTAAGTCTTCTATCATTTTTCACGAGCAGGGTATCAAGCCTGCAAACCAGATGCGCTCTCCAAGTTGGAACGAGGAGAACTGTGGACAGTAGAAGATGAAATCCACGGTCAAACCCATCCAGGTGAGTGGATGAGAACCAGCAAGATGGGCAGCTGTGGAAGCCATATTCTAATCAGTCAGAGAAGGTGTCAGAGCTGTGACAGTGTGTGAGGAAATGTAAACAGCCCCTCCATGTATTTCTTTTCCCATAGGAGAACTCTTTTTCTTTGTAGAAATTTAGAGGAAAATATACCCCTTGTTCCTCTTCTGAGATCTGACCCCTGTTTATTTTATATACATCTTGTTTTTGTTTTCATAACTATCTTCTTCCTAGGATTTGTAAATCTTCCTCTTTTTTTTTTTATGAGGAAGATTAGCCCTGAGTTAACACCTGTTGCCAATCCTCCTCTTTTTGTTGGGGAAGATTGGCCCTGGGCTAACATCTGTGCCCATCTTCCTCTACTTTATGTGGGATGCCTGCCACAGCATGGCTTGATGTGCGGTGTGTAGGTCCACGACGGGGATCCGAACCTGTGAACCCCGGGCCACCAGAAGCAGAGCGCACAAACTTAACTGCTACACCACCAGGCCGACCTAAACATTCCTCTTCTTTGTCCCCTGTCACAGTGTCTCTACCTCTCTTGCTGTGAAATTCCACTTTCCAGGCCTCTCTGGAAAGAGAACTTTGAATTCGTCACTTTTTTCTTCCTACTATACCTTCTTCCTGCCCTGTTAGGAAATAATGATTTCTCTCCTTAGTGTCCAACCCCACCTTGGATGCTGTGTCCCCGTGATAAGCTGGTTTTCACTGTGCATTCATGTGAAACTCATTGGTCCCCCCTTTCCCTGCCCCAGGTTCTCCATACTTTTCATTTTCTTCTCGGTTCTCATAACTCTTAAAAGTTGCCTCCATTCTCGTGAGTTAACGTCTTTCTATTCCCTGAAAGAAATTCCCAAATTGACTTCTCCCTTAATATTGTCTAATGTACATTTTATTTCTATGTATTTTACTCTTCTTCATGGCAACTGGCCTATGGCTTCCCATTTTGTGAGAACAAGAATCATCTTCCCTCCATCCTTTTTGAAATTTAGATTCTCTTTATGCACTACACGTTTTCAATTCTAGCCATCCTGACATTACCTTGAATGTTTCCTACATACATCTCTTCTTAAAGGTTTCTACAGTTTCTTTTGATTAACTAGAAAAGATCTTATTAATGTGCTGTGCGTTAAAACTAGGTCATAATTTCCGTCTGCTTCAAATTACATCCTGCATAGTTCTGCTAATTCAGATTTTCCTTTAGTTCTTAGATGTTGTCACTGCATTTATTTTAACGCTATTGTTTTTACATCATATTTTTTATTGGTTTTATTTAGATTTAATTCACAACCATACAATGTATCTGTTAAAGTGTATAATTCATTGGTTTTTTAGTATATTCACATAGTTGTGCAAGCATACCACAATCAATTTTGGAACATTTTATATGTATATATCCTCATAGTAGCCTTTTTTACTATATTTTTATAGTAAGTTTTGAAATTGGAAAGTGTGAATCCTCCAACTTTGTTCTTCTCTTTCAAGACTATTTTGAACTATTCTGGACCCTTTAAATTTCCATTTGAATTTTAGAATCATCTTGTGAATTTATGCATAAAAGATGGCTAGGATTTTGATAGGGATTACATTGACTCTGTATATCAATTTGGGGAGTAATTCCATCCTAACCATATTAAACATTCTGATCCATGATCATTGGATGTTTTTCTATCTAATTAGGTCTTTAATTTCTTCCAACAATATTTTGTAACTTTCAGAATATAAGTTTTGCACTTCATTTTTAAAATTTATTCCTAAGTATTGTATTCTTTTCTCTTAGGTCGTAAATGGAATTGTTTTCTTGATTGCGTTTTTAGACTATTCATTGCTAGAATATAGAAATACAAGTGATTACTTTTCCATCATGTTCTCATGACACTGTGTCCTAGTTAATTATGTTTCCTGCCATATGAGATTGCAGTTTCTCTGTCAGTGATCTCCATGATACATCATCTTAATTATAAAGAGTCTCTACCCTCTTCCTGAACACTCTTTAATGTGTTCCATACATATGATTGCTTCCTGCAATTGATGTGATTGCTTCATTCCTTTAAAACTTGCATTTTGATAGCCTAATAGCCTAATATTTTTGAAGATAACAGCAGTACAAAAAAGAAAGAAAAAATATACCTTGTCCCTACTCTTCACATTGCTTTCATTCTCAGTGGAAGTACTATATAATCAGTAATAAATGTATATAAATAACATGTCTTAGGGCAAAAATTGCTGTAAGGAAAATTAAATCAGTGACTGGAACAGTGGGTGTTGAGTCCTAGATCGGTGCTTTTAGGAATGGGAATGGCTCTTTGATAAGGTGCCTTCGAGCACATAGATGAGGGATGTGAGGAAGCTCCATGGAATTCTCCAAATGTGGGACAATGGGAAGTTCAAACACCTGAATCTGTAATGTTTTTGCGGAGCTTCTAGGAAGCTTGTGAGGACAGAGTGTAATGAGCGAGAGGGAACCTGACTGGAGATGAGGACAGTGGGGTAGTATCTGGAGGTTCTGGTACATAGGTCACATGTTGCTTATTAAGGGCATTTAAGACCTTGATTTCATTCCAGATGAGCTGAGAAACCAGTAGAGAGTTTTGAGTAGAGGAGTGGCATTATATAACTAATTTTCAATGCATCACTTTGCCTATTGTATAGAAGGTAGACATTATCAGTGAGGGGAGTGTACTTCTTTTGGGTTTCCGGACCCAGTTCCAACATGTGTGTGTGGAGGCGTCCCCACACCAACAAGCACCTTCGTTAACATAAACTAGAAATTCCAAGGGTTTTGGAAGCTGTGAGCCAGGATCTATGGATGAAGACCACATACGTATGAGAAATATATTTTGGTCATCTGAATGACCAAATATACATTTCTTATAAATCACAATATCACAGTACTGTTATGGTTACAATTTGTGACAGTAAAATGATACAGATTAAAATCATCAAAGATAAAAGGTGCATAGGAAAGAATCCAGGAGAAAGTAGACACAAAACTTTCAGTTTTCCTCCACTGGTAGTCACATGAACAGTGCTGAATTTTCCCAGCAACAACGTTGACAACACATGTGAAGCATTGCCAACCAGAGAAGCTCACCCCAGCCTGGTGCTTCTAGCCCCTCAGAGTCAAAATGTTACAATGTTGTCCAAAGCCCCAGGCATACAAAAACAGGCATCCGTCATAAATCACATCATTAGCATAAACCATCTGGTATCACCTAAGACATTAGGCCTAAAAAGACACTCATCAGGCAGAATATTCCAGGGACTCAGAGGTTATCTTCCAGTAATCCAGTCAGGACCAGTCCTTTCTTTGGAATGTGCGGGGATGCAGTAACCCAAGCCCACTGAGTTAAAACTTGACTGCATATCATCCTTCTCTCTATGTAGGAACATAGGAGAGTATGTTCCAATTAGACTACTGGTTGGAGTTTTGATTACAGAAGATTTTGTCTAAATTTGAGATTAGTGCTTTGGGAGAGTTAGGTTAATGGTGGTCTGCAGAATGAAGAAGAATGTCAAGTTTTTGGAATATGATAACCCTCAATAGTCTGTCACATTTATCTTGAAATCAGATGCTGAGGATTCACATTCTTACTCGTCATTGTGTTTATTCTCTACACCTGGGTCTGAGGTGTGTGCCTGATCACAATACTCAATGATTGGTTTTCTCCCATGGGCTTATTGAATTCCAAAACTCCACATGTTGGAATGACTAAAGCTTTGGCCCTGTGCCTTCACCTTTTCTTCTACATGTATCCACACACAGTCTCATCCAGTACTTTTTCTTTGAATAATTAGTATATGTTGATGATCTCCACATTGCTATTTTCAGATAAGACCTTTTTTAAGATATATATATATTCAGCCAGTTTCATGTTTGCACTTAGATATGTAATAATCATCTTAAACTTTATGTTTCACAGTGAACACTAGATTTTCCCCTCATTCTGGACTTCAGTAATATTCCTCATTTTATTAAGAGGCATTCCACCCACCCAGTGGCTCAAGTCACATAATTCCTGGAGTAATCCTTGAGGCCTCTTTCATTAACCTCTTCCCACTTCTCCCATTGAGCCCATCAGTGAACCTTGTCTTTCCTTTAGATATATCCTGATTTCCTCCTCCTCTTATGTCTCCACTGCTCCTTTAACCATGTTTCACAGACTGCAATTGCCTTCTTTATTCTTTTGCTTCAGTTATCTATACCTAGAACTAAACCTGGGTTTCCTACACATGTAATTGAATTCTGACACTATCTACCTAGAAATAATGTCAGATCCTACAAATTAAGTGTTCGACCACAAGACTGCCCACGCTTCAGATGTCAGTCACAAGTCCACATTGTTACCCGTGCTTCTGACCAAGTGGCTATAAATCAGAAGTTCCAACACCCCTTCTTTGGGTTCAGTTAATTTGCTAGAGTGGCTCACAGAACTCAGAGAAACATTTACTTATGTTTACCAGTTTATTATAAAGAATATTATAAAGAATACAGATGAATAATCAGATGAAGAGGTACATAGGGCAAGGTCTGAAGGATTCCTGAATGCAGGAGCTTCTGTCTCCATCAAACTGAGCTGCACCACCCTCCTGGCACGTGGATGTGTTCACCAACCCAGAAGCTGAGCAAATCTTGTTGTTGTAAGAGTTTTTATAGAGCTTTAATCTCTAGGGCCTCCCCTTCTTTCCCAGAGGTTAGTGGTTGAGGCTGATGTTCTAATCTTCCAATCACTTGGTCTTTCTGGTGACTGGACCCCTCCTGAGGCTATGAAGGAACTCTATGCTAAGTCACCTCATTAGTATAAACTCAAGTGTGATTGAAAGGCCTTGCTATGAATAACAAAAGATATTCCTATCACTTAGGAAATTACAAGGGTTGTAGGAGCTCTGTGCCAAGAACTGGATGAATGAAATATATTCATTCTTGGATGAAGAACAAATATATTTCTTATTATACCACATATAGGATTGCCACCAAATAGTTACTTCACATGAAGACATTTTTTGAAATAGTTTTATTCCATACTAAGATTATGAGAGATTACAGAATGACTAATTGTTCTCTTCTTTCCTAGAAATCAGGAAAGTTGGTCCTCTGCAGCATCAGTTTCAAAATCAAAGCAGTCGGAAGAGTATGAAACAATGCTGTGAACATAATATGTTTGCAGATATTGTTGATGAGAGCAAAAGTCATTTCCTGTTAAAGCAAAATTGTGATATGCTTGACTCATGTGAAAAACCTTTAAAATCAAATTTAAGTTTCGAAAACCAGAACAGAAGCTGTAACTTACAGAACTCTGCTGAGTTTAATGGAGATAAGAAGTCACTTCTCTATGCTAACCATGAACAATTTTATACTGAATTTAAATTCCCTGTAAGTGCAAAACCCATCAACAATAAGTCCCAGGTCATTAAGCAACAGAGAACTCACAACATAGAGAAAGCCCATGTATGCAGTGACTGTGGGAAAGCCTTCATCAAAATGTCTCAGCTCATTGATCATCAGAGAGTTCATACTAGAGAGAAACCTCATGGGTGCTGTATGTGTGGGAAAGCCTTCTCCAGAAAGTCCAGGCTCACTGAACATCAGCGAATTCACGCAGGACTGAAACATTATGAATGCACCGAATGTGACAAAACCTTCCTCAAGAAATCACAGTTTAATATACATCAGAAAACTCACATGGGAGAGAAACCTTATGCATGTAGTGAATGTGGGAAAGCGTTCATCAAAAAGTGTCGGCTCATTTATCATCAGCGAACTCATACAGGAGAGAAACCGCATGGATGCAGTCTATGTGGGAAAGCCTTCTCTACAAAGTTTAGTCTGACTACACATCAGAAAACTCATACAGGAGAGAAACCTTATACATGCAGTGAATGTGGAAAAGGCTTCATTGAGAAGAGGCGTCTTATTGCACATCATCGAACTCACACTGGTGAGAAACCCTTTATTTGTAATGAATGTGGGAAAGGTTTCACGTTGAAGAACAGTCTTATCACACATCAGCAAACTCATATAGAAGAGAAATTGTATACTTGCAGTGAATGTGGAAAAGGCTTTTCAATGAAGCACTGTCTCATTGTACATCAGCGAACTCATACTGGAGAGAAACCCTATATGTGCAATGAATGTGGAAAAGGCTTCACCTTGAAGAGCCCTCTCACCAGACATCAGCGAACACATACAGGAGAGAAACCCTATGTATGTAGTGTATGTGGAAAAGGCTTCACCATGAAGAGTGATCTCATTGTGCATCAGCGAACACATACTGCAGAGAAACCATATATATGCAATGACTGTGGGAAAGGCTTCACGGTAAAGAGCCGCCTGATTGTCCATCAACGAACTCATACAGGAGAGAAACCTTATGTCTGTAGTGAATGTGGGAAAGGCTTTCCAGCAAAGATTCGGCTGATTGGACATCAAAGAACTCATACGGGAGAGAAACCCTATATATGCAGTGAATGTGGAAAAGGCTTCACAGAGAAGAGCCATCTCAATGTACATCGGCGCACCCATACAGGAGAGAAACCCTATATATGCAATGAATGTGGCAAAGGGTTAACTGGGAAAAGCATGCTAATTGCACATCTGCGAACTCATACTGGGGAGAAACCATATATATGCAATGAGTGTGGAAAGGGCTTCACCATGAAGAGTACTCTAGGTATACATCAGCAAACTCATACTGGAGAGAAACCATACAAATGCAATGAATGTGGTAAAGCCTTTAGGAAGAAGACATGCCTCATACAACATCAGAGATTTCAGACAGGAAAGACTTCCTTTGCATGTACTGAATGTGGGAAATTCTCTTTGCGCAAAAACGATCTCATTACCCATCAGAGAATTCACACAGGAGAGAAACCATATGAATGCAGTGACTGTGGGAAAGCCTTCACTACAAAGTCAGGGCTCAATGTTCATCAGAGAAAACATACAGGAGAGAGGCCCTATGGATGCAGTGATTGTGGGAAAGCTTTTGCCCACTCGTCAATCCTTGTTAAACATAAGAGAATTCACAGGTAGTCACTTTGGGAAAGCCTGTTGCCAGTTGTAGGCCCTCAAGATAATAGTATGCAATCAAGAATAACTTAATGCAAAGAATGTGTTGGTGTGTTTAGTGAACAGTTACCTCATGTTTTATGTTGAAAAAAATTACAAAACAACTCAATCAACCTTGATGAAGATATTTTAGAACATATGTCTAAAAAGTGTATACTGAGATAAATCCTATGAATGTGATGGACTAGGAAAGCCTTCAGTGGGGCAGTAGACTCTATCATATGTTATCATAGATCATGAGTGAATGAGTATTTCTAACTGGTAGAGATATAATTGTGGGAAAGCCTTTACCCAGAAGTAACACCTCAATAAATGTCAGTTCGCACTAGAGAAATACTTTCCTTTGGCAATGAATATGGCAGGGTTTACAGTAATATATGTTGCCTCATCATTTGCCAGGAAATCCATACGGAAATAACTTATGAACACATTCAATGTAGTGGACTTTAGCAAAATATCAGACAACTTCATGGAGGAAAGATGTCTTGGGGAAATGATGAATGAGAACAGTCTGTCACAAGTCTAAACAGATAACACACCTCACAAGCATTCGGGGACAGGATACCTTCAACCATATTTCTAGTTGCCTTGTCATTGATTTTATAAATTTTAAATAGTGGCAGTTACTCTCATCATGGATTAAATTTTAATATATACAATGCAGGAGTGTTCTATGCCTGTTTCCTTATATTAACTTTTGGATTTCTTTGGTTCCAAGTTTAAGTGTCAGAATACTTAAAGTACTTCAAAATGACACAATATATTCATTGCAGAAGTATAACTCCACACATTTGGATGTGTTTAACCAAATTTATAAGCAGCATAGCATTAAGTGGCTTATAAAATTAAAATAAATATGATGTTTTGATAACTTTAAATTTTGAAATATGTTTAGAATCACAAAAACTGAAATATTCCAGAGATTCCTAAATGCCCTTCAGCCAGCTACTCCCAAAGGTAAAACCTTATGTAACCATAGTTCATTATCAAATAGAGGAAAGTGAAATTATTGAAATGCTGTTAACTACAGGATTTATTTGGATCGTACCAGTTTTTTTCTTTTTTTTTTATAGATTTTATTTTATTAATATTTTTCACCCCCAAAGCCCCAGTAGATAGTTGTATGTCATAGCTGCACATCCTTCTAGTTGCTGTATGTGGGATGCGGCCTCAGCATGGCTGGAGAAGCGGTGCATCGGTGTGCGCCCAGGATCCAAACCCGGGCTGCCAATAGCGGAGCGTGCACACTTAACCGCTAAGCCACGGGGCCGGCCCCTGGATCGTACCAGTTTTAACATGTGCTCATTTTTATTTGGTTTTTATATATAGTATTAGGAAACTAGCACATATGTAGGTTCATGTAACCAACACCACAGTAAAAATTCAGAATGTTTTGTCAACACAAACTCCCTCATGCTACCCCTTCATAGTCACATCCTTTCCCTGACCCTAACCCTTGGCATCATAGATCTCTATGTATCTATAATTTTGTCATTTATAGAATATTAGAAAAATGGAATCATTTAGCATGTATTCTTTTGAGATTGGCTATATGACCTTGTGAGATCAGTAGAAAATATATATATTGGTCTATGCCCCTGGTTCCTGGCACAGAGCTCCTGAAACCCTTGTAATTTCCTAAGTGATAAGAGCACTAGGAGCATCTTTTGTTCTATGGAGGTGACTGTTGGTGGTCTCCTGGATGGGGGCTGGTCACTGGAAAGCCCAAGCCATGATTAAAAGTTTGGAATTTTCAGCCCCACTCTCCATCCTCCAGAGAGGGAAGAGGGGCTGGAAATGGAGTTAATAATTGATCATTCCTGTGTGAGGGTACTTCCATAAAAGCCCAATAGTACAGGGTTCGGAGAGCTTCCAAGTGGATGAACATATCCAAGTACAGGGAGAGTAACACACCCCAACTCCATGGGGACAGGCCCCTATGCTTGGGACCCTCCCAGACCTCACCCTATGTATTTCTTCATCTGGCTGTTCATCTGTATCCTTTATCCTTTAATAAACTGGTAAATATAAGTAAGTGTTTCCCTGAGTTCTGTGACCGGCTCTAGCAAATTAATTGAACCCAAAGAGGGAGTTATGGGAACCTATTTGTAGCCATGTTGGACAGAAGTTGTAGGTAGCCTGGGGACCTACTACTTGCAATTGGCATCTGAAGTGGAGTGGGAGTAGTTTGTGGGACTGAGCCCTGAACCTGTGGGATCTGACTCTATCTCCAGATAGATAGTGTTGAAATTGAGTTAAATTGTAGGACACCCAGCTGGTGTCTGGAGAATTGCTTGGTGTGGGGAACCCCCCCCCACCAGACATTTGGTGATCAGAAGTGTCAGAAGTGTTGTGAGTGTGGCAGTAGTGTGAAAGTAAAGGAGAAATAAAAGGAGGAAGACTGAACGATAGGTTTTTCCAATACAGACCTCAAGTAAATTCAACATGTTGACACATAATCAATAATCATTCTATAGCAGAGAGTTTTATTTGAATGAAATTGAGGACTAGCCCAGAAGTGCAGTCTTCACCAAGGAAGAAAGCTCTCCAGGAAAGTGTGGTTTTCAGCACAGTTTATACCATTTCAGAAAAAGAACATATGTTAAGCATGACAGGGCTAATTTTTTTTCTTCCTGTTTTCAAGATTTCAAGGAGACATTCTGTTTACAGATTAGCACGTACTCAGAGGGTCAACATGACCTTGGTGCCGTGGGAAGGGAGATTCATCTGGCAACACAGGAAGGGAGGCATTAATTCTTATCGTCAAAGAGCACATTCTTTACTGTAGGGTAGTGAATGAATGCATCCTTTACTGTAATGGTTAGAGCAGATGTACAATGTATGTTTGACAGGCCATAATTCAGCCTTCTTTAGTTTAAGTAAAGTTCAGGCCAAATAAGGTATAAACCAGAATGGCTTCCCCCTATACCTTAATATGTAAAAATTTCATATCAAACCTAAGATCCAGCCAGAAGCTCTCTGGTATCTTCTCTGCCATATGGACGCTGGACTCATGCAAACTGGCCACACCCAACATATTCCTGCCTAAGGCTCAAGGGCACCGTCAACTTTCCGTTTTGCCTAAACTGATGATTAGAATGCATTGCACATCACATTGGCCTTGGACAGGTTCAGTCTTTGAAAACTTAAGAGGAAGGCACTGGGGTGCCCATAAGACATTTCCATTTCTTCCCACCCAGCAGAGTCCTAGCAGCCGTTATGGCCACGCCCATCAGAAATGCCAGAATACTGCTCTATGAGGTAACAGTGCCATGTTACCGAGTTCTGTGCAAGGCCAGAACTCGGACTTCTGGGAATGACTCCGAGCCCTTGCCAGACACACTCCTCCCAGCCCCTCAGTGTCCCTAGCGACAGCGACAGCCGAGGAAGCACTAGTGAGAGAACACCGAATCAGAAGTGGTTTTGGACCTGGGTTCAGCCTTTGGCAGCTGCCAGTGGAGCCTTCGGAGGCTTAAGATCTGGTGAGCCTGATTCTGGGCGTGAATCTTGAGTGAGGGGCCTGTGGGGTCGGTGAAGAGGGAATGCATGTGAATTTCGTGTTTGGAGATTTATTTGGGTTCAGTGACCGAGGAATCTGGGTGTTAGTGTGGGGCTTTTGGTTAAGGCTTAGTCAGGAGAGATTAAGGAATGAAGGTCTAATGTTCAGGGCTTAGGGTCAATATGTTAACTCTTCAAGACCCAGTGATTGAAAACTGGGTGGGAGGTGTGTACCAATGAACACTGCTTCTTGTCTAGGTTAGTGATTTAATACGGAGCTCATGACATGGAGAACCTGGAGTTCTTGTCAGTGGACAAGAGCTTCTGTGGTAAATTTCAGATTGAATTTGAGGTCAGTGTTGTTTGGGGAGTGCAGAGTTTGTCTGTTTGAGAGCATAGGAGTCTAGAAGCTTGAGACCCACAGCCTGAGGCTAGTGAGTGTTTTGAAGCTCAACCTTTGGATACTGGAAACTTTCCTTTCAGTCTTTCAAGTCCAAGTCCTTTTTCAATGTTCCTATTAAAAATTTGTCTCCCACATCCACTCTTCTCATTGTCCTCACAAAAATTAGAGTAGTTCATTCATCATGATCAAGTGGTATGTCTATGAATAAAGATAGGACTTTTGTTCATTTTACAGCAAAGTTTACTCTTGGATATTTCCCTGTTCAGGTTGGTTTGACACAAGTAAAAACAACCATTTTCCTAAATTCTACTCCTCAGTAAGAACGATTTCATTAAAAAAAAATTTTTTTAGAGTACCTTCCTAAAAATTGGGATCTTCTGTATAAATATACATTCAAGAATCCGCTTACCTTCTAACATGGCTTTACTTTTTTGCATTGTGTTTGGCAAATAAGGTCTCATTATTTAATAAGAGTTCCTATTACTCCACCTTATCACCAGCACTTCATATTTTCAGTTTTTTGGATTTCAGCGTATTCTAATAGCTGGGTACATGTATCACATTGCAGTTTTAATCAGCAATTATCTAATAATAAATGGTGTTGACCATCTTTTCATATGACTATTTGCCATCTGTTTATCTTTAATTAAGTTTCTGTTCAAGGTCTTTGCCCATTTTTAAAATTGGGTTTTCTTAGTTTTGACTTTTAAGAATTCTATGTTCTGGATACCAGTCCTTTATCAGATATGTGACTTGTGTGACAAATGTGGTGAAATTCCTTCTTCTTTTTTTTTTTTTTCCCTGAAGATGATTCACCCTGAGCTAACACCTGTGGCAAATCTTTCTCTATTTTGTATGTGGGCTGCCACCACAGCATACCCACTGACCAGTGGTGTATGTCCGCACCCGGGAACTGAACCCGGGTGAAGCAGAGCACACTGAACTCAACCACTAGGCTACCATGGCTGGCCCGAGATTCCTTCTCTTTTTTTTTTTTGCCTATGGACCTCCAAGTGTTTCAGCATCATTTGTTGAAAAGTCTATCTTTTCTCCATTGAATAGCCTTTGTACCTTTGTCAAGTAATTGAGTATATTTGATTTATGTAGGTCTTTTTCTGGGATCTCTATTCTGTTCCATTGATCTATGGTTTTTCCTTTCACTAATACTATCAATACCAGTACCTCTATAGGTTTATAAGTCTTGAAATCTGTTGATGTGAGCCCTCTATCATGGTTCTTTTTGGACAGAATTGTTTTTGCTATTTTCAATGGAGAAACCTGGCAAACGTTACCTTTACCAGGAGATCAACCTTAAGTCATTTTAATATTTTGTACTCCTTAGATATGATGTGATAAAGGGACTTAATTCTGAAGTGTCTTTTCCAAAATACATAACCCCTGTTTAATGAAGAAAACAGACCAACCCAAAAGACGGGCAATATACAAAATACTTGATCAATACTCCTCAAAATAATTGAGGACATCAAAAAGAGAAAAGACTGAGGAATGGTCATTGAGCAGAGAAAATCAAGGAACATGCAAGGGTTGAATCCAGTGACAGAAAAAGGACAGTAGTGGAAAAACTTGTGAAATCCAAATAGACTCTGTAATTTAGTTGAGTATTATACCAATGTTAATTTCTCAGTTTGACAAATTTACCATGGTTATGTAAAATGTTCACATGAGGGGAAGTCAAATGAAGGTATATGTGAACTCTTTGTAGTACCTTGTGAGTTTTGTGTAAATGTAAAATTTTCCCAAAATAAAAAGTTTATTAAAAATAGGTATAATCTGGGGCCGGCCTCGTGGCACAAGCGGTTAAGTGCGCGCGCTCCACTGCAGCAGCCTGGGGTTCGCCGGTTTGGATCCCGGGCGCGCACCGACACACTGCTTGTCGAGCTACGCTGTGGCAGCGTCTCATATAAAGTAGAGGAAGATGGGCACGGATGTTAGCCCAGGGCCAGTCTTCCTCAGCAAACAAGAGGAGCATTGGCATTGGATGTTAGCTCAGGGCTGGTCCTCCTCACAAAAAAAAAAAAAGAAAAATAGGTATAATCTGGGCCGGCCCAGTGGCATAGTGGTTAAGTTTGTATGCTCCGCTTCAGTGGCCCGGGGTTTGCGAGTTTAGATCCCAGGTGCGGACCTACACACCCCTCATCAAGCCATGCTGTGGCAGTGTCCCACATACAAAGTAGAGGAAGATTAGTACAGATGTTAGCTTAGGGTCAATCTTCCTCACCAAAAAAAAATAAAAGGTATAATCTATGTCAACTATATCTCAAAGTTAGGAAAAAGTTAGGTGTAATCTAATTTTAACACTTAATTTCTCATTATAAACATATTTCCATATTATAAAATGTTTATGTACATATATAATTAAGTGGCTGTAATAATATCATTTGTGAACCAGTAGGAAGGTAACTAGAGTCACATAAAAAGTATGCATTAAAGTGGGGTTTACTTGAAAAACATAAAATATTCAATTATGTTCAGGTTATATTATGATCCTCTCCTGAACCAAATTCTTACATTCTCACTCCAAGATTCATTGTACCTTTTTTCTTGTATGTCCCAGACATCTCATTTACTTTTAATCTAGGTAGTTTATAATTTTTCAATTATACTTCCTGTCTTTTAAAAAAAAATCCATACCCCGTAAATTTTGTAGTATGGAACAGCAATTAATTTTAACAGCTTTATGGTCATAATTGACATAGAAGATTTACCAGTAGTAAGTGTACCACTCAATCACATTTAGTAAGTTTACAGAGTTGTGCCATCACCACAATCCAATTTTTAGAAATTTTCATGACCCAAAAAAGTAATTAGATAGTTGTTTTGTGATTAGGCTTTGAGAATTCTTTATATATTCTGAATACAAGTCCTTTATCAGATGTATAATTTGGAAATATTTTCTCCCAATCTCTGGCTCCACTCTTCACTTTCTTAAATGTTGTTCTTAGAAGTACAAAAGTTTTATCGCTTCTTGGCCTTTTGGCTAAGATCAAGTGTAGAAGTACAAAAGTTTTTAATTTTAACTCCAATTTATTATTTTTTCTTTTGTGGCTCATCTTTTACTGTCTTGTCATAGAACTCTTTGGCTAACTTAGGTTCATAAAGATTATCTCCCATTTGCTTCTCTAAGTTTTATACTTTTACGAACTCTTCTATTTAGGTTTGTGATCTATTTTGAGTTAATTTTTGTGTATGGTTAGAGTTAAGGGTCTTAGTTTATTTTTCTGCAAATAGATATACAATGATCCCAGCATCATTTGTTGAAAAGGCTAACCCCATTGAATCATCGCGGTACCTTCGTCAAAAAACTATTGACCTTAATATTTTTGGACTCTCAATTCCGGTTGTGCCTTTCTGGCTCCAGACCTTTGCTGGCCTCACTTTTAGTGGCCTTTCTCCCAATCAAAATCAAAACTTCTCTCAATTTCTCCCAATCCCAATCAAAACTTAGGCTCGTCCCAGCCGCTCTTTCCCCCTTGAACCAGCCTCACACTGTACCAGTTTCTCGGAATCTTTTTCTGTTCTTAAAAACCGCTTCCTGCAAGCAATTTTCCTCCAGAAGCTTTCCGTGGGTGTCCGTTTACCGGATGTGTTACCTTTTCTCTTTGCAGGAGGTCGTTCTCTGCTGCCATACCGACACCTGACGCCTACTTGTCCGTTTCGAAACCTCTTTTTAAAAAAAAAAATAAATAAATAAAGAATGTAAAATAAAGGCGGCAGCAGTATTACTTTTCTGCCCACCCCTCCGCACGCAATTTTGCTCGCTCCATATTTGCCTCGCGAAGCTCGAGTCTCTGAAAATCGACCCATTTTCCGTAAGAGTCGAAGGGCTGGGAAATGAGATAATTTCAGCGTCTTCTCACCTGCCCGCCATCCCTAGCTACCGGCTGCAGACGCGCCCCTCTGCCTTCTGTACGGCAGGCGTCCCAACATGGCCGCCCCTATGTGATGGCGAGTTGGGCGCGGACATATTGCCTCCGAAGGCCATGCCGGAAATCCGCTTGTCCTTGCTCTTTCAAATGTCTCAGACCCTCTTCGGCCGCCGTAGGCGAACGAAAAATCTGAGCGACGCGTTCAGAAGTGGAAGCGGTTCGCGGAAGTGTTGCGTTTGGACTCCGCTTGTGGGTCTGGAGAAAATCAGGTCAGTGTGTGGTTTGTCCCTTGAAGGTTTTTGTTTTGTCCCCTGGGAGGTTTGTCTCTCACAGGGTGACGTGACGTCTACGAGGTGGAAATGGTGTAGGGTGGACCTGTGGAGTTATTGGCGGGGGTCGGGTGGGGGGAGCGCGAGGTGGAGGTATTTGAGAGGAACCAGTGGGGAGTCTGTGACGCCTTGTCTGTGGTTGGGGTACCTTTGGGGGGAGAGGGGCTCATTAAAACGATTAAGGGTCTGTAGAGATCAACGACCGTGTCCCGACCGGCAGAGTATGGGGTCTTTGCGGAGCTCTCTGTTTGTAAAGGATGCAGGTGGTATTTACCATGATCGCAGTGTCTGGTTTAGATTTGGGATTTAATGTGGGGCGCAGTGATGTTGGGGCGGGGGCGGATGGTCATCATATGGGCGTGTCTGGTCCAAGTTCCAGGTTAATAAGGCGGTGTGTGATCAGTGTACCGCAGTACAGAGAGGCTGTGAGGGCTGAAGCTGTGGCCGCATAGGTTCCCACGTCGGCCGTTGGGACAGCAGACGGTACAGCCCAGGGCAGTAGTTGGAAATCATCTGTTTTTTAGCCTTTTATCAGGGATTGACTAACTGCAGACCAAGGGACTAATCCAGCCACGCCCATCTGTTATGTAGTATCATCTATGGCTGCTTTCGCCCTGCAAAGGCAGAATTAAGCCCTTGTGGCAGAGACCTTAACTCTCAAAGTCGAACATGTATAATATTTACCCCCTTGCAGGAAATGTTTGCCAACGCCTGCACTCACCTCTTAATATATAGCATAGGACACTGTTGCTTATTTGCCTAACGTACATTCACACTTTGTTAACAGAATCTCCGGTTTGCTTAGTATCCATGCTTCTGGCAAAGTGACCCATATCCCAGTTTATTAGTAAGTTCTGGTTGGTCTTAGTCAGTCATGATGGTTCCAGTTCCCACTGCTAGTGATTGAATTTCTGTGCAATGAGCTTAGGTGTATGGTGCAGTTGTAGCCAGCTATATATGTGAAAATCTGCTTAGTGGTGTCAACCTACAAAAACTGAAACCCGTTTAAGAGGCACAGTGTTTATTTGGGATCAAAGAATTGCAGTTCAGGGAGCACAGATTCAGATAGAAATGCAAATAGTGTCCCGATTACAGGAGAGGGGCTCAGGGTTTTTATGGGAAAAAGGGAGGATGAGGTAAGTTGTATTAAGGAATAAGAGCTCATTGGTGCTAGATGAGGTAAGGCTAGGTTTCTACTTCACAGGTTGGCTTGAGATTCAGTCATCAGCAAAGTCCAATTTCATCAGTCCTTACAAATAGCATATTCTTGTTCTTACTCACTTCTTGGAATGTTGGTGGTTTGGTCCAGTTTGGAAGATAAAGAAAACAAGACGTGCAAGGCAATGCCTCTGAAATGGCTGCTCCGGCTCTATTTTAACATGGCTCCACTCATGTCATCTTTCACATTGGTTTCTGGGGGAGCGTTTTCTCTCTTAAATAAGAAATTCTTTGAATCTCTTTTTTCCATGTTGATGATGATATTGTCTGAATATAACCTTAATTTTCTGCCCTATTTTCTAATATTTGTAACTTATTCTGATGTCAGTGCTTTGGTTCACCTCTGCAATACAAAGCTGAAAAGTGGGGTGTTAGTGGACATCTTTGTCTTGTTGCCCACCCGTAAAATTCATTTGCTGTATTGTCTGGAGTTAACAGTTCCTGGGAGGTTAGGATCATAGAATTATAAATTCTTCCAGGATTTCAAATTTAATAACATGAAAACATTCATGGTATTCTTTCAAGACCAAAAAAATGTTTGTTTTGTCTGATTTATGTCTCCCATTAATTCCTTATAGTCTTTATTTGCACCAGTTTTCTTTTGATCTGTCTCACAACAAATGCCTATATTTTATCGATGTTTTTAAAGAGCAAGCTTTTGGTATTGTTGAGCTCTTCCATTTTTTTGTTAATTTAAAAGATCTGCAAGTTCGTCAGTATAAAAGCAATATATCTATAAATAGTCGTTGCCCAGGTCAAGAAACAGGACATTGCCAACCCCCCAATGGTGCTCTGTGAGTCTCTTCCTGATTATATCACATCATCACACTCAAAGGTAATTACCATCCTGCTCTCGATACCAAGTGCTTTAAGGCTGTTCTTTATAGTTTTATCATATAATTAATCATTCTTAATCATTATATTTTATTTAGTTGTGCCTATTTTGAACTGTGTATCAATGTAATTGTAGATCATGCATTTTTTTATGTCAGGCTTCTTTTGCTCAGTATTTGTAAGAATCATTGATGTTTTTGCACATAGGTCTCTTTATATAGGTGTCTTTTTTTTTTTGCTCTGTAGCAAGGGTCAGGCAGACTTAGTCTATAATGTT
Source organism: Diceros bicornis minor (assembly GCF_020826845.1). Lineage (NCBI taxonomy): Eukaryota > Metazoa > Chordata > Mammalia > Perissodactyla > Rhinocerotidae > Diceros > Diceros bicornis. Next base: position 28,169,360 of record NC_080773.1, read on the forward strand.
TACTGAGTAAATATTTTAGGAATTGCAGGCCACAGAGGGTCTCTCACATATGCTTTGTTTTTTGTGGGTTTTTTGCTGAGGAAGGTTCACCCTGAGCTAACGTCTATCACCAATCTTCCTCTTTTTGCTTGAGGAAGATTCAGCCTGAGCTGACATCCGTGCCAGTCTTCCTCTATTTTGTATGTGGGTCGCCCCCGCAGCATGGCTGCTGACGAGTGGTGTAGGGGAACTGGACTGGGGCCGCTGAAGCTGTGTGCACTGAACTTAACCACTAGGCTACCGGGCCGGCCCCTGCTTCTTTGTTTTTTGTTTCACCATCCTTTAACAACTTCTTAGCTTGCAAGCTGGGCCAAGGTACTAGTTTCACCATAGCATTCCATTGTTTGAGTGTATGGCAGTTTTTCCTACTATTAATTAAACTTGTATTCTTTGCAGTTAAACTTGTATTGTTATGGATAATGCTGCTATGAAAATTCTTGTCCATATCTTCTGGTTCAAATGTGCCCTTATTTTTTTGGGAGTGGAGGATAAATAGCTTAGATGCATACCTCAGAGTGAAATTGCTGTGTCTTAGGGTGTGTATAACTTCAATTTAAATAGATGATGCCAAAATGTTTTCCAGTGTGGTTGTACCATTTACCCTTCCTCCAGCAGAATATAATTTGCTTTATAATGTGCTGTATGTGGTGTGTTTAAAATATCTTCCCCTACCCTAATATCATTGAGAGATTCTCCTGTATTATCTTCTTAAAGTTTTATCGATTTGCCTCTCCCAGTGAGATTGACAGTTGACCCCCAAAATGATTTTTGTTTGTTTTGTGAGGTGGATTCAACCTTCTTCTCCCCGTCTCTCTAGCCCCAGCATGGAAATCTGATTGTCCCAGCCCCATTTATTAAAAAGACATCCTTATCCTCTTCTCTGAAGTGCTGCCTTTGTCATCAAGTTTGTATATCTATGAGTCTGTTTATAGGCATTTAATTTTGTTCCTTTGTCCTATTTTTCTATTATTGTACTAATATTGTGCTGTCATCATTAGTGTAACTTTAAGTCCTCATGACTGATTGAGCAAGTCTTCCAAAGTTTTTTTTTAAAGATGTATATAGCTTTCAGTTTAGGATTTTGATTGGGATTTCATTGGATCTATATACATATTTTGGAGACATGACACTTTAAAATGTTTGGTTTTCTGAGTAATCTTCATAGACTGTCTTTCCATTTATTTAAGTCTGTTAAAATTTCTCTCAGTATTTCTCCCTACTTATCAAATATTTTTGATGTTCTTCAAAATTATATTGTTTATAAATTTTATTTTGTTTATCGATGGCCTGTTTGTCCTGTCAGTTACAGGGAGAGATGTGTTGAAGTCTTCTATTAGTCTGCATTTGTTTATTTCTTCTTGTGTTTTGGTCCATTTTTGCTATATACATTTCAATGCTATATTGTTAGGTGCACAGAAATTGCAAATTTTTATAATGTGGTGAATTGAACTTCTTACCAGTTAGCTTTGTTTCTCTTTCTCTGTGGTAATTTTTGGGTTTTCTGGTCCATTTTTTCTGAGTATATAGTTACACCAGATTATTTATGGTTACTCTTCCCATGGTATATCTTTTTCTAACTTTTTATTCTCAAGCTTTCCATATCATTATATTTCAGACATGTCACCTATAATAGTGTGTTATTGAGTTTTAAATTTTAATCTCGTCTCACAGTTTTGAAGCATTTGTATTTAAGGTAATTAACTAGAATCCTTGTTCTGTTTATACTTACTATAATTCTTCGTGTGTTTTGTTTTAAAAGTCATCTAAGTGCGTGATATTTGTCCCACTTGTTCTCTGTTCCTTATTCTCTTTTTTTGCCTTGTTTTGGCTGAATTTCTTACTATTACATTTCTGCCTTCCATTAGCATGGAAATTATGTACTTTAAGACAATTGTTAGTCATCATGACACTAAAGGTTCCATACAGCATGGAACCTTTCTTTCTCAAATTCTTTTGTTAATTAGTACTTTTACATTCTTCTCCAACAACACAGAGATCTTAGAGCACTTCAACTTCATTTACCGCCTTCCAGTTTATCTACAATATTGTGTCCTCTTGTTTTTTGTGTATTTAAAACCTCCTAAGATATTATCATTATTGCTTATGAAGACAGTGCTTCTGATTTGCCCAGTTCATTGGTTTTCAAACTGAAATGTGTGTACTCATGGGGTGTATAAAAACGTTTGAAGAGGCACGTGGGCACACATGATTTAAAGGAAAATAGTGCCCAGATCCTCTCCTTCCTTATGGTCTGTTTGGTATAGTTCATCTGCCTGAGATTCACCTGCTCCTGAGGCATGGTGCTGTGGTGGATCTCATTTCTCTGGTCTTCTTTGACAGTCACCCTACTTAAACTTTATAGAGTAAAGGAATACCTCCACCACATTCAGAACCTTAAGCTTTATTGGCCAGAAGAATAATATCTTCTTAAGGTACACTTATCAATATTGCAGGCGTTATGTTAAGGTGAGGGCTCAGAAACAGTGAGGCATCTGGGCCCAGAGGAAATGCACCACTCAGATTGAATTTTCTCCTCAGCCCACAGGTCCTGACTCCTCAGGAGCAAAAGAATCATGCGAAGGAGGAAGAAGTTACAGGATTCGGTGTCAGTATTTCTTGGGACACACTTGACCGAGGACTGAGATTTCTGAACAGAAATTTAGAGCAGATCCGGAAGACACAAAGACAGAGCCTCCCCATTGCCAGCTGTTTTCAGAGAAGAGGAGAAAATGATCCAGGCCCAGGTGACTTTTGCATTGTTTTATTCTTTCCTTTGTCCTCTAGTGGATTTGTAGAGGCCTGTGAAAAATCACTTCCATTAATCTGAAAAGTATAAATTTCAAGAAGCAGGATCTGGGGAGCAATAAAGTTAGTTTTTAAACTCAACACCAGGCAAAGTGGGATGAGGAATATAGTTCATAGGATTGACCCCAATTGCTAATTTTGGGATATAATGCATGACTAGAGGGTCCTGTGGGTTATATCAGCTGTCCACTTGAGTCTAATCTGTCTGACAGCCAGCACCACAAGAGAATCTTAATTTACATGGTACATACTGGTTTTGAGGAGAAAGCAGATTACATCCTGGGAAACGTTTATCATGGTTCTTTCTAGACATGATGTGGTGGGTGGTGTCCTGACCAGCAGCCTCCTCATAATGCAGAAGCGGATTCCCTGTGGCTGTTTCTTAAAGGATTACTCATTCCCTGTAGGAATAGACTAATTGAACTCAGTGAGAATGGGACCAGTGCAAGTTAATTTCAACCTTGTGGTGGTCTGGATTTATCCAGAAATAAAACCTAAACATCCTAGAAAAGTGGAAGGATTGCAGGGCTTTCAAATGGTTCTCAATGAACAGGTAGCTGAACTGGTGTGTGAATACAGACTTGAAAGTGGAGAGTTGAAAGTACTGTTGTCTGGGAAGGACTTGGGTTGGTGGAATTTACAGGATTTGCTTTAGACCTTCCCCTTGTCTTAGAAAATGCAGTCTTTCCTCATTGTGTAGTGAAGAAGTGACCTTATGTAAAGAGAGATCTGGCCTTTGCTGTTGGCTACTCGGGGGTGATCTCTAGGCCCCTGGTATGTCCTGCCTGATAGAAGTGTCTTTGTTTGCCTGGGGGCTTGGACCACTGGACAATCTAAAATGTGATTTATGATGGCAGCTTTGGGCCATGCTGTATCACTGCCAACCCTAAGTGGCAGCCAGAATTATTAACCCAACTTCCAGAAGGGGCTGGAGACTGAAGTTTAGTCATGCGGGCAATAGTTCATCAAGCCCCAATAAAAACTCTGCACAACCAAGGCTTAGGTTAGCTTCCCTGGTTGGCACTAATCTGCATATTGTCACGTGTCATGGTTGGGAGGAGGTAACACCATCCAGGACGCCACAGGGAGAGCTTTATGTTTGTGCCCTCCTAGACTCTGCCATATGCGTCTCTCTCATTGGCTGATTTTACTTTATACCCTTCCTCTTTAATAAAATTTTCATTATAAGTGTAGCACTTTCCTTAGTTGTGTGAGTCGTTCTAGTTAGTTATGGCTCTGGAGGGTGTCATGGGGACCCTGGATTTTGTAGCCTGCTCTTCTGAAGTGAGGGTGATCCTGGGGACCCCTGAGCTTACAGCTGGTGTCTGAAGTGAGAGCAGTTCTATAGGGAATGTTTCCTCACGCTCTGCAATATGACTAACTCTTGGTATCCATGTGCAAATCCAAATTCTTAACTACTTTTTCTTATATTGCCTTTATTTTTATTAATTACGCAACTGACTAAAGGATATATTTAAAGACTGGAATCATAACAAAGTACACATACCAAAAAATAAGTTTCTTCATACACTTTCTTCTTAATTCTCTTTTGTAAATATTTGGTAATGTTTATTTCCTGTTATGGTATCTGTGTGTGGATCTATGTCTATATGTGTTTTGAGGAAAGTATGAGTATATATGTATGTATTTGTAGATGAAAACATATACATCTGTTATGATATTTTTTACATGAATGGAATCATATTCTGAAAACTTAGCAGCCAACTTGAAGGGACTCTCTTTTGGCCTAAGATGGTCCATTTTGAGCATCCAAAGACCAGTGACTGCAATTGATTGAAAAACATTAACTATAAAATTGCATCAGTTCATAGTGATACTTGAAAAACTAAAATGCATTTGTCACTGGAGGTTGGGAGAGAACCAAGTATTTAATCTAAAAAATGATGAAGGAACATAATCAAATGTATGTTCTCTTTTATGGGGGGAGTTGGTTGTCTGTAACTTGAAAAAATATATTCTCTATCTCTATAGATTTGTCATCTCAAGAATGTTATGTACATGGAATCATACAGTTTGTAGCTTTTTGAAATTTAAGTGAATTAGTGGTTGCCAAGGGTTGAGCATGGGGGTAGAAGAATATGGCTGTGGCTGTCAAGGGTCTGGTGAGGGATCTTTGTAATGGAGCTGTGCTGTGTCTTACTGGCGATGACCACAGGAACCTACACATGTGATAAGATTGCATCGAGTTAAGTAAACAGAGACCCACAGAAATGAGTGCATGTAATCTTTTATTTATTTATTTATTTAATTTTTTGTTTATTGCAGTAACATTGGTTTATAAAATGTGAATAAGGTTTGTATTGGTGTCAGTTTCCTGGCTGTGCTATTGTACTAAGTTATGCAAGATTTTACCACCAGGGGAAACTGTGTGAAGGGTCTGTGTGTTCTCTGTGCATTATTTCTTACAACTGCATATGATAATCTATAATTATCTAAAATGAAAAGTAAAAAAGCATATTTAAAAAAAGAATAAATATATTCAATGTAAAAAAACCTAAGCAGCATTGATAAAGTCCAAGACTCTTTGACCAATACACTCTTATGTGATCCTTCTTCCTGAAGGAATGAGCGTTATCAGTTTAATCTATATCTTCTGTACTGTTTTCTGTGTAGACATAGTTTTTGTTGTTATCTTTGTTATTTATTTATTTTTTTTGGTGAGGAAGATTAGCCCTGAGCTAACATCCAATGCCAATCCTCCTCTTTTTGCTGAGGAAGCTTGGCCCTGGGCTAACATCTGTGCCCATCTTCCTCTACTTTATATGGGACGCCAACACAGCATGGCTTGATGAGCAGTGCGTTCTTGTGCACCCTGGATCCGAACCCTGGGCTGCCGCAGTGGAGCGTGCGCACTTAACTGCTATGCCACCAGATCAGCCCTATTTTTGTTATTTTAAGAAGAATCATACTGATAATATTTATTGTTCTTGTTTTTTCCCTTTTAAGTGTCTTTGCATTGGTTCCTGTTAGTACATACCAATCTACCTTTTTCTTTTTGACCCGCTGTACTTTCCTCTTAAGTGATGTGTGCAGTGCGTTAGCTATTCTCCTGTTGATGAACATTTAGGTAACTTTATTATTACAAACCATGCAACAGTACAAATCCTTGTTAAGCCCTTTTTATGAAGTTGTATGAGTATTTTTGAAGGTGGCTACAGAGAAGTCAGTTGCTGGGTGTGCTCATCTCAGATTTTAATGAATATGTCTGATTGCTGTCCAGAGTGACCATTCTAGTTTGTGGCCATTGTAACATAATGTCTAAAAGTGTTGCCTCTGAGCCACTTGCTGGCTCTGTGACCTTGCACACATCATTAGCTATTCTATATCTCAATATTCTCATCTGTAAAACGGAAAGATGATAATGGGACCTACCTCATAGGGTCTTGTGTGGATAAAATGAGTTAATCCATAGAAAGCATCTAAAAGAGTACCTGGCTCATAATACGTACTATGTAAGAGTGTTCGGTGTCCCTGATCTCTAATATTTGTTATGATGATGATAGCAAATTTCATAACTGTCCGCAATACAAATAGGCAAATATTCTTTTTTTATTGAGATATAATTGACATGTTCGTTTCAGGTGGTCAGATATTCTTTTGTCTTGCTTCCTTTTGCATCCTTCTAATTTCTGGTGCATTTGAGATCTTTCCTGTGTCTTTCTTAGTCACTTAGATGATTTGTTCTCTGAAATACCTGTCGTTATCCTTTGCTCATTAAAAAAATCTGTTTTGTCTTACTGATTTATAGGAGTTGTGTATATCCGCTGTATATTGATCATTTCTTTATATGTTGCGAATATTTTTCTCCAGACTGTCACGTGGTTCTTTCCATATGGAAGTTTTAATTTTTGATTAAAACTTTTGTCACAAAACTATCAATGTTTTCATTTCTGGCATTTAATTTATGTCATAAATATATTCTATAGGGCTTTTTTTAATTTAACATTTAAGTCTTATATTAGTTTTTTTGAAATAATGGAAAATATATATGTTGGTCTCTGCCTCCAGTTCCTGGCACAGAGCTCCTAAACCTCTGTGATTTCCTAAGCGATAAGAGCACTAGGAGCATTTCTTGTTCTAATATTTGGTTTTTGACCCCATCCCTGACACTGAGCTCCTAAATTCCTTGGAATTTCCTGGGTGATAGCGGTGTGTTTTGTTCTAATGAGGTGACTATTGGTGGGCTCCTGGATGGGAGCTGGTCACCAGCAAGACCAAGCCATTATTAGAAGCTTGGCACTTTAAGCCCTACCACCCATTCTTCAGAGAGCAGGGAGGAGCTGGAAATGGAGTTAATGATGGGTCATGCCTATGTGATGAAGCCTCCATAAAATCCCAGTAGTCTGAGGTTCAGAGAGCTTCCAGGTTGGTGAACATATCCACGTACCAGGAGAATGATGCACCCCAACTCCACGGGGACAGAAGCTCATGTGCTCGGGACCCTCCTAGACCTTGCCCTATGTATCTCTTCGTCTGGCTGTTCATCTGTATCCTTTATCATGTCCTTTAATAAACGGGTAAACTTAAGTAAACGTTTCTCTGAGTTCTGTGAACTGATCTAGCAAATTAATCGAACCTGAGGAGGGGATCATGGGAACCTCTGATTTATGGCCAGTTGGTCAGAAATACAGGTAACAACCTGGACTTCGCAATTGGCATCTGAAGTGGGGGCAGTCTTGTGGGACTGAGCCCTTAACCTGTGGGGTCTTTGTCCAGGCAGTTAGTGTCAGAATTGAGTTAAGTTGTAGGATATCCAGTCAGTCCACCAAAAGTTGCTTGATATGAAAAAACCCACACATCACAAGTGTTGTGAGTAGTAGTGTAGAAACAAGTTCTTCCCTTTATGTATCTAATATGCTGATAACCTCTCTTTTAGTATATGTTTGTGTGCATATATATATATATATATTTCATATTTCTTTAAGCATTTTTGATAGTTTCTTTTATTCCTTTTAATATATTAAACATGCTTATTAAACATGTAGTTTCTGATAACTCTGGTATCTTGAGTCTCTTCACAGAAGGTTCTTCTGATTGATTGGCTATGAAGATTCAGTCATCCTGATGTCATTGGCATCTATGTCTGTCATATATATATGAATGTGGTGTTCTAGGTTAACAAGAAGATTTAACTCTTACACATTATAGAAACTTCTAATTGGATGAATGGATGGATGACTGACTACACAAGTACAATTAGTCGTATCCTAATATTTTATTAGGCTTTTGCTTTTTCCATAGTGCATTAAAAACAAACAACCCACTAGATATATAGATATAGCCTATAAAGTGGAAATGATCAGAAAACCTTTAACATTTCTTCCATATCATCAAAAGGACATCACTTCATTAAACAACACTGAATCCCTGACATTTGACGATGTGGCTGTGGACTTCACCAGGGAGGAGTGGCAGCTCCTGGCCCCTGCTCAGAAGGATCTGTACCGGGACGTGATGTTGGAGAACTACAGCAACCTGGTGTCAGTGGGTGAGGACAGCTCCCTCATGTCACTCAGAGGGTCCCCAGTCAGTGGCCTTTCCATTTTCAGCTTCTGAAAGCTCTGGAGTGTCTGTGGCGCTCTGAAGACGTAGATTCTCAGTCTTCTCTCTGGCCCCAGAGAAATGGGTATATTCTCCCTTCTCCTGAGATAGAAGCGTTTACTTTGTAGATATGTGTGATATTGTGATTTATATTAAGAAGTATACATATTTGGTCTTCATCCTCAATTCTGGTACAGAGCTCCTAAAATCCTTGGAATTTTCTAAGTTATAAGAGGATAAAGGTGAAATGTGTGTCTTCTGTTATTCATGTAACAAGACACTTTGAACCACATCTGAGTTTATGTTACTGAGGTGATTTTTGGAAAGCTACTAGATAACCTAAGGATGGAGCTGGTTGCCAGGGGGCTAACCATGCTTAGAGGGTTGGAACTTTCAGTCCCACCTCCATCCTGGGGAGGAGAGAGAGGCAGGAGGCTGAATCAATCACCAAAGGCTAATGATTTGATCAATCGTGCTTACTTAATGAAGCCTCCATAAAAACCAAAAGGACAGGTTCAGAGAGTTTTCGAATTGGTGAACACGTGGAGATGCTGGGAGAAAGGTGGACTCAGAGAGAGCATGGAGGCTCTGTGTCCCTTCCACATACCTCGTACTGTATATCTCTTCCATCTGTCTGTTCCTGAGTTGTATCCTTTTATAATAGACTGGTAATCTAGTAAGTAAACTGTTTTCCCAAGTTTTGTGAGAGGCTCTAGCAAATTAATTGAACCCAAGAAAGGTAGTCATGGGAACCTCTGATCTATACATGGTCGATCAGAAGCCCAGGAAACAACCTGGCCTTGCAATTGGAGTCTGAAGTCGGGGGAGGCAGTTTTGTGGGAGTGAACCCCTAAGCTGCCATATCTGACGCTAGCGCCAGGCAGATAGTGTCAGAATTGAGTTAAATTGTAGGACACCCAGTGAGTGCCTGCTGGTGTCGCAGAATTCACTGATGTGTGGAAAACCCACATATCTAGTGTCAGAAGTGAAGTAGTGTAGTAGAGTATTGACAGTAGAGGAGACAGGTAGAGGGGTGTGTTTTTCCTTTATAATGTGAAAATTATTTTGTCCTCAAGTACAACATTCTGTGGTCTTCACAGACCCTATGTCCAATTCAATGTGTCTAACTCTTCCGTCATTTCCCATGCGCAGGTTATCAAGCCAGCAGACCAGACACACTCTCCAAGTTGGTTCAAGGAGAACCACCATGGACAATGGAAGATGAAATCCACTGTGGAACCCATTCACGTGAGTGAGAGAACCCGCAAGGGCAGGCTGTGGAAATCACATTCTAGTCGTTCAGAGAAGAGTCACAGTGGCGAAGGGAGTTTAAGGATAGCTAAACAGAGCCTCCAGGCGTGTCTCTCCCCACGTGAGACCTCTTTTTCTTTGTAGGAGTTTAGAGAAAAATATATCCCTTTATCTCTTCTTGGATCTGTTCCTTCTGTATGTTATTTACATTTTGACTTTTTGTTTGTTTGCATAGTTTTCTTCTTCCTAGGATTCTCAAATCTTTCCCTTCTTCTTCATATTATTCCATCTCCTTGCTATGAAATTCCACTTTCCAAGGCCTCTCTCCAGAGAGGAAACTTTGAATTCCTCACTGTTTTCTGACTACTGCGTGTTTCTGCCCCATTGCTAATGTTGATTTCCCTTCCTTACCTCCACCCCATCTTGGATGCTGTGTCCCCAAAGGAAACTGGTCTTCACTGTGCCTTTGTCTGATTCTCTTTTTCTCTTAGGTTCTCTTTTCCCCACTCTGAGCTTCTCCAAAGGTTCTGTTTTCCATTTTCTCAAATGATCTCCTAACCCTTCAAAGTTTTCTTCATTCTAATAAGCTAAGCTCCTTCTGTTCACTGGGGAAGACTCGCAAATTGACATCTCCCCAGTGTGATCCACCACAGCCTTTAGTTCCATATAATTTACTCATCTTGATGACAACTCTCCTGAGTTCCCAGTAAGTTCAAGGAACTAGACTCATCTTCTTCCCTAGAAAACCCCTGTAAGTTTAGGTTCTCCTTTACTCCTGTGCATCTTACATCCTGGCCATCCAGGCATTACCTCAAATGTTCCTACCTGCAGAGCTTCCTTCTTTAAAGCAGTCTGCTGTTCCTGAAGAATTTTTAACTAGGAAGGATATTTTTAACATCCTACATTCTCAGTTCCAGCCTAAACCAGATCATAACTCATGCCTACTTCGATTTACTACCTTTGCGTATTTACTCATTTTGAACTTTCTTCTCGTTCATCGTAGACATTACCATTGTATTCATTTCCCTAAAACTTTTGTTTTTCTTCCCATCGTATTCTGGTGACATTAAGTCTCAGTTAACTCCATTACCTGTCATATGTCATTAAAATTCTATTTCTTTCCGTGATCTCCATGATATATCATCTTGCTCACAAAGAGATAGATTTCCATCTTCTTTCCTAAACTCTCCCCAATGTGTTCCATATGTGATTGCTTCCTTGATTTATTCCTTTAAAAATTAATTTTTTGATAGCCAAGTGTATGCTAGAAGGTAAGAGCAGTGAGAAAAAGCATACAAATAGACCAAGAGCTTTCATTCTAAGAGAAGGAGTCAAAAAATTAATCAAAATAAAGAAATACTTTATCTAGGGAGTGAAAAGTGCTGGGATAAAAATTTAGTCAGCATAATGGAACAGTAGGTGCTGGGACTGGGGCTGCTCTTTCCGGAAGGGAGCACTCTCTGATAAGGTGCCTTTGAGCCAATGATGAGGGAAGTTAATCAGCTGCTGAGTTAGGAGTGTTCCAAGTAGAAAGGATCGCCAGTTTCAAAGACCAAAGCAGGAATGTGTCTGAGAAACATTAAAGATCCTGTGTGGCTAGAGCTGAGAGTGCTGTCAGGAACATAATTAGATATAAGACCAAAGAGGCAGTAGCAGCAGGGGGAGGGGAGAGTAAGGCCGGTCATGTAATCCATTTCAGGGAATCAGCATTTTACTCCTAGTAAGATGAGAAAACATGAGGCCTGGAGTATTGGAATGACATGAAATAACTTACATTTTCTAAGAATCCCTTTGGGTACTGTGTAGAAAGCAGACAGGAGCGGGTAGGGATGCAAGCAGGAAAGCCACGTAAGATGCTATTGCAAAACCTGGTGGAAGAGAGAATGTTGCCTTCAACCTGGGTGGAGGGGTGGGGTTGGTCCAGTTCTGGGTATATCTATAAGGAGGGCAGGCAGGATTTATCATTGAAGAAGATACCGTGTGTGAGCATGAGAAACAGATGATGGGTGATGCCGAGAAGTTTGTCATGGTTAATGAAAAGAGTAGAGTTGTCATTTACTGTGAAGGAGATGATATGTGGAGAAGGAGATTTGGGGTGGGAAGTCAGGAGTTCTGTTTTGGAGAGTATAAGTTAGATATGCTTGGAGCTTTCTGCTGTGTCAGTATCTTTAGTTCCTCATGCCAACCACAGCAGCGAATCCACCAGCGAGGCCTGGCTTCCTCCACAATGTAACTTGGTTTCCTCTCTCTCTCCCCACTCTCCATTGCTCCTTCCCACCAGTTTTCACAACCTGTTTTCCTTGTGCTGTCTTTGCCCTTTAAGTGGTTTTACCAAACTGCAGTGCAGGCTCTGTGAACATAAGGAATACGCTTGTGTGTCCCCAATGCCAGCACGATGCCTGGCCCACGTGGTCATCAGTAAGGATGTGTGCACTGAATGAGTGTGTCCCTCACCAGTTTGAAGGAGGTGGCCCTCCAGCTCACAGTAAATTGCTTGTATTTTACAGTCTCTACATGTTTTGCAAGACCTTGTTTAGAAAGCAGCCAAATCTGTATTTATTCATTGTGAATTATCCAACCTTGTTTTTACACTAACTACTTTTTCCTTTTGGTTTGTTTATATTATTGTTTTTTCCAATGTGCAAGGAACATTAAATATGAAGTTTTATTTACACTCATTTCATAGAGTCATCACTAAAAAGATACCTCACATCAAGGTATTTTTTAAACTACTTTTCTTCCAAATAAAGATGATGGATGAATTCATTGTTCTTTTCTTTTCTAGAAATCTGGGAAGTTGATGATCATCTGCCAGAACACTTACAGAGTGAAAGCATGGAGAATAGACTGGAACAATGGAATGAACGTAACACCTTTAAAAATTCTGTTCAGAACAGAACACATTTTGGGTTAAGGCAAGATCATGACACATTTGACTTACATGGAAAAAGTATGAAATCAAATTTAACTTTACTTAATCAGAGCAGAAGCTGTGAAATAAGGAATCCTGCTGAGCTTACTGGAGATGGGAAATCCTTTCTCCGTGCTAACAGTGAACAATTTCATAATGACACTAAATTCCCTGAAAGCCGAAAACTCATAGGCACTGAGTCCCAATTCACCAGGAATCAGAAACCTCAAAAAATAGAGAAGCCTCATGTATGCGGTGAATGTGGGAAAGCTTTTATCAAGAAGTCTTGGCTCACTGATCATCAGATCATTCATACAGGAGAGAAACCCCATCAATGTAGTCTGTGTGGGAAGGCATTCTCCAGAAAGTTCATGCTCACTGAACACCAGAGGACGCATACAGGAGAAAAACCTTATGAATGCCCTGAGTGTGGCAAAGCCTTTCTCAAGAAATCCCGGCTCAATATACATCAGAAAACACATACAGGAGAGAAACCATATATATGCAGTGAATGTGGGAAAGGTTTCATCCAGAAGGGAAATCTCATTGTACATCAGCGAATTCATACAGGTGAGAAACCTTATATATGCAATGAATGTGGAAAAGGCTTCATCCAGAAGACATGCCTCATAGCACATCAGAGATTTCACACAGGAAAGACTCCCTTTGTGTGCAGTGAATGTGGAAAATCCTGTTCCCAAAAGTCGGGTCTCATTAAACATCAAAGAATTCACACAGGAGAGAAACCCTTTGAATGCAGTGACTGTGGGAAAGCCTTCACTACGAAGCAAAAGCTCATTGTCCATCAAAGAACTCATACAGGAGAGAGACCCTATATCTGCAATGAATGTGGGAAAGCTTTTGCTTACATGTCTTGCCTTGTTAAACATAAGAGAATACACACAAGAGAGAAACGTGGAGATTCAGTCAAGGTGGAAAATCCTCCCTCAGAGAATCACAGCTCATCACAAACTAGTGTTGTCCTGCAGGAGAAAAACCTTGTTAATTCAGTGACTATGCAGGTGCCTTCTGTAGCCCCTCAGACATCCTTAAACATCAGTGGGCTCCTAGCAGATAGGAATGTAGTCATAGTGGGACAGCCTGTGGCTAGATGTGCCCCCTCAGGAGGATTTGCACAGGAGAGAAACCTTATGAATGCAGTGAATGTGGTTGTGCCTTCAGTGGTCAATTATGTCTTATTTTATGTCACAGAAAACCAGTAGAAAAAACTCAGGAGACATTCTGTGTGGAAAAGGGTTGAGCAAAAATTTCTAGCTCATATTATGGCTGAAAAGTATATACTGAGAGAAACTGTATAAATGCTGAGACCGGGAATGCCTAATATCCTATTCAATATATGCGTTGATACAGAGGCATAATCCAATGTTAACCCAAACACAAACACATCAGTTGCTCTAGTGTGTCAACTAAAAGAATAAAATAATCTTGGTCCAACTAAGTGGAAGAAATAAGTAGATGAATTTTTAAAACATAAGATAATTTGTATCTGGAATGTTGCTTTGAATGAAAAACCCGGAAAGGGCTAATATTGGATTGGTGGGATGTAAGTCATGTATATATCAATTCAGTTTCCCCAGGCCAGGGTGAAGCATTAATTGAAAACCGTGATGGCTACCATAACTCTTAGAAGTTTATATTACGGAGAGGGACTTATGAAACAACATGTTTAGGTTGAATCAATTCGTTCATTTACTGTTTGTCAAATACTTCCTTGTGCTGGATCCTGTTCCAGGAGCTGAGGATACAGTGGTGACCAAAACAGAGAAAGCCCATGGTTTCTTGAGGAGAGCGTTGAGGTAGTTGGATTATCTTTCAGTGGTACCTTTACACACCAGCTAATGCAGTGAGAGGATGTAAAGATCTACACTAGGTAAAATAGACATTGCTTAGTCTTTTCTGGTTGCTACAAGAGAATACCACAGGTGGTGTATAAAAACAGAAATTTATTTCTCACACTTCTGGAAGCTGCAAAGTCCATGCTCAAGGTGCCAGCAGATTTGGTGTCTATTGAGTGCCTGCTTCTTGGTTCATAGAGGATAGTCATCTTGTTGTGTCCTCACATGGGGGAAGGGGCAAGGGAGCTCTCTGGGATGTCTTTTATAAGGGCACTAATCCCATTCACACCCTCATGACCAAATTACCTCTCAAATGTCCCCCCCTTTTTTCTTTTTTTAGGATAAGGGATCTTGGTAGAGTTTTTTTTTCTTTCTTTTTTTTTTTTGAGGAAGTTTGGCCCTGAGCTAACATCTGTTGCCAATCTTCCTCTTTTTCTTTTTTCCTTCCCAAAGCCCCAGTACATAGTTGTATATCCTAGTTGCAGGTCCTTCTAGTTCTATGTGGGATGCCGCCTCAGCATGGCTTGGCAATCGGTGTGTAAGTCCGTGCCCAGGATGCGAACTGGCACACCCCAGGCCACTGAAGCCGAAGGCGTGAACTTAACCGCTACACCACCGGGCCAGCCCCACAAATGTCCCACTTCTTAATACAATCACATTTGGGATTAGGCTTCAATGTATGAATTTTGGGGGGACACAAATATTTAGTCCATAGCAGATATGGAGCAATTGGTTCAGAGGATTATGATAATTTTTTATTCAAGTGGTATATTATTTTGAGGGCGGACAAGGACTCTTCTTAATGGACTTTAAGCACCTTAGGATACGCATGAATTATTTTTTTAATGCGCATGTCTTAACTCTCCTATTTAAATTTTAAAGTTTTTAAAACAATAAAAAATCAGTTCCTCAGTTGCACTACACCGCATTTCAAGTGTTCAGTAGCCATATGTGACTAATGGCTACCTCACTGGACAGCACAGACAGTGAGCAATCTTTGTAGCTAACTCTATGGCTGAGAAGTATGTACATACTGAGAGAAATTTGTCATCATTTCCGTCAGCCCAGAAAGTTATATTGGAGAGCACCGGTTTACATGATTTTATATTTCCCAGCACGGAAAAATAAAAACAAATTAGATATTGATTTGGAAAGTGAATGGATGAGCTAATGGACTCTCAAGAGTATTTTGCCATTGAAGAGAATGAGCCATAGGAAGGCAGTTCTAAAGAACAGTTGTCTCCCTCCAAATTGTGTAGGATTAGAGACTCAATAACTGCACCTAGACGGGGCAGAGCAGAAAAGAAAAAGCATTCTCAGAATAAATAGAACAAAAAGGAAGACAAGAATCTTAGTCTCTAAGAATGGAGGGGAATATAGAGATGGAAGGTGAGATCCTTAAGGGATGTCGTGGAGAAGAACCTTTGTATTTGTCTGTAGGACTGTCACCCTTGCAAGCTGCCACCATTTCAAAGATTCCAGCTCCAGCTACCTGCTGAGTTGAGATGTGCTTTCTCTTTTATTATTCCTTCTCTCTCTCCTGGGAGTGGGGCTCTTCACCTTTCACTATCCACAGTACTTGCCCTTAATCTTGTAACTATCCCATAGGTATCCACCTATCCCAAGTTATTAACAGTGAATCTTACTCATAGGAAAAGGAATGGAAATTTGCCATTCTGTAGCTGTCTCAGAATTCAATCTGAAATGCTGGGTTATTGGGCAATTCATTCCTTCAGATATGTTTTAAAGCACCATCACCGTGCAAGGCACTGCGTTACACACTGAGGATACATCAGTGAACAAAATAGGCAAAGGAGCAGCCTTTATGGAGTTTACAATCTAGTGAGAGAGAGAGAGACAGTACATGGATTACACAGTGTCAGGAAGTGATAAGTCCTATGAAGAAAAATAAGGCCTAGTAATAGTAATTTATAGTAATCTATGGGTAGTAATGGGGGAGGCTTTATATCCTTTCCCCTCTCCGCTTCATAGGCTTTTCTGGATATAATGTGAACCAAGACTGAAAGACTAAGGTGAGTCACCCATCATATTTGTAATCAGAACATTCCAGGACTGTTTCTAAAGATTGTCTATGACAGGCTTCTTGCCTCAGATTCTCTGAGAAACTTAAAAGAATGCAAATTCCTGAGTCATACTTGTCAACTGAAATAACGAGTCTAGGTGATGTTGGTGAAGGAGTTTATTCAATAATCAGCGTGAGGAGTTCAAATCCTGGGGAAACAGTTCAACAGAGTGCTCTGATGGAACTGCTCCAAGGTGTGTGAATTTAAACACAGCTCATATCTCTTTCACAAAACTGTGTGCATGCAGGGAAGAGGAAAAGAAAAAACAACTAGATTTCATATATGTCAAAAAAAAAAAAAAAAAGGATAGAGTACATCTGGGCTTTCCTCTAGATTCTACACTGAAGGTGACACAGACAAGAATTCCTTGGTTATACATCAAATAAGTTCAGAGATGCCGATGTGATCTATGTGTGGAGGGAGGCAAGGACCAGGGTCCTTAATTAGTCCCTCAGTCTCTAAGAAATGCAGCTGGGAAATGTGAGAGCAAGGTACTCCTTTATCTCTTTCTGTTGTGGGTCTGTCCAGCTGGTGTCTTCAGTCATGAGGTCTGGGGTTGTAAGGTCATTTGACACAGGCTGAAGATGGCCTGCACGGCTGCTTCACAGGACAGCTGTTTCACAGTACAGCGTGGATTTTATCGTACTGACTTAAAGCCTATGCAGTTTGCGTGCTAGCTTTGCCTGTTAGACCAGGGAGAGGGGTCCCAAAAAATCTGTCAACATCCCACCTTTAGGTCATTATCAACCCGTGGTTGCATTTATGACCAGTGAGGTGTTTCTTATTCTTTTTTTTCTGGTACAGTGGGGTACCTCTCATCTCCTTGCCTATCTTACATATCATTTACTGAAAACGCATTCCAGATCACTTCGACCTTCCTGGCTAACGTGATCTGGGTCTTGTCCTGTTGTCTCCTTCAACACCTAGCATAGTATTGGAATAATATGATAATTAATACAGTCAAAATTACAATTGTGAATACAGTTTTTATAATATCAATGTTAGTAGATGAGCAAAAAAGAAAACCATCCAATGAACCCTGAACAAATGTCAGCATATTATTGGACTTATTGGACAATTCTTTTCCCTCCTTTATCTACAGTTAATTGTACTTTATGGTAAGTCTCCCCAAACCACTGAAGTGCATCTCGCACTTCTGGGGAAGCTAAATCTAGCTTTTCTTCAGGCCATCGTCTTCCATGATTTTAACCTTGGCTGGGGGTCTGAATTTGAGCTCCCAATAGGCATAAACTTCTTCATCTGTGTTATTGTAACTCTTATTAACCTCTGGAAGGTGAATCTTTCCTATAATTTCTGTATTATACCAAATGCCTGAACTGTTCATCTTAAATTCAGTTTGGTTTCAATGGTGATCTGACAGTTGAACAATATCATTTTTTATTCCCTCCCAGCAAAATCGATCCCTTCCCATATACCATAAGTTGTTTTGGATAGGAGTTTTTATCACAGGCCAAGTAAGGGTTATTTCTGAATTCCATTTTTCCTGTGGGCATAGCCATATCCTTTCACGTTGTTTACAATCTAGCACCGAGATAGGTTCCCATTGTGGCGTAGTTTCATTTGGGGCCAGAAAGGCCCACTGGCTTCCTATAGGAAGTATCTGATAGTTGTCATGGATAGTCTCTATCCGCACAAGTTATACCACCTTATATTTTTTATTCGGCCATAGTCTAGGCACTAGAGTAGTCAGGGAACAACGTTGCAGATGGCAAGTTCTCTCAGATCCCTTAGGTTTGGTGGCCCATGAGTTTCCCATAAGTAGGTTTCTTGGGCTTCTGCAGCTAATGTGGTTGGCCACTGTTTCACAGCCACCTCTGATTCCATCTGGAGCAACATGTCATTCAACTTAGCTATGTGGAGACACAAGCTCTCTCCCATAAATGAGACTTAGCATTTTTTTGTCGTAATTTTTAGAATCCAATCTATTCATTTGTTTAAGACCTAAGTTTCCCATGCATCTTCCAAGTCTTTCACCTTCTTTTGAAAGAGTAGTGCCCCAAGTTTCCTTGATTCAGTTATGTATTCTTTCTCTGGGCTGTGGCAGTATTCATTAAATGCTCCTTCCACCTGGCCTAAAATGCCCATTCCAGCAACTGTTGCTCCCCAAATACTCCTCTTTTCTCTCTTAGGCCAGTGCTGGTTTAGCCACCAAACATGTTAATTCCATTGAGGCATTATCATCTGGCTATCATTTGGATATAGAGTGTTTACCCAGAAAAGTTGAGTCTCCCAAGCCAAATTTAAATGGGTGGTTGTAACCCCCAGGTGTAGTGTGGTTTGTGTTGACCAGAGGGCTTCCCGTAGTTGGCCCTTGCAGATTTTAGGAGGACGATTATTTATTGTAGTCCATCATGTTATCCCAATAGGGCTCAAGTGTCCTCTGTTGCCATAAGGCCTAGTTTTGGAGGTTCACTCACAAAACAAGGTTGGGAGGAATGGGGGTACATTGCACTGTGACAGGAGACACAGGGTTTGATAAAAATTCACTATTGTAACCAGGTATCAGCTTTGAAGTTTCATTGTGTATCCCAGTAACCACACAGTAATGCTGATATTGGTTCATTCTGTTAATTCTTTGGATTTCTCTTCCAAAAATGTCTCCTGGTAGAATTTTTCTGGAGGTTATTCCTGGGGAATATCCTATATCATAAATGTATCCTATGAAGTCAAAATTAATAGGAAGATTTAGAACAGGATCATGTAAGATGGATCCTAAACTCTGGGTTTTAGAGTTGTACAAAACCATTTGACTTTAAGAACTAAATTGACATGTTGGGTCATCATTTGGTGGATTTAAAGTTGTGCCCTTTTCCCAAGACCAGCAGTAAATATCTAAGAATTGGCGTTGCTTGGAAAGACAAATGCTGTGACAAGAATGGATGAGTTCAGTAATAAGCAAAAATAATGCATATTGTCTCTTAATTACTGGCCTGGTCTGGACTCTTGGGGGAGCCATCTACATCAGCTGTTGGCTGCTTCTCATCCTGGTATCATCAGCATGATTTCAGTTGTAAATCCAAAACAAACTCTGTGGACCACTCTGGAGTAGGCGCCCTTTTTAAGTGAGAAATATGGATCCAAGAGTTAATTCCCTGTAATTTATCTGTGCAGGAGTTAGTCAAAAGGACTTGATAAAGTCCTTTCCACTTAGGCTGCAAAGAGTTTCACAAAAGGTGATATTTCCAGTAAACATAGTTACCGGGCTGTAAATCATGAGTCTGTATATCTTCCTCTATGGGTAATTTGCATCATATGCATCACTAACCAATTTTGAGTGTTTCTTTATTAGTTTGGTTAAAATTTTACAGCAGTGAAGTATGTCACCTTTTAGTAATGAAAGTTCATATAATTCTTCATCAAGACTCATAGGTCTCCCAGTAATAATTTCAAATGGAGACAATTGATGCTTGCCAAAGGGTGTTGATCTTAGGTTAAGCGATGCCAGTGGAAGGGCTTTAGGCAATGATAAAAAAAAATGCATCTGTAAGCTTAGCCAATTGGGTCTTAATACGCCATTTGTTCATTCCACTAAGTCTGATAATTGGGAGTGGTAACTCCACTGAAGATGCTGCAAAATAGGCCAGATTTTACAAATGTCCTTTATAATTTGTCTGGTGAAATGACTCCCAGGTCACTGTAGTTCCCTGGGACTCCCCATACTGGAATAATGCATTCCAGTAGTAGTTTTCTTACTGATTGAACTGTAGCCCTTTGCCATGGAAATGCTTCAGCCGAATGAGAGAACATGCAAATTATCAAAATTACATATTGGTAACCTTGAGATGGAGGAATTTAGATAAAATCCACCTGCTGAATTTCAAACGGTCCCGCTGGCAAAGGGGAACTCCCTTTTAACTATGCAGGGGCCTCTCTGGTTTATGTGTGGGAAAGACTAAACTCTTAGAGTGTATCTTCTGTCTATAGTAAAGGAGGGTTAACAAAAGTATTGTTTTTCCCAAGAGATCATTTTCTCCAGGGCGCAATGTGTCAAATCATTACTGCTGCTGCTAGTGCAAGTCTGACGACTCTATGACATGATGCAGGATTTGCACTTAAAAGATTGGATGTTGGGAGAGGGGCATCTGCAGGCACCATCTGTGCAGGAACTAGTGTGGGAGGGGCCAGGTGGAGCAGGCAGGGTACCGCGGGGCTGACCCTGTTCACATGTGTTCCTTCCAGTGCTGAAGACGGTGCCTCTGGGCATTCTCAGCTGCATTTACTAGCTTCAGGATGCTCAAGAGGAATGAAAGCCAGGCTTGGACCTGTGGATTCTCCATCTGGGCAAATAATTTTGAGAGAATGATGACCTGTTAGGGCCTCTCGACCCGAAAAACATAGAGGACAACATACTGAATGCAGATTCTGGATGCAGCTCAGATCTATGAAGTTGAAGAGAAACAACAGGCACAAAATGGAGTCACTTCTGCTAGGCCCAGGTCAATTTGAAATCTAATACCTAACCTTACTGCAGTTCCAACCTTTCCCAGGAATGGAATCTTGACCACGTAGTCTGGGATTTTCTGGTCAGCAGCAATGAGGTAATCTGCCACATTGACCCTTTCCATCCCCCAAAGAAAGATGAGATCTGTTCTTTCGTTGTCCTTCGCCCTTCTGCCTGTAGAAGCCTTCCATTTTGTACAGCTCCTCAAAGCTCCTTTCTACTAGCTAGATGAGCTGCTGCTCAAATCATGCATTGTTTCATAAAGCCAATTAGACCTTTGAAGTTTACTCAGTGAAATTTTTGTTATTTAACATATTTTGTGGCAGAGATGAGATGTGAACCCAAGTTCTGATGGCATTTGGGAAGAACCAGAAACAGAGGCATGGTACTCTTAAACTGTTTTTGAGATCGCTGTCTTTCTCACAATTTCTGGGGGCCATGTGTAAGTTCCTCTCAGTACTGAGCTCTGCTTTCTTTGCATCGAGCTCCCTATCTAATTGACTTTCCAGTCTGCAATTCCCATTTGTTTGGAAACCCAGTCCAATCTTCAGTCCTCATTTTTGGAGTCTCCTATCTTCAGTCATTTTCCCCAGTCCCCAGGTCCTGCTTGGGAATTGTGAGTGATACACCCGGGTACTTTGCTTGGCCAATTTGCAGTAACATCTTTTGGTTACTGATGGTGTGTTAAGGTTCTGAATGGCTGCAAGATTCCAAAATAGCTTCATTAAAAGACTTGTTACAAAATGAACAAATTTAATGAGAAAATAAAGTCACAAATAGCCCCTAAAACAAAAGACGACAGGATGGATGTAACTCCCACTGCTCCCCTCTATAACATTTCTCATCTGAGCACTCATGTTTACTGATTCTCTGTCTGAATTGTCTTTCCGCTCTGAAGATTCTATTAAGCAGTTATCTTTTAAAATAAAATTGCCTGAGGTTGCAGACAAACCTTTCAGGTATCTTTCACCCCTTGGTCAAGACCAGATTAAGGGCCACAGTTAAAACAATTCCTAAACCCAGGGAGGATCCCCAAAAGATTTTTTTTAAGAATTTAGAGACATTCCTAGAGCCTATAACCCTAGACTTCCAGATCTTTATCAGCTTGTGCAATGTTGGTAGGACCTGGCGAAGCCCAAAAGTGGAAGCAAGAAGCAAAATGGCAAAAACACGAGGATGATATTCAAGATCCTCGATCTTCACTCTGTTCCCCTGTGGGAGCAGAAGGGGCTCCAAAAAATAGCGATTGAACTTGTGCAAGCCATCCCACGAGTCTTCCCTGCCTGCAGTGTTTGGCCTAATATGCAAACAAAAAGGAAGTTGAATCTGTGGCCAACTTTAAAGTTGGTTTGGAAGCCCTCTTCCTTTGGCATTCCAGTTCCATGCAATAAATAAGGTCCCCCAACCTGCTCTAGCTGCCTGCTTCTAAGTGGATTACCTCTTGAGATTAGTAAATTGATAAAAAGACAGAAAATAGGATGAGAAGTTATGAAACTGACTGAAATCATGACTATATCTGAGCATTTTGAAATGATCCTGGAGCAAGACCACAAACAAAAATGTGCCAAGTTGTTGACCTTACAGCTACAACTGCTCCAAGGCTAGAGACCTAAAGCAACATGTGGACCTCTCTCATGGCAGCGTCTTAGAGGTCCAATATAAAAACTGGCCTAGAAATCAATGCCTCAGTTGTAGTCAACTGGGACACTGGAAAAAAGCTTGCACTCTAAGATTGTATACAAATTATTCAACAACAAATTGAATACCTCCAAGGGAAGACCTCCATATTGGGCCAACCCAGAAGTGATAGGATTCTGAGGGATTCTCTGGTAAACTGGTACCAGGAATTCCCTTAAACAGCCATGGAGAAACTAAAACTAAAATTAATGGGAAACATTTCCAAATACTCATTGATATCAGAGTTACCCTTTCTCTATTAAATCCCACTCTCCTAAGACTACAAATCCCTCAGAGTGAAAAAAAGCTTTGTATGGTAGACATATGTAATAAAGTTCAGAGATAATTTCTATTTCAACTGGTACAAATGACTGAAAAGCTTCCTTTTTGCTAAGTGATACAGCTCCAGGCAAACTATTAGGTAGAGATCTCCTTTCTAAGTAAAAGGGGCTAACATGCTTTCCTTCCAGTGGAGACCTCACCTTAGAGTCTCCTGACCAACCAGAACCTGATCTTTTATGCTCTTTATAATTTGCCTTCACTTGGAACATTCAACAAGATACCTGGACAGTCAAGTATCAAGGGTTGACCGAGGCCCCTTCTTATTTCTCCAAATTATGTACTCCACAAAGTTTTAAGCACCAATCTGATCCCCGGATTATTGACCCTTTTAAAATATTTAGAGGATTTCTGCTCTTCTCAGTAATCAAAGAGGCGTCCATAAGATTCCATTTATTTGCTGACACAGTTAGCTGAAAAAGACATAAAGTCTCTAAGGAAAAATTACAATTATCTCTAGACACTGTTCATTACTTAGGTTATAATCTAAGTGCTGAAGGAATCCAGCTCTCTCCAAAAGAATTAAGCTAATCAAAGAATTTCTTAGGCTTACAACCAAGTGACAGCTTAATAGATTTCTAGGCTTGGCTGGTTATGGCAGACTGTGGGTTCCTAATTTTTCTCTATTGGTTTCCTCACTTTATGAACTTACCAAATTTCAGTCCCTGAATCCCTTCCTTGGGAAAATAAATATGAGCCTGATTTTATAAGACTAAAACAAGTGCTGCAAGAACCACCTGCTTTAGGGCTACCTAACTATTCAAATATCTTACTTCATTTGTGCAGGAAAGAGATACCCAGGCCTGAGAATGTTCAGACAAGAAGATTGCAATAAACATAGGCCTGTTTTTATTACAGCAGACAACTTGATTCAGTTGCTTGTGCCTAGCCCCGCTGTCTTAAGGCTATAGCTGCAAATGCAAAGTTAGTAGAAACCTCAGCATATTTAACCGTAGGAAATGACTCTTATTTACAAACACTACCGTACTGTCCAAAGTCTACTTAACTCTGAATTGACTCAACATGTCTCTACAAGAAGACTAACCTCCTATGAGATCCTTCTGCTTTCACCACATAATCTACATCTTAAAAATTGCAAAGTCCTTAATCCTGCTACGTTACTATCTCTACCTGCAGAAGGCAAGCCCCATGGCTCAGGTAATAATATCCCATTTTGTGACACTGTGTCCTAATTTATGAGACATCTCTTTACTGAAATTATCTAATCTACTTTGTTGATTGGTCATAGTGCAGAAATGAAAAAGGGAATTTCCAAGCTGTTTGTGCTATTACTACCCAATATGAACTACTTGGAAGGGGAAACCTCCCACAAGCTAAATCAGCTGAACAAGCAGAGCTCCATGCCCTTACAGAACATGCCAGTTATTAGAAGGACAATCCGTTAATACTTATACCAATAGCTGGTGTACCTTTGTGGTCGTCCATGATTTGGGGATGTTATGGAGACAAACGGGTTTTCTTATGTCCTCTGAGAACCCAATCCAAATTGGACAAGAAGTAAATGATCTTACGGCTTTTCTCTTACCTTCTGAAATTGCTATAATCAAAATTGAGGCTCACACTAAAAGAATTTAATCTGATTATCAGGTAAATCCCCTGCTTAACTTTCATACAGAGGCAGAGGCAACAGAATCTATAGACTGTGGCACATGTGGATGAAATCCTTTCTGCTTCTGTGAAAAATAACTCCTGTTGACAAACTTGCACCATCTTGAGGCCCTTGCAACATGGAATAGTTTGCTCCTGAATCAGAGAAATTAAGATGGACAAATAATGGTTATAAAGTAAATGAACATTCAGGGCTATGGGAAACCTAAATGGCTGCTTGGTTCTACCCTGCTCTTGGTTCTACCCATTTTTTAGTTTTTCATTCCTTCACCCAGCATGGTGCATTTAAAATGACTCAAATTGAGCATAGACATTAGTAGGGAGACTTCTATAACATTACAACAGCAGTTTACCCCTAATATGTGACCTGTCAGGTCCATAATCCTAGAATAAGTATTTTTATCTGCAAAGGCTTCAGATCTCCTCCTTCTGGACCCATTGAGCACCTGCAGCTGGATTTCATTCAACTGTCACCTGGTCTGGCTTATCATTCTGTTTTTGTTATTATATGCATGTATTCAGGATGAGTTGAACTTTTCCCTTAGCACAAAGTTGATGCCTGCACAGTATCAAAGAAGTTGTTTGAAAACATGTTTCCCACTTAGAGTATACCTTCCACAGTCTCCAGTGATTGAGGCACTCACTTCAGTGGACAAATCTTACAAGCCATAACAAAAACTTTGCAAACTTCTTAGAATTATCAATGCCACTGTCACCCTGAATCATCATACAAAGCTGAAAGAACGAATGGGATCTTGAAAGTTAAAATCTCTAAACTTGCTGAAATGACTGGACTCCCTTGGCCTAAGATATTGCCTTTGGTCTTGCTGACTGTTCTCAGTACTCTCTTTGGGAAATAGAAGTTCACTCTACATGAGGGTGTCACTGGCAGACCAACGTCCATTTGTATACAACTTTCTGCTGACTCATTGATTTCACACACTAGTATGACCAGCTACTGTAACTCTTTTATATCTTATGCTAAACCCCATCATCAACAGGTTAAAGTAACACTCCTGAAGCCCAGTTCACAGGATCCTGTTGGACGTAGCCTGCCGTCTGGTCACTGGGTAGTCTGGACATTTCATCAGAGGAAGACAGCTCTCAAACCCTGTTGGAAGGGAACTTCTCAGTGTCATGACTCTGACACTGCTGTGAAATTAGAAGACGTTAAGCCTGGGGTAGACATCTCACAGTTAAGGAAGGCTCCATGTGACATGTGGTCCTGTACAGATACTGGAGACCTCTTATCAAATTGACATGAAAGAGAAGAAGCTGACATTGAGGTAGACTGCTTCCACCCAAGAAAGCAGATCAACACTTCATACTTTTATTAAACATGAAAGCTTCTCTTCTTTTCTTTCTTTCCTTTACTCCGGCATTGCCCTGGAAAGATAACACACTCATCTGTATCTCCCATGCCATTGCCAAGGGGGTAACCTTTCAGAGGCTGGATTTGTCATCAAAGATTCCAATCTACCCATGATGTGGAGAGCCCCAGTCTTCCCTGTGATCAATTTCTCTTTTGTTCCCAATGTCACTGTAAACACAATCGACACCCCCCACTTAGAAGTCACTTACTGAGTTCAACTTTTATGACCAGAACATGAAGTGCCTTGTTATTTTCTCTCTCTGATTATTACTGTGTTTGTCCAATAAGACACAATTACCTACTTAAATCTTAGTACATTTGCACCCCCACACTCCCATTATTATCTAGATCAGATCTGCCACCGCACAAAGAGATCTCACCAGCAGCACCCATCTTTGCAGGGTATGTAGAATAACACTTTATTTCAGGCTAGATTATTTTCTTACCATATAGAGAAAAAGTAACTGACCCTTGTTTGAAAGAGTAAATGCACCAATCCCTGCAAATGGATTCAATAACAATTAATGGGAATGGTTTGTTCCCTGACAGGCTCTGTCTTTGTCTTGTCTGTGGTGGTTCTCATTTTCGTTGGGCCTATGAATGCCTAGGCAGCTGGTGCACTGATTGATAATGCTTCTTAGATTACCTAAATGTGCCCCAAACTTTCCACAAAAAAAATAAGACCATTCATGGGCCAATTCCCCTAGATCTACATCATCAAGTTAGAATCAAGTTAGAATGGACCTTCCAGAAGGTGTTCATGACCCAGGATTCACTTTCTTTGGCCAGGCCACACTTCCCTGCTTAGGAGTAAATGTAAATGAGAATATGATCAGAAATCTCTTCTTAACTCTTGAGAATACACAGAATCTGCTGCTCAGACAATAGATGCCTAACAGAGATCCTTAGACTTTCTGGTCAAAGTTGTTTTTGATAATAGATTGATTATTATTTATTATAATAAATAATCCATAATATATTGATTATCTTTGAGCTGAGCAAGGAAGTGTCTGAGCTGTGGCCAACACCACCTGCTGCACCTGGATTAACACATCTGGGGAAGTTGAAACTCAGAAATAAGATCACTGAGTAAGCTACTTGCTCAGAGGTGAACTTGTCTGCAAGATCTTTCTTTAACTTATTTGATTTTGATTGTTTCGAGTTGGGGACAGTGGCTCTAATGTGAACTCCACACATTGTAAATTATCCTGCTTATAGTAATCATAATAATCTCCCTAGTGTGTTGTATTCTCTAAAAGGAATGCATCTTAAATGCATGTTTGTAGCTGCTAACCACCAAGCATATGATCTCCCTAAGACTGGAATGTCAGAAAAGGAACAAAGAGAATGACCAACCCAAAGATTTTGATCCTGAAGCCATGACCTGTGAATATCACAGGGATTAAACAAAAATTTCATGACCTATGGATACCACACAAATAATCAAGAAAAGGTGCGAGTGGTCGTTGAGAGAGGTGCTAATATCTTTTATTTTGATCATATCTATCAGTTAATCTAAGAGTCTAAATAAAAGTGAGGAATTGTTAAAAGGAGACAGCAGGCCCAAAATGGAGTCACTGGTGCTAAGCTCCACATCAGCAAACCAAGACTTAATACCTAACCTCATTGCAGTTTCAACCTCCCTTGGAATATGAACTTTGACCGGTCAAACTGAAATTATCTGATCAACACTAGTGAGGTAATCTGCCCCATAGACCTCTACCATTCCCCTAAAAAGTGTCACTTTACTCAAAACAATGCATTCTTTAGAAATAATTCCCTTTTCTCAACCCCCTCTCTGCCTTTAAAAGCTTTTCCTTTTCTGTAGCCCTTTGGAGCTCCTGTTTATTTGCTAGGTAGGATCCTCCCAGATTCATGAATCATTGAATAAAGCCAATTTCATCATTAAATTTACTTGATTTAATTGTTATTTAACAAGCTGAAGAGTCACAACGTTTCTAAAACTCAGGGTTCAGTTTGGAAGATAGTTCACTAGGAAGGTAATTACTTCTATCTAAAGAGAGCACCTATTAATAGTGTCAGGGTGGCCCTGAGTTAATACATCAAGGGAGGCTTCTAGATGGAGGCAGCCTACCTTTGCCAGAGACTCTAAATGATAAGATCATCACTTGCTGAGACTCGTGCCATCTCCCATATGGCAGGAATCCAGTAAGGGCTGGGCCTCCTTTTAGATGATGAGGAGCCAAAGAGACAACAGTTTTTTCATCCCTCCTGGAAGGGTTGAGGATTGTAAATCTGCCCACAGACTCCCAATAGAGTTTCCTTGGAAATCGACTCTGAATTTTGGTAAGATTTTCTGAGCCACCTACACTGACAGAGAGATGATAATATGTTCTAAGATGGGCTGCTGAGACTGAATCCTCTAACTTACCAGCAAAGAGAATATCATTTACATAACAAAAGTTTGTACATCACAAGTTAGTGGCACTTGATCTTAATCCTTACCCAACCTCTTGGGGCAAGTGAAAGGGTAATTTGTCCCACTAACACTTATCTACCTGCAGCACCTCTTGATTGGGATAAGCCCCTCTGACACTTTTGGGGTTGGGGAATCAGAAGCATAAAACAGAACAATTACCATTACAGTCTGATGTAAAAAGAAGAGAATATTGAATGTTTTAAAGGGTCCTACTATCGTGTAGTCATGTCCCCCCAAA
Organism: Diceros bicornis minor; assembly: GCF_020826845.1. Taxonomy (NCBI): domain Eukaryota; kingdom Metazoa; phylum Chordata; class Mammalia; order Perissodactyla; family Rhinocerotidae; genus Diceros; species Diceros bicornis. Next base: position 28,198,025 of record NC_080773.1, read on the forward strand.
ATTTATATATTGAAATTTATTACCCAAGATGAGGTACTAGGAAGTGGAGTCTTTGGGAGGTGAATAGCTCATGAGGACTGAGCCCTCATAAATGGGACTGGTGCCCTTTAAACGAGGCCTGACGGCCAGGTCGAGCAAGCAGTTGAGCGCGCGTACTCCGCTGCGGTGGCTAGGGGTTCGCTGGTGCGGATCCTGGGTGCGCACCGTTGCACTGCTTGGCAAACCATACTGTGGCGGTGTCCCATATAAAGTGGAGGAAGATGGGCATGGCCCAGGTCCAATCTTCTTCAGCAAAAAAAGAGGAGGATTGGCAGATGTTAGCACAGGGCTGATCTTCCTCACACACACACAAAAAAATACAAGAGGCCTTAAAGAGTTCTCTTGCATCCTTCTGCCTTATGAACATACAAAAAGTCTGCAACCCAGAAGAGAGTCCTCACCCGACCATGCTAACACCCTGATCCCAGACTTGCAGGCTCCAGAAGTGGGAGATATAAATTGTTGTTTATAAGTCACCCAGTTAGTGGAATTTTGTTATAACTGCCCAAACAGACTGAGATAGGCCCCCAACTACCTCATCGTTAGCTTCCTTTTGATACCATGACAAAGCAAAAAGGCTGTTCGTTCTATGGCTCACTCACTATCCCATCCTAATTGCCAAGACTGCCAAGAAATGCGAAGTGTGTAAGATTTTACCCTGTTGCAGACCAACAAGTGAGCCTGCCGGTTCCATGGATGCTGGCACAAGTCATGAGACTCCTGGGATTGAGACAAGACATTGTTATTTCTTGCCCAACAGGCCTCAAGAGCTTTGTGTTTACATCTGTTCCTGTTGCTCCCATAAGCTCAAAGAGGGACATGCAAAGAGGTCTCGGAGGATGTTGCACGCATAGTGTGTTTGTGTTACATCTGGAGAACGTTAAGCTTAACAAACTGCAATCTTTTATTGTAGGTTATAAGTACATCTGCCCCATGTTTGCTTCTAGTAAAGGCATTATCTTTATTATATAGGTAAGGTAACTAATCTGCCCTTGCACCCAAGACAGACACTATTGCCGCCTTTCAAAGCTGTTATACAAAAAACTTTGCAAGGTCGTCCAGAAGAGTATCTGATACCAGATGTGAAAAAAATTTGAGAGGCCCATGGAAAATTGTCTCCCAGTAGAGTGCACCTTTCTCTTTAAAATTTGAGAATAACTGATTCAGTAAAGAGAGTCATTGATGTTTTTTGATCCCAAGACTGACCTTGGTTGTGTGGTGCTATGGTGTTGTTAAAGACTGAAGGAGGCAGGAAGAGACATAGATTTACCAGGAGACTTCATGGGAAAGATAGATCCAAGCGAGGGGTGTTGTTAACCTAGGTGAGCAATGAGAAGTGAGAACAATGAAAAGAAGGAAAAATATCACATATTCTGAATGAATTGAAATTTTTTAGCTTAGAATAAAATATGCTATGTACACATACATCAAATCAATTTTGAATGGATTGCCAATGTAAATTTTAAAGTTCTAAAAAGTTTCTAAACTAAAAAACAGAGAACATCTCTGCAGTCTTAGAATAGGAAACTATTTCTTAAACAGAGTAATAAACATTACCTACAAAGGAGGAAATATCAAGTTATATTACAATTAAGACTTTCTCTTCATCAAGGCGCACACACACACACACACATAAAGACAAAGACAGAAAGAACCTGAGAGAGATAGAGAATCAAGAAAGGTAACATGTCCGGCTGATATTGAGAACCACCAGAAATCAATAAGAAAACGATAACACAATAGAAAAAAATGGACAAAATAGACTAACACATAGTTCAACAATAGGTTGCTCAATGGCCAATACATAAGTGAAAATATGCTCAACTTCCATAATAATCAAGAAAATGCGACTGAATTCACTGCTTGCTACCATCACACACCAACTAGAAGCCTAAAATAAAAATGAAAAAAATAATAAAAGTATTGATAAGGATGTGGACAAACCGAGAATCTCCTACACTGCTGGTGGGTGTGGAAATTGACACAAATATCTCCCAAACCTCTTTGGCACTATCTCCTAAAGCTAAAGAGATGTAAACCCATCACCTGACAATTCCACTATTACATATATAGCCAACAGAATTTGGTATGAGTGTCATCAAAACATGTCCTAAACATACATACCAGCACTATTCCCAATAGTCTCAAACTGAAATCCACCCATATGCCTATTAACAATGGAATGATTAAATTAATTGTTTTATAGTCACAGAATAGAAACCTATACAGCAATGCAAATGAATGATCACTAACAACACGCAGCAATAAATTCACAAACAACATAAGGAATTCCAAAATCCAATTCAAATAGTTAAGGCTTTATTATTTTTTTCATATAAAATTCAAAACAGACCTGTGCTGTAAGATGTCAGAGCAGTGGTTCCTCTGAGGAGCAGTGACTGGGATGGAGCACAAGAGACTCCTAGGAATCTGTTAGACAATATTCTCTTGATTGATCTAGGTACTGAGTAGAGAAATGTGTTCACTTTGTGAACTGTCATTGAGCTTTGCATTTATGACCTGTGCATGTGTCTTTGAATTTTTAAAACACATATCACCACTCAGAAAGGTGGGATATGGTGAATAGATTAGTGTTGTCATGTCCTTATATTGTAAAGGTGGGGTTGAAGAGTATTAAATAAAGTGACACTGTGATTAGCTTTTTAAATGTAGGCTGAAACTTCTGGGCAAAAATTAACAAATAATGAGTATACAACTTTCAAAGAAAAGGGGTCAATTATAATGTAGAATTACAAGGTAGACTCAATTAAAAATTAATACAATAGAAGTTAACATAGATAAAATAACAAACTCTATTGACACTGAAATGTGTGAATTATTAAATAAAACTTAAATAGACCAATTACCTGTTTTAAAATCAAGCATTGTTTTACTATATTCATTGGATTTTTTAAAGAGATATGGCCAAAGATAAAAAAGTAGGAAAGATAAAAATTCATTCTATGCAATTTTAACAATGAAAGAACTAGCATAGCAATATATATATCAAATAACATACAATTTAAGATTTGTCATTTTTGTAATTGGAACTATTTTACATTTTTCTTAATGTACAAATGGATAATGGATAACAAAGAGAGCTGACTTTATATGTGTATAAATATACACAGGTATACACAATCACACACACATACATATACACACACAGATCACACAGAGACATATTATGTATATAATCACAATTGTAGGTGTGCGTATGTCTATATACATGCATTTTTTTCTACTACTTGTTTTGTGATATAATTTGTGCTAAATATTTAAGTGTCTCATGGGAGCTAACAATATGCATTTCTCTTTGTTGTACAAGATTCAATATACATTGTTTAGGTAAAATATTTTTGTTTTTGAAGTTAGTGAATTCTCAGTCCTTTGCATCAGCTCCAGAATGTGAATACAGAGAAAACTACATAAAAATCTCTTCTAAAATTAAGGAAATACTCTTTGCTCCTTGAAAATCAAGAAGCCACAAACTCTACATAAACAGAATGGATTCATGTCTTTCCCTTTCAAATGGCTCTCCCTACAATGCTCCAAATTTAATGGCCATCTAGTTAATCGTATTAGAGATATGTTAGGGGTATGCACCTCCAAACCCCTTTGTTGCCAACATGCTAAAATCATCATCTCAAAAGAGAAGACTCTGCCTTCTACAGATCCCAATTCCATGCAATTCATGTCTTTTAAAATTGTCCTACTCACATGATATTGTTTAAAAATCAGCTAATGTTATTTTATGCTTTCCTTTGCCCCTGTACAGACGCATCTGGCCATTTCCACCTGAAAATGCTAAATGTTTAAACATGGTCATCTCGCTCCATAAGATCATATTTCAAATAAAGGACAACCATCTCTTTAAGGATGTAATATAGAAAACTCATAGCTGGCTCCAAAAACCTTTACTCATTGACTGAATTTCTCCTCCAGCAGTATTGTCTTCAGTTTCAGTTATGATCTGCAACATGCTGTTCTATTTTTATGTACTTTTTCCAAAAATTTCATGCCTAGTTCATGGCTGGGAAATTTACTGTGTTTGTTTCAAAGACTTCTCCATAATACCCAGATTACTGCAGGACCTGGTGTTCATTGTTGCATAAATTCTGAACTCCTCCACTGGAAGCATTAGTAACACATCAATCACATGAGTTTATACATGATAACTATATAATATTGCAGTACAGTTACTATCATAACCTATTGTCTATTATGAAGAAGATATTCAGCATGTCCTGTTAACATTATCTGGTCAGCCAGACATAATTGTACTTAGGACTACAAGGAGGATGAGTGAGTTACCTAATGAACATTGTACAAATACATACAATTTACATATTTCTCATTAGATTAGGGGATTTTGTATTTCTTATCCAGGCAAAGCACAGCCTGGATACACTGGATTCACATCTCATGAGCAGAAAGGGACTGACACTTGGGAAAGACAGAGTGCTTACTGAATTGGCATTTAAGAGGAACCAGTTGGAATTATTAAAAAGAGCCAAAACTGTCTCAAAAATGAAGGAAAGGGTGTTAAAAAAGACAAAGGTGCTCACCAGGAGAAGGATGGTTTTGGTAGCTCTGGACTCAGGGGAGGTTCTGAGGGAGACATTGGTCTTATGAAGGTGTTGAACCCTCTGCCTTTGCCTGTACAGGATGAAAACAATGCAGCCACTGGCCCAGAGCATGAGCCCCAAACAGAAAACATCAGGGAAGGACAGCAATGCTGCATATAAGGAGTCTCTGGTTTTGTCATGACGAACAGAAGAACAGTATCCAAAACTTTTTCTGTTTGTGATGTTTTTGTGGCTCCCACTGCTAGTCAGAAACATAGGATAAATGACATTTATCAACATTTGCAGGGTCCAGCACAGGAAAATTGAAGGGACAATGCACTTGAGAGCTTTCACTTTAAGCTCTGCCCACCTGGAGTTCCTGGGGCTGATCATGATGGCCTGGACTACACTCAAGAGGCAGGTGTTACAAACGGACACACCCCTGCCCACTACATGAACATAGGGGAAAAATGTGTATACAAAGTCATTTGGGTGATACCACCCAAAAGGTGACATTGTGTAGTGGATTCCACTAGAGAACAGGACCAATAAGTTGGCTACAATCAGGCTCTTGACAATCAAATCTCCGGACCTTGTCCTACACCCAGTGGAATAAAGGAAGAGATAATGGTAAAGAAGAAAGAAATTCCCCAGGATTCCAAATAAAGTCTGTAATGAGAAGATCATTGCTACTGCCAAATCCCTGGCGGCCATCTTGTCAGTTCTCCATGACTGATATTTGTCTTCTGAGCTAGAAGATCCTGCAGGGGAATAGGAGGTGTGAGCCACATGTATCGTATCTACCTAAATCCAACATTCTCACCTTACCAACAGTTCCTACTTTGAAATAATTACTTAAAGTTTTTCTGTCCTTTTTAGGCTTCCAAACATTGAAAGTATAACATTTAAAGAATGCTTCAAACGAATGAATTCCTGTCATGAAGGCCAGAGATGCAGTAATTTCTTTATTCATTAGGCAGTCACTATTACATTCCTTATAAAGGTGAGGACAACATAGACACAGAATGTTAAGCGTTTCCTCTAAATTCACACACTGGTTGGGAGCACAGTGGGGATTTTAACCTGGTAACAAAGACGGTGCATTTAATCCATAATATACTAAAATACTAGTTAGTTGTGTTGGTCAAGTGAACAAGATAAATATTCAGTTTTGTTTCTGCTCCTTGTCATTTCAATTTAGGTTTTGTTTAAAATTTGGTAATGATGAGTTTCCACTTACATATGAAGACATTTTATAGGGAAATATAAACTTCAACTAAATCTTTAGAGATCTTAATAAAATGCAGATGCCCTAGTTGCAGTTTAAAAATGCAAGATCCTGTCCTAGTACAAGTTGAGTTTAATGAATGCAGGAAGGCCTCAACATTAGGATGTCAAGAGAAAGATTCATTTGCTTTTACCTCAGGAACAAAAGTTCAATGATTTGAATCACAGGAAGTATGAGACAGAAACACTGATGCCTGAGGAACAGTGTATGGTAGAAACAAATTATTACTCATTTCAGATCATATACATGCACATTTATTAATTCATAAGTAAAATGAAATTATTAGCAGTAATGCCGTAGTTATGAAAAATACTAAAATACAAGATATACATGCAACATGCAATGAAGCAATGCTAAGGCAAAAAACTTGTGCATTGTATAAATGCCTTACATTTTTGTTGTTATAATATATAGTGTTATAATATTTAAAAGCAGCAGAAACAGCAAAAGATAGATTTGAGCCTAAAAATATTTCCTCAACATATTTTTATTTTTCTAAGATGCTGCTTCCCTCACTTTAAGTGGGAAAGTCGCTCCATAATCAATAGAGACACAATTATTAAATCTATTAAGCACTTCATACACCCTGAGTTAGAGAAAACATTTCTACTCCAGCAACTGCTACCAGATACACTCTTTCTGCACAGGATCAGATGTTTCCTGTAGGTGCATCCTGCTCTTTTTACAAAAATTGAGGTACCCTGGGTGCACCTCTAGAAACCTGAAAATTATGTTTGTGATTTCTGTAAAGTAAGCTGAACAGCAGATTGACTCTGGAACTGCAGTCCTTAAGCACGTTAAAAATCAGATTTTCTATTACTTGGATTAAACCACAATAATCACTGTCAGTGATTATTACATTACATTAGCAGCCATCCTGGATTGGGGAAGATCTAGGAACACATCTCTCTTTATTGTCTCAGGTCATGCCTCAGGATTTATTCCCTTCCTATGTGGCTTTGGTGCTGGACCAGGTTCATACACAGAAGATTTCCTTTGTCTAATGTATTCACTTACCTGGACTCCTGATACATCGCCCTGTCTTACAGATTCTAAGTCTCAGATGAATATAGAGAAAATTCACCCACTTTTACCTGATGCCTTTTGGTGGGCTCAGCATGAAGGTCAAAGCAGTCAGTACATGTGTGAGAGGGTAGCTAGACCCTGAGGTATGAGTTTGTGATTCTGTGACCTCACCTCCCCTCAGAATTGCAATTATCATTTCACCTGTAGCAGCATTGGCAGTAACAGGCTGGGGAGTTGAGAATATTTTTTCAAAACTTTTTTCCTAGGTGTTAATTACCAAGAACAAGTTTGTAGCTAGCATCTCTTAAGAGACCATTGGAGTGTTTGTGGGAGACTCTTACTTTTCCATGAACCCTGGAGACAGACAGTATCTCACATGGAGGAGAGAAGGAAATCCTTAGGTCTGACACATGATTGACTGGAGGTGAGTGTGTGCGTCTCCATGGATATTCTACTTCACCCAGAAGTTCTACCTAAAAGTAGTGAGTTCTTTCCTAATTTCACACAACTGAGCTGCATCATTAATTAAGTTGTGATCAAAGAAGTGGAATGAGTCAAAATATCTGAGAAGGGTTTAAAAAAAGGTGCAAATAACAAGAAGAACACGATGCCAATAACTTACATTAGATATCATTGCACTCATTTGCACAACTCAATATCAACGAATATGTAAACTGTTAGGGAACTCTGCTTTACCAATATTGACCCTCACTAGTGATAGGAAGCAGAGGCAGACTAATATCCATAAAAGAATAACAGAACATTTTAAAACAGTTCCTCAGAAAGAAAGCACCAGAATCAAATGGTTGAACAGGGAGATTCTTGTAACTATCAGATAAGCCAATGCTACTTCCTTAATTCAAGACCATTAAATAGTCAATGCAGTCCCCTATACTTTCTTTTTTCATGAAATTTTCAGGAAGGAACTATGATTGCTTTTTTAATTTAAGAAATATATTTTTGATGGGTCAGAAAAAATATAATTATACATTACAAATTGAGTTTAATTCTTTAGGTTTTCCTACACACAAATCAACTCTTTGATGCAGCTTCACTGTGCTCATGCCCACTTGTCAAGTCAGTTGTTAGAGCCATAATGGTGGACAACCCATCTCACAGAAGCACACAAACTCATTTCTACACAGAAGCAAAACACACGTGCATGCACATTGTCTCACACATTCAAACTTATAGTCACACACATTCACATTGTTATACACATACACAGTCACTCAAATGATCTCACAAGTTTAATTCTACACTCACAAAAAATAATGCACACATTGAACACATAAAAATTTACACTCAAATATGTAAATACTTATAAATACATACACTCACATAAATGCATAATTATACTCTTTCATATAATAACAGTCACCATGTATGTGTGTATCTCAGTTATGTGATCTTATATAGAAGAATAGTTGTGTCTCTAGATTTCTGGATGTCTGCAAAGGGGGGCCCTGCTACCCTCTGTAGTTTTTATACCCCTGCGACCATCACAAGGGTAATATATATTGCAATGCACAGCACTTCAAATGTGCTGTGAGCATTGTCACCTTATATTGAGACACATGCTGGAAACTTGGCCTCTTTGTAGAAGTGACAGCATGTGATTATATGATAGAGTGGAGTAAGCATAGGCCACAGGGCAAAAGAGACATAAGGATAACATGAGGGCACAGAGCCTGGGGGCTTGGAGTTATAGAGATGCCGGGGAAGAGAATGAACAGAAAAGAAAAGGCAAAGCATTATTAATATTGGTGGTTTATTACAGTGCAATGCTGAGGATGAAGGTGCAAGGGGGAAAACTGTGCAAGGAAGTGAAGGTGGGGGGATATTGGGATCTGAGGAGATAATGGGGGGATAGGATCAAGGGAACAAAAGTGCTAATGGGGATTGGAAGTTAATGGCAAAAGTGAGGGAAGGCCAGTGGTGATTGCATTTAAACAACCTGGTGTGGGGAGAAGGTGAATTCAGATGGGGTAGGCAGATCATGGTAGATGGTAACAATCCAATTTGGGCAGAGTGTGGGAAAAGGAGATGGCATTAGGGGACACCGTGGACACGGACATGAAGGCCAAATAGGCATAGGACAATGAGATGTCTGGAAAGGACAGTGGGCATGTGTGAGCTAAAGAGCCCAGCAGAAAGTGTCAGGAATTATAGGGTTAGATATAAGGAGTGCAGGGTGGGGATTGGGTTCCTGGGGGTCATTGATGAGCCTATGAGTTCAGGGCTTGTATGAATGAGAGTTCAGGGACATAGAAGTCCCAGGGCATGGGATGAGATGTTGGAATTGGGTGTAGACAGAAGGCAAGAGGAAGGACAGTATGGGTGACAGACTTTGCAGAGGTGATGAAGGCTGAGGAAGGTTAGACTGAGGTCCCTAGAATACTCCTTACAGGGGGTTGGAGGTGAAAAAGGTCACAAATGAAGGTGGAGAGTGTAATACTGAAGTCAAAAGTGTTCAATGGGGGTCAGAGAGCATGTGGAGTGTTATTGGATGTCTAAAGGTCACAGGTGGACAGATGAAGATATAGAAGGGGGCATAGTCTAGGGATGAGTGTATGGATGAGTCTAGGGGTGATGGAGGTGGCAAAGAGGAGAATGGAGGCCACTAATTGATTCTCTCATTTATCTATTTCCTCACTTATGATCAAAACAGAGCAGTCATGTACAGTTTCTTCTTTTATTGAAATATATTTGGCATATAACGTTGTGTAAATTCAAGGTGTGCATCATGTTGATTTGATACATTTATATATCATAATATGATTACCACTGTAGTGATAACACCTATATTACATCAACTAATTATCATGTCTTTATGTGTTTGGAATAATTGAGATATAGACTCTTAAGAAGTTTGGTAACTACAATGAAACAGTGTAGTCTATATTCATTATACTGTGAGTTAGATCTCCAGGACCTATTTGTCTACTAGTTGAGAGTTTGTACCCTTAGACAATATCTCACCCATTTCCCCAACCCTCTGCCCCTGGTAACCACCATTTGAGTCTGTGATTTGATGAGTTTGGCTCTTTTAGATTCCATATAGAAGTGAGATCATACAGCATTTTTCTTTCTCTCTCTGACTCATCTCATGTAGCATAATATCCACAAGGTCCATCCATGTTGTTGCTAGCGGCAGGAATTCTTTCTTTTCTTCTTATGATTGAATAATAGCCCATTGTACATCTATCTCACATCTTCTTTATCCATTCATCCATTGACAGACACTTAGGTTGTTTCCATATCTTGGCTGTTGTAAATCATGCTGCAAGGAATATGAGATTACAGGTGTCTCTTCAATAACTGTTTTCATGAGTGTTGGATTCTAATTTCAGCTCAGGTGCAAAAATATTGCTCATATAAGATGTTCCTGGATACCCCTTGAATTTAATCTACAGTAGAGAAGAGCACCTAAAATTTGAGGTGAACAACACTCCACAGTATGTTCTCTTTCCTTTTGTGGTACCCTGTACAGGATCTAATAGCATGTCTAATAGAAGACGCTATTCACTAGTATCCAGTGTTCAGTGCTGAAAAAAGGTGCCAAATCGTCCCTTCAAAAGGCCTGCTTACAGATTCAAAAAGTTTAGTTCCACAAGAATTTTTATGTTCCAAGACTGACATGATGAAAATATCTTTCTTTATTGTGGTATTTCTAAAATAGAACACTTTAGCTAACCTTTATGTGCTCTTACAAGCTTATCTTTTAAGCTTTATCATAAAAATAATACAGAATAATTTAGCTAAAAATTTTCTGGACATATTTCCATTTTCTTCTATCATATAAGAAATCATCACAAGGGGTAAACTGTGGAAATAGTTTTTTAGATATATTGATAGTTCAAAAATAGTATTGTTTATTCCAACAAATTTACTGGTCTCATATATACTATAGGCAAATCTCCGACCTTGTGTGTAATGTCACCTAGATGGTCATGATTAGTGCATTGTAAAGAAATTATGTAGTTCAAACTAAGGTTACTAATCAGCTGAAATTAAAATAGGCAGATTGTCTTCAATTATCTGGTGGACTCAACATGTTACAAGAGATCTTCAGGCAGAAAGAGAAGGCAGAGAGATGGGGTACAAGAGGAAATCCGAGATTTGAAACATGAGAGAGATTTAACATGCTATTCCTGGGCATGAAGATGGGATGCAGATAGGCACAGCAGGAAACTCTGAGAAGGAAATCAATTCTGCCAGGAAGTTAAGATCCTGGAAGTGGATTCTTCTTCAGAATTTTGAGAAGATAGTCCAGGCTGGCTAATTAAAGCTTGTGACACCCTAATCAGAATACTCAGCCAAGTCCACCATATTTCCAATAAAGAAATATAAGAGGATGAAATGGGTTTTGTGTTAGTCTGCTAAAATTGTGGTAATTTGTTATGCCAGTAAAATTAAAATAATATACATGGGAACAAATTGAACAGTAAAACATTGCAAGAACAAAATACATTCAAAATCTTCATGAATTTCCCATAACCAATACTATTTTGATCTGCAGATCTAACAATTTTCATCACTGAGGTGTATCCTACTTCCTATGCAGTTTGAGGATATATCTGAGATTGTCTCTGAAATTGTACTATACACACACAAACATACCCACACACAACTAACACATTTGTTCTTGGCTCAATATGTCAGAGTTAGAGAAGTAAATGTTTCCAAGTTATAAAAACATGGCATTTCAGGAGCAAGAAAGGACACAGCAAATGACCTGGGACTCATTATTTTCCTGAGAAAGACATTTTCCCTTCTCTTTTCTCTTCTCTAGGCCTCTTTCTTCCTATCTTGGAAAACCACATTTTGCAAATGTGCCTTTTTTCGGTATCAACATACCCCTTCTGTTAAGGGTTGTATTGTGTTCTTTCAAAATTAATGTGTTGAAGTCTTAACTCCCAGTACCTCAGAATGTGTCGTTATTTGGAAATGAGTCATTGCAGATATAATTTGTTATGATGAGATCAGAGGTTGGTGTCAAGATGGTGGCATAGGTGGACTTTGAACTCACCTCCTCCCATGGACACAACAAATTTACAGCTACTCTTGGAACAATTACCTCTGAGAGAGAACTGAAAACTGGACTAAAAGAACCCCCACAACGAGAGATAATCCTGACTGAGGTGGAAGAAGCAGAAATTCCTTTCTGGAAAGACAAAAGCCACCTTGGTGGCTGCAGCAATTCACAGCCATCCAGGAGCAATCCAAGGGTATGCAGCCTTCCCTGGAGGAGTGGGGGACGTGAGCAGGAGAGTGTTACCGCTATAAGCATCTTTTTGTCCCAGCACAACTCAGACGAGTGTCATTGTGTCTGGCTTGGCTGGCTACGAACAGCAGTGGGGAATACCCCCAGAAAACCTATAGGACATAAGGCAAGATAAGCCAGCTCTCAAAGGCCCCATGGACCAATTCACCCAATTCAGAAAACAAAATAAAATCACCAGAAAGAAAGGTGCACAGTCCTTTGGTGAAAAGAGACACACCTGATAGGCTCTGGGCGCATCTCAGTGAGAAGGGAGACCTCTCCAGGGACTGAGACATTGGTGGCAGCCATTATTGTGACCTAGTACAGGTGTGCCGACATAGATGCTGGCAAATGCCATTGGAGTTCTTCCCTTGGCTTGTTAGCACGGGGGTCTGCCCCACCCACTAGAGCATGGATTTAATCCAGCTCAGCCAGTGCAGGCAGCCTGTTGTAGGGACTGGCCCTGTCCAACAGCAAGCCCTTGGGTAACTGGTGGGTCTGCATAGGCGGGTATCTGGATCCTCTGCAGCCAGGGGAGTGGGTCCACCTCTGCCAGGTAGGGGTGTGCACTAGGAGTGGGTGGAGTGTGTTGGGCCTCTACAGTGGGGTGATTGGGTCTGCTTCAGGGGGTCAGGATGTGCAAATGGGGCAAGACTGTGTTGAGAGGGTGTGTGGCCCTGTGGGTGGTGGGGTTTGTCAGCTGCAGAAGACTTGTGCTTCTTGAACAGCAACAGAGGAGATCGGTCCCACCTTCCAAAGCTTGAAGCAATTGGGTGCTCCCATGCCTCAGGCCAGCCCCACTCAGCTGCAATCCTGAGAGAGCTGACAACAACCTCATAGTCCGGAGCCCTAGAGGAATTGTAAGCCCCTGAGCCTAACAACTAGCCATGCTGGGGACTAATGACTTAACAGAAATAACAGAAAGGGAAGGTGCTATCAGATTTTGCAGCCAACTGGGCTGGGAACCCCCATACCCAATAAAGGGACTGAATGTCCACAGCAGCCACACACAGCTGAGCAATACAACCAGTCAGCCAGGGCAACAGCCCAGGCTCCCTGGGCACCTGCAGCAAGAGGACCCTGCCACAAGAAAAGGACACATGTAGCCCACACAGGGGACACAGGTTTCATTCCTGGAACATTTGGAACTGATGATGAAAGGAAAGCACACTATTGGGCCTCATAAGGCATCTCTTACATAAGGCCACCTCTTCAAGATCAAGAGACATAGCTGACCTACCTAATACATGGATAAAAGCACAGAAGAAAGAGGCAAAATGAGGAGGCAAAGGAATAAGTTTCAAATATATTTGTTTGAACAGGACAAAACCCCAGAAAAAGAACTAAATGAAACAGAAATGAGCAATCTACCTGACAAAGAGTTCAAACAAAAAGTCATAAGGATGCTCACTGATGTTCAGAGAAGAATGGATGAACCATGAGAACATCAAAAAAGTATTGGAAAATATAAAAAAGAACCAATCAGAAATGAAGAATATAATACTGGAAATGAAAAATTCACTAGAGGGACTCAATAGCAGAGTAGATAATACAGAAGAATGGATCAGTGGGCTGGATGAAAGACTAGAGGAAATCTCTCAAGCTGAACAGATAAAAGAAAAAAGAATTAAAAAGAACAAGGACAGTCTAAGGGACCTCTGGGACAACATCAAGCACACTAACATCTGTGGCACAGGTGTCTCAGAAGGACAAAAGACAGACAAAGGGGCAGAGAATCTATTTGAAGAAATACTAGCTGAAAACTTTCCTAACCTAAGGAAAGATACAGATACCCAGGTACAGGAAGCACAGAGAGCACCAAACAAGATAAACCCAAAGAGGCCCACACCAAGAACCATCATAATTAAAATGCACAGAATTAAAGATAAAGAGAGAATCCTAAAAGCCACAAGAGAGGCAACAAGTTACATACAAAGGAAACCCCATAAGTCTATCAGCTGACTTCTCAGCAGAAACCTTACAGGCTAGAAGAGAGTGGCATGATATACTTAAAGTTTTAAAAGGAAAAAATCTACAGCCACGAATACTCTACATGGCAAGGTTATCATTCAGAATGGAAGGAGAAATAAAGAATTTCCCAGACAAGCAAAAATTAAAGGAGTTTGTCACCAAGAAACCAGTTCTACAAGAAATGCTAAAGGGACTTATTTAAGGGGGAAAGAGAAGACCAAAAATAGGAAAAATTATCTATTACCATGATTAGAGGGTAATGGATACAAATGCACAAAAAAGAGGTTAGATATGATATCAAAACATAAAATGTGGAAGAAAGGGAGTTAAAGAATAGAACTTTCACAGAGAGATCAAACTACAGAGACCATCAACTTAATATAGATTGCTATATACATAGATTACTGTCTATGATACTCATGGTAATCACAAAACCAGAAAGCTTTAATAAATACACAAAAAAACTCGGTGAAAGGAACCCAAACATAATATTAAAGAAAGCCATCAAACCACAAGGGAAGAAAGCAAGCAAAGAAGAAGCGAACAGAGAAGAACTACTAAAACACTGAGAAAAAAAAGTTACAAAATGGAAGTAAGTACATACTTATCAATAGCTACTTTATATGTCAATGGACTAAATCCTCCAATTAAAAGGCATAGGGTGGCTGATTGGATAACAAAACAAGACCCATATATATGCTGCATACAAGAGTCACACTTCAGACCTAAAGACCCTCACAAACTGAAAGTGAAGGGATGGAAAAAGATGCTCCACGCAAATGACAATGAAAAGAAATCTGGGGTAGCAATACTCATATCAGACAAAATAGACTTTAAAACAAAAACTGTAACAAGAGACAAAGAAAGGCACTACATAATGATCAAGGGAACAATCCAACAAGAGGATCTAACACTTGTAAATATCTATGCCCCCAATGTGGAAGCACCTAAATATATAAAGCAATTATTAACAGACATAAAAGGAGAAATATACAGTAACACAATAATAGTAGGGGACTTGAACACTCCACTTACACCAATGGATAGATCATCCAAACAGAAGAGCAATAAGGAAACATTGGCCTTAAATGACATACTAGAACAGATGGACCTAGTAGATATATACAGAACATTCCATCCAAAAACCAAAGAACATACATTCTGCTCAAATGCACATGGAACATTCTTCAGGATTGATCACATATTAGGCGACAAAACAAGTCTTCATAAATTTAAGAAGATTGAAATAATACCAAGCATCTTTTTTGACCACAACAGTATGAAACTAGAAATCAACTATAGGAAGAAAATCAGAAAAGCCACAAATATGTGGAGATTAAACAAAATGCTACTGAACAACGATTTGATCAACAAAGAAATCAAAGGAGAAATCAAAAAGTACCTGGCGACAAATGAAAATAGTACATGCCAGAATTTACAGGATACAGCAAAAGTGGTTCTAAGAGGGAAGTTTATAGCAATGCAGCCCTATCTCAACAAACAAAAAAATCTCAAATAAACAATCTAACAGCACATGTAAAGGAACTGGAAAAAGAAGATGAAACAAAGCCCCAAATCAGTAGAAGAAGGGAAATAATAAAAATCAGAGCAGAAATGAGTGAAATAGAGACTAAAAAAACAACAGAAAAAATTAATAAAACCAAGAGCTGGTTCTTTGAAAAGATCAACAAAACTGACAAACCTTTAGCTGCGCTCAAAAAAAAAAAAAAAAAAAAAAAGAAAAAAAAAGAGAGAGAGAGGGCTCAAGTAAATAAAATCAGTAATGAAAGAGCAGAAATTACCACAGACACCTCAGAAATACAAAAGATCATAAGACAATACTATGAAAAGCTATAGGCCAACAAATTGGATCATCTAGAAGAAATGGATAATTTCTTAGAACCATACAACCTTCCAAATCTAATCAAGGAGAAATAGAGAATTTGAATAGAGAAATCACCAGTAAGGAGATCAAAACAGTAATCAAAAACCTCCCCAAAAATAAAAGTCCAGGACCAGAGGGCTTCCTTGGTGAATTCTACCAAACATTCAAAGAAGGCTTAATACCTCTCGTTCTCAAACTCTTCCAAAAAAGTGAAGAGAAGGGGAACCTTCCTAACTCATTTTATGAAGCCAACATTACCCTGATACCAAAACCAGACAAGGACAACATCAAAGAAGAAATTTACACGCCAATATTACTAATGGGCATCGATGCAAAAATCCTCAACAAAATACTAGCATATCGAATACAACAATACAATAAAAAGATCATATAACATGATCAAGTGGGATTTATTCCAGGGATTCAGGGATAGTTCAACATCTACAAATCAATCAACGCAATATACCACATTAACAAGCACATGATCGTCTCACTTGATGCAGAGAAAGCATTTGACAAGATACAGCATCCATTTATGATAAAAACTGAATAAAATGGGTGACAAAAACAAAGCTAATATCATTCTCAGTGGTGAAAAACTGAAAGCTTTCCCTCTAAGAACAGGAACCAGACAAAGATGTCCAATTTCACCACTCCTATTTAAGACAGTATTGGAAGTCCTAGCCAGAGCAATCAGGCGAGAAAAAGAAATAAAAAAGAAATAAAAGGGACCTAAATTGGAAAGGAAGAAGTGAAACTGTCACTATTTACAGATGACCATATTTTATATATAGAAAACTCTAAAGAATCCACCAAAAATCTTTTAGAAATAATACATGAATATGGTAAAGTTGCAGGATACAAAATCAACATACAAAAATCAATTGCTTTTCTGTATGCTAACAAAAAAGTAGCAGAGAGATTAAGAATACAATCCCATATAGAATTGCAACAAAAAGAATAAAATACCTAGGAATAAACTTAACCAAAGAGATGAAAGATCTGTACACTGAAAACTATAAAACATTGTTGAAAGAAATTGAGGAAGACACAAAGAAATGGAAAGATATTCCATTCTCTTGGCTTGGAAGAATTAACATACTTAAAATGTCCATGCTTCCTAAAGCCATCTATAGATTCAATGCAATCCCTGTCAAAGTTCCAACAACACTTTACACAGAAATAGAACAAAGAATCTGAAAATTTATATGGAACAAAAAAAGACCCCAAATAGCCACAGGAGTCCTGAGAAAAATGAACCAAGCTGGAGGTATCACACTCCCTAATTTCAAAATCTACTACAAAGCTATAGTAACCAAAACAGCATGGTACTGGCACAAAAACAGACACACAGATCAATGGAATAGAATCGAGACCCCAGAAAGAAACCCACACATCTATGGACAGCTAATTTTTGACAAAGGAGCCAAGAACATACAATGGAGAAAGGAAAGTCTCTTCAATAAATTGTGCTGTAAAAACTGGACACCCACTTGCAAAAGAATGAAAGTAGACCATTCTCTTACACCACACACAAAAATTAACTTAAAGTGGATTAAAGACTTGAATTTAAGACCTGAACTCATGAAAATTCTAGAAGAAAACATAGGCAATATGCTCCTCGACATCAGTCTTAGCAACATATTTTCAAGTACCATATCTGACTGGGTCAGGGAAACAACAGAAGAAATAAACAATTGGGACTGCATCAAACTCAAAAGCTTCTTCATAGCAAAGGAAACCATCAACAACATGAAAAGACAACCTAACAATTGGGGGAAGATATTTGCAAACCCTATATCTGGTAAGGAGTTAATATCCAAAATATATGAAGAACTCATACATCTCAACAACAGAAAAACAAACAATCCAATTAAAAAGTGGCCCAAAGATCTGAACAGACATTTTCCCAAAGAAGATAAACGGATGGCCAACAGGCACATGAAAAGATGTTCAACATCATTAACTATCGGGGAAATGCAAATCAATACTACCATGAGATATCACCTCACACCCCTCAGAATGGCTATAATTAACAAGATAGGAAACAACAAGTATCAGAGAGGATGTGGAGAGAAGGGAACTCTCATAAAATGCTGGTGGGAGAGCAAACTGGTGCAGCCACTATGGAAAACAGTATGCAGACTCCTCAAAAAATTAACAATAGAAGTAAAATATGATCCTGCTATTCCACTGCTGAGTATTTATCCAAAGAACATGAAAACTCAAATGTGTAAAGATACATGCACCCCTGTGTTCATTGCAGTGTTATTCACAATAGCCAAGACTTGGAAGCAATCTAAGTGCCCATCAAGGGACAAATGGATGAAGAAGATGTGGTATCTATACACGATGGAATACTACTGAGCCATAAGAAATGATGAAATCTAGCCTTTTGTGACAACATGGATGGATATTTGAGGCTATTATGCTAAGTGAAAAAAGTCAGAGGGAGAAGGTCAAATACCATATGATCTCACTCATTAAGTAGTAGATAATAATAACAACAAACACATAGAGACAGAGATTGGATTGGCGGTTACCAGAGGGGGGTCGGGGGAGGAGGGCGAAAGGGATAATTAGGCACATGTGTGTGGTGATGAATTGTAATTAGTATTTGGGTGGTGAACATGAGAACATCATGTAATCTATGCAGAGATAGAAGGATAATGTTGTACATCTGAAATTTATACAATGTTATAAACCAATGTTACTGCAATAAACAGAAAATTAAAAAAAAAACATAGGCTGAAATTTCTAGGCAAAAATTAACAAATAATGAGTATACAACTTTCGAAGAAAAGGGATCAATTATCATGTAAATTCATATTTAAAAATTAATACAATGGAAGTTAACATAGATAAAATAAAATAAACTCTATTGACACTGAAATCTATCAATTATTACATCAAACTTACATAGACGAATTATATATTTTAAAATCAAACATTTTTTACTATATTCACTGGATTTTTAAGAGATATGGCAAAATATAAAATTAAAGTAGGAAAGAGAAAAATTCATTCTAGGTAATTTTAACAAACAACTAGCATAGCAATATACACATCAAATAACATACAGTTTAAGATTTGCCATTATTGTAATGAGTATTATTTTAAATTTGTCTTAATGTACCAATTTCCAATGTATTGAAAGATGGATAACAAAGATAGTTGACTTGATATGTATATGAATATCTACATATATACACACATACAGACATATACATATACACACAGATCACACAAAGACATATATGTACATATACATATGTACGTAATCACTGTTGTAGGTATGTGTGTGTCTATATATGTGCATTTTTTTTTAGTATTTGTTTTGTGATATAATTTGTGCTAAATATTTGTGTCTCATGTGAGCTAAAAATATGGATTTCTTTTTGTGGTACAAGATTCAATATGTATCGTTCAGGTCAAAATACTGTTTTTTAAGTTAGTGAATTCTCTGTACTTTGCATCAACTTCAGAATGTAAATACAGAGAAAACTATATAAAAATCTCTCCTAAAATTAGGGAGATACTGACTGTGCTCCTTGAAAATCAAGGAGCCATAAACTCTACATAAACAGAATGGATTCATGTCTTTCCCTTTCAACTGGCTCTCTCTACAATGCTCCAGATTTAATGGTTGTCTATGTAATTACTTCAGAGACAGGAGTATGCGCCTCCAAAGCTCTGCATTGCCCACGTGCCCAAATCATCTTCACAAAAGAGAAAACACTGCCTTCTATAGATCCCAATTACACGCAATTCAAGGCTTTTAAAATTGGCCCACTCACCTGATGTTTAAAAATCAGCTAAAATGTAATTTTATGCTCTCCTTTGCCCCTCACAGATCTACATTGACCATTTCTACCTGAAAATGCTAAATGTTTAAACACGCTCGTCTCCCTCCATAAGATATTTCAAATAAATGACTACCACCTCTCTAAGGATGTAATGTACAAAACTCATAGCTCGCTCCAAGAAGCTTTACTCATTGACTGAATTTCCCCTCTAGCACTATTGGCTTCAGTTTCAGTAATGACCCGCAACAAGCTGTTCTATGTTTATATAGCTTTTCTAAAAATTTTATGCCTCGAAGAATTCTCCATAATATCCAGAATATTTTAGGATCTGGTGTTTATTGTTGCGTAAATTCTAAGTCCTCTGCTGTAAGCATTAGTACCACATAAATCACATGATTTTATACATGATAATTATATCATATTACATTAGAATTACTATTATAACTTGTTGTTTATTTGGAAGAAGATATTCAGCATGTCCTGTTAACATTCTCTGGTCAGCCAGACATAATTGTACTTAGGACTCTGAGGAGGATGAGTGAGTTACCTGATGAACATTGTAAATACACATACAATTTATGTATCTCTCATTAGATTAGGGGATTTTGTATTTATTATCCAGGCAAAGCACAACCTGGATACACTGGATTCACGGCTCATGAGCAGAAAGGGACTGAGACTTGGGAAAGACAGGGTGCTTACTAAATTGGCATTTAAGAGGAACCAGGTGGGATTATTACAAAGAGCCAAAACTGCCTGAAAAATGGAGGAAAGCATGTTAAAAAAGACAAAGGTGCTCACCAGGAGAAGAATGGTTTTTGTAGCTCTGGACTCAGGAGAGGTTCTGAGGGAGACATTGGTCTTATGAAGGTGTTGGACCCTCTGCCTGTGCCTGTACATGGTGAAAACAATGCAGCCACTGGCCCAGAGCATGAGCCCCAAACAGAAAACATCAGGGAAGGACAGCAATGCTGTATACAAAGAGTCTCTGGTTTTGTCATGATGAACAGCAGAACAGTCTCCAAAACTTTTTCTATTTGTGGTGTTTTTGTGGCTCCCATTGCTAGTCAGAAACACAGGACAAATGGCATTTATCAACACTTGCAGGATCCAGCACAGGAAAATTGAAGGGACAATGCACTTGAGAGCTTTCACTTTAAGCTCTGCCCATCTGGAGATTCTGGGACTGATCATGATGGCCTGGACCACACTCAAGAGACAGGTGTTACCAATGGACACACCCCTGCCCACTGCACGAACACAGGGGAAAAATTTGCAAACAAAATCCTTATGGACAAGATACCACCCAAAAGATGACAATGTATAGCCGATTCCACTGGAGAACAGGACCAATAAGTTGGCTACAATCAGACTCTTGATAATCAAATCTGTGAACCTTAGCCTACACCCAGTGAAATAAAGGAAGAGATAATGGTAAAGGAGAAAGAAATTCCCCAGGAATCCAAATGTAGTCTGTAATAAAAGGATCATTCCTACTGCCAAATCCCTGGTGGCCATCCTGTCAGTTCTCCATGACTGATATTTGTTTTCTGAACTAGAGGATCCTGCAGGGGAAGTGGAGGTGTGAGCCACATGTATCATGTCAACAGAAATCCAATATTCTCCACTTAGCAACAGTTCCTACTTTGAAATTATTACTTATAGTTTTTCCTGTCCTTTATAGCCTTCCAAGAAATGAAAGTATAACCATTAAAGAGCACTTGCATTGTATGAATTCCTGCCGTGAAGGCCACAGATGCAGTAATTTCTTTATAAATCACAAATTCATGAGGCAGTCACTATTACATTCCATGTAAAGGTGGAGACAATGTAGGCTCATTGCTTAAGTGTTCCCTCTAAAATCACACACATTGGGAACACATTGGGGTTATTAACCTGGTAACAAAGATGGTGCATTTAATCCATAATATACTAAAAACACTAGTTAGTTGTGTTCTTCAAATAAACCAGATATGAATGCAGTTTTATTTTTGCACCTTGCCATTTCAATTTAGATTTTATTTAAATTTTGGTAATGACGAGTTTCCACTTACTTGTGAAGACTTATTTTATAGGCAAATATAAACTTTGACTGAAGCTTTAGAGATCTGAATAAAATGTAGATGCCCTCTTTGCAGTTTAAAAATGCAAGATCCTGTCCCAGTACAAGTTGAGTTTAATGAATGCAAAAATGCCTCAACATTAGGATGGCAACAGAAAGATTCATTTCCTTTTATCCCAGGAACAAAAGTACAATGATCGGAGTCACAGGAAGTAAGACATGGAAACACGGATGCCTGATAAACAGTGTATGGTAGAAAAAAATTATTACTCATTTCAGATCATATATATGCCTGTTTATTAATTCCTAATTTCAACGAAATTATTAGCAGTAATGCAAGTTTTGTGAGGAATATTAAAAAGCAAGATACACATGTAACATGCAATGAAGCAATGCTAAGGCAAAAAACTTGTGTATTGTATAAATGACATACTTTTTTTGTTATGATATATAGTGTTATAATATTTAAAGCAGCAGAAACATCACAAGATATATTTGAGCCTAACAACGTTTTCTGAACTTATTAAGTTATATTTTTCTAAAATGCTCCTTCCCTCACTTTGGGTGGGAAATGTCTTTCCATGATCAATAGAGACCCAATTATTAAATCTAATAAGCATTTCATACACCTCGAGTTAGAGAAAACATTTCTACTCCAGCAACTGCTACTAGACACACTCTTTCTGCACAGGATCAGATATCTCCTGTAGGTTCATCCTACTCTTTTTAGAAAAATGGAGATACTGTGGGTGCACCGCTAGAAACCTGAAAATTATGTCTCTGATTCCTGTAAAGTAGGCTGAAGAACAGATTGACTCCAGAACTACCATCCTTAAGTGCATTACAAATCAGATTTTACATTACTTGGATTGAACTACAATAATCACTGTCAGTGATTATTACATTACATTAGGAGCCATCCTGGATTGGGGAGGATCTAGGAACACATCTTTCTTTATATCTCAGCTCATGCCTCAGGATTTATTTCACCTTCCTACCTGGCTTTGGCACTGGACCTGGTTCATACACAGAAGATTTCCTTTGTCCAATATATTCACTTACTCAGAATCCTGATACATCTCCTAGTCTTATAGAGTCTAACTTTCAGATGAATAATGAGAAACCTCACCCACTTTTTCCTGTTGCCTGGATGGTGGGCTCAGGGTGAAGGTCAAAGCAGTCAGTACATGAGTGAGAGGGTTCCTAGACCCAGAGACATGAGTTTGTGATTCTGTGACCTCAGCTCCCCTCAGAACTGCAATTATCATTTCACCTGTAGCAGCATTGGCAGTAACAGGCTGGGGAGCTGAGAATATTTTTTCAAAACTTTTTTCCAGGTGCTAATTACTAAGAACAAGTTTGTAGCTAGCATCTCTTAAGAGACTATTGGAGTGTTTGTGGGAGACTCTTACTTTTCTACGAACCCTGGAGGCAGGCAGTATCTCACATGGAGGAGAGAAGGAAATCCTTAGGTCTGACACATGATTGACTGGAGGTGAGTGTGTGTGTCTCAGTGGATATCCTACTTCACCAGAAGTTCTACCGAAAAGTGAGTTCTTTCCTGAGTTCACACAACTGAGCTGTATCATCAATAAGTTATGATCCAAGAAATGGAATGAGTCAAAATATCTGATAAAGGTTTAAAAAAAGACATAAATAACAAGAAGAACATGATGCCAATAGTTTACGTTAGATATCATTGCACTCATTTGCACAACTCAATGTCAGTGAATATGTAAACTGTTAGGGAACTCTACCCTCCCTAGTGATAGGAAGCAGAAGCACACAAATATCCATAAAAGAATAAGAGAAGATTTTAAAACTGTCCCTCAGAAGGAAAGCACCAGAGTCAGATGGTTTAACAGGGAGATTCCACCACTCCTGTAACTATCAGATAAGCCAATGCTACTTCCCTAATTGCAGACCATCAAATGGCCAACACAGACGTCTATGCTTTGTTTTCTCCACAAAATTTTCAATAAGGCACTATGATTGCTTTTTTAATTTAAGAAATATCTTTTTGGTGGCTCAGACAAAAATATAATTATGCATTCCAAGTTGAATTTAATTCTTAGGTTTTCCTACACACAAACCCCAATTCTTTGATGCAGGTTCAGTATGCTCATCCCCACTTGTCAAGTCAGTTGTTAGAGCCATAATGGTGGACAACTCATGTTACACAAACACACAAACTCATTTACACACAGAAGCAAAACACACATGCATGCACATTTCCTCACACGTTCAAACTCATAGTCACACACATTCACATTCTTATACACATACACAGTCACTCCTATGCTCTCAAAAGTATAATTGCACACTCACAAACAGTATGCACACATTGAACACATAAAAATTTACACTCACATATGTAAATACTTATTAAATACATACACTCACATAAATGCATGATTACACTCTTTCATATAATAGGAGTCACCAAGTATGTGTGTATCTCAATTATATGATCTTATACAGAAGAATATTTGTATGTCCAGACTTCTGCATGCCTGAAAAGGGGGGCCCCGCTACCGTCTGTAGTTTTTACACCTCTGCAACAATCACTGGGCAATATTTGTTACAATGCACAGCACTTCAAATGTGCTGTGAGCGTTGTCACCTTATGTCGAGACACATGCTGGAAATTGGCCTCTTTGGGGGAGTGACAGTGTGTGGGTACATGATAAAGTGAAGTAAGAATAGGCCCCAGGACAAAGGAGACATAAGGATAATATGGGGGGTGCAGAGAGCGTGGGGGCTTGGAGTTATAGAGAGTGCAGGGGAAGAGAGCAAAAAGAAAGAGAAAAGGCAAAAGGTTTTTAATGTTGGTGAAGTATTACTGTGCAATGCTGGGGTGAAAGTGCAAGCAGGAAAACTTAGCGAGGAAGTGAATGTGGGGGCATATTGGGATCTGAGGAGATAAAGAGGGAGATAGAATCAAGTGAACAAAAATGCTAACGTGGATTGGAAGTTAATGGCAAAAGTGAGGGAAGGCCAGAGGTGATTGCATTTAAACAACATGGCGTGGGGAGAAGATGAATTCAGATGGGGTAGGCAGATCATGGTAGATGGCAACAATCCAATTTGGGCAGAGTGTGGGAAAAGGAGTTGGCACTAGGGGACACCGTGGACATGGACATGAAGGCCCAATAGGCAGAGGACAATGAGACAGCTGGAAAGGACAGTGGGCATGCGTGAGCTAAAGAGCCCAGGAGAAAGTGTCAGGAATTATAGTGTTAGATGTAACAGGTGCACGGTGTGGATTGGGTTCCTGGGGCGTTGGTGAGCCTATGAATTCAGGGCTGGGATGAATGAGAGTGCTTGGGCATAGAAGTCCCAGGGCATGGGATGAGATGTTGGAATTGGGTGTAGACAGAAGGCAAGAGGAGGGAGGGCATGTATGACAGACTTTGCACAGGTGATGAAGGCTGAGGAGTGTTAGCCTGAGGTCCCTAGAATACTGGTCACAGGGGGTTGGAGGGGGAAAAGGGCACAAGATGAAGGTGGAGAGTGTAATACTGAAGTCAAAAGTGTTCAATGGGGGTCAGAAAGTGTGTGGAGTGTTAGTGGATGTCTAAAGGTCACAGGTGGACAGATGAAGATGTAGAAGGGGGTAGAGAGGGAGAGTGAGAGGATGGATGAGTCTAGGTGATGGAGGTGATAGAGCGGAGAATGGAGGCCACTAATTGATTCCCTCATTTAGGGAAAAACTATTCCCTCACTTATGATCAAAACAGAGCAGTCATGTATGGTTTCTTTTCTTATTGAAATATAATTGACATATAACGTTGTGTAAATTCAAGGTGTATATCATGTTGACTTGATACATTTAGATATTGTAATATGATTGCCATTGTAGTCATAGCACATCTATGACATCAACGAATTATCATTTATTTACGTGTTGGAGTAACTGAGATATAGACTCTTAAGAAGTTTGATAACTTCTTAAGCAGTTTAGATTCCACATATAAGTCAGATCATAAAGTGGTATTCTTTCTCTCTCTGACTCATCTCATGTAGCATAATGTCCATAAGGTCCACTCATGTTGCAAATGGCAAGATTTGTTGCTTTCTCTTGACTGAATAATATTCTATTGTACATATATCTCACATCTTCTTTATCCTTTCATCTATTGACAGACATTTGGGTTGTTTCCATGTCTTGGCTACTGTAAATATTGCTGCAAGGGATATGGGATTACAGGTATCTGTTCATAACTGTTTTCATCCCTGTTGGATTCTAATTTCAGCTCAGGGGCAAAAATCTTGGTCATATAAGATGTTCCTGAATATTCTTTCATTGATCTACAGTAGAGAAGAGCACCTAAAATTTGGGATGAACAACACTCAACAGTATGTTCTCTTTCCTTTTGTGGTATTGTGTACAGGATCAAACAGCAGATCCAACAGGAGAGGCTACTTACTGGTATCCTGTTTTCAATGTCGAAAAAAGGTGCCACATCGTCCCTTCAAAAGGCCTCTTACAGATTTAAAAACTTTAGTGCCACAGAATTTTTATGTTCCAAGACTGATATGATGAAAATATCTTTATTATGATATTTCTAAAATATAACACTTTACTCTAACTTTTATAAGCTCTTAGAAGCTTTATTTTAGGCTTTGCCATAAAAAATAATACATACAAAGATAGCTAAAAATTTTAAGGACATATTCCCCTTTGCCTCTATAATGTAAGAAACCATTGCAAGGGGTAAACTTTGGAAATAGTTTCCTAGATATAGTTTAAAAATAATACTGTTTTATTGCAACAAATTTACTGGCCTCATATAGTACTATAGGCAAATCTCCAACCTTGTGTGTAATGTAACCTAGATGGTTATGATTGGCACATTGTAAAGGAATTATGCAGTTCAAATTAAGAGAGAAGAGGGCACAGAGGAAAGGGGTATATCGAGAAGATCACGGTGGAGAAAACCCGACATATGGGAGAATGGAGAGTGCAGGAAGAAAGAGAAGGGAGAAGGATAAAAGAAAAAACAGTGTCAAATGTCGCAGAGAGGGGCCGGCCTGGTGGCGCAGTAGTTAAGGGCATGGGCTCCGCTTCCACGGCCTGAGGGTTCGCAGGCTGGCACGCACACAGATGCACCGCTTGTCCAGCCATGCTGTGGCGGCGTCCCATGTAAAGTAGAGGAAGATGGGCACAGATGTTAGCCCAGGGCCAATCTTCCTCAGCAAAAAAAGAGGAGCTAACATTGGATGTTAGCTCAGGGCTGATCTTCCTCACACACCAAAAATAAAGAAAAAACACATGTCCCAGAGAAGTTCAAGTGCATTGCTGGATGTGAGGGCACAAGGTGACAAAGTGTGCAAAAGCGTTAAGGGTACAGGCATATTGGATTCTGGGGAAGTAGGAGCGTGGGTTTTATGAGAATGAAGCAGACAATTGGGATAGAGAGTTTGGGGCAAAAATGTTAACGGTCAGTGGCTGGTAAAACTCACAGGAGACTTAATGCCTTTGATGGGTTAAAAACATGGTGAGAGAGGAGGAATGGGAATATGTATGGGGTAGGCTGATCTGGGAAGTAGAAAGTGTGGTCCAAGGTAGATCTAGAGTTTGGAAAGAGGAGATGGAATCTGGGGGAGATAACGTTTACAAGGAGGGAGGTGAAATAGGCACTGGACATGAGGGAGCTGGGAGGGTAGTGGGCATGAGTGAGCCAAGGAGCCCAGGAGAAAGGGCCTGTAGGGATGGGTGTAATAGGTGCCAGGTGTGGATTGGGTTCCTGGAGGAGTTGAGGGTGCCTGAAAGCTGAGCCTAGGACATGCGATGGTGTGGGGCAGAGAGGACCTGAGGAATAGGCTGTGATATTTGAATGAGAGTGGACATAGGGCAAGAAAAAGAAGGGTGTGGACGATGTGGTTTGGAGGAGTGATGAATAGTGAGGAGGGTCAGACTGTAGTCCTTGGAATAGTGGTCACATAGGGATGGATGTCAAAAAGGTGACAGGTTGGGGTGAAATATAAGAGTCTAAAAGGGTTGAGTTGAGGTGAGGGTTGAGTGGAGGCTCAGTAGATCGCTTCAGCTCACAGTGGGGAGGCACGGAGGATGTAGCTGGATGAGGAGGGAGATAGGTGGGGGAGAGGAGGGATGGAGCTGGGAATGATGGAGGTGTCAGAGGGCATATTGGAGGCCACTATTTGATTCCTCATTTATTAATTCCCCAATTTATGGTCAAATCACAAAAGTCATGGATAGTTTCTAATTTCAGCTCAGGGGGCAAAAATTACTTATGTAAAATGCCCCGTAAAACCACTTAAGTAGAACATACAGTAAAGGAGGGAAGGTAAAACATTAGGTAAACAGCACAACAGCATTCTCATTCTTCCTTCACGATATTGGGGACAGGATGTGACCTCAATGGGTCAGGCAGGATAAGCAGTTTACTGGTATCCAGCATTGCAAGCATTGGGAAGAGTGGCCAGTGCCTCAGATCCCAACCTCTGCATTGTTGCTGAAGAACTGTTATAACCCAAATAAATCTTATGTCTCAAGACTGAACCGATGAAAATACCATTAAGTATTGTGGTATTTCCAAAATATAACACTTTATTTTAAGCTCTATGGACTTGCATAAGCTTTTATTTATAAGATTTACTGTAAGAAAATAAAACATAAAAAGCCAACTAAAAGTTGAAACGACATTTTCCCCGTTGCTTCTTCCTTGTAAGAAACCATCACAAGGGGTATTCAATGGTAACAGAGTTGTAGATATATTGATAATTTTTATGATAATAGACATATCTCCAACCCTAGATGTAGTACAAACTGGATGGGTATGTGTTGTTACACGGTAAAAGGAATTTTGCAGGTGTAATTAAGGTTACTAATCAGATGATCTCAAGATAGGGGAATTGTCCTGGATTATGTGGTGAGCTCAATGTAATACATGAGTCCTTAAAAGAGGAAGAAGCCAGAGAGATATGGTAGAAGCAGAAATCAGAGATTTGAAGAATGAGACAGATTTAACACATTATTCCTGGAGCTGAAGATGGAGTGTAAGTTGGTACACCCAGAAATTGTGAGAAGGAAATGAATTCTGAAAACAACCTAAAAGATCCTGGAAGTGGATTCTTCCCTACAGTCTGGAGAATAGAACCCAAACTTAGTGATACCTTAATTTTGGCTTGTGACACCCTAATTAGAGTACTCAGCCAGGTCCCCCAGATTTCTGACCTAAGATCTGTAAGAAAATAAATGGGAGTCACCAGAACTTCAAGTTGTATGTCTTAAACATATGCAATGTCTACTTGTCAATTATACCACAATAAAGCTGAAAAAAATGGATGCTGTGGTAGCACGCTTAGCTTGTGGTAAATTGTTATGTTTGTAATATAAAAGTCATACACTTAGGAACAAATTTAATGGTAAATATTTAATCAATAACATAAAGTAAAAGTATTCATGAATTATCCATGACTGATAGTATTTTGATCTCCAGATGTAACATTTTCATCACTTAGGTATATCCTCCTCCTTATGCAGTTTCAGAATATACCTGAAATTGTATCTGAAAATGCACTACACATACACACTCACCACAAACACACACACACACAATTAACATATTCTGTTTGGCTCAATATCTCAGTGGTATAGAAGCAATGGTTTCCAAATTATTAAAATACGGCATTTCAGGGGGAAGAGAGGACACAGCATCTGACCTGGAACTCAACATTTGCCAGAAAAAAGAGATATTCACTTTTGTTCTCTCACCTTCTTTCTCGTTGTCTTGAAAAGTCACACCTGCATTTTGAGACTATGTCTTTTTATGGCATTAATATACCCAGTCTGTTATGGTTTGAAATGTGTTTCCCAAAATTCATATATTGAAGTCTTAAGCCCTAATACCTCAGAATGGGACCTTATTTGGAAGTAAGGTCCTTGCAGGTGTATCTCCATTCCCTCAATCTCCATGCTGTCCCTCTTTCCACCTCTATAGCCCCCTAGACCTCCATCCCACAACCTCTTAGATCTTTATCCATCCCCTAGACATTCACCTGCCCTATCACCCTTGAAACCCTTGTTCTGCTCCTGCCCCATCCCATTCCACCTGACCTTTCTGGACTTCCATACCTCATCTCCATCCTGCACCCACTTTGAAATCCATCCTTCTGTCCATTCTCTCTCCCCTACCCTTCCAGAGAGCTCAGCCCAACACTCCTCACTTTCCATTGCCTCCACATCCTCCTTCCCCTTTGACATATATTTGCCCCCATTTCAGTGACTTTAGCCCATTTTCCATATCCTCTATGGTCCATCCCTCAAAATCCCAGCCCTCAAACATCGGGTATTATTAGCTCCCCACGTCCCTCATCCATACCGTCACATCTGCCCTGTTCTTCTGGGTCCTTTAGCCTCTTCAAATCCACTATCTCTCCAGCTGACTTTATCCCCTATAACCATTTTGTTTCCGTGAGCCTTTTATCCCCCCATGCAAGGTTCCAGCACCCCGTCCCCTCTCTGTCTCTCTCTTGGACCACTAACTACATCCAGCACATTCATACCCCAACAACATGCTGTAATGCAGTTTGTATCTTTTGTGTTTTAAATGCTGTCTTGACCCACTTGTGAGGGCCTAGCTAGTGGGTGGTCAGTTTTTCTTCTTGAGCAGCTGACCACGTCCACACCTCAACCACTTCCCTAACTGGGCTCTCACTCTCTGGGCCACTGTGCACCAGCTGTAATCACTCTAGAACAGGTACCAAACAACGGGAGACAGCTCCTTTACTCTGGAGCCTGGGAAATTATTCAGATCAGCCAACGGACAAGGAGTCTCTAACTCTAGCTAACCCACTCCACTTGCCATGTGCAGGCTGCCCTTACAGCTTCGGGTTCCTGGTACCCTGTCACCCTGTCCCTGGGTGCCACCCTCTATGTGACCCTACCTGGCTTTCTCTATTTTGGAGCTGTAAGTATTAGAGTTCTGCCTTTCATCTATTAAGCATCATGGTGTTGTGTTCCACCATCAAGAGTCTTTAAATCTTATAAAACATGTATGCCTCTTCCCACTGTATTTTTTAACCCCTTGTGGAGACGAACTCTCCTGTGCCTTTTACCAGCCCCTGCCCTTGACTAATGTCTGCCTGCTGTCCCCCCCAATTATCCCATGAGTTCCCATGACTGCTATACCCCTTATCCCCACAGAGCCCAATATGTGCTACAACCTTCAATTCTTTGCACATTTTGCCCCCTTGTGCCCTTAAAACCCACAGAGCCCTTTAGACACTCAGCAGTTTTCCACCTCCATGTGCATTTTCTCACTCTCTCCTCCTGCACACTCTCCCCAAACCCCATACTCTCTGCACCCCTATATCCCCTTTCCTGTGTCCTCTTTCTCACCAACTTTCTCTATTACCCCCATTCTCTGCCATTCACCACATACTCCAACTTTCTCATCACATTCTCCCAGCCTCCACTTCACACAGCAGAGCTCGCCTTCCCTGTCTCTCATGTCAGCTCAAGTCTTTATTGGGATCTTGGAATTCCATAGGCCAGTATTGGAATGAAGATGCAGAAAAGAGAAGAAGGGATCAAGTAGTTAAAAAAAAAATAAAAGAAGTTCCAATGGTACCTCAGTTTTTATCTACTGACTCTCCAAGATGAGAAATAGGAGACTGATGTAGATGTGGTGAAATTAGGAGCAAAGGGATTTTATAGGAAGGTCAGAAGAATGCCCTTTTTGAGTGGGGTCTAGTGATTTTAGATTCTGGGAAGGTCAGGAATTAGGATACAAGGTCAAATGTTCTGAGACTATAATACGAAGGCTCGGGCATGTGCAGTGCTTTATATTTATCGAGTGCTTTCATAGGCAGAATCCTCTGTAGTACTCACAATATCCCTGTGAGGAATGCAGGCAACTTGCCATCTCACCAGAAGATTCTGAGAATTAGAAGAGTTAACAATGTATCCCAAGCTTAACCAGAAAGTTCTGCTTCCAAAACCAACCAATAGTCCTCCCACTACATCTCCAATCCCCCTAGTGGAGAAAACCCTTTGCTGACTCCATTAACCTTTAATCTCCATGGTTGGACAGACCACAGATTGAGAAAAGTGTCCCAGGTTTGGCTTCCTTCCTTTGTCCCCTCTCTGAGGTCTCTGCTACCTGAGAGGGTCAGGCTCCAACAGGTGACATTCTCAGAGATAGGGAACAAAGGACCCCAGAGAAAGGAGAGATTAGGGGTAACCCTTGGAGGTCTCAGAACTGAATAGATAGAACCTTGTATTTTGCATTAATTTTCTAGAGCTTCCAGAACAAAATACAATAGCATGGATGGTTTAAAAAATGGACATTTATTTTTTCACAGTTCTGTAGCCTAGAAGTCCAAGATCAAGGTGTCAGTAGGTTTGGTTTCTTGTGAAGTCTCCTCCTCAGCTTGCTGATGGCCACCTTCTCAGTGTGTTGTCACATGGTCTTTCTCCTGAATGCGCATAGGTCTGGTGTCTCTCTGTGCGTCCAAATTTCTTCTTATAATGACACCAGCCAGAGTGGATCAGGGCCCACCCTACTGGACTCATCTTAACTTGATCGCCACTTTAAAGGCCCTATCTCTAAATATAGTCATCTTCTGAGATACTGGGTTTTAGGGCCTCAATCTATCAATGTGTGATGACACAATTCAGCACATAACACTCAGCCCTCTCAATGCCCCAAATTCATGTCCTCCTCACATGCAAAATACCTCTGCCCCCCCATCGCAAATGCCCAAAAGTCTTAACCCATTCTTGCATCAATTCTAAGTCCCAAAACTCATCTAAATATCAGCTAAATGAACAGTGTTTGAGATGTGAGATATAATTCACCATGAGATGAAGTCCTTTCCAGCTGTAAACCTTTAAAGTAGACAAGTTATGTGCTTCCAAAATAAAATGGTCACACAGGCATAGGATAGACAATCCCATTCCAAAAGGGAGAAACTCGAAAGAAGAAAAGAGACACCTGTCCCAAGAAAGAAAAAAACCTAGGAGGGCAAATTCCATTAGGTTTAAAGCTGGAAAATTATCCTCTTTGGCTGGTTGTTCCCTCCTCTATGCCTGCTGGGTTGGGACCCACCTTCTGGACCCTCTGGAGCAGCATTGACAAGGGGGGCTTTTGAAGGACAAAGCTCCTTATATTCTCATCCCCATGCCTCCTGCCGGCCAACAAGTTCCATATCCGGTGTTCAGTTGTTCCTCTTCCTCTACCTCTACATAATCAGAGTGTCTCATTCTGATGCCTGCAATTTCAACTTTTTGGCAATCATCCCATTTCACTCAGAAACTTTGTCCAGAAGAACCAGGTACAAAGGGACAAATGTGTTTATACAAAACTTAACCAGAAATGATTTTGAATCACATGGGCAGATGGTGCGATCCAGGTTTCTCTCTGTTGGAGAGAGAGGTTACAGATGAGCCAGGGCAAGAAGCTAGAATGATCCTTGTGTGATGTCAGAGAGGTCAGTATGAACTAATGTTAGCTTAAGGTAGAATTGGATGATTCCATATAGACATATTTATAGATATGTGCATACGGGTGATGAAGTATACACATAGATATGTTCTTACTCTTTGAGCCGAGAGGGCATAGAAACAATGACACTCCAGTATCCATGAGAACAACTACTGGTATGTACATTTACGACTTATTTTGATGACACACATACCAATTTCTGTTGGCTATATATGTAATAGTGGACTTGTCGGGTGACAGGTTTACATCTCTTTAGCTTTAGGAGATAGTGCCAAAGAGTTTTGGAAAATGTTTGTACCAATTTCCACACCCATCAGCAGTGTAGGAGATTCTTGGTTTGTCCACATCCTTGTCATCACTTTTAATTTTTTTTTCATTTTTGTTTCTCAACTTCCGTTTTGTGTGTAGTGGCATCAAGTAGTGACTTTAGTTGCTTTTTTTTGATTATCATGGCAGTTGAGCATATTTTCACCTAAATGTAAGACACTGAGCAACCTCTTTTTGAATCATGTGTTAGTTTATTTTGTCTATTTTTTTCTATTGTGTTGTCTTTTTCTTACACATTTGTAGTAGGTCTGTATATCAGCGGACATATTCCCTTTCCTGGTTCTCTCTCTTTCTCTCGTGATCTCTCTGTGACCTCTCTCATGATCTTTATCTTTCTCTGTGTCTCTGTGTGTGTGTGTCCTAATGAGGAGAAAATCTTAATTTTAAATTAATTTGATATTTGAATCTTTATAGATAATTTTTATTTTGTTTAAGAAATATTTTCCTATTCTAAGGCTAGAGAGATGTTCTCCTGTGTTTTATTTTTAAAACATTGTGTAGCTTTATAAGTTAAATAGGCAATCTATCCATAATTATACGTTGTGTGTGTGTCTCAAATTGAAAACCACCCATATACCTCTTAACAGTGGAATGATTGAAGTAATTGTTATATTCACACAATAGAATCCTATACAGCAATGTCAATGAATAATCAACAACAGCATGCAAAAATAAATTCACAAATGACATAAGGAATGACAAAAGCTAAATACGAAGATGTTAATTGTCTATTATCTCCTTTCTATAAAATTCAAAACAGGCTTAAGTGACCTGGGCTGTTAGACTTCAGAGCAGTGGGTCTTCTGAGGATTAGTGATGGGGAGGTAGCACAAGGGGTTTCTGGCGGTCTGACGATATTCTCTTGATTGATTTAGATACTGAGTGCAGAAATGTGTTCAATTTGTGAACTGTCATTGAGCTATGCACTTATTACCTATGCATGTGTATTTAAATTTTAAAATACATATCACCAATCAAAAATGCGGGATACGGTTAATAGATAGACGGATAATAATAGTTGCAACATCCTTATATTGTAAACATGTGATTTAAAACTATTACATACAATGATACTGTGACTAGCTTTAAATATATACTGAAATTTCTAGGTTAAAACTAACAAATAACGAGTATACAACTCTCAAAGGGTTGATTATAATGTAGAAGAATATTTAAAAATAAGGGAAAAGAAGTTAACATAGATAAATAAGAAAATAAACTCTATTGACCCAAATGTATTGATTATTATACTAAAGTTAAATAGTGTAATTACTCCATTTAAGATCAAACGTATTTTTTTTTTACTTTATTGAATGGATGTTTTCTCAAGAGGTATGGTCAAATAATACAATTAAAGCAAGAACATCAGAAATATATTTTGTGGAATTTTAACAATTAGACAACTAGCATGGTAATATACACATCAGATAACATACACTTTAAGATTGTCAATATTGTAACTAGCACTATTTTAAATTTGTTTTAATGTACAACTTTCAGTATATTGATTGATGGACAACAACCATGATTACATTATAGGCTTATGTACATATACACATATACTCACAGATCACATGCAGAAAGAGATATACATGTATTTATACATATACAATTGTAGGTTGTGTGTCTATCTGTATTCTTTTCTTCCTGTTGTTTTGTGAATTAACTTCTGGTAAATATTTAAGTGTTTCTTCTGAGCCAAAATGTGGGTATCTCTTTGTGGTAAAAGTTTCGATATATACATCCTTTATGTCAAAATAACTCTTTTTTTGTAAAATTGTTGAATTCTCAATATTTTGCATCAGTTTCAGGGTGTAAATACATAGAAAACTCCACAAAAATCTTTCCCAAAATTGAGGAAATATCCATTTTGTGCATTGCAAATCAAAGAGCCAGGAATGCCACATAAATAGACTGGATTTATGTCTTCCCGTTTCAAATGGAGTTCCCTACAGTGCTCCAAATATAATGGAAGTCTAACCCATAAAATAATTTCAAAACTTTAAAGACAAGAGTGTGAAATGACAAACTTCTTTCTTGCCATGTGGCCACATCATCTTCACAAAGGGAAAAATCTGCCTTCTGCAGATCCCAATTCCATGAAATTTGCATCTTTAAAATAATCACACTCACCTGATATTGTTTAAAAATGAGCTTAAATGTAATTTTATGCTCTCCTTTGCCCACTACAGACCAATCTGGCCATTTTGCCCGAAAAAGTTTAAACATGCTCATCTCCCTTCATAAATTCATATTTCAAATAAATAACTACCACCTCTCTAAGAATATAATGTGCAAAACTCATAACAGGCTCCCAAAGGCTTCACTCGCTGACTGAGTTTCCCCTCCAGCCTTGTCCTCAGTTTCAGTAATGACCTGCCACATGCTGTTCCATTTCCATGCACCTTTTCTAACAACGTTACACCTAGTTCAGGTCTGGAAATTTACTGTGATAGATTTAAGTTACACACTCGAAGACGTCTCCATAATATCCAGAACATTTCAGCATCTTGGTGTTTACTATTGCATGAATTCTGAACTTCTCAACTTTAAGGATTAGAAAAACTTCAATCACATAAGTATTTATAAGATAGTTATATAATACGACATTACAATCACTATTTTACCTTTTTGGCTACTCTCAAAAAGATGTTCTGCGTGTTCTGTTTACATTCTCTGAACAGCCATGCATAATGTTACTTAGAACTCTGAGGGAAATAAATGAATTACTAAATGAGCATTGTGTAAGTACATACAATTCACATATTTCTGACAAGATTAGGGGATTTTTCCTTCCTTATAAAGACAAAGCAGAGCCTGGATAAGCTGGAGTCACGGCTCATGAACAGAAAGGGACTGACAGTCGGGAAACACATATTGATTATTGCAGTGGTGTTCAACAGAAACCAGTGAGGATTGTTAAAAAGAGCCATACACACGTGAACGATGGAGGAAAGGCTGGAAAAACAGACAAAGGTGCTCACCAGGAGAAGGATGGTTTTGGTAGCTCTGGACTCAAGGGACGACCTGGGGTAGATATTGGTCCTATGAATGTGTTGGACCTTCTGCTTATGCTGGTAAAGCATGAAAACCATGGAGACACTGGTCCAGATCATGAGCACCAAACAGAAAACATCAAGAAATGATAGCAATGCTGCATATAATGAGTCTCTGGTTTTGTCGTGCTGAACAGCAGAACAGTATCCAAAACATTTTCTGCTTGTGATGTTTTTGTTGCTCCAATTGCTAGTCAGAAACATAGAATACATGACATTTATCAGCATGTGCAGGATCCAGCACAGGAAAATTGAAGGGACAATGCACTTGAGAGCTTTCACTTTAAGCTCTGCCCACCTGTAGTTCCTGGGGCTGATCATGATGGCCTGGACCACACTCAAGAGGCAGGTGGTGCCAATGGACACCCCTCTGCCCACTCCATGAACATAAGGAAAAAATCTGCATCCAAAATCATTGAAGACCTGATACCCCCCAAAACATGATACCATATCAGGGAATCCGCTAGAGAACAGGACCAAGGAGTTGGCTACACTCAGGTTCTTGATAATCAAATCTGTGGACCTTGTCCTACACCCAGTGAAATAAAGGAAGAGATAATGGTAAAGAAGAGAGAAATTCCCCAGGATTCCAAATATAGTCTGTAATAAGATGATCATTCCTGCTGCCAAATCCCTGGTGGCCATCCCGTCAGTTCTCCATGACTGATATTTGTCTTCAGAGCTCGAGGATCCTGTCCGGGAATAGGAGGTGTGGGCCACATCTATTATGTCAACTAAAATCCAATACTCTCCACTTACCAACAGTTTCTACTTTGAAATAGTTAAAGTTTTTCTGTCTTTAGAGACTTTCAAAAGTTAAAAGTATAGCCATTAAAAAACACTTGCAACGTATGAATCACTGCTATAAAGTCCACACATGTGGTTACTTCTTTATCCCTCACAAATTCGTGGGGCAGGCACTATTACATTGCTTATACAGATGATGACAAAACAAGGACGGAGAGGTTAAGTGTTTCCTCTACATTTACACACTGTTTAGGGGCAGAGTGGGGATTTGAACCTGGTGGGCCTGGTAACAAAGATGGTGCATTTAATCCTTAATACACTAAATGCCAGTTAGCTGTGTTCCTCAAGTACACTGGATCTAAATTTATTTTTGTTTTTACACCTTGTTATTTCAATTTAGATTGGTGGTATTTCATTTTAAAATTTTGGTAATAAGTTTCTGCTTATTTATGAAGATTTATTCTATAGGTAATATAAACTTTGAATAAAGCTTTAGAGATCTTAATATAGTGTCGATGCCTTGGTTGCAGTATAAAACTGCGGGATCCTGCCCCTGGATGAGTTGGTTTTAATGAATGCAAGAATGTCTCAACATTAGGATGGCAAGAAAAAGACTCATTTGCTTTTACCCCAGGAACAAATGTACAATGTCCTGAGTCACAGGAACTATGAGACAAAAACGCTGATGCATGATAAAGTGTCTGAGAGAAACAAATTATGACTATTTTCACATCAAGTACATGTCTGTTGATTAATACCTGAGTTAAATAAAATGATTAGCAGTCAGGTAAGATTTAAGAAAGATAATAAAATAGAAGACACACATGCAAGTTGCAATGTAAAGGCAAAATCTTGTATATTATATTAATGACATACACTTTTTGGATTGATATAATATTTAAAAGCAGCAGAAATATCACAAGATTCGTTTGAGCCTAAAAACGTTGTCTGAAATTTACAAAGTTATATTTTTCTTAAATGCTGCTTCCCTAACTTCAAGTGGTAAAAGTCTCTCTGTGATCAATAGAGACACAATTATTAAATCTCTCAAGCACTTCACACCCCCAGAGTTAGAGAAGACATTTCTTCTCCAGCAGCTGCTGTTAGACTCACAGTTTCTGCACAGGATCAGAGGATTCCTGTAGGCTCACCCTATCCTCTTTATTACAAGTGTGGAGTTATTGTGAGTGAACCTCTAGAAACCTAAAAATTATGTCTATGATTCCTGTAAAGTAGGCAGAACAGCAGACTGACTCTGGAACTATAGTCCTTAAGCACATTAACAATCAGATTTCATCATGACTTGGATTAAACCACAACACTCACTGTCAGTGAGGATTACATGACATCACACAAGGAACTATCAGGGATTGGTAGAAGGTCTAGGACCTCATCTCTCTTTACTATCTCAGCTCAGGCCTCAGGATTTATTCCACCTTCCTATGTGGTTTTGTAACTGGACCAGGTTCATAAGCAAAAGATTCCCTGTGTCCAATGTGCTCGCTCACCCAGACTCCTGATACATCTCCCTGTCTCACAGCTTCTGCCTCTCAGGTGACTATAGAGAGAGCTCACCCACTTTTTCCTGCTGCCTGGATGATGGCCTCAGTGTGAATGTCAAAGCAGTCAGTACATGTGTGAGAGGGTAGCTAGACCCAGAGATATGAGTTTGTGATCCTGTGACCTCCCCTCCCCTCAGAACTGCAATTATCATTTCACCTGTAGCAGCACTGGCAGCTTGGGAGCTGAGACTATTTTTTGAAAACTTTTTTCCCAGTTGCTAATTACAAAGAATAACTACAAGTTTCTAACTAGCATCTCTTAAGAGACTATTGGGGTGTTTGTGAGAGATTTACTGTTCCATGATCCCTGGTGGCAGACAGTGGCTCGCATGGAGGAGAGCAGGAAACACTTAGTTCTGACACATGAGGGACTGTCAGCAAGCGTATATGTCTCACTGGATGTTCTACTTCACCCAGATGTTGTACCCAAAAGTGACTTCTTTCCTCATTTCAGAAAACTAAGCTGCACCATCAAGTAAGTTATGATCAAAGAAAAGGAATAAGTCTAAATATCTCAGAAGGATTCAATAAGAGATAGAAGTGAAAAGAAGAACATGATGCCAATAATTTACATCAGATATCATTGCCCTCATTTGCACAACCAAATACCGATTAATATGTACGTTTTTTGGACACTATAGCTGATCATATTGACTCTCACTAGTGTTGGGAAGCAGAAGCAGACTAATATCCACAGAAAAAGGAGAGAAGTTTCTTAAAGAGACCCTCACAAAGAGAGCACCAGGATCTGATGGTTTAACAGGGAGATTCCACCATTCTTGTAAGTATCAGAAAAGCCAGTGCTACCTGCTTAATTCAAGACAATCAAATGGTCAACACAGTCTTCCACACCTACTTTTTCAAAAACTTTTCAGGAAGGAAATAAGATTACTTTTTCAATCAAAAAATATTTTTCCTAGATCAGAAAAAAATAAATATAAATTTCATGTTTAATTTAATTCTTTAGGTTTTCCTCTACTCAGATAAACCCTTTGATCCAGGTTCACTATGTTATCGCACCCAATTTTCAGTTCAGTTGTTAGAGCCATAATGGTGTCTAACATCCTACACACACGCACAAACTCATTTACAAACAGATGCAAACTGTCACATGCATGCACACTCATTGACACACTCACACATGTAGTCACACATACATTCTTATACACATACACAGCCACTGATATTCCCACAAAATTTCAATGGCACACTCACAAACAGTAATGTACACATTGAACACATGAAAATTTACACTCACATATGTAAATACTCATAAATACACACACTCACCCAAACTTGCAGTTATTCTCTTTCATCAAATCACAGCCACCAATCATGTGTCCATTTCAATTACATGCTCTTACACAGAAGAATAGTTGTATCTCCAGACTTCTGGATAGCTAAAAATTGGGGCCTTCCTACAACTTCTAGTCCTCTTAAAACTGCAACAACCAAAACAGCAGTATTTCTTACAATTCACAACACTTCAAATGTGCTGTGAGCATTGCCATCTTATGTCAAGACACATGCTGGAAATCTTGGACTGTTTGAGGGAGGGACACTGTGGCTATGTGATAGAATGGAGTAAGAATAGGCCACAGGACAAAGGCAACATAGGATAATATGGGGGTGCAGAGAGCCTGGGAGCATGGGGTTATAGAGAGTACAGTGGAAGAGAGTGTTTAGAGAGAGAAAAGGCAAAGGGTTTTTAAAGTTGGTGAAGTATTAATGTAACATGACAGAGATGAAAATACATGTGGGGAAAGTGTGCAAGGAAGTGAAGATGGGGGGTATTAGGATCTGGGATATAAAAGGGGAATAGAGTCAAGGGATCAAAAGTGCTAATGGGGATTGGAAGTTAATGGCAAAAGTGAGGAAAGGCCAGTGGTGGGTGCATTTAAATGACATGGTGTGGAGAGAAGGTGAATTCAGATGGGATAGGCCGATCTTGGAAGAAGATAATGATCCAAGTGGGATAGAGTGTGGGAAAAGGAGATGGCACTAGGGGAAACCATGGACATAGGCAGGAAAGTCAAACGGGCAGAGAACAGTGAGGCAGCTGGAGAGGACAGTAGCCTGAGTGAGTCAAAGGGTACAGGAGAATGTGTCAGGGATTGCATGCTTGGGCATAACGGGTGCAGTGTATGGTTTGGGTTCCTGGGGACATTGATGACGCCTGAGAGTTAAGGGCTGGTAAAAATAAGAGTGAAGGGGCATAGAAATCACAGGTCATGGGATGAGATATTGGAATTGGGTGTAGATAGTAGGCAATAGGAAGGAGGGCATGGACAACAGGCTTTGCAGAGGTAGTGAAGGCTGAGGAGGGTTAGACTGAGGTCCCTAGAATACTGGTTGTAGAAGGTTGGAGGTCAAAAATGTCACAAGATGGGGATGGAGAGTACAATATTTGAAGTCAAAGGACTTGGAGGGAGGTGAGAGCATGTGGAGTTTTAGTGGATGTGTAAACATCACAGGTGGCCAGATGAAGATATAGAAGAGGGAATAGAGGTAGATTGAGAGGATGGATGGGTCTAGGGGTGATGGAGGTGGCAGAGGGCAGAATGGAGGCCACTGATTCATTCCATTATTCATCTATTCTCTCATTTATGATCAAATCACAACAGTCATGTATGGGTTCCTTTTTTATTGAAATGTATTTGAGATATAACATTGTGTAAATTTGAAGTATACAACATGGTGATTTGATACATTTACGTGTTGTAGTATGATTATTATGGTAACAATAGCACCTCTATCACATCACCTAATTGCCATTTCTTTATGTGGTTGGAATAATTCAGATCTAAACTCTTCGCAAATTTGATAACTAGAACGCAATGATGGTGTCTAAATTAACTATACTGTGCATTAGATCTCCAGGAGCTTTTTATCTACTAGTTGCAAGTTTGTTCCCTTGACCAACAACTCTCCTATTCTCCCAGCCCCCTGCCCTGGTAACCACAATTTTACTCTCTGTTTTTACGAGGTTGGCTTTTTTAGATTCCACATATAAGTGAGAACATACAGTATTTGTCTTTCTCTGTCTGACTTACCTCACTTAGCATAATGTCCTCAAGGTCCAACCACATTGTCACAAATGGCAGGATTTCTTTCTTTCTCATGACAGACTAATATTCCATTGTATATATGTACATATATATATACACACATTGTATATATAATGTGATATTCCGTTGTATACATATATACAATGTGTTGTATATATAACAACTTGTGTATATAACCATGTTATGTATTTATATATATATAACAACTTCTGTGTCCATTCATTGGTTGATGGACATTTAAGTTGTTTTCCATAACTTGACTATTGTAAACAATGTTGCAATGAAAGTTGATATCAGCTATCTCTTCCATAACCTGTTTTCACATCATATGACTTCTAATTTTAGGTCAGGGGCAAAAATCTTACTCCTACCAGATGCCCCTGAATACCCTTAAATTGAATCTACAGTAGACAAGAGCAGCTATAATCTGGGTGAACAACACTCAACAGTATTTTCTCTTTTCTTTTGTGGTATTGTGTACAGGATCAGACACAGCAGGTCTAGCAGGAGAGGCTATACACTAGTGTTCAGTGCTCAGTGTTGGAAAAAGGTGCCAGACCATCCCTTTGACAGGCCTGCTTATAGATTCAAAAACGTTAGTTCAACAAGAATTTTTATGTCCCAAGACTGACAGGATGAAAATATCTTTCTTTACTGTAGTATTTCTAAAATGTAACACTTTATTTTAACCTTTGTGTATTCTTACAAGGTTATATTTGTAAGCTTTATGAAAAAAAATAAAACATAGTAAGACAACCAAAGATTTTAAGGACATATTCCCCTTTGCTTCTTTTATATAAGAAACTATCACAGTGGATATACAGTGAAAATAGTTTTGTTGATATACTGATAGCTTAAAAATAATATTTTTATTGCAACAAAGATCCTAATCTCCAGCCATGCATGTAATGTAACTCAAGTGGTTATGTTATGTTACATAGTAAAGGAATTTTGCACTTCAAATTAAGTTTATTAATCAGCTAGTCTAAAATAAGCAGAATGTTCCTGATTATCGGATGGACCAAACAGAATACAAGCACCCTAAAAGGAGAAAGAGAAGACAGAGTCATGGGGTACAAAAGGAGGTCAGAGATTTGAAACATGAGAGAGATTCATCATGATGCTGCTGGCATTGAAGATGGGATCAAGGTGGGCTCATGAGGAAAATGTATGAAGGAAATGAATTCTGCCAAGAATTTAAGATCCTGGAAATGGATTCTTGCTCAGACTTTTGAGAATAAAACCTAGGCTGACTGATTAAGGCGTGTGACATCCTAATCAGAATACTCAACCAAATCTCCCAGATTTCCAATATAAAAAACATAAGAAAATAAAACGAGTGTTGTGTTAGGCTGCTAAAGTTGTGGTAATTTCTTATGATGGTAAAATTAAAGTAATGTGCATGGGAAAAAATTGAATAGTAAAATATTTAAACAGCAAAATAAAGTCAAAGTCTTCTTCAATTACCCATGACCAATACTATTTTGATCTCCAGATGTAACAATTTTCACCAATGAGCTGTATCTTACTTCCTATGCAGTTTGATAAGATCACTGAAATTGTACTATACACACACAAACATACACACATACAATCGACACATTCTGTTCTTGGCTCAATATCTCAAGATTGAAAAGGAAAGATATTCATGGCATTTCAGGAGCAAGAGATGACACAGCATATCACCTGGGACTCAATATTTGCCTGAGAAGGACATTTTCCCCT
The DNA here is from genome assembly GCF_020826845.1 of Diceros bicornis minor. Lineage (NCBI taxonomy): Eukaryota > Metazoa > Chordata > Mammalia > Perissodactyla > Rhinocerotidae > Diceros > Diceros bicornis. The sequence goes on from NC_080773.1 coordinate 28,241,895, forward strand.
CTCCTCCTTTCTCTTTTCTTCTCTAGGTCTCTTTCACATTATCTTAAAAACCACATTTTGAGACTGCTTGTTTTATGGCATCAAAACACTCCTTTTTTTATGAATTGAATTGTGTCCCCTCAAAATATGTTGAAGTCTTCTTCAGAAGACTGCCACTGCCTCAGAATGTGTCCTTATTTGGAAATAGGGTCATTGCAGATATAATTAGTTAAGATGACTTCCTACTGGAGTAGTGTGCACCCCTAATCCAAATTACTAGTGTCCTTAAAAAAAGTGGATATTTGGAGAGAGACATGCATTCAGGGAGAATGTCTTGTGAAGGTTGGAGTCACATTGCCACAAGCACAGAAACCAGAACTGGGTGAGTGGCCTGGAATAGATACTCTTTTAGGGATTTTAGGGGGAGCATGGCCCTGTTGACACCCTGATCTCAGACTTCCAGCCTCCAGAACTGTGAGACAATAAATTTCTGTTGTTTAAGCCTCTCAGTTCATGGTCCTTATTATGGCAGCACCGCCAAACAAATACACCTTCCCTTGCCACCTCCATACCCACAGGCAGAAGGACCATGAAATGCAGAGATGGCTGCCCTTCACTATGCTTTCCCACAGGAGGGATTCAAAGACAAACAGCTCTGCTCTGAAGGTCAGAAAGTGAGTTTCTTCTCCCTTGTCTTTGGGGACATTCCCCTCCTAGAAACATCCGAAATCCTGCTACAGTATTGGAAATGAGACTGACTGAAATTCCCCTACAAAACCCATGCAAAGTGGACCCCTGTTACCTAGCCATGGGCCAGAGCTTGGGCTCGACTCTTATAAATGCATCCTGAGGGCTTTAACATGTGACATAACTGAAGTAGGGGAGATAGGATAGCACAGGTGTAGGTGTTTCTTGAAACTCTCCAAGTGGTCCTAAATGGAAAACCAACATCAAGGACCATTTAGTTACACAATACTTCTCAAATTGTAATGAGCATACCGATCATCTGAGGATCATGTTGAAGCAGATCCTTTGGAATATGCCAATCTAAGAAGTTAAGGTTCAGTACATCTGTGGTGGGGTCATGAATTTTCATTTTTAACATGGTCCATTTGGTGGGCTGGCCACTCTCCCCAGACTCGTCTTTCAGTAGAACTAATGAGGAAAAAGAAGCACAGAACAGTTGAGCCCCGACACAGTACCATCACATCTCAACACAAATACTGTTGGTTCCTGGCATTTAGTAATATGGTCAGCAAGGGAGGGGACTCTGGATGTGTGATCTATGTGGGGAGGAATGGGGCTGCTATTAGTGAAAGCCTGAGGACCCCATGGCACGATGCAGGTTTTGCAGTTAAAAGATTAGATTTGGGGAGAGGGGCATCTGCAGGCACCATCTGTGCAGGAACTAGCATAGGAGGGGCCAGGTGGAGCAGGCAGGGTAGTATGGGGCTGACTCTGTTCACGTGTGTTCCTTCGAGTGCTGGAGAAGGTGGCTCTTGGTATTCTCAGCAGCATTTACCAGCTTAAGGATGCCCAGCAGGAATGAAATGCAGGTTTGGAGCTGTGGATTCTCCATCTAGGCAACTAATTTCGAGAGAATGATGATCTGTTAAGGCCTCTCGACCCCAAAGAGATAGAGGACCACATACTGAATGCAGATTCTGGATGCAGCTCAGATCTATGAAGTTGAAGAGAAACAACAGGCCCCCAAATGGAGTCACTTGTGCTAAACCCAGGTTAATCTGAAATCTAATACCTAACCTTATTGCAGTTCCAAACTTTCTCGGGAATGGAATTTTGACCACTCAGTCTGGGATTTTCTGGTCAGCACCAAGGAGGTAATCTGCCACATTGACCCTTTCCATCCCCCAAAGGAAGATGAGTTAATCTGTTCTTTCCTTGTCCTTTCCCCTTCTGCCTATAGAAGCCTTCCATTTTGTACAGCTCCTCAAAGCTCCTTTTTACTAGCTAGATGAGCTGCTGCTCAATTTATGCATCATTTCATAAAGCCAATGAAATCTTTGAAGTTTACTCAGGGAAATTTTTGGGATTTAACATATTTTGTAGCAGACATGAGATCTGAACCAAAGTTCTGATGGCATTTGGGAAGAACCAGAAACAGAGGCATGGTACTCTTAAACTGTTTTTGAGATCTCTGTCTTTTTCCCCATTTCTGGGGGCCATGTGTAAGTTCCTCTCAGTACTGAGCTCTGCTTTTTTTGCATCGAGCTCCCTATCTAATTGAATTTCCCGTCTGCAATTCCCATTTGTTTGGAAACCCAGTCCAGTCCTTAGTCCTTATTTTTGGAGTCTCCTAGCTTCAGTCATTTTCCCCAGTCCGCAGGTCCTGGTTGGGAATTGTGAGTGATACACCCAGGTACTTTTCTTGGCCAATTTGCAGTAACATCTTTTGGTTACTGATGGTGTGTTAAGGTTCTGAATGGCTGCAAGATTGCAAAATAGCTTCATTAAAAGATTTGTTACAAAATGAACAAAGTTATTGAGAAAATAAAGACACATAAAGCACCTAAAGCAAAAGACAGGTTAGATGTGACTCCCAATGCTCCCCTCTATCCTTCCTCACCTGAGCACTCATGTTTACTGATTCTCTGTCTGAATTGTCTTTCCACTCTGAAGAGACTATTAAGCAGTTATCTTTTAAAATAAAATTACCTGAGTTGCAGACAAACCTTTTCAGGTATCCTTCACCCCTTTGTCAAAGACCAGATTAAGGGCCACAGTTAAAACAATTCCTAAACCCAGGAAGGATCCCCAAAAGATTTTTTAAAAGAATTTAGAATCATTCATAGAGCCTATGACCCCGGGCGGCCAGATCTTTATCAGCTTGTGCACATGTTGGTAGGACCTGGCGAAGCCCAAAAGTGGAAGCAAGAAACAAAATGGCAAAAACACGAGGATGATATTCAAGATCCTCGATCTTCACTCTGTTCCCCTGTGGGAGCAGAAGGGGCTCCAAAAAATAGCAACTTAACTTGTGCAAGCCATTCCACAAGTCTTCCCTGGCTGCACTCGTTGGTCTAATAGGCACACATGGGAACAAAAAAGAAGATGAATCTGTGGCAGACTTTAAAGCCCGTTTGGAAGACTTCTTCCTATGGCAACCCAGTTTTGTACAGTAAATAAGGTCACCCAACATGCTCTAGCTGCCTGCTTCTAAGTGGATTGTTACTTGAGATTAGTAAATTGATGAAAAGGCAGAAAATAGGATGAGAAGCCATCAAACTGACTGAAATCATGACTCTATCTGAGCACTCTGAAAGGACCCTGGAGCAAGACCACAAACAAAAATGTGCCAAGTTGTTGACCTTACAGCTTCAACTGCTCCAAGGCTAGAGACCCACAGCAACACATGGGCCTCTCCCATGGCAGCTTCTTAGGGGTCCAATATAAAAACACTGGCCTAGAAGTCAATGTCTCCATTGCAGTCAACTGGGGCACTGGAAAAAAGCTTGCACTCAAAGATCCTATGCAAATTCTTCAATATCAAATTGAATACCCCCAAGGGAAAGCCCTCACATGGGCCCCGCCCAGAATTCACAGGACTCTCGGTGGTTCTCTGTTAAACTGCTACCAGGAATTCCCTTAAACATCGAAGGGGAAACTAAAACTACAATTAATGGGAAACACTGCCAAATACTCATTGATACCAGAGTTATGCTTTTTCCATTAAATCCCACTGTCATAAGACAACAAATCCCTCAGAGTGAAAGAAAGGTTTCTATAGTAGAGAAATGTAATAAAGTTCAGAGATAATTTCTATTTCTACTGGTACAAATGACTCTGAAAAGCTTCCTTTTTGCTAAGTAATACAGCTCCAGGCAAACTGTTGGGTAGAGATCTCCTTTCTAAATGAAAGTGGCTAACATACTTTGCTTGCAACGGAGACCTCACCTTAGAGTCTTCTGACCAACCTGAACCTGATTTTTTATGCTCTTTATAATTTGCCTTCACTTGGAACAATCTACAATATACCTGGACAGCCAAGTACGAAGGATTCACTGAGGTCCCTTCTTATGTCTCCAAATTACTTCCTCCACCTAGTTTTAAGAACCAATCTGATCCCGGGGATATTAACCGTTTTAAAATATGTACGGTACTTCTTGCTGTGCTCAGTAATCAAAGAGGCATCCATAAAGTATTCCATTTATTTGCTGCCACAGTTAGCTGAAAAAGGACATAAAGTCTCTAAGGAAAAATTACAATTATCTCTAGACCCTGTTCATCACCTAGGTCATAATGGAAGTGCAGAAGGAATCCAGCTCTCTCCAAAAAAAATTAAGCTAATCAAAGAATTTCTTAGGCTTACAACTAAGTGACAGCTTAGTAGATTTCTAGGCTTGGCTGGTTATGGCTGACTACGGGTTCCTAATTTTTCTCTATTGGTTTCCTCACTTTACGAACTTACCAAATTTCAGCCCCTGAAACCCTTCCTTGGGAAAATAAATCCGAGCGGGCTTTTAGAAGACTAAAATAAATGCTGCAAGAACCACCCGCCTAGTGCTACTTAACTATTCCAATATTTTACTTCATTTGTGCAGGAAAGAGATAACCGGGCCCTGGGAATGCTCAGACAGGAAGATGGTAATAAACACAGGCCTGTTTTTTGTTATGGCATACCACTTAATTCAGTTGCTCATGCCTATCCCTGCTATCTTAAGGCAATACCTGCAGATGCAAAGTTAGTAGAAACCTCAGCATGTATAACCCTAAGAAATGACTCTTATTTACAAACACTACATATTGTCCAGTCTACTTAACTCTGAATTGACTCAACATTTCTGTGCAAGATGACTAACCTCCTATGAGATCCTTCTGCTTTCATCATGTAATCTACATCTTAAACCTTGCAAAGTCCTTACTCCTGCTAGATAACTATCTCTGCCTGTGGAAAGCAAGCCCCATGGCTCAGGTAATAATATCCCATTTTGTGACACTGTATCCCAATTTATGAGACACCTCTTAGGTAATAGTGATATAACGTGCTTTGTTGATTGGTCATACGGTAGAAATGAAAAAGGGAATTTCCAAGCTGGTTGTGCTATTACTACCCAATATGAACTACTTGAAAGGGGAAACCTCCTGCAAGCTAAATCAGCTGAACAAGCAGAGCTCCATGCCCTTACAGAACATGCCAGTTATTAGAAGGACGATCTGTTAATACTTATACTGACAGCTGGTGTGCCTTTCTGGTCATCCATGATTTGGGGATGTTATGGAAACAAAGGGACTTTCTTATGTCCTCTGAGACCCCAATCAATAATGGACAACAAGTAAACAATCTTCTCATGGCTATTCTCTTACCTTCTGAAATTGCTATAATCAAAACTGAGGCTCACACTAACAGGATTGAATCTGACTATCAGGAAAACTCCTGCCTGACTTGCATGCAAAGGCAGCAGCAACAGAATCTATACAGATTGTGACACATGTGGATGAAGTCCTTTTTGCTTCTGTGAAAAATAACTCCTGGTTTACAAACTTGCACCATCCTGATGGCCTTGAAACATGAAAATATTTTACTCCTGAATCAGAGAAATCAAGATGCACAAACAATGGTTATAAAGTAAATGAACATTCAGGCCTATGGGACCCAAATGGCTGCTTAGTTCTACCCTGCTCCCTGGTGTATCCACTTTTTAGTTTTTCATTCCTTCACCCAGCATGGTGCATTTAAGATGGCTCAAATTAGGCATAGACATTGGTACGGAGACATCTATAAAATTGCAACAGCAATTTACCCCTAATATGTGACCTGTCAGGTTTGTAATCCTGGTCTAACTCTTTGTATCTGAGAAGGCTTCAGAGCTCCTCCTTCCGGACCATTTGAGCACCTGCAGCTGGATTTCACTCAACTGTCACCTGGTATGGCTTACCAATATGTTCTTGCTATCATATGCATGTCTTCAGGATGAGTTGAAACCTTCCCTTGCCACAAAGTTGATGCCTGCCCAGTGCAAAGAAGTTGTTTGAAAACTTGTTTCCCACTTGGAGTGTACCTTCCACAGTCTCCAGTGATTCAGGCACTCACTTCAGTGGACAAATCTTACAAGCCATAACAAAAACTTTGCAAAATTCTTGGAATTATCAATGCCACTATCACCCTGAATCATCAGAGAAAGCTGAAAGGCTCACACTAACAGGGGTCCCGAATGTTAAAATTACTAAACTTGCTGAAATCACTGGACTCCCTTGGCCTAAGGTATTGCTTTTGGTCTTGCTCTCTGTTCTCAGTACTCTCTTTGGGAAACAGAAGTTCACTCTACATGAGAGTGTCGCTCCCAGACCAATCTCCATTTTTATACAACTTTCTGCTGATCCGTTGATATCTCATGCTAGTATGTCCAGCTACTGTAACTCTTTAATATCTTAGGCTAAACCCCATCATCAACAGGTTAAAGTAGAATTCTGGATCCCAGTTCAAAGGATCCTGTTGGAAATACCCTGAAGTCTGGTGACTGGGTATTCTGGACACATCATCAGAGGAACACAGCTCTCAAACCCTGTTGGAAGGGAACTTACCAAGTGCTCATGACCTTGACACTGCTGTGAAGTTAGAAGGCACTAAACCTGGTATAAACATCTCACAATTAAAGAAGGCTCCACCTGACATCTGGTCCTTTACAGATCCTGGAGACCTCTGATCAAATTGACAAGGAAGGGAAGAAGCTGCCATTGAGATAGACTGCTTCCACCCAAGAAATCAGATCAACACTTCATACTTTCATTAAACATGTAATCCTTTCTTCTTTTCTTTATTTCCTTTACTCTCCCCTTGGCCTGGAAAGGTAATACACTCCTCTTATCTCCCATGCCATTGATAAGGGGGGTAAACTTTCAGAGGCTGGATGAAAGAGTAAATGCACCAATCCCTGCAAATGGATTCAATAACAATTAATGGGAATAGTTTGTTCCATGACAGGCTTTGTCTTTGTCTGTGGTTGTTCTCATTCTCCTTGGGCCTATGAATGCCAAGGCAGCTGGTGTATTGATGGATAATGCCTTTTAGGTTATCTAAATGTGCCCCAAACTTTCCATAAAAAAAAAAAATAAGACACTTCACCAGCCAGCTCCCCTGGATCTACATCACCAAGTTAGAATGGACCTTCCAGAAAGTGTTCATGACCCAGGATTTACTTCCTTCGGTCAGGCCACACTTCCCTGGTTAGGAGTAAATGTAAATGAGACTATGATCAGAAACCTCTCCTTAACTCTTGAGAATATACAGAATCTGCTGCTCAGATATAGGTGCCCAAAAGAGATCCTTAGACTTTCTGGTCAAAGTTGTTCTTGATAATAGATTGATTATTATTTATTATAATAAATAATTATTAATATATTGATTATTTTTGAGCTAAGCAAGGAGGTGTCTGTGCTGTGGCCAACACCACCTTCTGCACCTGGATTAACACATCTGGGGAAGTTGAAACTCAGAAATAAGATCACTGAGTAAGCTACTTGCTCAGAGGTGACTTTGTGAGTAGGTTCTTTCTTTGTCTTATTTGATTTTGATTTGTTTGAGTTGGGGACAGTGGCTCCAATGTGAACTCCACATATTGGAAACTATCCTGCTTATAGTAATCATAATAATCTCCATAGTGTATTGTAGTCTCTCAAAAGAATGCATCGTTAAATGCATGTTTGTAGCTGCTAACCACCAAGCATATGATCTCCCTAAGAGTGGAACATTAGAAAAGGAACAAAGAGGAAGACCGACTCAAAGATTTTGAGCCTGAAGCCACGACCTGTGAAGATCACGGAGATTAAACAAAAATGTCATGACCTATCGACACCACACAAAGAATCAACAAAAGCTGTGAGTGGCAGTTGAGAGTGGTGCTGATACATTTAATTTTGATCACAACTGTCAGTAAATCAAAGAGTCTAAACAAAAGTGAAAAATTGTTAAAAAGGAGAGACAGGCCCAAAATGGAGTCACTTGTACTAAGCTCCACATCAGCAAACCAAGGCTTAATACCTAACCTCATTGCAGTTTCAACCTCCCTTGGAATGTGAACTTTGATCAGTCCAACTGGAACTATCTAGTCAACACTACTGAGGTAATCTGCTCCATAGACCACTTCACTCCCCTCAAAAGGGTCACCTTACGCAACACAATGTGTTCTTTAGAAATAATTCCCTTTTCTCCCCTCCCTCTCTGCCTTTAAAAGCTTTTGGTGTTCTGTAGCCCTTCAGAGCTCCTTTTCCTTTGCTAGGTGGGATGCAACCAGATTCATGAATCATTGAATGAAGCCAATCTGATCATTAAATTTACTTGATTTAATTTTTGTTATTTAACAAGCTGAAGAGTCACAAGGTTTCTAAATCTCAGGGTTCAGTTTGGAAGACGGCTCAGTAGGAAGCTAATTACTGCTATCTAAAGAGAACACCTATTAATTGTGTCGGGTGGTCCTGAATTAATACGTCCTGCAGGTCTTCTAGATGGAGGCAGCCTGCCTTTGCCAGAGACTCTAAATGACAAGATCATCACTCACTGAGACTCATGCCATCTCCCATATGGCAGGAATCCAGTAAGGGCTGGGCCTCCTTTTAGATGATGAGGAGCCAAAGAGACAACAGTTTTTTCATCCCTCCTGGAAGGGTTGAGGATTGTAACTCTACCCATAGAGTCCCAATAAACACTCGTTGGAAAATCGACTCTGAAATTTGGTAAGGTTTTCTCAGCCACCTATCCTGACAGAGAGATGAGAATATGTTCTAACTTGGGCTATTTAGACGGAATCATCTAACTTATCAACAAAGAGAATATCATTTACTTCACAAAAGTTAGTACATCACAAGTTCGTGGCACTTGATCTTAATCCTTACCTAACCTCTGGGGACAAGTGAAAGGATACTTTGTCCCACTAACACTTATCTACTTGCAACTCCCCATGATTGGGATAAGTCCCTCTGACTCTTTTGGGGTTGGGGAATCAGAAGCATACAACAGAACAATTTCCATTACAGTCTAATGTAAAAACAAGAAGAGGATATTGAATTTTTTAAAGGGTCCTGCTATGGTGTAGTCATGTCCCTCCACAACTTATATATAGAAATTTATTAGCCAAGATGAGGTACTAGGAAGTGGAGTCTTTGGGAGGTGAATAGGTCATGAGGACTGAGACCTCATAAATGGGAGTGGTGCCCTTTAAAAGAGGCCTGAGATAGTTCTCTTGCATCCTTCTGCCTTGTGAAGATGCAACAACAAGTCTGCAACCCAGAAGAGGGCCCACACCTGACCTTGCTGGCACCTTGATCCTAGCCTCCTAGCCTCCAGAACTGGGAGATAGAAATTGTTGTTAACAAGCGACCCAGTTTGCAGAATTTTGTTATAACTGCCCAAACACACTGAGTTAGGCCCCAACTACCTCATCAAGTTAGCTTCCTTTGATTCTGTGACAATGCACAAAGGCTATCGGTTGTATGGCTCACTCACTATCCCATCCTCATTGTCAAGACTGCCAAGAAATGCAAAGTGTGTAAAATTTTACCCCACAGAGGACCAACAAGTGAGCCTGCCAGTTCCATGGATGCTAGCACAAGTCATGAGACTCCTGGAACTGAGACAAGACGTTGTTATTTATTGTTCAACAGTCATCAAGAGCTTTGTATTCACATCTATTCCTGTTGCTCCCACAAGCTCAAAGGGGGCCATGCAAAGAGGTGCAGGAGGATGTGGCACACATAGTAGGTTTGTGTCTCATCTGAAGAACATTAAGCTTAACAAATCCCAATCATTTAATGTGGGTTATAAGTATACGGGTCCAAGCTTTGCTTCTGAGGAAGGCATTATTTTTAATACGTTGGTCAGGTAATTAATCTGTCCTGGCCCCGAAGACAGACACTACTGCCATCTTCCAAAGCTATTACACAAAAACACTTGCAAGGTAATCCAGAATAGCATCTGATACAAGATGTGAAAAAAAATTGAGAAGCCTATTGAAAATCGTCTCCCAACATAGTGTGCTGGTCTCTAAAATTTGAACTTAAATGATTGAGTAAAAAGATCCATTGAAGATTTTTTTTTCCTTTTTTTTTTTTGTGAGGAAGATCAGCCCTGAGCTAACATCTGTGCTAATCCTCCTCTTTTTGCTGAGGAAGACCGGCTCTGAGCTAACATCCATTGCCAACCCTCCTCCTTTTTTTTTTCTCCCAAAGCCCCAGTAGATAGTTGTATGTCATAGTTGCACATCCTTCTAGTTGCTGTGTGTGGGGTGTGGCCTCATCATGGCCAGAGAAGCGGTGCATCTCTGCGTGCCCGGGATCCAAACCCAGGCCACCAGTAGCAGAGCACGCGCACTTAACCGCTAAGTCACGGGGCCGGCCCCCATTGAAGATTTTTGATACCAAGACTGACCTTGGTTGTGTGGTGCTGTGGGGTTGTTAATGACTGAAGGAGGCAGGAAGAGGCACAGACTTACCAGCGGACTTCACAGGAGACGCAGATCCAAAGGGGTGTTGACGTTAAACTAGCTGAGCAATGAGAGGTGAGAGCAAATGAAGAGAAAGAATAATGTCACATATTCTTAATGAATTGAACTTTGTTAGCTTATCAGAAAAAAATATAATTTGCTATCCACACATATACAAGTCAGTTCTGGATGGATTGCTGATCTAAATTTTAAAGCTTGATAAAATGTCTAAAATAAAACAAAGGAGAACATCTCTGTAGTTTTAGAAGAGGAAAATATTTCTTAGAATAATAAACGTTATCCATGAAGGAGGAAATATCAAGTTATATGAAAACTAAGACTTTCTCTTCATCAAAAGGTGCACACACACACAGAAAGACAGATAGAGAGAGCATGAGAGAGAGAACCAAGAAAGGAAACATGCCCAGCAGATGTATAGAGCTACTAAAAATAAGTAAGAAAAAGATGACACGATAGAAAAAATGGACAAAAAAACCCTAACATATACTTCAAAAAGAGATTGTTCAATGTCTAATAAATATGCTCAACTTCCATGATAATCAAGGAAATGCAACTGCAATCATTGTTTGGTACCATCACATATCAACCAAAAGTCTAAAATAAAAGTGAAAAAAAAATTAAAATTGTTGACAAGGATGTGGACCAACCAAGAATCTTCTACATTGCTGGTGGGTGTGGAAATCAGTACAAATGTCTCCTAAACCTCTTTGGCACTGTCTCCTAAAGCAAAAGAAGTGGAAACCCATCACCCAACAATTCCACTGCTACATATATAGACAACAGAAATTGGTGTGTCATCAAAACATGTCCTAAATCTAAATACCAACACCATGCCTAATAGTCTCAAACTGAAAACCACCCATATGCCTATTAACAGTAAAATGATTAAATTAATTCTTTTATATTCACACAATAGAAACCTACACAGCAATGGAAATGAATGATCACTAACAACATGCAGCAATAAATTCACAAACAACATAAGGAATAACAAAAGCCAAATACAAAAGAGTTAAGGCTCTATTATTTTTTCAGATAAAATGCAGAACAGGCTAATGTGACCTGTGCTGTTACATGTCAGAGCAGTGGTTCCCCTGAGGAGTGGTGACTGGGAAGGAGCACAAGAGACTCCTAGGAATCTGTTAGACAATATTCTCTTGATTGATCTTGGTACTGAGTATAGAAACGTGTTCACTTTGTGAACTGTCATTGAGCTATGCACTTATGACCTGTGCATGTGTCTTTAAATTTTTACAATACATATCACCAATCAGAAAGGTGGGATATGGTGACTAGATTAGGGTTGTAATGTCCTTATATTGTAAAGGAGGGGTTGAAGAGTATTAAATAAAGTGGCACTGTGATTAGCTTTTAAATATATGCTGAAACTTCTAAGCAAAAATTAACAAATAATGAGTATACAACTTTCAAAGACAAGGGGTCAATTATAATGCAGAATTATAATGTAGACTCATATTTAAAAATTAATACAATAGAAGTTCACCTAGATAAAATCAGAAAATAAACTCTGTTGACTCTGAAATATATCAATTATTATACAAAACAAATAGAACAATTACATGTTTTAACATCAAACAGTTTTTCTACTATATTCATTGGAATTTTTAAAGAGATATGGCCAAATAATAAAATTAGGGTAGGAAAGTGAAAAATTCATTCTATGGAATTTTAACAATTAAACAACTAGCATAGCAATATACACATCAAGTAACATACAGTTTAAGAATTGTCATTTGTAATTAGTACTATTTTAAAGATTTCTTAATGTACAGATTTCTAATGTATTCCATGATGGATAACAAAGAGAGTTGACTTTATATGTATATGAATATATCCATGTATACACACATCACACTTATATACACACACAGACAGATATATGTATATAATCACAATTGTAGGTATGTGGATGTCTATATACATGCATTTTTTTTCCAATATTTGTTTTGTGGTGTAATTTGTGCTAAATATTTAAGTGTCTCATTTAAGCTAAAATATGCATTTCTCTTTGTGGCACAAGATTCGTTATATACTCTTGAGGTCAAAATATTTTTGTTTTTTCATTTAGTGAATTCTCAGTACGTTGCATCATCCTCAGAATGTAAATACAGAGAAAACTATATAAAAATCTCTCCTAAAATTAAAGAAATACTCATTTTGCTCCCTGAAATTCAAGGAGCCAAAAACTCCAGGTAAACAGAATGGATTCATGTCTTTGCCTTTCAAATGGCTCTCGCCACAATGCTCCAAATTTAATGACCATCTATATACTTACTTCAGAGACAGGAGTGTGCTCTTCCAAACCTCTTTGTTGCCAACATGCCCAAATCATCTTCACAAAAGAGGAAAATCTTCCTTCTATAGATCCCAATTCCATGCAATTCATGTCTTTTAAAATTGTCACACTTACATGATGTTTAAAAATCAGCTAAAACATAATTTTATGCTCTCCTTAGCCCCTCTACAGATCAATCTGGCCAATTCTACCTGAAAATGCTCAATGTTTAAACACACTTATCTCCCTCCCTAAGATCATATTTCAAATGAGTGACTACAGCCTCTCTAAGGATGTAATGTACAAAACTCATAGCTCATTCTCAAAAGCTTTACACATTGACTGAATTTCCCCTCCAGTACTATTGTCTTCAGTTTCCATTATGACCTGCAACATGCAGTTCTATGATTAGGTACATTTTTAAAAAGTTTTATGTCTAGTTCATGTCTGGGAAATTTACTGTGACAGTTTTAAGTGATGCACTCGAAGACTTTTCCATCATAACCGGATTATTTCAGGACCTGGTGTTTATTGTTGCATCAATTATGAAGTTCTCCACTGCCAGCATTAGTAACCAATCAATCACATGAGTGTATACATGAAAATTATATAGTATTACATTACAATTACTGTTATAACGTTTATTTTGAAGAAGATATTCAGCATGTCTTGTGAACATTCTCTGGTCAGCCAGACATAATTGCACTTAGGACACTAAAGGAGGATGAGTGAGATACCTAATGAACGTTGTAAATATCCATACAATTTACATATTTCTCATTAGATTAGGGGATTTGGTATTTCTTATGCAGGCAAAGCACAGCCTGGATATACTGGATTCATGGTTCATGAGCAGAAAGGGACTGACACTTGGGAAAGACAAGGTGCTTACTGAATTGGCGTTTAAGAGGAACCAGTTGGGATAGTTAAAAAGAGCCAAAACTGCCTCAAAAATGGAGGAAAGGGTGTTAAAAAAGACAAAAGTGCTCACCAGGAGAAGGATGGTTTTGGTAGCTCTGGACTCAGGGGAGGATCTGGAGGAGACATTGGTCCTATGAAGGTGTTGAACCCTCCGCCTGTGCCTGTACAGGAGGAAAACTATGCAGCCACTGGCCAAGAGCATGAACCCCAAACAGAAAACATCAGGGATTGATAGCAATGCTGCATATAATGAATCTCTGGTTTTGTCATGACGAACAGCAGAACAGTATCCAAAACTTTTTCTGTTTGTGATGTTTTTGTGGCTCCCACTGCTAGTCAGAAACATTGGATAAATGACATTTATCAGCATTTGTAGGATCCAGCACAGGAAAATTGAAGGGACAATGCAGTTGAGAGCTTTCACTTTAAGCTCTGGCCACCTGGAGACTCTGGGGCTGATCATGATGGCCTGGACTACACTCAAGAGACAGGTGGTGCCAATGGACACACCCCTGCCCACTACACGAACATAGGGGAAAAATCTGCATCCAAAATCGTTATGGATATGATACCACCCAAAAGATGACATTGCATCAGGGATTCCACTGGAGAACAGGACCAATAAGTTGGCTACAATCAAGTTCTTGATAATCAAATCTGTGGACCTTAGCCTACACCCAGTGAAATAAAGGAAGAGATAATGGTAAAGAAGAAAGAAATTCCCCAGGGTTCCAAATAAAGTCTGTAATGAGAAGATCATTCCTACTGCCAAATCCCTGGTGGCCATCCTGTCAGTTCTCCATGACTGATATTTGTCTTCTGAGCTAGAGGATCCTGCAGGGGAATAGGAGGTGTGGGCCACATGTATTATGTCGACAGAAATCTAATATTCTCAACTTACCAACAGCTCCTACTTTGAAATAATTACTTAAAGATTTTTTTTCTGTCCTTTTTAGGCTTCCAAGCATTGAAAGTATAACATTTAAAGAATGCTTCAAATGTATGAATTATTGCCATGAAGGCCACAGATACAGTAATTTTTTTTTAATCACAAATTCATGAGGCAGTCACTATTACACTCCTTATAAAGGTGAGGACAACACAGACACAGAAGGTTAAGTGTTTCCTCTAAATTCACAGACTGGTCGGGAACACCGTGGGGTTTTTAACCTGGTAACAAAGATGGTGCATTTAATCCATAATATACTAAAATACTAGTTAGTTCTGTTCTTCAAATAAAGAAGATAAATATTCAGTTTTGTTTCTGCACCTTGTCATTTCAACTTAGACTTTATTTAAAATTTGGTAATGATGAGTTTCCACTTACTTATGAGGACATATTTTATAGGCAAATATAAACTTTGACTAAATCTTTACAGATCTTAATAAAATGTAGATGCCCTAGTTGCAGTTTAAAAATGCAAGATCCTGTCCCAGTACAAGTTGAGTTTACTGAATACAAAAATGTCTCAACATTAGGATGGCAACAGAAAGATTCATTTGCTTTTATCTCAGGAGCAAAAGTACAATGGTCTGAGTCACAGGATGTATGAGACAGAATCACTGATGCCTGATGAACAGTGTATGATAGAAACAAATTATTACTCATTTCAGATCATATACATGCCCATTTATTAATTCATAAGTAAAATGAAATTATTAGCAATAATTCAAGATTTGTGAAAAATATTAAAATACAAGATACACATGTAACATGCAATGAAGCAATGCTAAGGCTAAAAACTTGTGCATTGCATAAATGCTTTACTTTTTTGTTGTTATAATATATAGTGTTATAATATTTAAAAGCAGCAGAAACAGCAAAAGATAGATTTGAGCCTAAACGTATTTTATGAACTTATTAAGTTTTATTTTTCTGAAATACTGCTTCCCTCACTTTAAGTGGGCAAAGTCTTTCCATAATCAATAGAGACACAATTATTAAATCTATTAAGCACTTCATACACCCCGAGTTAGAGAAAACATTTCTACTCCAGCAACTGCTACTAGACACACTCTTTCTGCACAGGATCAGATGTTTCCTGTAGGTGCATCCTACTCATTTTACAAAAATTGAGCTGCCTTGGGTATACCTCTAGAAACCTGAAAATTATGTACATGATTCCTGGACAGTAAGCTGAACAGCAGATTGACTCCAGAACTACAGTCCTTAAGCACATTAAAAATCAGATTTTCTATTACTTGGATTAAACCACAATAATCACTGTCAGTGATTACTACATTACATTAGCAGCCATCCTGGATTGGGGAAGATCTAGGAACACATCTCTCTTTATATCTCAGCTCATGCCTCAGGATTTATTCCACCTTCCTATGTGACTTTGGCACCGGACCAGGTTCAGACACAGACGATTTCCTTTGTCTAATGTATTCACTTACCCAGACTCCTGATACATCTCCTTGTCTTACACATTCTAAGTCTCAAATGAATATAGAGAAAACTCACCCACTTTTTCCTGCTGCCTGGATGGTGGGCTCAGCATGAAGGTCAAAGCAGTCAGTACATGTGTGAGAGGGTAGATAGACCTGGAGATATGAGTTTGTGATTCTGTGACCTCACCTCCCCTCAGAACTGCAATTATCATTTCACCTGTAGTAGCATTGTCAGTAGCCGGCTGGGGAGCTGAGAATATTTTTTCAAAACTTTTTTCCCAGGTGCTAATTACCAAGAACAACTACAAGTTTGTAGCTAGCATCTCTTAAGAGACTATTGGAGTGTTTGTGGGAGACTCTTGCTTTTCTATGAACCCTGGAGGCAGACAGTGTCTCACTTGGAGGAGAGAAAAAAATCCTTAGGTTTGACATGTGATTCACTGGAGGTGAGTATGTGAGTCTCAGTGGATATTCTGTTTCACCCAGAAGTTCTACCTAAAAATTACTTCTTTCCTAATTTAACACAACTGAACTGCATCATCAATTATGCCTATAACTTACATTAGATATCATTGCACTCATTTGCACAACTCAATATCAATGAATATGTAAACTGTTAGGGACTCTACTTTACCAATATTGACCCTCTCTAGTGATAGGAAGCAGAAGCAGACTAATATCCATAAAAGAATGAGAAGATTTTAAAACAGTCCCTCAGAAAGAAAGAACGAGAATCAGATGGTTTAACAGGGAGATTCCACCATTCTTGTAACTATCAGATAAACCAATGCTACTTCCTTAATTCAAGACCATCAAATGGTCAATACAGTCCCCCATACTTTCTTTTTTCCCAACATTTTCAGTAAGGACCTATGACTGCTTTCTTAATTTAAGAAATACATTTTTGATGGGCCAGAAAAAATATCATTATACATTACAAGTTGAATTTAATTCTTTAGGTTTTCCTACACCCAGATCAACTCTTTGATGCAGGTTTACTATGCTCATCCCCACTTGTCAAGTCAGTTGTTAGAGCCGTAATGGTGGACAACCCATCTTACGCAAACACACAAACTCATCTACCCACAGAAGCAAAACACATGTGCATGCACATTTCCTCACACATTCAGACTTATAGTCACTCACATTCACTTTCTTATATACATACACAGTCACTCACATGCTCTCACATGTTTAATTGCACACTCACAAAAAATAATGCACACATTGAACGCCTATAAATGTACACACACATATGTAAATACTTATAAATACATACACACACACATAAACTCATGATTACACTCTTTCGTATAACGACAGTCACCAAGCATGTGTGTATCTCAATTACATGATCTTATACAGAAGAATAGTTGTGTCTCCAGATTTCTGGATGTCTGCAAAGGGGGGCCCTGCTACCCTCTATAGTTTTTATACTCCTGCGACAATCACAAGGGCAATATATATTGCAATGTACAGGACTTCAAATGTGCTGTGAGCATTGTCACCTTAAGTAGAAACAAATGGGAAACTTGGATTCTTTGGGGGAGTGACAGCATGTGGGTATATGACAGAGTGGAGTAAGAATAGGCCACAGGACAAAAGAGACATAAGGATTATATGAGGGTTCAGAGAGCCTGGGAGCTTGAAGTTATCGAGAGTGCCAGGGAAGAGAAGGAACAGAAAAGATAAGGCAAATCATTTTTAATATTATGAAGTATGACAGTGCAATGCTGAGGATGAAAGTGCAAGTGGGCAAAATGTGCAAGGAAGCGAAGGTGGGGGGATATTGGGATCTGAGGAGATATAGGGGGAATAGGATCAAGGGAACAGAAGTGCTAATGGGGATTGGAAGTAAATGGTAAAAGTGAGGGAAGGCCAGAGGTGATTGCATTTAAATAACACGGTGTGGGGAGAAGGTGAATTCAGATGGGGTAGGCAGATCTTGGTAGATGATAACAGTCCAATTTGGGCAGAGTGTGAAAAAGGAGATGGCATTAGGGAAAACCATGGATGTGGGCATGAAGGCCAAACAGGCAGAGGACAATGAGACAGGTGGAAAGGACAGTGGGCATATTCGAGCTAAAGAGCCCAGTGGAAAGAGTCATGAAATATAGAGTTAGATGTAATGTGTGTAGCGTGTAGATTGGGTTCCTGGGGGACATTGATGATGCCTCTGAGTTCAGGGCTGGGATGAATGAGATTCAGGGGCATAGACAACCCAGGTAATAGGATGAGATATTGGAATTGGGTGTAGACAGAAGGCAAGAGGAAGGACGGCACGGACAACAAGCTTTTGCAGAGGTGATGAAGGCTGAGGAGAGTTTGACTGAGGTCCCTAGAACAGTAGTCACAGAAGGTTGGAAGTGAAAAAGATCACAGGATGGAGGTGGAGAGTGCAATATTTGAAGTCAAAGGGCTTGGAGGGAAGTGAGAGCATGTGGAGTTTTAGTGGATGTGTAAAGGTCACAGGTGGACAGATGAAGAATGTAGCTGGGGCAATAGAGGTAGAGTGAGAGGATGGATGGGTCTAGGGGTGATGGAGGTGGCAGAGGGCAGAATGGAGGCCACTAATTGATTCCCCCACTCATCCATTCTCTCATTTATGATCAAATCACTGTAGTCATATACGGTTTATTTTTTTATTGAAATATATTTGACATATAACATTGCATAAATTCAAATTGTACAACAAAACCCCCCCAAAAGTGTACAACATGGTGATTTGATACATTTATATGTTGTAATATCATTATTATTGTAGCAATAGCACCTCTACACATCACCTAACTATCATTTCTTTATATGGTTGGAATAATTAAGATCTAAACAATTAGCAAGTTTGATGACTATAATACAACTATGTTGTCTATGTTCGCTATACGGTGCCTTAGATCTCCAGGAACTTTTTGTGTGTTAGTTGCAAGTTGGTAGCCTTAAACAACTACTCCCCTATTCCCCCAGCCCCCTCCCACAGTAACCAGCACTTTACTCTTTGTTTTTATGAGTTTGGCTCTTTTAGATTCCACATATAAGTAAGATCCTAGAGTATTTGTCTTTCTCTGTCTGACTGACCTCACTTAGCGTAATGTTCTCAAGGTCCATCCACATTGTTGCAAATGGCAGGATTTCTTTCTTTCTCACGACTGAATAATATTCCATTTTGTGTACATATGTTGTGTGTATATATAACAATTCCTTTGTCCATTCATTGGTTGATGGGCACTTAGGCTGTTTCCATACCTTGGCTACCATAAACAAAGCTGCAATGAATGTAGGATTACAGATATCTCTTTGGTAACGTGTTTTCACATCATATGATTTCTCATGTTAGCTCAAGAGCAAAATTCTTACTCATATAAGATGCCCTTGAATACTCCTTAAATTGAATCTACAGTAGAGAAGAGCAGCTATAATCATGCGTGAACAACACTCAACAGTATTTTCTCTTTTCTTTTGTGATACTGTGTACAGGATCACACACAGCAGATCTAACAGGAAAGGCTGTTGACTAGTATCCAGAGTTCAGTCTTGGAAAGAAGTGCCAGACCATCCATTTGAAAGGTCTGCTTACAGATTCAAACGCCTTAGTTCCCCAAGAATTTTTATGTCCCAGCATTGACATGATGAAAATATCTTTCTTTATTGTTGTATTTCTAAAATATAACACTTTATTTTAACCTTTATGTGCTCTTACAAGCTTATATTTCTAAGCTTTACCATAAAAAATAAAACATACTTAGACAACTAAAATTTTTAAGGACATATTCCCCTTTGCTTCTTTCATATAAGAAACCATGACAATGAGTAAATTGTGTAAATAGTTTTGTCCATATACTGAGAGTTTAAAAATAATATTTTTATTGCAACAAATTTACTGGTCTCAATACGACAGGTAAATCTCCAACCATGAGTGTAATACAACCCAAAATGTTATTTTACGGTACATGGTGAAGGAATTTTGAAGTTAAAAATGAGGTTATTAATAAGCTAAACTTAAGATACATAGATTATCCTCAATTGTCCGGTGGACCCAACAGAATACAAGAGCCCTTAAAGGAGAAAGAGAAGGCAGAGAGATAGGGTACAAGAGGAGGTCAGAGATTTGACATGAGAGTGATTTAACATGCTATGCTGGGCTGTGAAGATGGAGTGTAGCTGGGCATATGAAAAGACTGTAAGAAGGAAGTGGATTCTGCCAACTTTTTAAGATCCTGGAAGTGGGTTTTTCCTCAGAGTTTTGAAAATAGAGCCCAGGCCGGCTGATTTAGAATACTCAACCCACCCTGATCAGAATACTCAACCAAATCTCACAGAATTCCAATTTAACATTCCATTCCAATTCCAACGTAAGAAAATAAAATGAGTGTTGTGTTAGGCAGCTAAAGTTGTGGTAATTTCTTATGTTGGTAAAATTGAAGTTAAGTGCATGGGAAAAAGTTTAATAGTAAAATATTTAAACAGCAAAATAAAGTCAAAGTCTTCTTCAATTACCCATGACTGATACTATTTTGATCTCCAGATGAAACAATTTTCACCAATGAGGTGTACCCTACTTCTTATGCAGTTTGATAATATCTCTGAAATTGTAGTACATACACACAAACATATGCACACACAACTAACACAATCTGTTTTTGGCTCAATATCTGAAAGATAAAAAAGGAAAGGTTTTCATGGCATTTCAGGAGGAGGAGTAGATACAGCATGTGACCTGGAACTCAATATTTGCCTGAGAAAGACATTTTCCCTTCTCGTCCTTTCTCTTTTCATCTCTAGGTCTTCTCATTATCTTGAAAAACCACATTTTGTGATTGCCTTTTTTATGGCATCAAAATACCACTTTTTATGAGTTGAATTGTGTTTCCTCAGCATTAATATTTTGAAGTCTTGTTCCCCAGTGCCTCAGAATGTGTCCTTATTTGGAAATAGTCATTGCAGATATAATTAGTTAAGATGAGATCCCACTGGAGTAGTGTGCACCCCTAATCCAAATTACAAGTGTCCTTATAAAAAATGGATATTTGGAGACAGACATGCACACAGAGGAATGCCATGTGAAGATTGGAGGCACGTTGCCACAACCACAGAAACCGGAAGCTGGGTGAGTGGCCTGGAATAGATTCTCCTTTAGAAATTTCAGAGGGAGCATGGCCTTGCTGACATCTTGATCTCATACTTCTAGCCTCCAGAACTGTGAGACAACAAATTTCTGATGTTTAAGCCTCTCAGTTCATGGGCCTTATTATGGCAGCCCTGGCAAACAAACACGCCTTCCTTTGCCACCTCCATACCCACAGGCAGAAGGACCATGAAATGCAGAGAAGGCTGCCCTTCACTATCTGTTCCCACAGGAGAGATTCAAAGACAAACAGTTCTGATCTGAAGGTCAGAAAGTGTGTTTCTTCTCCTCTGTCTTCAGGGACATTCCCCTCCTAGAAACATCCCAAATCCTGCTACAGCACTGGTGATGAGACTGGACTGAAATTCTCCTACAAACCCCATGCATGGTGGACCTGTGTTACCTTTCCATGGGGAAAAGCTTGGGCTCACATTCTCATAAATGCATCTTGAGGGCTTAACAACTGACAGAACCAAATTAGGGAGCTAGGAGAGCACAGGTGAAAGTGTTTCTTGAAACTTTCCAGGTGATCCTAAATGGGAAACCAACATCAAGGAACATTTAATTGAACATTGCTCCCAAATTGTAATGAGTTGGTGGATCATCTGGGGATCCTGCTGAAGCAGATTCTTTGGAATATGCCCATCTAAGAAGTTTGGGTTCAGCAGGTTTGTGGTGGGGCCATGAATTTTCATTTTTAGCGTGGTCCATTTGGTGGGCTGTCTACTGTCTACAGACCTGTCTTTCAGTAGCATTAATGTAGAGAAAGAAGTACAGCACAATTGAGCCCCTACACGTTAACTTCACATCTCAACACAAATACTGTTGGTTCCGGGCATTTAGCAAGGTCAGGAAGGGAAGGGAATATGGATGTGTGATCTATGTGGGGAGGGAGGGGGCAGCTATTAGTGAAAGCCTGAGGACTCCATGACATGATGGAGGTTTTGCAGATAAAAGATTATATTTTGGGAGAGGGGCGTCCTCAAGCACCATCTGTGCAGGAACTAGCATGGAAGGGGCCAGATGGAGCAGGCAGGGTAGGATGGAGCTGACTCTGTTCACATGTGTTCCTTTGGGTGCTGGAGAAGGTGAATCTTGGCATTCTCAGCAGCATTTAATAGTTTAAGGATGCCCAGCAGGAATGAAAGGCAGGGTGGAGCTGTGGATTCTCCACCTGGGCAACTAATTTTGAGAGAATGATGATCTGTTAGGGCCTTTCAACCTGAAGGAGTTAGAGGACCACATACTGAATGCAGATTCGGGGTGCAGCTCAGATCTGTGAGGTTGAAGAGAAACAACGGGCCCCAAATGAAGTCACTTATGCTAAGCCCAGGTGAATTTGAAATTTAACACCTAACCTTATTGCAGTTCCAAACTTTCTCAGGAATGGAATCTTAACCACTTAGACTGGGATTTTCTGGTCAGCACCAGTGAGGTAATCTGCCACATAGACCCTTTCCATGCCCCAAAGGAAGATGAGTTAATCTGGTCTTCCCTTGTTCTTTCCCCTTCTGCCTATACAAGCCTTCCATTTTTTACAGCACCTCCTTTCTACTAGCTAGATGAGCTGCTGCTCAATTCATGCATCATTTCATAAAGCCAATGAGATCTTTGAAATTTACTCAGTGAAATTTTTATTTAACATATTTTGTGGCAGAGATGAGATCTGAACCGAAGTTCTGAAGTCTTTTGGGAAAAACTAGAAACAGAGGCATAGTACCCACAAATTCCTTTTGAGATCTCTGTCTTTCTTGCCATTTCTGGTGGCCACTTGTAAGTTCCTCTCAGTTCTGAGCTCTGCTTTCTTTGCATTGAGTTTCCTATCTAGTTGCCTTTCCAGTCTGCAATGCCTTTTGTTTGGAAACACAGTCCAGTCGGTAGTCCTCAGTTTTGGAGTCTGCTAGCTTCAGTCAGTTTCCCCAGTCCCCACTTCCAGGGTGGGAATTGTGAGTGATACACCCAGATACTTTTCTTGGTCAATTTTCCATAACATCTTTTAGTTACTGATGGTGTCTTAAGGTTCATATGTTGGTTCATCTTGGTTTGTGAAAATAAAGGCTGGTGGAAACTTTTGGGGATCTCAGAATCCAAAAAGCCACAAAAATTGGGGTTCACTGGTCAAGCACTTAAACGCTGTTAGTGTGCTCACCACCTAAATCAAAGACTCCCATGTTAGGATAAGTTGGTCATGGAATAAGTTAGATTGACACTAGGTTACCTGCCAAGCTCAAGGAAATTTCTGTGCAATGAAGTACATTGTAAAACACCACACAATCTCCACCCCTGCACCATGTCCCTTCTAGGTATTAATCTGGCTCCCAGAGACTCAAAGTCTACTTAAAAGAGATGGAATCAGTAATTTCTAAAAGTCAAATAAGCCCCCTTCTGATGCACCGGTTTCTTTCATGTCTAAGAATTATAGTCTGAAAAGCTGTAGACTTCTAGCAAAATGAAAAAGGTCTTACTAAATACAACCCAGAATTACTATGGCCAGTACAAGGAATGTTCCAATTAGACAAGATCGTTTATTTAAGAAGTGCACTTGAAAGCAACGGTTTCTAAATTAAACAAACATAATTGGATATCTATTTTATTTTATTTTTTGTCTTTAACAATGTATTTTTTTTTCTAATTTTTTATTGTAGTAACATTGGTTTATAACATTGTATAAATTTCAGGTGTACATCATTATACTTCTATTTCGCATAGATTACATCATGTTCACCACCCAAATACTAATTGAAATGCAGAAGCTTGCAAATGGCTGCAGAGTTCCAAAACAGCTTCATTAAAAGACTTGTTACAAAATGGACAAATTTAATGAGAAACTGAAGACACCAATAGCACCTAAAACCAAAGATGACAGCATGGATGTGACTCCCATGGCTTCCATCTATCCTTTCTCACCTGAGCACTCATGTTTACTGATTCTCGGTCTGAATTGTTTTTCCACTCTGAAGAGACTATTAAGCAGATACCTTTTAAAATAAAACTGCCTAAGGTTGCAGACAAACCTTTTCAGACATGTTTCTCCCTTGGTCAAAAACTAAACTAAGGGCTACACTTAAAGAAATTCCTAAACCCAGGGAGGATCCCCACAAGATTTTTTTAAGAATTTAGAGTCATTCCTAGAGCCTATGACCCCAGACTTCCAGATCTTTCTCAGCTTGTGCACATGTTGGTAGGGTCTGGTGAAGCCCAAAAGTGGAAGCAAGAAGCAGAACGGCAAAAACACGAGGATGCTATTCGAGATCCTCGATCTTCACTCTGTTCCCCTATGAGGGAAGAAGGGGCTTGAAAAATAGCAACTGAATTTTTGCAAGCCGTTCCAAGTGTCCTCCCTGCCTGAAATGTTCAGTCTAACATACACACATGCAAACAAAAAAGAAGATGCATCTGTGGCAGACTTTAAAGCCCACCTGGAAGCCCTCTTCCTTTGGCATTCCAGTTGCCTACAATGAATAAGGCCCCCAACCTGCTCTAGCTGCCTGCTTCTAAGTGGATTAGCTCTTGAGATTATTAAATTGATAACAAGGCAGAAAATAGGATGAGAAGCCACCAAACTGATTGAAATCATGACTATATCTGAGCATTTTGAAAGGACCTTTGAGCAAGACCACAAACAAAAATGTGCCAAGCTGTTGACCTTACAGCTACAACTGCTCCAAGGCCAGAAACCTAAAACAACATGTGGACCTCTCCCATGGCAGCTCTTAGGGGTCAAATATAAAAACACTGGCCTAGAAGTCAATGTCTCAGTTGTAGTCAACGGGGACACTGGGAAAAACCTTGCGCTCAAAGATCCTATGCAAATTCTTCAACATCAAATCGAATACTCCCAAGGAAAGGCCCCCGTATGGGCCCCTTCTAGAATTGACAGGACTTTGAGGGGTTCTTTGGTAAACCGCTACCAGGAATTCCCTTAAACAGCCAAGGAGAAACTGAAACTAAAACTAAAATTAATGGGAAACCTTGCCAAATACTCATTGATACCAGAGCTATGCTTTCTCCATTAAATCTCATTCTCATAGGACAACAAATCCTTCAGAGTGAAAAAAAGGTTTGTATAGTAGAGACATGTAATAAAGTTCAGAGATAATTTCTGTCTCAACTAGTACAAATGACTCTGAAAAGAGTCAAATTTTGGTAAGCGATACAGATCCAGTCAATCTCTTAGGTAGAGATCTCCTTTCTAAATTAAAATGGCTAATATATTTTGCTTCCAATGGAGACCTCACCTTAGAGTTTCCTGACCAACCCGACCCTGATATTTCATACTCTAAATAATCTGCCCTTGACGTAGAAGAGGAAGAATGCCAACAAAAGTTCTATAACATAATTGAGGTACTTGAATATCTGTGGGCAAATTCTAAAACGGACACTGGGAGAATAAAAAGTTGAGAGCCTATAAGATCCAGACAGATACAACGAAACTTATTCTTAAATTGCCTCAATATCCATTAAAGCCTGAGCCATAAAAGGCCTCACACCCATAGTAGAAGACCTACTCACCCAGGGGTTGATCATTCCCTGTAAAACAGAGATCATGCCAGTTCAGAAATCAAATGAGAGAGGATGGTGATGTGTCCAGGACTTTAGAGCTATTAATAAGATAGTTAATTCTTGATTCCCAGTGGATCCAAACCTGAACATCCTGTTATCACAAGTTCCACCAAACTCAAAATGGATCACTGTTGTAGAACATTTTACAGCATCCCTGTAGACCTCAACAGCCAATATCTATTTTCCTTCACTTGGAACAATTGACAATATACCTGGAAAGTCAAGTATCAAGGGAGCCCTGAGGACCCTTCTTCTTTCTCCAAATTATGTACTGCACAAGTTTTAAGCACACTCCTGATACCCAGGATATTGAGCCTTTTCTAATATGTAGGGTACTTCTTGCTGTGCTCAGTAATCAAAAAGGCATCCGTAAAGCATTCCATTCATTTGCTGCCACAGTTAGTTGAAAAAGGACATAAAGTCTCCAAGGAAAAATTACAATTATCTCTAGACACTGTTCATTACCTAGGTCATAATCTGAGTGCTGAGAGACTCCAGCTGTCTCCAAAAGAAATTAAGCTAATCAAAGAATTTGTTAGGCTTACAACTAAGCGACAGCTTACTAGATTTCTAGGCTTGGCTGGTCATGGCAGACTACTTTTTTCTCTATTGGCTTCCTCCCTTTATGAACTTATGATCCTAATTTTTCTCTATTGGCTTCCTCCCTTTATGAACTTACCAAATTTCAGTGTCTGAATCCTTTTCTTGGGAAAATAAATATGAGCAGGCTTTTATAAGACAAAAGCAAGGGCTGCAAGAACCACCTGCCTTAGGGCTACCTAACTATTCCAATATTTTACTTCATTTGTGCAGGAAAGAGATAACCAGGCCCTGGGAAGGCTCAAACAAAAACACGGCAACGAACACAGGTCTGTTTTTTATTATGGCATACAACTTGATTCAGTTGTTCATGCCTATCCCTGCTATCTTAAGGCTATAACTGATAATGCAAAGTTAGAAGAATCCTCAGCATATTTAACCCTAGGAAATGACTCTTATTTACAAACACTACATGCTGTCCAAAGTCTACTAAACTCTGAATTGGCTCAACATGTCTCTACAGAAAGACTAACTTCCTATGAGATCCTTCTGCTTTCATCACATAATCTACATCTTGAACATTGCAAAGTCCTTAACCCTGCTACGTTAGTATCTCTGCCTGTGGATGGCAAGCCCCATGACTCAGGTAATAACATCCTATTTTGTGACACTGTGTCCTGATTTATGAGACACCTCTTTACTAATCCTGATCTAATCAGCTTTGTTGATTGGTCATACTGTAGAAATGAAAAAGGGAATTTCCAAGCTGGTTGTGCTATTACTGCCCAATATGAACTACTTGAAAGGGGAAACCTCCCACAAGCTAAATTGCCTGAAGAAGCAGAGCTCCATGCCCTTACAGAACATGCAGGTTATTAGAAGGACAATCTGTTACTACTTATAATGATACCTGGTATGTGTTTGTGGTCATCTATGATTTGCGGATGTTATGGAAACAAAGGGTTATTCTTATGTCCTCTGGGATGCCAATCCAAAGAGGACAACAAGTGAATGATCTTTTTACTGCTATTCTCTTACCTTCTGAAATTGCTATCATCAAATTTGAGGCTCACACTAAAAGGACTGAATCTGAGGATCAGGAAAATCCCCTGTCTGACTTTCATGCCAAGTCAGCTGCAACAGATTCTATAAAGATTTTGTCATGTGTGAATGAAATCCTTTCTGATTCTGTGAAAAATAACTCCTTGTTGACAGACTCGCACCATCCTGAAGCCCTTGCAACATGGCAACCATTTGCTCCTGATTCAGAGAAATAAAGATGGACAAACAATATTTGTAAATTAAATGAACAATCAGGGCTATGGGAAACCCAATGGCTGCATGGTTCTACCCTGCTCCCTGAAATACCCAATTTTAGTTTTTCATTCCTTCACCAAGCATGATGTATTCAACATGACTCAAATTAGGCATAGACATTGGTAGAGAGACCGCTATAAAATTGCAACAGCAGTTACTCCTAATATCTGACCTGTCAGGTTTGTAATCCTGGAATAACTATTTTTATCCAGAAAGGCTTCAGATCTCCTCCCTCTAGACCCTTTGAGCACCTGCAGCTGGATTTCATTCAACTATCACCTTGTATGGTTTACCAATGTGTTCTTGTTATTGTATGTATGTTTTCAGGATGAGTTGTACCCTTCTCTTGCCATGAAGCTGATGCCTGCATAGTAGCAAAGCCGTTGTTGGAAAACATGTTTCCCACTTGGATTATACCTTCCACAGTCTCCAGTGATTGAGGCACTCAAGTCGCTGGACAAATCATATGAGCCATAACAAAAACCTTGAAAACATCTTGGAATTATCAATGCTTCTATCACCCTCAATCATCACGCAAGGCTGAGAGAACTAATGGGATCCTGAAAGTTAAAATCTCTAAACTTGCTGAAATCACTGGACTCCCTTGGCCTAAGATATTGCCTTTTGTCTTGCTGACTGTTTGCAGTACTCTCTTTGGGAAACAGAAGTTCATCCCACATATGATAGTCACTGGTAGAACAATGTCCCTTGGTATACAACTTTCTGCTGATCCATTGATATCACATGCTAGTATGTCCAGCTGCTGTAACTGTTTAATATCTTATGCTAAAACCCATCATATACCCCTTAAAGTACCATTCCTGGATTCCAGTTCAAAGGATTCTGTTGGAAATAGCCTGGAGTCTGGTGACTGGGTATTCTGGACACATCATCAGAGAAAGACAGCTCTCAAACCCTGCTGGAAGGAAACTTACTAAGTGCTCATGACCACTGGCACTGCTGTGAAATTAGAAGACATTAAGCCTGGGGTAAACATATCACAGTTAAAGAAAGCTCCACCTGACATCTGGTCCTGTACAGATACTGGAGACCTCTGAATCAAATTGTCGTGGAAGAGAAGAAGCTGACATTGAAGTAGACTGCTTCCACCCAAGGAATCAGATCAGCACTTCATACTTTTATTAAACATAAAACCCTTTCTTCTTGTCTGTCTTTCCTTTACTCTGGCATTGGCCTGGAAAGATAACAGACTCATCTGTATCTCCCATGAAATTGCCAAGGCGGGGTGACATTTCAGATGCTGGATTTGTCATCAAAGATTCCAATCTATCCATGATGTGGAGAGCCCCAGTCTTTCCTATGATCAATTTTTTTTCTGTGCCCAATGTCACTGTAAACACAATCAACTCCCCTTAGAAGTCACTTACTGAGTTCAACTTTTATGAGCAGAACATGAAGTGCCTTGCTATTATCTTTCTCCAATTATTATTGTGCCAGTCCAATTAGACACAAGTACCTACATAAATCATAGTACATTTGCATCCCCACATTCCCATGATTATCTGGATCAGATCTGCCTCACAGTAAGAGATCTCAGCAGCAGCGCCCATCTTTGCAAGGTGTATAGAATAGCTGTCTATCAGGCTAGGTTATTTTCTTTCTCTACACAGAAAAACTAATTGACTCCTGGCTTGCAAGAGTAAATGCACCAATCCCTGCAAATGGATTCAATAACAATTAATGGGAATGGTTTGTGCCCTGATGGATTTTGTTTTTGTCTGTGGTACTTCTCATTCTTCTTGGGCCTATGAATTCCTAGGTAGCTGGAGCATGACGGACAATGCCTTTTAGATTATCTAAATGTGCCCCAAACTTTCCACACACACACACAAAATAAGACAATTCATGGGACAACTCTCCTGAATCTACATCATCAAATTAGAATGGACCTTCCAGAAGGTGTTCATGACCCAGGTTTCACTTTCTTTGGGTCAGGCCGTACTTCCCTGGTTAGGAGTAAGTGTAAAGGAGAATATAATCAGAGACCTCTCTTTAACTCTTGAGAATATACAGAATATGCTGTTCAAATAATAGATACCCAACAGAGATCCTTAGACTTTCTGGTCAAAGTTGTTCTTGATAATAGATTTATTAGTATTGATCATAGTAATATAATCAACAATATATCGATTGTCTTTGAGCTGAGCAAGGAGGTGTCTTAGTTGTGGCCAACACTACCTGTTACACCTGGATTAACACATCTGGGGAGGTTGAAACTCAGAAATAAGATCACTGAGTAAGCTACTTGCTCAGAGATGACTTTGTCAGCAGGTTCTTTCTTTGACTTATTTGATTTGGTTGGTTTGAGTTGGGGACAGTGGCTCCAATGTGAACTCCACACATTGGAAACTATCCCACTTATAATAATCATAATGATCTCCCTAGTCTGTTGTATTCTCTCAAATGAATGCATCTTGAAATGCATGTTTGTAGCTGCTAACCACCAAGCATGTGATCTCCCTAAGACTGGAACATCAGAAAAGGACCAAAGAGAATGACTGACCCAAAGATTTTGAGCCTGAAGCCATGACGTGTGACTATCACAGGCATTAAACCAAAATGTCATGACCTATGGATACCTCACAAATAATCAACAAAAGATGTGAGTGGCAGTTGAGAGTGGTGCTATTAACTTTTATTGTGATCATATCTCTCAGTTAATCTAAAAGTCTAAACAAAAGTGAGAAATTGTTAAAAGGAGACAGCAGGCCCAAAATGGAGTCACTTGTGCTAAGCTCCACATCAGCAAACCAAGACTTAATACCTAACCTCATTGCAGATTCAACCTCCTTTGGAATGTGAACTTTGACCAAACTGGAATTATCTGATCAACACTAGTGAGGTAATCTACCCCATAATTCCTATCCATTTCACTAAAAAGGTTGACCTTACTCAAAGCAATGCATTCTCTAGAAATAATTCCTTTTTTTCCACCCCCCTCTCTGCTTTTAAAAACTTTTCCTTTTCTGTAGCCCTTTGGAGCTCTTTTTCCTTTGCTAGGTGGGATCCTCCCAGACTCATGAATCACTGAATAAAGCGAGTTTGATCATTAAATTTACTTGGTTGAATTTTTGTTATTTAACAAGCTGAAGAGTCACAAGTTTTCTAAGACCCAGGCTTTAGTTTGGAAGACGGCTCACTAGGAAGCTGATTACTGCTATCTAAAGAGAATACCTATTAATTGTGTCAGGGTGGCCCTGAGTTAAGACATCAAGGAACGCTTCTAGATGGAGGCAGCCTGCCTTTGCCAGAGACTCTAAATGACAAGATCATCACTCACTGAGACTCAAGCCATCTCCCATATGGCAGGAATCCAGTAAGGACTGGGCCTCCTTTTAGATGATGAGGAGCCAAAGACAACAGCTTTTCCTTCCCTGCTGGAAGGGTTGAGGATTGTAAACCTGCCCACAGACTCCCAATAAACTTTCATTGGAAAACGTGACTCTGAATGTTGGTAAGGTTTTCTCAGCCACATATACTGACAGAGAGATGATAATATGTTCTAACGTGGGATATTGAGACTGAATCCTCTAACTTGCCAAGAATGAGAATATCATTTACATAACAAAAGTTTGTATATCATATGTTAGTGGCACTTGATCTTAATCTTTACCCAACCTCTGGGGGCAAGTGAAAGGGTAATTTGTTACATTAAAACTTATGTACCTTCAACTTCCCCTGATTGGGATAAGCCCTTCTGACACTTATGGGAAGTGGAATCGGAAGCATACAACAGAACAAGTCCCATTACATTCTGATGTAAAAACAACAGGAGGATACTGAATTTTTTATAGGGTCCTGCTATTCTCTAGTCATGCTCCCTCAAAATTTATATATTGAAATTTATTACCCAAGATGAGGTACTTGGAAGTGGAGTCTTTGGGAGGTGATTAGATCATGAGGACTGAACTTTCGTAAATGGGACTGGTGCCCTTTAAAAGAGGCCTGAAAGAGCTCCCTTGCATCCTTCTGCCTTAGGAACATACAAAAACAAATCCGCAACCCAGAAGAGGGCCCTCACGTGACCTTGCTGTCACCTTGATTCCAGCCTCCCAGCCTCCAGAACAGGGAGATATAAATTGGTGTTTATAAGCCACCCAGTGTGTGGAATTTTGTTATAACTGCACAAACAGACAGAGATAGGCCCCAACTACTTCATCAAGTTAGCTTCCTTTTGATACTATGACAATGCACAAAGGCTATTGGTTGCATGGCTCACTCACTATCCCATCCTCATCGTCAAGTCTGCCAAGAAATGCAAAGTGTGTAAGATTTTACCCCATTTCAGACCAACAAGTCAGCCTGCCAGTTCCATGGATGCTGGTACAAGTCATGAGACTCCTGGGACTGAGACAAGACATTGTTATTTTTTGCCCAACAGGCATCAAGAGCTTTGTGTTCACATCCGTTCCTGTTGCTCCCACAAGCTCAAAGCAGGTCACACAAACAGGTCCAGGAGGATGTTGCACACGTAGTGGATTTGTGACACATCTGGGGAACACTAAGCTTAACAAACCTCAATCTTTTAACGTGGGTTATAAGTACATCTGCCCAGTGTTTGCTTCTGAGGAAGGCATCATAATATTATATTGGTCAGGCAATTAATCTGCCCTTGCCTCCAAAAAAGACACTATTGCCATCTTCCAAAGCTGTTACACAAAAACACTTGCAAGGTAGTCCTGAACAGCATCTGATACCAGATGTGAAAAAAATTTGAGAGGCCCATGGAAAATTGTCTCCCAATAGAGTGCACCTTTCTCTTTAAAATTTGAGAATAATCAATTCAGTAAAAATATCCATCAAAGATTTTTGATCCCAAGACTGACCTTGGTTGTGTGGTGCTATGGTGTTGTTAAAGACTGAAGGAGGCAGGAAGAGACATAGATTTACCAAGAGACTTCACGGGAAAGACAGATCCAAGGGAGAGGTGGTGTTAACCTAGATGAGCTATGAGAGGTGAGAGCAACGAAAATAAAGAATAATATCAGATATTCTGAATGAATTGAAATCTGTTAGCTTAGAAAAAAATATAACTTGCTATCTACACATACAACCAATCAATTCTGGATAGATTGCTGATCTAAATTTTAAAGCTCTATAAAGGTTATAAAATAAAAACAAAAGGAGAACATCTCTGCAGTCTTAGAATAGGAAAATATTTGTTAAACAGAATAATAAACATTACCTACAAAGGAGGAAATATCAAGTTATATTAAAATTAAGACATTTTCTTCATCCAGAGACACAAACACACAGAAAGACAGAGATCAAAAGAGCACGAGAGAGAGAGAGAGAGAATCAAGAAAGGAAACATGTCCGGCTGATGATGAGAGCCACTAAAAATCAATAAGAAAAAGACAACACAGTAGAAAAAATGGAAAAAATAAACTAACAGATAGTTCAAAAATACATTGCCCAATGGCCAGTACGTAAGTGAAAATATGCTCAACTTCCATAATAATCAAGAAAATGCTACTGAATTCACTGCTTGGTACCACCACACACGAACCAGAAGCCTAAAATGAAAATGAAGAAAATAAGAAAAGTCTTGATAAGGATATGGATAAACCAAGAATCTCCTACACGGCTGGTGGCTGTGGAAATCAGTATGAATGTCTCCCAAACCTCTTTGGCAGTATCCCCTAAAGTTGAAGAGAGGCAAACCCATCAACCAACAATTCCACTGTTACATATATGGCCAACAGAAATTGGTATGAGTGTCATCTCATACCATGTCATCATGTCTTAAATATACATACCAGTGCTATTCCTAATATTCTCAAACTGAAAACCACCCATATACCTATTAACAGTAAAATGATTAAATTAATTCTTTTATATTCACACAATAGAAACCTACACAGCAATGCAAATGAATGATCACTATCAAGACGTGGTAATAAATTCACAAAGAACATAAGGAATGACAAAATCCAAACACAAAGGAGTTAAGGCTCTATTATTTTTTCGTATAAAATGCAAAACAGGCTAACGTGACCTGTGCCATTACATGTCAGAGCAGTGGTTCCCGTTAACAGTAATGACTGGGACAGAGCACAATGGGCTTCTAGGGATCTGTTTGACAATATCTCTTGATTGATCTCAGTACTGAGTACAGAAACGTGTTCACTTTGTGAACTGTCATTGAGCTATGCACTTATGACCTGTGCATGTGTCTTTACATTTTTAAAATACATATCACCAATCAGAAAGGTGGGATATGGTGAATAGATTAGTGTTGTAACGTCCCTATATTGTAAAGGTGGAATTTAATTGTATTGCATAAAGTGACACTGTGGTTAGCTTTTAAATGTAGGCTGAAACTTCTAGGCAAAAAAATAACAAAGAATGATAATTTGTTTTCCAAAGAAAAGAAATTTTCCAAAGAAAAGGGGTCAATTATAATGTAGAATTATAATGTGGACTCATATTTAAAAAGTAATACAATAGAAGTTAACATAGAGAAAATAACAAAATAAATGCTATTAAAACTGAAATGTATCATTTTTTATATAAAACTTAAATAGACCAATTACATACATTTTTTATGTATGTATGTATACAAAACAGTTTTTACTATATTCATTGGAGTTTTTTAAAGAGATATGGCCTAATGACAAAATTAAAGTAGGAAAGTGAAAAATTCATTCTATGAAATTTTAACAATTGAGCTAGCATAGCAATATCCACATCAAATAACATACAGTTTAAGATTTGTTGTTATTGTGATTACTACTATTTTATATTTTTTAATGTACAAATTTCCAATATATTGAATGATGGATAACAAAGAGAGTCAACTTTATATGTTGTATTGTATACATATATACACACATATCACACATATACATACACACAAACAGATCACACACAGCCATATATGTGTATATATATATAAAATCATAATCACTGTTGTAGGTATGTGTGTGTCTCTATACATGCATTTAATCTAATATTTGTTTTGTGATATAATTTGTGCTAAATAATTGAGTGTCTGATGTGAGCTAAAAATATGGATTTCTCTTGTGGTATAAGATTCAATATATATCGTTTAGGTCAGAATGCTGTGTTTTCTAAGTTAGTGAATTCTCAGTACTTTGCATCAGCTTCAGGAAGTAAATACAGAGAAAACTATATAAAAATTTCACCTAAAATTAAGGAAATACTCACTGTGTTCCTTGAAAATCAAGGAGCCACAAACTCCATGTAAACAGAATGGATTCATGTTTTTCTCTTTGAAATAGCTCTCCCTACAGTGCTCCATATTTAATGCCCATCTATTCAATCATTTTAGAGACAGGAGTGTGACACTGAAAGCTCTTTGTTGCCAACATGCCCAAATCATCCTCACAAAAGGGAAAACACTGCCTCTATAGATGGCTATTCCATGCCATTCAAGTCTTTTAAAATTGTTCCACTCACCTGATGTTTAAAAATCAGCTAAAATGTCATTTTATGCTCTCCTTTGCCCCTCTACAGATGCATCTGGCCATTTCTACCTGAAAATACTAAATGTTTAAACATACTCATCTCCCTCCATAAGATCATATTTCAAATAAATGACTACCACCTCTCCAAGGACGTAAGGTACAAAACTCATAGCTCGCTCCAAAAAGCTTTACTCATTGAATGAATTTCTCCTCCGGCACCATTGTCTTCAGTTTCAGTTATGACTTGCAACATTCTGTTCTATTTTTTGTAACTTTTCTAAAAGTTTTATGCCTAATTCACGTCTGAGAAATCTACTGTGATAGATTTAAGTTACACACTCAAAGAATTCTCTATAATATCCAGAATATTTTAGGACTTGGTGTTTATTGTTGCATGAATTCTGAAGTTACGCACTGCAAACATTAGTAAAACCTCAATTACGTGAGCTTATCCATGATAATTATATAATATTACATCACAATTATTATTATAACCTATTGTTTATTTTGATAAAGATATTCTGCATGTCCTGTTAACATTCTCTGGTCAGCCAGACATAACTGTACTTAGGACTCTGAGTAGGATGAGTGAGTTACCTAGTGAACATTTTACAAATATATACAACTTACATATTTCTCATTAGATTAGGGGATTTTGTATTTTTTATCCAGACAAAGCACAGCCTGGATACACTGGATTCACGGCTCATGAGCAGAAAGGGACTGAGACTTGGGAAAGACAGGGTGCTTACTGAATTGGCGTTTAAGAGGAACCAGCTGGGATTATTAAAAAGAGCCAAAACTGCCTGAAAAATGGAGGAAAGAGTGTTAAAAAAGACAAAGGTGCTCACCAGGAGAAGGATGGTTTTGGTAGCTCTGGACTCAGGGGAGATCCTGAGGGAGACGGTGGTCTTATGAAGGTATTGAACCCTCTGCTTGTGCCTGTACAGGATGAAAAAGATGCAACCGCTGGACCAGAGCATGAGCTCCAAACAGAAAACATCAGGGATTGATAGCAATGCTGCATATAATGAGTCTCTGGTTTTGTCATGACGAACAGCAGAACAGTATCCAAAACTTTTTCTATTGGTTATGTTTTTGTGGCTCCCACTGCTAGTCAGAAACATAGGATAAATGACATTTATCAGCATTTGCAGGATCCAGCACAGGAAAATTGAAGGGACAATGCACTTGAGAGCTTTCACTTTAAGCTCTGCCCACCTCGAATTCCTGGGGCTGATCATCAAGGCCTGGACTACACTCAAGAGACAGGTGTTACAAATGGACACACCCCTGCCCACTGCACGAACATAGGGAAAAAATCTGCATTCAAAATCATTACCGACATGATACCACCCGAGAGATGATATTGTATAGTGGATTCCACTGGAGAACAGGACCAATAAGTTGGCTACAATCAAGTTCTTGATAATCAAATCTGTGGACCTTGTCTTACACCCAGTGAAATAAAGGAAGAGATAGTGGTAAAGAAGAAAGAAATTCCCCAGGATTCCAAATGAAGTCTGTAAGAAGAAGATCATTCCTACTGCCAAATCCCTGGCAGCCATCCTGTCACTTCTCCATGACTGATATTTGTCTTCTGAGCTAGAGGATCCTGCAGGGGAATAGGAGGTATGGGCCACATGTATCATGTCGACAGAAATCTAATATTCTAACTTACCAACAGTTCCTACTTTGAAATAATTACTTACAGTTTTTTCTGTCGTTTATAGCTTCCAAGAGTTGAAGGTATAATAATTAAAGAATGCTTGAGATGTATGAATTACTGCCATGAAGGCCACAGATGCAGTAATTTCTTTATTACTCACAAATTCATGAGGCAGTCACTATTACATTCCTTATAAAGGTGAGGACGACATATGCACACATAGGTTAAGTGTTTCCTCTAAATTCACACACTGGTTGGGAGCACAGTGGAGTTTTTAACCTGGTAACAAAGATGGTGCAATCAATCCATAAAATTCTGAAATACTAGTTAGCTCTGTTCTTCAAATAAACCAGACAAAGTCAGTTTTTTTTACACCTTGTCATTTAAATTTAGATTTTTAAAAAATCTGTAATGACAATTTTCCACGTATTTATGACAACTTATTTGATAGGCAAATATAAACTTTGACTAAAGCTTTAGAGATCTTAATAAAATGTAGATGCCCTAGTTGCAGTTTAAAAATGCAAGATCCTGTTCCAGTACAAGTTGAATTTAATGAATGCAAGAATGCCTCAACATTAGGATGGCAACAAAAAGATTCATTTGCTTTTATCTCAGGAACAAAAGTACAATGGTCTGAGTCACAGGAAGTATGAGACAGAATCACTGATGCCTGATAAACAGTGTATGATAGAAACAAATTATTACTCATTTCAGATCGTATACATGCCCATTTAATTCATAAGTAAAATGAAATTATTAGCAGTAATTCAAGATTTGTGAAAAATATTAAAATACAAGATACACATGTAACATGCAATGAAGCAATGCTAAGGCAAAAAACTTGTGCATTGTATAAATGCCTTATTTTTTTGTTGTTATAATATATAGTGTTATAATATTTAAAAGCAGCAGAAACAGCAAAAGATAGATTTGAGCCTAAACATATTTTATGAACTTATTAAGTTTTATTTTTCTGAAATACTGCTTCCCTCACTTTAAGTGGGCAAAGTCTCTCCATAATCAATAGAGACACAATTATTAAATCTATTAAGTACTTCATACCCCCAGAGTTAGAGAAAACATTTCTACTCCAGCAACTGCTACCAGACACACTCTTTCTGTGCAGGATCCGATGATTCCTGTTGGTTCATCCAACTCTTTATGACCAAAATGGAGGTACCCTGGGTCCACCTGTAGAAACCTGAAAATTATGTGCATGATTCCTGTAAAGTAAGCTGAACGGCAGATTGACTCCAGAGCTACCGTTCCAAAGCACATTAAAAATCAGATTTTATACTACTGGGATTAAAACACAGCAATCACTGTCAGTGATTGTCACATTACATTAGGAGCCATCCTCGGTTGGTGGAAGATCTAGGAACACATCTCTCTTTACTATCTCAGCTCATGCCTCAGGATTTATTCCACCTTCCTACGTGGCTTTGGCACTGGACCAGGTTCACACACAGAAGATTCCCTGTGTCAATATATTTACTTACCCTGACTCCTGATACATCTCCTTTTCTTACAGATTCTGATCTCAGATGAATATAAAGAAAACTCACCCACTTTTTCCAGCTGCCAGAATGGTAGGCTCAGCATGAAGGTCAAAGC
Source organism: Diceros bicornis minor (assembly GCF_020826845.1). Taxonomy (NCBI): domain Eukaryota; kingdom Metazoa; phylum Chordata; class Mammalia; order Perissodactyla; family Rhinocerotidae; genus Diceros; species Diceros bicornis. Next base: position 28,280,221 of record NC_080773.1, read on the forward strand.
ATTCAGTACATGTGCAAGAATCCCATAGCTAGACCCTGAGTTATGATATTGTGTTTCTGTGACCTCGCCTCCCCTCAGAACTGCAATTATCATTTCACCTGTAGCAGCATTGGCAGTAACAGGCTTGGGAGCTGAGAATATTTTCGAACACTTTTTTCCAAGTTGCTAATTATCTAGAACAACTACAAGTTTCTAGCTCGCATCTCTTAAGAGACTATTACAGTGTTTGTTACTTTTCCACGATCTCTGGAGGCAGATAGGGGCTCACATGGAGGAGAGCAGGAAATACTTAGGTCTGACACATGAGGGACTGGTGGTGAGTATGTTTTTCTCACTGAGTGTTCTGCTTCAGTTAGAAGTTCTACCCAAAAGTGAATTCTATCCTAATTTCATATAACTGAGCTACACTATAAATTAAAATTTGATTAAAGAAGTAGAATGAGTCAAAATGTATGAGAAGAATTTGAAAAGAGATACAAGTAACAACAAGAATATGATTTACATAATAATTTACGTTAGGTATTATTGTCCTCAATTGCACAACTCGATATCAATTAATAAGTAAAGTGTTAAGAAACTGTACCAATATTGATCCTCACTAGTCATAGGAAGCAGAAGCAGACTAATATCCACAGAAGAAAGAGAAAAGATTCCATAAGAGACGCTCACAAAGAGAGCACCAGGATCAGATGGTTTAATAGGGAGATTCTTTCATTCTTGTAACTATCAGATAAGCCAATGCTACTTAATTCAAGACCAGCAAATACTCAACACAGTCCTCTACACTTTATTTTTTTTTTTAATTTTTTGTTTATTGCTGTAACATTGGTTTATAACGTATAAATTTCAGGTGTACATCATTATACTTCTATTTCTGCATAGATTACATCATGTTCACCACCCAAATACTAATTACAACCCATCACCAAACACATGGGCCAAATTATCCCTTTTGCCCTCCTCCCTCCCCCCTTCCCTTCTGATAACCACCAATCCAATCTCTCTCTCTATGTGTTTGTTTATTGTTGTTATTACCTACTACTTAATGAAGGAAATCATACGGTATTTGACCTTCTCCCTCTGACTTATTTCACTTTGCATAATGCCCTCACTGTCCATGCATGTTGTCACAAATGGCTGGATTTCATCGTTTCTTATGGCTGAGTAGTATTCCATTGTGTATATATACCACAGCTTCTTTATCCATTTGTCCCTTGATGGGCACTTAGGTTGCTTCCAAGTCTCGGCTATTGTGAATAATGCTGCAATGAACACAGGGGTGCATGTATCTTTATGCATTAGTGTTTTCAAGTTCTTTGGGTAAATACCCAGCAGTGGAATAGCTGGATCATATGGTAGTTCTATCCTTGATTTTTTGAGGAATCTCCATACTGTTTTCCATAGTGGCTGCACCAGTTTGCACTCCCACCAGCAGTGTATGAGAGTTCCCTTCTCTCCACATCCTCTCCAACACATGTTGTTCCTGACTTGTTAATTATGGCCATTCTGACGGGCGTGAGGTGATATCTCATTGTAGTTTTGATTTGCATTTCCCTGATAGTTAATGATTTTGAACATCTTTTCATGTGTCTGTTGGCCATCTGTATATCTTCTTTGGAGAAATGTCTGTTCAGGTCTTTTGCCCATTTTTTAATTGGGTTGGTAGTTTTTTTGTTGTTAAGATGCATGAGTTCTTTATATATTTTGGAGATTAACCCCTTATCAGATGTATGGTTTGCAAATATCTTCTCCCAAGCGTTAGATTGTCTTTTTGTTTTGTTGATGGTTTCCTTTGGTGTGCAGAAGCTTTTTAGTTTCATGTAGTCCCATTTGTTTATTTTTTCTATTGTTTTCTATTGAAAGAAGAGACTTTCTTTTCCCCATTGTATGCTCTTGGCTCCTTTGTCAAAGATTAGCTGTCCATAGATGTGTGGGTTTATTTCTGGGCTTTCGATTCTATTACATGGATCTGTGTGTCTGTTTTTGTGCCAGTACCATGCTGTTTGGTTACTATAGCTTTGTAGTATATTATGAAATCAGGGAGTGTGATACCTCCAGCTTTGTTCTTTTTTCTCAGGCTTCTTTTAGCTATTCAGGGTCTTTTGTTGTTCCATATAAATTTTAGGATTCTTTGCTCTATTTCTGTGAAAAATGTTGTTGGAACTTTGATAGGGATGCATTGAATCTACAGATAGCTTTAGGAAGCATGGACATCTTAACGATGTTAATTCTTCCAATCCAAGAGCACGGAATATCTTTCCATTTCTTTGTGTCTTCTTCAATTTCTTTCAGCAATGTTTTATAGTTTTCAGTGTACAGATCTTTCACCTCTTTGGTTAAGTTCATTCCTAGGTATTTTATTCTTTTTGTTGCAATTGTAAATGGGATGGTATTCTTAATTTCTCTTTCTGTTACTTCGTTGTTAGTGTATAGAAATGCAACTGATTTTTGTATGTTGATTTTGTATCCTGCAACTTTACCATATTCGTTTATTACTTCTAAAAGTTTTCTGGTGGATTCTTTAGGGTTTTCTATATATAAAATCGTGTCATCTGCAAATAGTGAGAGTTTCACTTCTTCCTTTCCAATTTGGATCCCTTTTATTTCTTTTTCTTGGCTTATTCCTCTGGCTAGGACTTCCAGTACTATGTTAAATAGGAGTGGTGACAGTGGACATCCTTGTCTGGTTCCTGTTCTTAGAGGGATAGCTTTCAGTTTTTCAGCATTGAGGATGATATTAGCTGTGGGTTTGTCATATATGGTCTTTATTATGTTGAGGTACTTTCCTTCTATACCCATTTTATTCAGATTTTTTATCATAAACGGATGCTGTATCTTGTCAAATGCTTTCTCTGCATCTATTGAGATGATCATGTGATTTTTGTTCTTCATTTTATTAATGTGGTGTATTACGTTGATTGATTTGTGAATGTTGAACCATCCCTGCATACCTGGAATAAATCCTACTTGATCGTAGTGTATAATCTTTTTAACGTATTGTTGTATGCGATTTGCTAGTATTTTGTTGAGGATTTTCGCATCGATGTTCATCAGTGATATTGGCCTGTAATTTTCTTTTTTTGTGTGTTGTCCTTGTCTGGTTTTGGTATCAGGGTAATGTCAGCTTCGTAGAATGAGTTAGGGAGCTTCCCTCCATGTGCATTTGAAAAGAACGTGTATTCTTCGGTTTTTGGATGGAACGCTCTGTATATATCTACTAGGTCCATCTGTTCTAGTGTGTCGTTTCAGGCCAATGTTTCCTTATTGATCTTCTGTTTGGATGATCTATCCATTGGTGTAAGTGGAGTGTTAAAGTCCCCTACTATTATAGTGTTACTGTCTATTTCTCTTTTTATGTCTGTTAATAATTGTTTTATATATTTAGGTGCACCTATATTGGGTGCATAGATATTTACAAGTGTTATATCCTCTTATTGGATTGTTCCCTTGATAATTGTGTAATGCCCTTCTTTGTCTCTTGTTACAGTTTTTGTTTTAAAGTCTATTTTGTCTGATATGAGTACTGCTACCCCAGCTTTCTTTTCATTGCCATTTGTGTGGAGTATCTTTTTCCACCCCTTCACTTTCAGTTTGTGAGTGTCTTTAGGTCTGAAGTGTGTCTCTTGTATGCAGCATATATATAGGTCTTGTTGTTTTATCCAATCAGCCACCTTATGCCTTTTAATTGGAGCATTTAGTCCATTGACGTTTAAAGTAGCTATTGATAAGTATGTACTTACTGCCATTTTTTAACTTTTTTTTTTCTGAGTTTTAGTAGTCCTTCTCTGTTCCTTTCTCCTTCTATACAGAATTGATGGTCTCTTTAGTTTGACCTCTGTCTGAAAGCTCTTCTCTTTAACTCCCCTTCTCCCTCATTTGATGTTTTGATATCATATCTAACCTCTTTTTTGCGCATTTGTGTCCATTACCCTCTTATCATGGAAATAGATAATTTTTCCTATTTGTGGTCTTCTCTTGTCCCCTTAAATCAGTCCGTTTAACATTTCTTGTAGGACTGGTTTCTTGGTGACAAAATCCTTTAATTTTTGCTTGTCTGGGAAATTTTTGATCTCTCCTTCCATTTTGAATGATAACCTTGCTGGGTAGAGTATTCTTGGCTGTAAGTTTTTTCCTTTTAGCACTTTAAATATATCATGCCACTCTCTTCTAGCCTGTAAGGTTTCTGCTGAGAAGTCATCTGATAGCCTTATGGGGTTTCCTTTATATGTAACTTGTCTTTCTCTTTCAGCTTTTAGGATTCTCTCTTTATCTTTAATTCTTGACATTTTGATTATGATGTGTCTTGGTGTGAGCCTCTTTGGGTTTATCTTGTTTGGGGCTCTCTGTGCTTCCTGTACCTGGATGTCTGTTTCCTTCCTTAGGTTAGGGAAGTTTTCATCTATTATTTCTTGAAATAGATTCTCTGCCCCTTTGTCTCCCTCTTCTCCTTCCGGGACACCTATCACACGGATGTTAGTGTGCTTGATGTTGTCCCAGAGGTCCCTTAGACTGTCCTCACTGTTTTTAATTCTTTTCTCTTTTACCTGTTCAGCTTGGGTATTTTCTTCTAGTCTTTTGTCCAACTCTCAGATCCGTTCTTCTGTATCCTCTACTCTGCTTTCAGTCCCTCTAGTGAATTTTTCATTTCCAGTATTGTATTCTTCATTTCTGATTGGTTCTTTTTTATATCTTCCATTTCTTTGTTGACATTCTCACTGAGTTCATCTGTTCTTCTCCCTACATCAGTGAGCATCCTTAACACTCTTAGTTTGAACTCTCTGTCAGGTAGGTTGCTCATTTCTGTTTCACTTAGTTCCTTTTCTGGGGTTTTGTCCTGTTCCCTTACTTGGAATGCATTCCTTTGCCTCATCATTTTGCCTCTTTCCCTGTGCTTGTGTCTACGTATTAGGTAGGTCACCTACGACTCCTGCTCTTGGATAGGTGACATTATATAAGTGATGCCTTAAGATGCCTGCAGTGTGCTTCCTCAGTTCTCAATGTTCCAGGGGTGATCCCTATGTGGGCTACGTGTCTCCTTCTGTTGGGGCCTGTTTGGTCTCTCTGTAGGTGCCCAGGAAGGTGAGCTATGCTCCTGGCCAGCCATTGTAATGCTCAGCTGCTTGTAGTTGTTGTGGGCCCTTCAGTCTCTTTATCAGGTGTGGGGAGTCCCAGCACAGTTGGCTGCAAGTTCTAATACCACATTTGTGTTGCAGTATTTCTTTTAAGTGAGTAGGCCCCCAGCGTGGCAGGTTGTTAGGCTCAGGGGCTTACAATTGCTATAATCCTCTACCCTTTAGGTCTCTTGTCAGCTCTCTGAGGATTGCAGCTGGGTGGGGCTGGCCTCAGGCATGGGAGCACCCAATTGTTTCAGGTGGGGCAAACCCCCTATGTGGGTCTTTGAGAAGCAGAAGTCTTCTGCAGCTGACAAGCCCTGCCACCCACAGGTCCACACACACAGTCAACACAGTCCTGCCCCGTGTGCGCGTCCCGACCTCCTGAAGTGGACTCAGTCTCTTCACGGCGGGAGCCCCACACACTCCACCACCTGCCCCACACTCTCCACCCGCTCCTTGTGCACACCCTGCCCCACCGAAGTAGGCTCAGTTGCCAGGCTGTAGAGAATCCAGTCACCAATCTATTCAGGCCCACAAGTTGCCTGAGGGCTTGTTGTTGGGTGGGGCCAGTCTCTAGGGTGGGCTGCCTGCCCTGGCTAATCTGCATTAAATCAGTGCTCTAGTGGGTGGGGCAGACCTGGGCTAGCAGGTCCCAGGGAGAACTCCAATGAAGTCTGTGTCAGCACGCCCACACCAGGCCACAACAATGGCTGCCGCCAGTGTCCCAGTCCCTGGAGAGATCTCACCTCTCACTGAGATGCACTCAGGGCCTATCAGGTGAGTCTCTTTTCACCAAAGCGCTGTGCACCTTTCTTTCTGGTGATTTTAGGTTGCTCTCTGAAATGGGTGAGTTTGCATGTGGGCCCTTCAAGAGCTGGTTTTAATTTCTTTGTGAACCAGCTTTTCTGGGGGTACTCCCCAATGTTTTAGTAGCAGGCAAATTCAGATATTATGCCACTCGTCTCGATTGTGCTGGGTCCACAAAATGCCCACAGCAGGCGTGCTCCCCGGCTCACCGCCCCGCTCCTCCAGGGAGGGCTGTGTACCTGTGGGCTGCTTCCGGCCAGCTGTGAAGCTGGTGGCTTGTGAAGGTGGCGGTTTTCCTCTCCAGAAGGGAATTTCTGCCTCTTCCACCGCAATTAGGATTGTCGTTTGTTGCAGGATTTCCCCTTATCCAGTTTTCAGTTCTGTCTCAGGGGTAATTTTTCCAGGAGTAGTTGTAAATTGGCTGTGTCTGCGGGAGGAGGTGAGTTCAGGGTCTGCTTATGCCGCCATCTTGACTTCTCTCTCTACACTTTCTTTTTGCAATATTTTCAGTAAGGAACTATGATTGCTTTTTGAATTAAGATGTATATTTTTAATGGGTCAGGAAAGGAAAGAAATACAAACTACAAGTTGAATTCAATTATTTAGGTTTTCCTGCACACAAATCAACTCTATGGTCCAGGTTCACTACTCTATCCCCCCCAATTTCATCAGTTGTTAGAGCCTCACGATGGACAACTCATCCTACACACACTGAACTCATTTACACACAGATGGAAATGCACACATGCATGCACACACACACTCACACATATAGTCACACACATTCACATACTTATACACTACACAGTCATTCATGTGCTCACACCTTTTCAATTGCACACTCACAGACATTAACGCACACATGAAAATTGGGAGGGATTTCAGATTGCAAAGTCTGGTTCCATGAGAAGTGGAGTCATGCCAGTGGCCTGGGTGCAGGTCCTAGTGTTGGCTAGTTGTCCTAGCTGTTTACCGCTATGGATTCTGGGATGGGAGGGGATGACATGTGCAAGCAGACCTTAGGGCACAGGTGCGGGTTTGCGTAAAGGGGCACGTCTGGTAAAACAGGTGCTATTAGGAAGGATTCTTGGTTTTGGAGTCTGGTTCCCTGAGGCGTGGAGTCTCACCAGTGGCCGGGATGCAGGTCCCAGTGTGGGCTGAGACCGGGATGGGTCTGGAGCAAAGCACACAGCCTTCAGGACTCCTCTCTCATGAAGCAAGCCCCAGCGCTCAGGTCCAGCCACTACTGGAGGAGACACAGCTGACAGCCTGTGTGCAGATGCCAAAACCTCTGGTTCTTGTCCTGGGGCCAGCCTTGCTGATGCATGTCTTCACCTCTACCTGAGTTCATGTCACCAGAGACACTTGGTCTCAGTGTTGGAGGTCTTAGAACCAGGACTGCGCATTGCCCATGATTTTCTCATGGTTTGTCATCAGGAATTATTCTAGCACCCATTGAAGGTGTTTTCATCACAAATTTGAAAATAAACAAGTGAAAATGTTTTAAATGGTCAATGATAGAAGATTTTTGAATCATTTGTGAAGATAACAGACGATTTTTGAATCATTTGTGAAGATAACAGACTGAACCCTTTGACGGTGTTGCCCTAAGTGCATATGTGGTGATATACAAAGGCATTTGTGACTCATGTTAAGCAATATGCATACATATATTGCATTTGTAGGTGTGTGAGGCATAGATTATAATGTGTGAAGAGCATATACATGCACATCAAATGTTAAGCATCATTTTCACTGATATCACAGGCTGTTTTTTCTATTTATTTTTAGTTTCTCTGGTTTGTAAACTGTATTGGTTAAGATAAAGTTTAAAAATATAATCATTTCTGTTTTTCAGATATTTTTAGTAACTACGTAACCTCTTTAAGTTGTTACATCAAATAGTGTGTTTCATTCTCTATATATCATTGCAGTTGAAACATAACATTATAAGATTAAGGCAGGTGGACTGTTTAGGTTACAAAATTAACACAGTTTAATGCTTGTGTTATAACAATTTTCATCAAATGACTTTTAGAAATGTTTGGCCTAAGACAATGATTCTCCATTGGCAGTACCTCTGTCCCCAGAAACATTTGGCAAAGTTTGGAGATATTAATATTTTGTCAGGGTGTGGCATTGTGTAGGTTGCTACTGGAATCTAGTGAGTAGAGCCAGAGATGCTGGTAAACATACTACTATGCACAGGACAGCCCCCACAACAAAGAACTCTCTGACCCAGAATGTCAATAATGCCACAATTGAGAAACACTGGTCTCAAGGGTCTGATGAGTTTTCTTTGTAAAATTCACATTCTCATTCACTCATACATTGATGGATTCAGCACATAAGTAAATGCATTTACTTTTTCTGTGTGAGAAGGAAGAATGAAATGTGGAACTGGGAAGGAAAGGAAGAAACTTGTGGGGTTGGATTGGAATTGGAAATATCGGGATGAGATCTTAGTTTTTCCTTTTTTCTCAAGACTTTCACTTTTAAAGCAGCTTTAGGTTTACAACAAAACTGAGAAGAAGGTACAGAGATGTCCCATATATCCCCTGCCCCCACAATGTATTTCCTCCTCCATTATCAACATGACTCACCGAAGTGGTACATTTTTTTTTACCAAGGATGAACCAACGTTGGCACATCATAGTCATCCAAAGTCCACAGTTAGCCTTAGGGTTCACATTTGATGTTGATCACGCTGTGGGTTCGGGGTTCGGGCAAATGTATGATATATATCCATCATTCTAATGTCATACAGAGTGCTTTCACTGCCCTAAAAATCCTCTGAGCTCAGCCTATTCATCTCCCCTACCCCCACCCTTGGAACCAGTGATCTTTTCACTATGTCCACAGTGAACACTATGTCCACCATGTTTTACCTTTTGCAGAATGGTATGTAGCTGAAATCATACCGTGTGTAGCCTTTGCAGATGGCTTTCATCTAGTAATAGTAATATGAGTTTAAGCTTCCTCCATGTCTTTTCTTGGTTTGATAGCTCATTTATTTTTAGCACCGAGTAATATTCCTTTGTCTGTGTGCCATGGTTTATTTACCCATTCACCTACTGTAGGACATTTTGGTTGCTTCCAAGTTTTGACAATTGTGAATAAAACTGCTATAAACATTGTGTGCAAGTTTTTGTGTGGACACAAATTTTCAGCTCCTTTGGGTAAATACTGGAGAGTGCAATTGCTGAATCACATGGGAAGACTATGTTTAGTTTTGTAAGAAACTGCCAATCTGTCTTTCCAAGGGGCTGTCCTCTTTGCATTCCCACCACTAAAGGTCCATCCTCACTAAAGGTCACCCCCATAGAGCCTATGTGATGAGCTCCAGAAAAACTCTGGGCACAGGCTTGCATGAGCCTCCCTGGTTGTCAATATTCCATGAGTATTGGGATATTCCATGAGTACTGCCCTTTCCCTGCCTCCCTTAAGGCTTGGTTCTCTGGGTTCCCAGAGCCACAGACCCTCTCTCTCTCTCTTTCTTTCTCTCTCTCAAAATTCCCAGGGCTGGAGTATGAATATGTGTTGGAGTTTGTCTCCTGCCACACAGTGGGAGCAGGATTGGGTCTGACTAACCTCTGTTCCTAGCCTCACTCAACAGAGACACCCACCCACAGTCTTAGGATCACCCTAACCGAGGGAGCTGTGGGATGGGGATGAGGAGGCCTGGCGTGCTCCCTCCACCTTTATTGCACCATGTGAAGGAGAAGGCTGAGCTAGGACTCCTGGACAGGCGTGAATATTCCCAGGTTTTTTCCAAAGACCCTGACCCACTCCAGTTAGGAAACTAGCCCCCATAAAAGGAGGCAGTTGTGATTCAGTCCTTGCCCTCCATATTCTCAGGATCTCTCATCTACCACACCAGTCTGCCGAGCCCAGGGGTCTTCTTGGCTAAGGGTGCATGGGTTGGTGTCACACTGCTTGGGATCTTGAGCTAGGGACCTTTTAGGTGCTTGAGGAACTTTTAGGTGCCTAGGAATTTTCACCACCCTGTGAGGTTTTCTTAAATCTCAGAAACAAAATATAAAGAACAAATCATTGGCTCCAAAATGCCAAAAGAAAATTTCAAACTTCAATACGTATTTAAGAAATATCTCTACAATTATAGCATCAATGCCAATGGCAGTAAAGTGTACTCTATGAATTAATTCATTTAACCCTGACAACAACTCTAGGAGATAGGTAAAGTCCCAGTATTATCTTCATTTTATGGATGATGAAACTGAGGCATAGAGAGGTTGAAGAATGTGTCCAGGGTCTCACAGATGGTAAACATGGTGCTGGAGTTTGAACATGGGCAGTCTTGCTTGACTAAAATGAACTTTTATATAATAATATAAAAATTATATTTAACATGGGACTTGGGATTACTTTACTACGGATGACTTCATGTGAGTGTGTGAGGATCGAGTGAGTGTAAAAGCAGGAGCTTCTGGGACTAGGAAACACTCCTGACTTGAAGTCTTGGCCTTTCCTGTCCTGATCCTCAGCTTCTACATGTGTAAAAGGGGAAGGTCCACTCTTTGAAGGGAGTGTTCAATGAAATGTGGGGCAAGTTAACTACAGACTAGTAAGCACCTATTCATAAGAACCAGTGAGATCTCTATGTATGGAAGAAGAAGAATGTTGAATATATATGTTAAATGAAAAATGTAAGTTGTAGCTAGAAATCTCCAGATAAGTTTGATGGGAAGGATTACGTATGTGTGTGTACATGTGCATGTCTGTATAATGATGAAAGAGCTCCAAAAGAACATAAATCAAACTATAGCATTGCTTACCTGAGGCTGATGGTGGGGATTGACAGGGGTAAGGGAAATCTAGGTATTGTTGTTTTACCCCATTTTGCTTTTATTTTGTCTATCTGAATGCTTATAACGAGCACAAAATGCTTTTGAAATTAAACCAAATTTAAACAAAGAGAATCTCCATAAAATCATGATCTGCATTAAAAACATTAATCACACTTTTGCTGCAAATACATTGAGTGCTTTTAATAATAGGTGTTTTCTCATTGTTCTGCACATAAATCTATTTTCCTCATTCAATTCCAGTTCACTTTCCCTTCTTTTATCTTCTGTTCCTTCTAAATTTAGAAATTCCTCTCTCACCTAGAGGTTTGATAAAATACTTTTTTTCCGTCTTTTAGTTTCACTGTGGCTTTATGTTTTTGTTTACTTTCATCTCTTTAATACAGGTTGCATTTATTTATGGCTATAGTGTAGAGTGGAATTTAAAGAAATCCCAGAAACACCCCCACTACATATAATTTCATAAAATATAAAGACAGAATCACAGATGAATGGGAGTGGAAAGAGCTATTCATGCAGTGGATCTGGATTGAGGGACTAACTTCTGGGAGAAAAAATGTCTATTTAGACCCTCCCCCCCTCCTTTGACTATCACACTTCCTGATATGTCACCTCTCTGTCACAATCTTATCGCTCTGTGACTATGTCTACCTTCACCACCAGTAGAGGCCTCTTAAATGAGTAAAGTGATTCTTGTAGGAATTCCAATATGTGGGGGTTTTCCAGACATCACTAAGCAATTCTCTGACACCAGCTGAGATATCCTTAATTCAGTTCAATTCTGACACTAGCTACCTGGAGACAGCCTCAGATCCCACAGGTTAAGAGCTCAGCCCTACAAGACTGCTCTTCCCCTCATCTGCTTCACATGCTAATCTCAAGTCCAGGTTGTGTCACCTATGCTTCTGACTGACCAGATATAGAATTGGAGGTTCTAACGGAGGTTTGATTAATTTGCTAGAGAGCCTCACTGAACTCAAAGAAACATTTTACTTAGTAGATTAACAATTGTATAAAATGATATAACTCATGAACAGCCAGACGGAAGAGATACATAGGGCAAGGAACGAGAAAAGGGCGAGGAGCTTCCATGCCCACTCCAAGCCCACCACTCTCCAAATCTCCATGCATTCACCAACCCAGGAGCTCTCTGAACCAGTACTTTTGGGTCATAATGGGGGCTTCATTACTTAGGCAGGATTGATTAAATTATTGGCCATTGGTGATTGATTCAACCTCCAGCCACTCTTCTAATGGTCTAGGAGAAACAATAAGAGAATTTAGTTAATACTTTGAGATCAATGAAAATGAAGACACATCCAAAAATTTATAAGATACAGCAAAACAATACTTAGAGGGAAATTTATTGCTATAAATGCCTATATTTAAATACGAGAAAACTTCTAAATCTATAACCTAACTATTCATTTTAAAACACAGAAAAAAGAAGAATAAACTAAAGTTCATGCAAGCAAAAGGAAGGAAATAATAAATATTACAGTGGAAGCTAATGAAATAGGGAATAGAGAAATTAAATGAAATAAAGTTTGGTTCTTTGAAAAGATCAACAAAAAGGACAAACTTTTAGGTAGGTTGACCAAGAAAAAAAATGAGTCAAAATAATAAAATCACATAAAAGAAGAGACATTACTATCGACCATAAAGAAACAAAAAGGATATTAAAGGAAAGCTATGAACAATTGTATGCTAACAAACTAGATAACCCAGAAGCACTAGAAAAATTCCCAGAAGGACCTGAACTACCAAAATTGATACAAGAAGAAATAGACAATCTGAATAGAACTGAAACTGAATACAAGCAAAGAGATGGCATTAATAATCAAAGAACTACCTACACAGAAAAGTGCAGGCACAAATGGCTTCATTGGCAAATTCTACCAAACATTTAATGAAGAATTAATAGCATTTATTCTCAAACTCTTCCAAATAACAGAAGACAGAACACTTCCTAATTCATTTGATGAAGGCAGTATTACTCTGATACCAAAACCAGACAAAAACATCACAAGAAAAGAAAACTACTGATGACTATCTGTTATGAATAGAGATGCAAATTCTTCAACAAAATACTAGCAAATCAAATCCAGTCACATAAAATAAGGATTGTACACTATGATTAAGTAGGATTCATTCCAGGAAAGCAACATTGGATTAACATCTGAAAATCAATTATTGTAATACGCCCTATCAACAGAATAAAAAACAAAACCTCATCATCACTCAACAGACATCAAAACAGCATTTGGTAAAGTCCAACATTCTTTCATGATATACCAGGAATAGAAGTGTAATCGCTGAATGATGCCCCCAAATACATCAATGTTTGCCAACCTCTGATCTAGGTAAGCAGGTTGTGAGTATAAAATGGAATTTTCTCCTCTCCTCCTCTCCATAAAATAATAGTTGCTATATGTTTCAAGTGATTTTTAGAAGAAAATTTTCTACTGATTTCTGCTATGGATTTCTAGCTTCATTGCATTATAATGAGAGACTATATCTGGTATTATTTATTTATTTTTTTTTGAGGAAGATTGGCCCTGAGCTAATATCTATTGCCAATCTTCCTCCTTTTTTTCCTTTTTTTTCTCCCCAAAGCCCCAGTAGATAGTTGTATGTCATAGTTGTACATCCTTCTAGTTGGTCTACGTGGGACGCCACCTCAGGCTGGCTTGATGAGTGGTGCGTAGGTCTGCACCCAGGATCCGAACTGGCAAACCCCAGCTGCTGAAGCGGTGCACTCAAACTTACCTGCTCTGCCACCGGGCTGGCTCTGGTATTATTTTAACACTTTGATAATTGCTGTGAGACACTTATGGACCCAGGACTGCTCAAATTCTATAAATCTCTCCGTGTCATTGACTAGAATGTGTGATCCTCAGATGTCATGAGCAACATTCTACATCTGTCCAGTAGATTGTTTTACAATTGTGATGAGCACATCTGCTATTTCTTTCTAAATTAATTCTGCTTTTAAGAAATTAATACCAAAAACGTTGTGATAGACTGTCACGTTATAATTGTGGAATTGCTTGCCTTTCTTTAGGCCACAGGCTGGCTTAAACAACAGAAAGGTGTTTATTTGTAATGTCACAATTCTGGAGTCTAGATGTCCCAGATCAAGGTGTCAGCGTGTTGTCTTCCTCTGAGGCCTCTCTCCTTGACCTGCAGATGGCCGTCTTCTCCCTGTGTCTTCACATGGTCTTCCTTCTGTTTGTATCTGTCCTAATCTCCTCCTCTTATAAGGACACCAATCATATTGGATTAGGGCAACTGTAATGATCTCATTTTGACTTAATTACCTCTTAAGAGACCCTATCTCCAAAAATAGTCACATTTCGAGGTACTGGATATTAGGATGTGAACATGCGAATTCTGGGGTGTAGGGGACACAATTCAGCCCATAATAGAGACCATGTTCATAAGTGCATAAAAATGAGAACTTTTTATGGCTTGGTAAATTCAATCTTTATCATTATGAAATTCTTTTCTTTGCATCAAGAAATACTTTTGTTTTCTTCAAGTCCTGCTTATCTGATATTTATATAAATGTACCAGCTTTCTTTTGATTTCTGTTTGTATGGTCTACTTTCCTATCCTATTACTTTTAAACTTTCTGAATCCTTAGGTTTTAGATATATCACTTTTAAATGGCATATCTTTTGAAAATATAGCCTGACAATTGTTGTTTTTAACTTATATTTAGTTCCAATTATATTTCATGTAGTTACCAAGCTATTTGGGCTTAAAATTACACCTCATTTTATGTATTGACCATTTTATGATCTTGACCACGAGTCAATCTATTCGTGGATTGACTCAGTATTCACTTTGCATTTCTCCTGCACTCATAGTTTAGAATTTGTAGACTGTTTTTATTCTTTTAGTGGTTACCCTAAAACAGTGTTTCTCATGCTCAGCACTATTGATATATTTAGCTGAATAATTCCTTGTGGTGGGGGGTGTGCTGTGCATTGTCGGACGCTTATCAGCATCCTTGGTTTCCATTCACTAGATAGCAGTAGGACCCCTGACACCCAGCTGTGACAACCAAAAATGTCCCAGACATTGCCATATGACCTTAGGAGGCAAAATGTCTCCCAGTTGAGAACCACTGTTCTACAAATTACAACATGTATAACCAACATATCAATGTCTAACAGTGATCAAAACCTTTACTTCCCTCATGATTACTGCAAGGACCTTAGAATCTTGATACTCAGAGTACAGTCATCACACCAACAGCCTTGGTATCCTCTGGGGGCTTGTTACAAATACAGATTCTCTGGTTACAGCCCAGACCTGCTGAATCAGAATTATCATTGTAACAAGATTCCCAAGTGATTCATTTGAACACTCAAGTTTGAGAAATTCTGCCTTAAACACTTAAACTCAGTTTTTTTTCTCTTTGGAGTGACGTTAATGGTGTCTGTGGCTAAGGCTAAGAATGTGTTATACTCAGAGATGGAGTTTTGAATTGGCTGTGCATGTAGATAAGGCTCAGGGCTAATTTGAAGCTTCAGGATTGGAAGAGTGATGGAATAGAGAAATGCAAAAGAAAACCATGATAAGATTTCACTTCATACCTGTCAGGATGGCTATTATCAAAAAATAAATAAATAAATAAATAAAACTAAAGATAACAAGAGTTGTCCAAGATGTGGGGGAGATGGAACCCTGCCACACTGTTGGTGGGAATGTGGATTGGTGCAGCCACTATGTAAAACAATATAGACGTTCAAAAAAATAAAAATAAAACTACCACATGATCCAGCAATCTCTTTTCTGGGTATATCCAAAGGAATTTAAATTAGAAATTCAAAGAAATATCTAGTCTCCCATGTTTGTTGCAACATTATTCATAATAGGCAAGACATGGAAGCCACCTAAATGTCCATCAACAGATGAATGGATAAAGAAAATGTAGTATATACATACACTGGAATTTTCAGGCTTAAAAAAGAAAACCCTGCCATTTGCCACAACCCGGATGAACCTGAAAGACATTATGCAAAGTGAAATAAGCCAGACACAGAAGGACAAACAATCCATGATACCACTTATATGAGGAATCTCAAATAGTCAAACTCATAGAAGCAGAGGGTACAACAATGGGTATCACGGGCTGGGGGGAGTGGGAAACAGGGAGGTATTAGTCAAAGAATACTAAGTTTCAGTTATGCAAGATGAATAAGTCCTAGAGATTTTAAAGCATAATGCCTATAGTTATCAATGCTGTACTGTATACTTAAAATTTTTCTAAGATTGTAGACCTTATGTTAAGTGCTCTAAACTCAAAAAATACCATATAATAATAAAAAAAGCAAGAGGAAACTTTTAGAGATGATATGTTTATAGCATAGACTGTGGTGATGGTTTCACAGATGCATACTTATTTTCAAACTCATTAAGTTGTATATATTACATTTATGCAGCTTTTAAATGCCAATCATACATCAATAAAGTGGTTTTAAAAAGAAGTTTAGTCTCACGCAAGAGATTGGGAGTCTAGTGCCAGGGTAATTCCCTTCTGGTGGAAGGCACACGGGCACTTCTGAAAGACAAAGATTGTGAATACTCTCCCTCTGTGCACCTCCTGGGGTCTTCAGTGTTCTTCCCAGGTGTTGGATGTCACTCCTCCTGTACCTTCACATAATCAGAGTGTCCCGTTTCAATACCTATAATTTCAACTTGATGGCATTCATCCCATAATTTGACTCAGATGATCTTGTCCAGAAGAACCAGGTGCGAGAGGACAAGTGTGTTCATACAAAACCTAACCAGAAAGGAGTTTGAATCACATGGGCAGATGGCGAGATCCAGGTTTCTCTCTGTTGGAGAGAGAGGTTACAGATGAGCAAGGGCAGGAAGCTAGAATGATCCACCTGTGAAGGATTAGAGTCAGAGACATCAGTATGAACTTATGTTAGCTTAATACAGACACGGATGAATCCATATAGTCATATTTACAGATATGTGTTTATGAATTTTAGTATACACATATATATGTTCTTGCTTTTTGAACTGAGAGGGCATAAACAGAACGACACCCTAGCAGCATGAGAACACCTACTGTCCATACCTTGGTTCACACCACCATTCTCCAAGAAAAGAAACCAGAACTCCTTGGAGAAATGGCTAAATCTAGGACTTCAACAGGACGTATATAAAATAAGCCTGGAGAATCGTGTAGTACCATAAAGTGAGGAAATGCTAAAAGTTAAAAAGAAAAACATAGGGGCGGCCTCGTGGCTTAGTGGTTAAGTGCGCGCGCTCTGCTACTGGCGGCCCGGGTTCGGATCCCGGGTGTACACCGACACACTGTCCGGCCATGCTGAGGCGGCGTCCCACATACAGCAACTGGAAGGATGTGCAACTAAGACATACAACTATCTACTGGGGGTTTGGGGAGAAAAAGGGATAAAAAAGCAGGATTGGCAATAGATGTTAGCTCAGGGCCAGTCTTCCTCAGCAAAAAGAGGATTGGCATGGATGTTAGCTCAGGGCTGATCTTCCTCACAAAAAACAAAAAAGAAGAAAAACATACTAATGGGCTATATCAAAGGGACACAGCAGATATGTGAAAGAGCTTCCTATGGCCACATTGGAAAATTTTGAGTAAAAAACAAGTTGTCTTGGGGTATACCTCCAAAAATATCCACGAGTCTATACTGATAAATAAAATATAGAATTCATAAATAAATGAGAGAAAAAAGACAAATCTCCTTTTCAGAAGAGTTCCAAATAATTTATCCTCATCAACGTGGAACATAACTTCCCACTGCTTAAGCGGGCGCTGCACATAGTAACTTGCTTCCAAAGAGCACAGGGTACAAAACCAGTAACTTCTCAGTGGGGAAACTTGACACACACTACCCCATACAGGGTAATACCATCAGAAGTATGTGATATTGGCTATATGTACCCTTGATAGGATGTGATGAAAATGGCGGTTAACCCCTGTAGTCCTCCTCTTCAAAATATGTAAGCCCAGTCTAATCATGAGAAAAATATCAAACAAATCCCAGTTGGGTGATAATGTACAAAATATCTGACCAGTACTCTTCACAACTGTCAAGATCATCAAAAACACGAAAAATCTGACAACTTGTCATAGCCAAGAGGAGTCTGAGGAGACGTGAGTATTAAATGTAATTTGGCATCTGAATGAGATATTTTGGAACATAAAAAGAACAAGAGGTATAAATAAGGAAATCTGAATAAAGTATGGACTTCAGTTAATAAAAATGTATCAATATAGGTTCATTAATTATAATAAATGTACATGCTAATGTAAGCTATTAATCATTTGTGAAATTGAGTGTGGGACACATGGACATTGTACAATTTCTGCAGTTTTGGTAAATCCAAAACTGTTCTAAAATAAAAAAGTTTCTTAAAAACCTCATCCAAATTGAAGAGTGAATCCTATAGTCTTCTTTTGTTCTGAGACCTCCCTAGGAATATAGAAAACCAAGATGGGCTGGCGTTTCTGTTATGGGAGAGAAAGACATATTTTCCCATGAAATAGTCCTTGCAGACCTTGAATTTTGAAAATATGTTCGTAAAACCTTTCACACCCTTCATCTAGATAATTAGGCCAGAAGAAGTTGAGTGGAGATAATCCATTTGGTGATGGACACAGTTAATCACCAAAGTGTCCCATCAAGGTATATGGATCAGTATGATGTATGGGAGGTAGTGTCAATGGATCATTTTTATTGTACCTGTTACAATAAAAGGCACACCGTGGTCAGAGTGCAAATGGTTCAGAAATATGACACAGATTATGTTCAAGACCCACAGTGGAGTGATGGAAACGGGTCAACTGAACATGTCAAGAGGTGAGGCTCAGTTTTAGCTCTAAGAGGACCGTCAATGGTCCAACAAACAGGTCATGGCTTCTCTAATCTTGGAACAAAAGGGTGAATTTCCATCAAGGGTCACATGTTTGCCAAAAAGTAGAAAAGTAGTTGCCAGGGGCTGGTGTAGGGGAAAATAGGGAGATGTTGGTAAAAGAGTACAAACTTTTAGCTATAAGATGAATAGGTCTGAGCATCTATTGTATGACATGGTGACTATAGTTGATAACAATGGACTGTATAATTGAAATATGCTGGGAGAGTAGAACTAAATATTGTCACCAAAAAATAAAAAAAAGATAGGTATATGAGATGATGGATATGTTTATTAACTGGACGAGGGAATCCTTTCACAATGTATATGTATAGGAAATCATCACAAGGTTCATTTTAAACATCTTACATTTTTGTGTGTCAATTATAACTCAATAAAGCTGGGGAAAAAAAGAGTCATATGTTTGCCATGCAGAGGTAGCTTCTGTATCAGAAACAGGCTCAGTTGGCAGCCTGATTCTGGGTAGTCTCTCCATGAACAGACTTTTACCATGGGCAGCTAAATGAGTGACCTAGACAATTATTTCAGTACTACCATTTGTTTGCACAGTGCACAGCCCAAAAGAGGGGTGTCACTAATCTGACAGTCCATAGCTTTTGACAATTAGTCACAGTTCTGGCAGCGGTCCACGAATCTGAGATCTGACCAATGAAGGGGACAATTACATCTGATTTTGGTTCTGCAGAGCTGGCACGGAGTCTAAATGGCCTGGGGGACACCTTTAAGTTTCAGCTTACCTGAACAATCCTTGAATGAAAACCATGCGTTCAGGGGAATCTCAGAGGATTGAGGGTTCCTAGTGCAAATGGCTTTGGCTGCAGAAGGGAGCTTAAAATTTCCTCCAAAGAGATAGGTACCACTTATTGCAAAGCTGAGATCTCAATAGAGCCAGTCTGACTTCATTCTGGAATACACACTTTTCAGGAGACTCAAGACTTTTCAGATTCTTCCTACTTTGTTAGAGAAGTCCAAGTTGACTCATCCCCAAATTAAAATATCAACCCAGACAGTCACAAGGTTTCTAAGATCAGGACTTAGTTTTGAGGGGTACTGCCATGAAAAGAGTGTACCTGTTAGTTGTGTTCATACAGCAAGGGGGGCATCTAGGTGGAAGCTCCCTCCCTTTGACAGAGACTCTAAATGAAGAAATCTTTAGTCACAGAGACTTGTGCTGTCTCTCATACCCAAGGAGTCTAGTAAGATCTGGGCCTCTTTTTAGATGAGGAGGAGGCAAAGAGACAAGAGCCTTTCCTTCATTGGGGATTGTAAATCTGTCCATAGAGTCCCAATGTTTCCTTGGAAAGAAAGACTCTGAATTTAGTCAGGAATTCTCATCCACCCCTATCAGCAGAGAAGTGATGACACCTTAGATAGGTCTCTTGAGACTGAGGCCCCTAGCTTGCCAACAAAGAGAATATCGTTTACAGAATGAAAACTTTGTACATCACAGGTTAAAGGCAATTTACCTGAATCTTACCCACCCACTGGTGGCAGATAAAAGGGTTGTTTGTACCACTAACAGTTCTCAACATTCATCTCACCCTGTGTGGAATATTCACCTCTGGCACCTATGGGATGGAAAAACTGTAAGCATATAACACAATAATTCATATTATATTTTGATACAGAAATGATAACAGGACATTGAACTCTTCCAAAGGGCCCCAACTACCTCATCAAGTTAGCTTCCCTCCGATACTGTGACAGTACACAAAGGCTATTGGTTCTACAGCTCAGTCACTATCCATCCTCACTGCCAAATGAGAAAAGTACAGGGTGTAAGATTTTACCCCATTTGCAATAACAAGTTAGCACACCAGTTTCATGGAGCTCTAGAAGACCTGAGACTTCTGCGAGTGACACAAAAGACATTGTTATTCATGGCACAATAGGCAGCAAGAGCATCCCATTCACATCTGATCCAGTTGCTCTCATAAGCCACATTGGGGCCATGCAAAGAGGTCCAGGTGGATGCCACTCACATAGTACGTTTGTGTCACTGCTGGAGAACACTAAGCTTAAGAAATCCAAATCTTTTAATGTGGGTATAAGCACACCTACCTAACCTCTGCCTCTGAGGAAGATATTATCTTCATTATATTGGTCAGGTAATTAACCTGCCCTTGCCCCAAACACAGACACTATTGCCATCTTTCAAGGCTGCTATACAAAAATACATGAAAGATAGTCCAAAACAGAAGCTGAGATAAGATGTGAAAAAAAAAAATAGCAAGGTCCATGGAGAACTGTCTCCCAGTAGAACGTACTTTTCCCTTTAAAATTTGGGAATACTTGACTCAGTAAGAAGATCTAGTGAAGATTTTTGATACCAAGAATGGCCTTGGTTGTGTGGTGCTGTGAGGTTGTTAAGGACTGAAGGAGGCAGGAAGAGACACAGATTTACCAAGAGACTTCATGGGAAAGAAAGATCCAAGGGAGAGGTGATGCTAACCTAGGTGACCAAAGAGAGGTGAGAGCAATGAAAAGAAAAAGTAATACCACATATTCTGAATGAACTGAAATATATTAACTTATTATAAAAAAAAATAATAGCTATCCACAAATACAATAAATCATTCTGCATGGATTGCCAACCTAAATTTTAAGGCTCTATAAAATTAAAAAAAAAAGAGAGAGAACATCTCTGTGGTCTTACAATAGAAAATATTTCTTAAACAGAATAATAAACATTATCTATAAACAAGGAAATATCAAGTTATGCTAAAATTAAGACTTTCTCCTCAAGAAACACACACACAGAAATGGAGACAGAGAGAACATGAGAGAAAGAGAGAAAATGAAGAAAGGAAACAAGTCCAGCTGATATATAGAACTACTACAAATAATTGAGAAAAAGAAAACGCAATGGAAAAAATGTACAAAATAACACAGAGTTCAAAAAGATGTTGCCCATTATCTAGTAAATATATGAAAATATACTCAACTTCCATAATAATCAAGAGAGTGCAACTAAAATCACTACTCGGTACACTCAAACACCAAATAGAAGTCAAAAAAAAAAAAAAAAGAAAAAAAGTAAAAGTGTTGACTAGGATGTGGAAAAACCAAAAAACTCAAACACTGCTGGTGGGTGTGGAAATTGGTACAGATATTTTCCAAACCTCTTCAGCACTATCTCCTAAAGCTAAAGAAATGTAAACCCATCACCCAATGATTTCACTAGTACATATATAGCCAACAGAAACTGGTATGTGGGTCATCAAAGCATGTCCTAAATGTACATACCAGCACCATTCCTAATAGTCTCAAATTGAAATCTAACCATATGCCTAGTAACAGTGGAATAATTACATTAAGCTTTTATATTCACATGACAGAAACCTATACAGCAATGCGAATGAATGATCAACAACAGCATGCAGCAATAAATTCACAAGCAACATAAGGAATGACAGAGCGAAATACAAAATAGGTGATGTTCTAGGATTTCTTGTCTATAAAATTCGAAAAAGGCTAATGTGACCTGTGCTGTTAGAAGTCAGAGCAGTGGTTCCTCTGAGGAGCAGTGACTGGGAGGGAGCACAGGGGCTTCTGGGGGTCTGACAATATTCTCCTGATTGCTCTAGGTACTGAGTACAAACATGTGTTCACTTTGTCAACTTTCATTGAGCTACTACTTACTTATGACCTGTGTACGTGTCTTTAAAATTTTAAAATATATATCACCAATCAAAAGGGTGGGATATGATGAATAGGTTGCTGCTGTAATGTCTCTGTATTGTAAAGTTGGGGCTTAAGAGTATTAAATACAATGACACTGTGATTAGATTTTACATTTGTGCTAAAATTTCTAGGTAAAAACTAACAAATACTGAGTATACTACTTTCAAAGAAAATGAGTTAATTATATTGTAGAATTATAATATAGAAGGATATGAAAAACACACAGAAAAGGAGTTAACAAGATGAAATGAGAAAATAAACTCTATTGATACCCAAATGTATGTCATCACCTTAAACTTAAGTAGATTAATTATTTCTTTTAAGATTAAACTTATTTTTACTTTATTCATTGCGTATTTTTTTTAAGAGATATAGCCAAATAATAGAATTAAAGTAGGAAACTGAGAAACACACTTCATGGAATTTTACCAGTTACATAACTAGCATGGCAATATACACATCACATCAAATACAATTTAAGATTTGTCATTATTCCATTTAGCACTATTTAAATTTTTCTTAATGTGGAAGTTGCCAATATCTTGACTGACGGATAACAAACATGATTCACTTTATGTGAATATGTGTTATACATATACACTCAGATCACACACAGACATATATATAAACACAATTGTAGGTATATGTGTGTCTACATATTTATTTTTTCCTTCTTGCTTTGTGATCTAATTTGTGGTAAATATTTAAGTCTCTCACATGACTAAAGATGTGGGTTTATCTCTGTGGTACAAGGTCCAAAATATACCTACATTAGGTCAAAATAATTAGTTGTTTTTCAAATTGTTGAATTCTCAATATTTTGCATCAGCTTCAGAATGTAAATACAGAGGAAACTACATAAAAATCTCTCCTAAAATTGAAGAAATATCCACTTTGCTTCTGGAAATCAAGGAGCCACAAACTCCACATAAACAGAATGGATTCATGTCTTTCCCTTTCAAATATCTCTCCCTACAGTGCTCCAAATTTAATGGAAGTTTTTACCATAAACTAACTTCATCATTTTAGAGACAGGAGTGTGCACCTCCAAACCTCTTTCTTGACAACACGCCCAAATCATCTTCACAAAAGAGAAAAACCTGCCTTCTACAGATCCCAATTCCATGCAATTCACATCTTTAAAATGATCACCCTCACCTGATGTTGTTTAAAATCTGTTAAAATGTAATTTTAGCTCTGCTTTGCCCCATTCCGGTTCAATCTGGCTATTTCTACTGGAAAATGTTTAAATATGCTCATAACCCTCTGTAACATCATATTTCAAATAACTGACTACTGCCTCTCTAAGGATGCAATGTGCAAAATTCACAACTGGCTCCCAAAGCTTTACTTACTGACTGAATTTCCCCTCCAGCACCGTTGTCTTTAGTTTCAGGAATGCCTGCCACATGCGACCGATTTTTATACACTTTAACAAAAATTTCAAGCCTAGTTCATTTCCGGGAAATTTACTGTGATAGATTTGTTACACACTTGAATGCATCTCCACAACAGCCAGATTGTTTCAGGAGCTGGAGTTTACTATCGCATAAATTCTGAACTCCTCCATTGCAAATATTAGTAAAGCTTACATAAGCATTTACATGATAATTATACAATATTTCCTTACGATTGCTATTATAACTTGTTTACTTTGGAAAAGACACTCAGCATGTCCTGCTTATACTCTCTGGTCAGCCACTCATAATTGTACTTAGGACTCTGAGGGGAATGAGTGAATTACCAAATGAATGTTGTGCAAATACATGCAATTCACATATTTCTCATAAGATTAGGGGATTTTGTGTTCCTTATCCAGACAAAGCAGAGCCTGGATACACTGGAGTCACGGCTCATGAGCAGAAAGGGGCTGACAGTTGGGAAACACAGAGTAATTACTGAATTAATCTTCAAGAGAAACCAGTTAGGATTGTTAAAAAGAGCCACGCATACTTGAAAGATTGAGGAAATGGTGTAAAAATAGACAAAAGTGCTCACCAGGAGAAGGATGGTTTTGGTGGCTCTGGACTCAGGGGATGATCTGGAGGACATGTTGGTCCTATGAATGTGTTGGACCCTCTGCTTGTGCCTGTGCAGGATGAAAACCATGGAGCCACTGGCCCAGAGCGTGAGTCCCAAACAGAAAACATCAGGGAATGATAGCAATGCTGCATACAGTGAGTCTCTGGTTTTGTCATGACGAACAGCAGAACACTCTCCAATTGCTTTTTGGTTTGTGGTGTTTTTGTTGCTCAAATTGCTTGTCACAAACATAGGAAAAATGACATTTACCAGCATGTACAGGATCCAGCACAGGAAAATAGAGGGGACAATGCACTTGGGAGCTTTCATTTTAAGCTCTGCCCACCTGGAGCTTCTGGGGCTGATCATGATGGCCTGGAAGACACTCAGGAGGCAGGTGGTGCCAATGGACACACCTCTGCCCACTGCACGAACATAGGGAAATAATTTGCACCCAAAATCATTGAAGACCTGATGCCACCCAAAAGATGACATGGTGTAGGGTATTCCGCTAGAGAACAGGAACAATAGATTGGTTGCAATCAGGTTTTTGACAATAAAATCTGTGGATCTTGACCTAGACCCAGTGAAATAAAGAAAGAGATAGTGGTAAAGAAGAGAGAAATTCCCCAGGATTCCAAATATAGTCTGTAATGAGAAGATCATTCCTACTGCCAAATCCCTAGTGGCCATCCTTGTCAGCTCTCAATGACTGATATTTGTCATATGAGCTAGAGGATCCTGTAGAAGATTAAGAGGCATGGACCACATGTATCATGTCAACTGAAATCCAGTATTCTCCACTTACTAAAAGTCAGTACTTTGATATAATTACTTCAAGTTTTTCTATCATTTAGAGGCTTCCAAGAGTTGAATGCATAACCATTAAAGTACACTTGCAATGCATGAGTCAGCCACATATGCAGTAACTTTATCCCTCACAAGTTCATGAGGCAGGCACTATTACATTCCTTATAAAGATGAGGACAGCACAGGCACAGAGAGGGTAAGTGTTTCCACTGAATTCATTCACTGGATAGGGCCAGATGGGTATTTGAACGTGGCTGGGCTGGTAACAGGGATAGTGCATTTAATCCATAATATACCAAGATACTAGTCATCCATGTTCTTCAAATAAACCAGATCTATATTTAATTTTGTTTCTGCACCATATAATTTCAATTTAGATTGGTGGTATTTTATTTTTAATTTGGTAATGATTAGTTTCACCTTACTTATGAAGACTTATTCTTTAGGCAAATATAGACTTTGAATAAAGCTTTAGAGATCTTAATAAAATGTAGATGCCCTGGTTGCAGTATAAAACTGCAGGATCTTTTCCCAGGACAAGTTGGGTTTCATGAATGCAAGAATGCTTCAATATAAGAACAGCAACAGAAACATTCATTTGCTTTCATTTCAGCAACAAACGTAAAATGGTCTGAGTCACAGGAATTATGAGATAGGAAGCACTGAAGCCTGATGAATAGTGAATAATAGAACTCAATTATCACTAATATCAAATCATGTATACTTTAATTTATTAATACCTGAGTTAAAAAAAATTTGACCTAAGTCAAGATTTGAGAAAGATTAAAATATAAGACACACAAGCAACAGGCAATGTTAAGAAAAAAACTTGTATATTGTATAAATGACATATATTTTTTGGATTGGTATCATATTTTAAAGAATCAGAAATATCATCATAGATTTGAGCATAAAAAGGTTGTCTGAAACTTACAAAGGTATATTTTTCTTAAATGCTGCTTCCCTAACTTTAAGTGCAAGAAGTCTCTCCATAATCAATAGAGACACAATTATTAAGTTTATTAAGCACTTCATACACCCAGAGTTAGATAAAACATTAAAATACAATTAACTGCTATTAGACACACTGTTTCTGCACTGTAGGTTCATCCTACTCTTTATTACAAGCATGAAGGTCTTTTGGATGCACCTCTAGAAACCTGAAAATTATGTCTATGATTCCTACACAGTAGGCTGAACAGTGGATTGACTCTGACACAGTCCTTAAGCACATTAAAAATCAGATTTCATTATCCCTTGAATTAAACCCATGACACTCACTGTCAGTAAGGATTATATTACATTACATTTGGAGCCATCAGGGATTGGTGGAAGGTCTAGGACCCCATCTCTGTTTACTACCTCAGCTCATGCTTCAGGATTTATGCCACCTTTCTACATGTCTTTGGCACTGGACCATGTTCATATCGAGAAGATTCCCTTTGTCCAATATATTCGCTTACCCAGACTCCTCATACGTCTCCTTCCCTTACAGTTTCCACTTCTCAGATTAATATAGAGAAAATCCACCAACGTTTTCCTGCTGCCTGGATCGTTGTCTCAGCGTGGCAGTCAAAGCAGTCGGTACTGCCTGTGTGAGAAGGTAGCTAGACCCTGAGATATGAGTTTGTGAACCTGTGACCTCACCTCCCCTCAGAACTGCAATTATCATTTCACCTGTAGCAGCATTGGTAGTAACATGCTTGGGAGCTGAGAATACTTTTGAAAACTTTTTCTCCCAGATGCTAATTACCAAGAACAACTACAAAGTCTCTAACCAGAATCTCTTGAGACACCTTTGGAGTGTTTGTGGAGACTCTTACTTTTCCATGATCTCTGGAGGAGGGCAGTGGCTCACAGGGAGGAGAGCAGGAAATACTTAGGTCTGACAGGTGAGGGACTGGTGGCGAGTATCTGTATCTCACTGGATGTTCTACTTCACCCAGAACTTCTACCCAAAAGTGAGTTCTTTCCTAATTTCATGCAATGGAGCTGCACCACCAGTTAAGTTATAAGCAAAGAAATGGAATGAATCAAGTTCTAAAAAGAGATACAAGTAACAAGAACATGATGCCAATAATTACATTAGATATCATTGCACTCATTTGCACACTCAATATCAATTAATATGTAAATTGTTTAGAAACTCTACTTTACCAATATTGACCCTCACTAGTGATAGAAAGCAGAAGCAGACTAATATCCATAGGAAAAAGTGAAAAGGTTCAAACAGTCCCTCAGAAAGAAAGCACCAGGATCAGATGGTTTCATAGGTAGATTTTACCATTCTTGTAATTATCAGATAAACCAGTGCTGCTTAATTAAAGACCATCAAATAGTAAACACAGTCCTCTACACTTAGTTTTTTGTAAGATTTTCAGTAAGGCTCTATAATTGCTTTTTTAATTGTGTGATGTATTTCTGATAGATCAAAGAAAACAGCATAAATTCTAACTTGAATTTAATTCTTTAGATTTTCCTACATACAAATCAACTCTTTGATCCAGGCTCACTATGCTGCCACCTCCAACTGTCAAATCAGTTATTAGAGCCATAATGTTGGACAAGTGATCCTACACACACAAGCAAACTAATTTATACCTAGATGAAAACACACACATGCATGCACACTCACACACTCACACATATAGTCACACTCATTCACATTCTTATACACATACGGTCACGTGCTCGCACTATTTCAATTGCACACTCGCAGGCAAAAATGCACACATTGAACACATGAAAATTTATACTCACATATGTAAATACTCATAAATGCACACACTCACATAAACTCATGATTACACTCATAAAATCACAGTCAACATGCATATGTGGATCTCAATAACAGGATCTTATACAGAAGAATATTTGTATCTCCAGACTTATGGATGCCTGAAAAGGGGAGGCTTCCTACCCTTCACAGTTCTTCTAACCATGCAACAGTCACAAAGGAAATATTTATTATAATGCACAGCCCTTCAAATGTGCTGTGAGCATTGCCAATTTATGATGAGACACATACTGGAAAACTTCGAGTGTTTGGGAGAGTGACAGTGTGTGGGTGTGTGATAGAGTGGATAAGAATAGGCCACAAGACAAAGGAGACATAAGACTAAGACGGTGGTGCAGAGAGCCTGGGGGCTTGGGGTTATAGAGAGTGCAGGGGAAGAGAACGAACAGAGAGAGAAAAGGCAAAGCATTTTTAATGTTGGTGAAGTAGTACAGTGGAATGCTGGGGATGAAAATGCAAGTGGGCAAAGTGTGCAAGGAAGTGAAGGTAGAGGGGATATTGGAATCTGGGGCCTTAAGGGGTGCAGAAAGTCATAAGAGCAAAGTGCTAATGGGGACTGAAATATAATGAACAAAGAGAAGAAAGGCCTTTGGTGGGTGAGTTAAAAAACGATGGTATCTGGAGAAGGTGAATTGAGATGGGGTAGGCAGATCATGGTAGATGATAACGGTCCAGGTTGGATAGAGTATGGGAAAGGAGATGGCACTTGGGGAAACCATGGGCATGGGCAGGAAGGCCAAGGGGCAGAGGACAATGGAATAGCAGGAGAGGACAGTGGGCATCTTTGAGCTAAAGAACCCAGGAGAAAGAGTCAGGAATTATAGGGTTAGATGTAATGGGTGCAGGGTGTGGATTGGGTTCATGGGGGCATTGATGATGCCTGTGAGTTGAGGGCTAGGATGAATGAGAGCGAAGGGGCATAGAAGTCACAGGGCATAGGATAGGATATTGGAATTTGGCATAGATAGAAGGCAAGAGGAAATGGACAATGGACTTTGCCGAGGTGACAAAGGCTGAGGAGGGTTAGACTGAGGGCCCTAGAAGAATGGTTACAGAGGGCTGGTGGTGAAAAGGTGACAAGACAGAGGTGAAAAGTGCAACATTGAATCAAAGGATTTGGATGGAGGTGAGAGCACGTGGAGTTTTATTGGATGTCTAAAGTTCACAGGTGGACAGATAAAGGATGTAGCAGGGGAAGAGACGTAGAGTGAGAGGATGGATGAGTCTATGGGTGATGGAGGTGCCAGAGGGCAGAAAGGAGGCCACTAATGGATTCCCCTATTCATCTAGTCCCTCATTTATGATCAAATCACAACAGTCATCTGTGGTTTCTCTTTTTTAATTGAAAATATTTGACAGATAACATTGCATAAATTCAAGGTATACATCACGTTGATTTGATACATTTATATATTATAAAATATTACTACTGTAGTGATAGCACCTCTATCCAATTAAACATCACCTAATTATCATTTTTTTAGTGGTTGGAAAAATGAAGATCTACACTTTTAGCAAGTTTGATGACTATAATACAACATTGTTGTCGATATAGACAACACTAGATCTCCAGGACCTATTTGTCTACTAGTTCCAAGTTTGTACCCTTAAAATAAACTCTTCTATTTCCCCCACTCAACTTGCCCCTGGAAGCAACCATTTTACTTTCTGATTTGATGAGTTTGACTTTCTTAGATTCCACACGTAAGTGAGATCATGCAGTATTTTTCTTTCTTTATCTGACATCTCACTTAGCATAATGTCCTCAAGGTCCATCCTCTTTGTCCCAAATGGCATGATTTCCTTCTTTGTAATGACTAAATAATATTCCAGTATATATATATGTTAGATCTTCTTTATCTGTTCATCCATTGATGGACATGTAGCTTGTTTCCATATCTTGGCTATTGTAAACAATGTTGCCATGAATATGGGATTGCTGATATCTCTTCGATAACCTGTTTTTATTTCCTATGGTTACCAATTTCAGCTCATAGGCAAAAATTTTGGTCATATAAGATGCTCCTGAATACCTCGTAAGTTGAATCTACAGTAGAGGATAACAGATAAAATTTAGGATGAACAACACTCAAGAGTGTTTTCTCTTTTCTTCCGTGATATTGTGTATAGGGTCAAACACAGCAAATCTAACAGGGGAGGCTATTTACTAGTATCCAGTGTTCACTGTTGGAAAGTGGTGCCAGGCCATCCTGTTGAAAGGCCTCCTTACAGATTGAAAAACTTTAGTACCATAATAATGCTTATGTCCCAAGACTGACATGATGAAAATATATTTTTTTATTGAGGTATTTCTAAAATATAACACTTTATTTTAACCTTTATATGCTCTTACAAGCTTACATTTTAAGCTTTACTATAAAAAGTAGAACATAATAAGACAACAACTAAATTTTTTAAGGACATATTTTCCCCTTCGCTTCTATCACGTAAGAAACATTCACAAGGGGTAAATTGCGGAAATAGTTAAGTAGATATATTGATAATTTAAATATAATATTTTTTTATTGCAACAAATTTACTGGTCCCATAATACTATAGGCAAATCTTTACTGTGTGTATAACATAAGGTAGGTGGTTATGTTGGTACATGGTAAAGGAATTTTGTAGTTAAAATTAACGTTACTAATCAGCTGAACTTAAAATAGTCCGATTGTCCTCCATAATCTGGTGGGCCCAATGTATTATAAGAGTCCTTCAAGCATGAAGAGAAGGCAGAGAGATGGGATACAAGAGGATGTCAGAGATTTGAAACATGCAAAGGATTTAACATGCTATTGCTAGCTTTGGGGATGGGATGAAGATGGGCATGTGAGAAAACTGTTAGAAGGAAATAATTTATGCCTGGAATTTAAGATCCTGGAAGCAGATTATTTCTCAGAGTTTTGAGAATAGAGCCCAGGCTGGCTGATTTGGATTTGTGACACACTAATCAGAATACTCAACCAAGTGTCCCAGATTTCCAATTACAGTAACATAAGAAAATAAAATGGGTGCTAGATTAGGCTGCTAAATTGGTGGTAATTTATTATCTCGGTAAAGTCAGAGTAATATACATGAGAACAAATTTAAGAGTAAAATATTTCAACAACAAAATAAAGTCAAAGTCTTCATGAATTACTCCTTACCAATACTATTTTGACCTCTATATGTAACCATTTTCATCAGTGAGGTGTATTTTACTTCTTATGCAGCTTGAGAATATATTTGAAATTGTATCTGAAATTGTGCTATACACAAACAAACATACCCACACACAACTAACATATTCTGTTCTTAGCTTAATATCTCAGAGATAAAGAAGGAAAAGTTTTCAAGTTATAAAAACTGGCATTTCAGGAAGAAGAGAGGACACAGCATATGACCTGCGACTCATTGTTTGCCTGAGAAAGACATTTTCCCTTCTCTTCTTTTAGCTCCTCTAGGCCTTTCTCTCATTATCTTGAAAAGCCACATTTTGGGAACATGCCTTTTTTATGGCAGCAATATGCCCCTTCTACTATGAGTTGCATTGTATTCCCTCAAAATTAATGTGGTGAAGTCTTAAGCCTCAGTACCTTGGAATGCAGGTAACAGGGTCATTGCAGATATAATTTTTTAAGACGAGATCCTAATGGATTAAGGTATTAGGTGTCCCTAATTCAAATGATTGTTACCCTTATGAAAAAGAAGAAATTTGGAGACAAACACGGACACAGGTAGACTGTCATATGAAGATTGTCATATGTTGCCACAAGCCAAAGAACTAGAAGTGGGGAGAGTGGCCTGGAACTGATTGTCCCCTAGGAATTTCAGAGGGAAGATGGCAGCTGACACCTTGATCTTGGACTTCCAGCCTCCAGAACTGTGATACGATAAATTTCTTTTGTTTAAGCTCCTCAGTTCATGGTCCTTGTTATGGCAGCCCTAGCAAATGAATGCACCTTCTCTTGCCACCTCCATCCCCATAGGCAGAAGGGCCTTGAATGCCAAAAAGGCTGCCTTTCCCACTCCTTTGCCACAGGGATTCAAGAACAAGCAGCTTTGATCTCAGGTTTATAATGTGAGTTTCTCCTCCTCTGTCTGCTGGGACATTCTCCTCCTAGAAACATCCCAAATCCTGCTCCAGCATTGTGGCTGTGACTGGACTGAGATCCCCCTGTAAAACCCATGCAGAGTAGACCCCTGTTACCTCTCCATGTGCCAGAGCTTGGGCTTCACTGACAGAAATGTGTCCTGAATGCTTGACAACTGAGAGAATGGAAGTGGGGGAGATGGGAGAGCACAGGAGACAATGTTTCTTGAAACTCCCAGATGATCCCAAGTGAGAAATCAGCATTGAGGACCATTTAGTTAAACATTACTTCTCAAATTGTAATGAGCCTGTGAATCACGTGAGGATCCTGTTGAAGCAGGTTCTTTGGGATATCACTCTCTAAGAAGTTAAGGTTCAGCAAGTTTGCCTTGGTACCTATGAATTTTCATTTTTAGCATGATCCCCTGTGGTGCCGCAGCTGCTCTCTCTAGTCACCTCTTCAGTAGCACTAAAGAAGAGAAAGAAGCACAGAACCCCTGAGCCCTACACACTACCATCACATCTCAACACAAATACTGTTTGTTGCTGGCATTTAACAATAGAGTCAGGAAGGGAAGGGAACCTGGATGTGTAATCCATGTGGGTAGGGAGAGTGCCCCCATTAGTGAAGGTCTGAGGATCCCATATGTGATGTAGGATTTGCAGTTGCAAGCGCAGATTCCAAGGAGGGACAGCCACAGATGCCATTTACACAAGAACTTGCTTTGGAGGGACCACTAAGGGCAGGAGGCATAGGGTGGGGCTGACTGTGCGCATGCGTTCATTTGAGTGCTGGATAAGCTGCCTCTTCACATTCTCTGCAGCAGTTACTGGCCTAAGGATGCCCAGCAGTGATGAGAGAGAGGGTTAAGAGCTGTGATTCTCCACCTGGGCAGTTCATTTTGAGAGAATGACGCTCTGTTAGGGCCTCCACACCCAAAAGAGGTAGAGGGACCATGCACTCAGTTGAGAGTCAGGATGCAGTTCAGACTTGTAATTTAAAAAAATGAAATTAAAAATAGAAATACCCTATGATCCAGCTATCCCACTACTGGGAATCTATCCAACGAACCTGAAATCAACAATCAAAAGGGCTTATGCACCCCTATGATCATTGCAGCATTATTCACTATAGCCAAGAAGTGGAAGCAATCTAAGTGTCCCTCGACTGATGATTGGATCAAGAAGATGTGGTATATATATGCAATGGAATACTACTCAGTGGTAAAAAAAAAAGACAAAATCGTCCCATTTGCAACAACATGGATGGGCCTGGAGGGTATTATGTTAAGTGAAATAAATCAGAAAGAGAAAGACAAACACTGTATGATCTCACTCATATGTGGAATATAAACCAATACATGGACAGAGAAAACTGTATTGTGGTTACCAGGGGCAATGCGGGTAGGGGGTAGGCACAAGGGGTGAAGGGAGACATATATATGGTGATGGACAAACAAAAATGTACAACCCAAAATTTCATAATGTTATAAACTATTAAAACATCAATTAAAAAAAAAAATGAAACAACAGGGTTGGCCTGGTGGTGTAGAGTTTAAGGTGTCGCGCTCCGCTTTGGCAGACCAGCATTTGCAGATTCAGATCCTGGGCGCCGACCGACACACCATAGGGAATTGTCTCCTAATAAAGTGCATCTTTCTCTTGAAAATAGGTGAAAAATCGATCCTCTAAGTAAAAAAGTCCATTGAAGATTTTGATACCAAGACTGGCCTTGGTTGTGTGGTGCTGCGGGATTGTTAAAGAATGAAGGAGGCAGGAAGAGACAAAGGTATACCAGGAGCCTTCATTTTGAAGACAGATCCAAGGGAGAGGTGATGGTAACCTAGGTGAGCCATGAGAGGGGAGAGCAAATGAAAGGAAAGAATAATATCACACGCTCTGAATGAATTGAAATTTGTTAGCTTATTAGAAAAAATATAACAGCTACCCACACATACAACAAATCATTCTGCATGGATTGATGATGTAAATTTTAAAGCTCTATAATGTTTAAAAAAGAAAAAAGAGAACATTTCTGTAGGTTTACCATAGGAAAATATTTCTCAAAGAGAACAATAAATATTATCTATAAAGGATGAAATATCAAGTTATGCTAAAATTAAGAATTACTCCTTATCAAGAGACACACACACACAGAGAAAGATGAGACAGAGAGAGAATGAGAGAAAGAGAGGGAATCAAGAAAGAAAACATGTCCAGCTGATATGTAGAGCTACTACAAATATGTAAGAAAAAGGAAACACAATAGAAAAAATGAACAAAATAATGCATACTTCAGAAAGAGGTTGCCCAATGAATAGTAAATATGTGGAAATATGCTCAACTTACATAATAATAAAGGGAATGGAACTAAAATCACTGCTTGGTACCATCACACACCAACCAGAAGTATAAAAATAACAATGAAAAATTAA
Source organism: Diceros bicornis minor (assembly GCF_020826845.1). NCBI lineage: Eukaryota > Metazoa > Chordata > Mammalia > Perissodactyla > Rhinocerotidae > Diceros > Diceros bicornis. Next base: position 28,314,723 of record NC_080773.1, read on the forward strand.
AAGTGTTGACTAGGATGTGGATAAACCAAGAATCTCCTACACTACTGATGGGTGTGGAAATTGGTACAAACATTTTCCATATCTCTTTGGCACTATCTCCTAAAGCTAAAGAGATGTAAACCTGTCACCAACAATTCCACTATTACATATATAGCCAACAGAAATTGGTATGTGTGTCATTAAATTATGTCATAAATTTACATACCCGTAGTATCCCTAATAGTCTAAAACTGAAAGCCACCCATATGTCTATATACAGTGGAATGATTAAATTAATCGTTATATATTCATACAATAAAATCCTGTACAGCAATGCAAATGAATCATCACTAACAACATGCAGCAACAAATTCATAAACAACATGAAGAATGACAAAAGCTAAATACAAAAGAGTTAAGGTTCTGTTGTTTTTTCACATAAAATGCAAAGCAGGCTAATGTGACTTGTACTGTTAGAAGTCAGAGCAGTGTCTCCCTGAGGAGCAGTGACTGAGAGGGAGCACAGGGGCTTCTGGGGGTCAGACAATATTCTCTTGATTGATCTAGGTACTGAGTGCAGAAATGTGCTCACTTTTTGAACTTTCATTGAGCTATGCACTTATGACCTGTGCATGCGTCTTTAAATATTTAAAATATATATCACCAATCAAACAGTGGGGTATGCTGACTAGATTAGTGCTGCAATGTTCTTACATTAAAAAGATGGGGTTTAATAGTATTAAATACAGTGACACTGTGGTTAGCTTTTAAATGTATGCTGAAATTTCTAGGTAAAAACTAACAATCAGTATACAGCTTTCAAAGAAAAGGCGTCAATTATATTGTAGAATTATAATATATACGCATATTTAAAAAATAATAGAAAAAAGTTAACATTGATAAAATAAGAAAATAAACTCTATTGATACCCAAATGTATCAATTGTTACCTTAAACTTAGATTAATTACTTCTTCTAAAATCAAAAATTTTTTACTTTCTTCATCGGATGTTTTATCAGGAGATATGGCCAAATAGTAGAAGTAAAGTAGGAAAATGAGAAATCCGCTTTATGAAATGTTAACGATTTCACAGCTGGCGTGACAATATACACATCAGATAGCACACATTTTAAGATTTGTCATTATTGTAATTAGTACTATTTAAATTTTTCTTAATGTATAAGATTCCAATATATTGACTAATGGATAATAAACATGATTGACTTTGTATGTATATGTATATATACATATATACACATAGATCACACATGGACATATAAATGCATTTATATACACAAATGTAAGTATGTGTGTTTCTACATATTTCTATTTTCCCTTCTTCTTGCTTTGTGATCTAATATCTGGTAAATATATGTGTCTCTTTTGAGTTATAAATGTGGGTTTCTCTTTGTGGTACAAGGTTGAATATACATATCCATTAGGTCAAAATAATTCTTTTGTTTTTTAAATTGTTGAGTTTTCAATAATTTGCATCAGCTTCAGAATGTAAACATAGAGAAAACTATATAAAAATCTCTCCTAAAATTAAGGAAATATCCACTTTACTCCTTGAAAATCAAAGAGCCACAGACTCCACATAAACAAAATGGATTCACATCTTTCCCTTTAAAATGGCTCTCCCTGCAGTGCTCCAAATTTAACGGAAGTTTCCACCATAAACTAATCTCATCACTTTAGAGACAGGAGTGTGCACCTCCAAACCTCTTTGTTGCCAACATGCTCAAATCATCTTCACAAAAAAAAGAGAAAAGTCTGCCTTTTACAGATCCCCATTCCTTGCAACTCGTATCTGTTAAAATTGTCACACTCACCTGATGTTTAAAAATCAGATAAAATGTAATTTTATGTTCTCTTTTGCCCCACTCCAGTTCAAATGACCATTTCTACCTGGAAATATTTAAACATGCTCGTCTCTCTTCATAACATCATATTTCATATAAATGACAACTGCTTGCCTAAGGATGTAATGTATGAAACTCATAACTGGATCCTGAAAGCTTTACTCATTGACTGAATTTCCCCTCCAGCACTATTGTCTTCTGTTTCAGTAACGACCCGACACATGCCGTTCCATTTTCATGCTCCTTTTCTTAAAATTCCATGACTAGTTCAATTCTAGGAAATTTACTGTAAGAGATTTAAGAAATGCACTCAAAAAATCTCCATATTATCCAGATTGTTTCAGGACCTGGTGTTTATTATTGCATAATTTCTGTACTCCTCCACAGAAAGCATTAATACTTCAATAACATAGGTTTTACACGATAATTGTATAATATTGTATCACAATTTCTATTATACCTTATTGTTTACTTTAAAGAAGATACTCAGCATGTCCTGTTTACAGTCTCTGGTCAGCTACTCATAATTGTACTTAGAAGTCTGAGGGGGATGAGTGAATTACCAAATGAACACTGTACAAATTCATTGAATTCACAGATTTCTCATTGGATTAGGGGATTTTGTGTTCCTTATCCAGGCAAAGCAGAACCTGGATACACTGGAGTCACGGCTCATGAGCAGAAAGGGGCTGACAGTTGGGAAACACAGAGTAATTACTGAATTAATCTTCACGAGAAACCAATTAGGATTGTTAAAAAGAGCCACGCATACATGAAAGATTGAGGAAATGGTGTAAAAATAGACAAAAGTGCTCGCCAGGAGAAGGATGGTTTTGGTAGCTCTGGACTCAGGGGAGGATCTGGAGGAGATGTTGGTCCTATGACTGTGTTGGACCCTTTGCTTGTACCTGTACGGATGAAAACCATAGCGACGCTGGCCCAGAGCATGAGCACCAAACAGAAAACATCAGGGATTGACAGCAATGCTGCATACAGTGAGTCTCTAGTTTTGTCATGACGAACAGCAGAACAGTATCCAAATGCTTTGTGGTTTGTGGTGTTTGTGCTGCTCCAATTGCTTGTCACAAACATAGGAAAAATGACATTTACCAGCATGTACAGGATCCAGCACAGGAAAATTGAAGGGACAATGCACTTGAGAGCTTTCACTTTAAGCTCTGCCCACCTGGAGTTTCTGGGGCTGATCATGATGGCCTGGAAGACACTCAAGAGGCAGCTGGTGCCAATGGACACACCTCTGCCCACTGCACGAACATAGAAAAAAAATCTGCACCCAAAATTGTTGAAGACCTGATACAACCCAAAAGATGACATTGTATAGGGGATTCCACCAGAGAATAGAACCAACAAGTTGGCTATAATCAGGTTCTTTACAATCAAATCTGTTGATCTTAGCCTAGACCCACTGAAATAAAGGAAGAGATAAAGGTAAAGAAGAGAGATATTCCCCAGGATTCCAAACGTGGTCTGTAATGAGAAGATCATTCCTAGTACCAAATCTCTAGTGGCCATCCTGTGAGTTCTCAACGACTGATATTTGTCTTCTGAGCTGGAGGATCCTGAAGAAGAACGGAGGCATGGACCACATGTATCACGTCAACTGAAATCCAATATTTGCTATTTACCGAGTCCCTACTTTGATAAAATTGCTTACAGTTTTTCTGTCATTTGCAAGCTTCCAAGAGTTGAAAGCATAATCATTAAAAAACACTTGCAATGTATGAATTATTGCCAGGAAGGCCACACATGCAGTAATTTCTTTATTCTTCACTAAATCATGACGCAGTCACTATTACATTCTTTATAAAATGAGGACAACATTGACATTGAGAGGTTAAGTGTTTCCTTTAAACTCACTCACTGGTTAGGGGCAGACTAGGGGTTTCAACCTGGCTGGGCTGGCAACAGTGATAGTGCATTTAATCCACAATATACTAAAATACCATTATGCTGTGTTCTTCAAATAAACCAGATCTAAATTTAGTTCTGTTTTTGCACCTTGTCATTTCAATTTCAGTTGGTGATATGTTACTTTATAAATTTGGTAATGACAAGTTTTCTCCTATTTATAAAGACATTCCACAGGCAAATATAAACTTTGCATAAAGCTTTAGAGATCTTAATAAAATGTAGATGCCCTGTTTGCAGTATAAAACTGCAGGATGCCGCCCCATGACAAGTTGGATTTAATGAATGCAAAAATGCCTCAACATTAGGACGGCAACAGAAACATTTGCTTTTATCCCAGGAACATAAGTAAAATGGCCTGAGTCACAGGAACTATGAGACAAAACACTAATGCCTGATCAACACTTCATAATAGAAACCAATTATCACTAATTTCAGATCATTTACAGATCTGTTTATTAATACCTGAGTTAAATAACATTATTAGCACTAAGGCAAGTTTTGAGAAAAGTATTAAAATACAAGACACGTGCAAAGCGCAAAAGTAAGGCAAAAACCCTGTGTATTGTATTAATGACATACATTTTTTGAATTAGTATTATAATATACAAAGGTATCAGAAATATCACAACACATTTGAGCCCAAAAATGTTGTCTGAAACTTATAAAACTATATTTTTCTTAAATGCTGCTTCCTTGACTTTAAGTGGAAAAAGTCTCTTCATAATCAACAGAGACACAATCCTGAAATCTGTCAAGCACTTCACACACCCAGAGTTAGAGAAAATATTTCTCCTCCAGCAACTGCTATTAGACACACTGTTTCTGCACAGGATCAGATGATTCTGTAGGTTCATCCTATTCTTTATTCCAATCATGGAGAAATTATGGGTGCACCAACAGAAACCTGAAAAATATGTCTATGATTTCTGTAGAGTAGGTTGAACAGCAGATTGACTCCGGAACACTCCTTAAGCACATTAATAATCAGATTTCACTCTCCCTTGGATTAAATCACAACAATCACTGTCAGTAAGGACTACAAAATGTTACATTAGGAGTCATTAGGGATTTCTGGAAGGTGTAGGACCCCGTCTCTCTTTATTCTCAGCTCATGCCTCAGGACTTCTTCCAACTTCCTGAGTTGCTTTAGTGATACAACAGGTTCATATGCAGAAGATTCCCTTTGTCCAAATGTTCACGTAACCAGACTCCTGATACAACTACTTTCCTTACAGATTCTAACTCTCAGATGAATATAGAGAAAACTTACCACCTTTTCCCTGCTGCCTGGATGGTGGGCTCAGTGTGAAGTTCAAAGCAGTCAGCACATGTGTGAGAGTGTAGCTAGACTCTGAGATATGAGTTTGTGATCCTGTGACCTCAGATCCCCTCAGAACTGCAATTATCATTTGACCTGTAGCAGCATTGGCAGTAATAGGCTTGGGAGCTGAGAATGTTTTTGAAAAGTTTTTTCACTGGTGCTAATTACGAACAACAACTACAAGTTTGTAGCTAGCATCTCTTAAGAGACTATCGGGATGTATGTCAGAAAGTCTTACTTTTCCATGATCTCTGGAGGCAGACAGTGGCTCACAGGAAGGAGAGCAGGAAACACTTAAGTTTGACATGTGAGGGACTGGCGGTAAGTATGTTTTTCTCACAGAATGTTTTGCTTCACTGAGAAGTTCTACCTAAAAGTGGTTCTATGCTAACATACTGAGCTACACCATAAATTAAATAAAGAGCAAAGAAGTGGGATGAGTCAAAATATGCAAGAAGGATTTAAGAAGAGATACAAGTAACAGGAAGAACGTGATGCCAATAATTTACATTAGATATCTTTGCACTTATTTGCACAACTCAAAATCAATTAATATGTAAATTATTAGGAAACTATACTTTATCAACATTGACCCTCACTAGTGATAGGAAGCAGAAGCAGACTAATATCCATAGAAGAAAAGGACAAGATTCTAAAACAGTCCTTCACAAAGAAAGCACCAGCATCACATGTTTTAACATGGAGATTCCACCATTCCTGTAACTATGGGAGCAGCAAAGCTCCTTACTTGAGTCAAGACCATCTAATGGTCAACACAGTCCTCTACACTTTTTTGCAATATTTTCAGTAAGTGACTATGACTGCTTTTTAATTAAGAAATAGATTTCTAGTGGCTCAAGAGAGAAAATATATAAATTATAAGGTGAATTAATTCTTTAGATATTCCTACACGCAAATCAACTCTTTGATCCAGGTTCACTATGCTATTACCCCCAATTGTCAAGTCAGTTGTTACAATCATAATAGTGGACAACCAATCCTACACACATGCACAAACTCATTTACACACAGATGTAAACGCACACATGCATACACACTCACAGACTCACACACATAGTCACACACATTCACATACATTTACACATATAGTAACTTACATCCTCACACTATTTCAACTGCATACTCAGAAACACTACTACACACATTAAGCACATGAAAATTCACACTTCCATATGGAAATACTCATCAATACACACACTCACCTAAAATCGTGATTACATGCTTTCCTAAAATCACAGTCACCGTGCAAGTGTGTATCTCAGTAACATGATGTTAGACAGAAGAAGAGTTGTATCTCCAGACTTCTGAATGCCTGAAAGGGGGGACTTTCCTATCCTTTCTAGTCCTCCTAAACCTGCAACAGTCAGAAAGGCAATATTTATTATAAAGCACAACACTTCAAATGTGCTGTGAGCATTGCCACCTTACATTGAGACACACGCTAGGAAACTTGGAGTGTTTGGGGGAGAGACACTGTGTGGGTATATGATAGGGTGGAGTAAGAATAGGCCTCAGGACAAAGGAGACATAAGGAGAACACGGGGTGCAGAGACCCTGGAGGCTTGGTGTTTTAGGGGGTGCAGTGGAAGAGAGTGGGCAGAGAGAGAAAAGGCAAAGGGTTTTTAATGTTGGTGAAGTATTAAAGTAGAATGTCGGGAATAAAAGAGCAAGTGTGCAAGGAAGTGAAGGTAGGGGGGATATTGGGATCTGGGGACCTAAAGAGAGGAGAGGGTCCCAGGAACAGAAATGCTAATGGGGATGGGAAGTTAACGGGTAAAACTGAGGAAAGGCCAGTTACTGGTGGGTTTACAAAACATGGTATGGGGAGAAAGTGAATTCAGATGGGGTAGGCAGATCTGGGTAGAAGATAACAATCCAAGTTGGATGGAACGTAGGAAAAGGAGATGGCACAAGGGGAAACTATGGACATGGACAGGAAGGCCAAATGGGCAGAAGACCATGAGACAGCTGGAGAGGACAGTGGATTTAGTGAGCCAAAGAACCCAGCAGAAAGGGTCAGGGATTACAGAGTTGGGTGTATTGGGTGCAGAATGCGGATTAGGTTCCTGGGGAATTAATGATGCCTGGGAGTTGAGGGCTAGGACAAATAACAGTGCATGGGCATAGAATTCAGAGGGCATGGGATGAGATTCTGGAATTGGGGGTAGGTCGAAGGCAAGAGGAAGGAGGGCATGGACAATGGACTTTGCAGAGGTGATGAAGGCTGAGGAGGGACAGACTGAGGTCCCTAGAATAGGGGTCACAGAGGGTTCAAGGTGAAAAAGGTCACAAGATGGAGATGGAGAGTATAATATTGAAGGGAAAGGGCTTGGATGGAGGTGAGAGCACATGGAGTTTTAGTGGATGTCTAAAGGTCACAGGTGGACAGATGAAGAATGTAGCAGAGGAACAGAGGTAGAGTGAGAGGATGATGGGTCTAGGGGAGATGGAGGTGGCAGAGGGCAGAAGGGAGGCCACTAATTGATTCCCCCTTCATCTATTCCCTCATTTATGATCAAGTCACAACAGCCACACATGGTTGCTTTTTACTGAAACATATTGGACATATAATATTTTGTAAATTTAATGTGTGCATCATGTTGATTTGACTCTGTTATTTCTTGTAATATGATGACCATTGTAGCAATAGCACCTCTACACATCACCTCATTATCATTAGTTTTTTATTGTTGGAATAATTAAGATCTACACTCAGCAAGTTTGATGAGCATAATACAACCATGTTGTGTATATTCACTATACTGTGCATTAGATAGATCTCCAGGACTTATTTGTCTACTAGTTGTAAGTTTTTACCCTTAAAGAATAACTCTCGTATTCTGCTACAACCCCATCCCTAGAAACCACCATTTTACTCTGTTTTTATGAGTTTGGGTTTTTTATATTCCACATATAATTGAGATCATACAGTATTTGTCTTTCCCTGTCTGACTTATCTCACTTAGCAAAATGTCCTCAGGGTCCATCCATGTTGGTCAGAAACGGCAGGATTTTCTTCTTTCTCATGACTGAATAATATTCCATTGTGTACGTATATATCACATCTTCTTCATCCATTCATCAATTGACAGACATTTAGGTTGCTTCCTTATCTTGACCACTGTAAGAATGCCAATGCTGCAATGAATATGGGATTGCAGACATCACTTTGATAACCTATTTTTATTCCCTATGATAACATTTTCAAATTCACTTCAGGGGCAAAAATCTTACTCATGTAAGATGCTCCTGAATATCCCTTAAATTGAATCTACAGTAGAGGAGAGCACCTAAAATTTTGGGTGAACAACACTCCACAGTATGTTCTCTTTTCTTTTGTGGTACTGTGTAGAGGATCAAACACAGCAGGTCTAATAGGAGAGCCTGTATATTAGAATCCAGAGTTCAGTGTTGGAAAGAAGGGACAGACCATCCCTTTGAAAGGCCTGCTTACAGATTCAAAATCTTTAGTGCCACAAGAATATTTATGTCCCAAGACTGACATGATGAAAATATCTTTCTTTATTGCAGTATTTCTAAAATATAAAACTTTATTTTAACCTTTATGTGCTCTTACAAGTTTATACTTGTAATCCTTACAGTAAAAAGTAAAACATAATAAAATAACAAAAAATTTTAAGGACATATTCCCCTTTGCTTCTTTCATATAAAATACCATCTCAAAGAGTACTCTGTGTAATAGTTTTCTAGCCATATTGATAGTTTACAAATAATATTTTTCATTGCAACAAATTTACTGGTCTCATCATACTACAAGGAAATCTCTACCCATGAACGTAACACAACCTAGGTGGTTATGTTATGTTACACAGTAAAGGAATTTTGCAGTGAAAATTAAGGTTACTAATCAGCCGAATTTAAAATAGATAGTCCTCAATTATCTGGTGGACCCAACATATTACAAGAGCTCTTGAAGCAGAAAGAGAAGGCAGAGAGATGGGTTACAAGAAGAAGGCAGAGATTTGAAATGTGAGAAGGATTTAACACACCATTGCTGGCTTTAAAGTTGGGGTTTAGGTGGGCGCACGTGGGAACTATAAGAAGAAAATGAATTCTGCCAAGAATTTGAGATCTTGGAAGTGGATTTTTCCTCAGGGTTTTGAGAATAGAGTCCAGGACGGCTGATTAATGCTTGTGACACCCTAATCAGAATATTCAGCCAGTCTCTCAGGTTTCCAGTTTAAAAAATATAAGAAAATAAAATGGATGTTGTGTTAGGCTGCTGAAATTGTGGTAATTTATTACGTCAGTAAAATAAAAGTAATATACATGGGAACAAATTTAAGAGTAAACTATTTAAACAACACAACAAAGTCAAAGTCTTCATGAATTACCCATAACCAATACTATTTTGATCTCCAAATGTAACAGTTTTCATCACTGAGGTATATCCTACTTCTTATGGAGTTTGAGAATATATCTAAAATTGTATATGAAATTGTACTATACACCCACAAACATACTCGCACACAATTAACATATTCTATTCTTGGCTCAATATCTGAGCTAGAGAAGGAAAAGTTATCAAGCTATAAAAACATGACAATTCTGGAGGAAGAGAGGACAAAGCCTATGACCTGGGACTCCATGTTGCCGAAGAAAGATATTTTCCCTCCTCTTCTTTTCTCTTCTCTTCTCTAGGTCTCTTTCTCATTATCTTGAAAAACCACATTTTGGGAATATGCCTTTCTATGGCATCAACATACCCCTACCGTTCTGGGTTGCGTTGTGTTCCCTCAAAATTAGTGTGTTTAAGTCTTAACCCTCAGAGCCTCAGAATGTGTAGTTATTTGGAAATAGGGTCATTGCAGATATGATTTTTTAAAATGAGATCCTACTGGAGTAGGGTGTGCCCCTAATTCAAATGACTGTTATCCTTATAAACAAAGAAGAAATTTGGAGGCAAACATGTACAGAGGTAGAATGTCACGTGAAGATTGGAGTTATGTTGCCACAAGCCAAAGAACTAGAAGTGGGAAGAGTGGACTGGAAACATTCTTCCCAGGTCCTTCAAAGGATACATGGCCCTGCTGACTCCTTGATGTTGGACTTCCAGTCTCCAGAACTGTGAGACAATAAATTTCTGTTGCTTAAGCCCCTCACTTCATGGTCCTTGTTATGGCATCCCTAGCAAATGAATACACCTTCCCTTGCTACGTCCATACTTATAGGCAGAAGGACTATGAAATGCCAAAAAGGCTGCCCTTCCTAGTCCTTGGCCACAGTAGGGATTCAAGGACAACATCTCTGATATGAAGGTGATAATGTGAGTTTTTCCTCACATTCCCCTGTCATTAGGGACATTCCCCTTCTAGAAACATCCCAAATCCTGCTACAGCATTGGGGATATGACTGGACTGAGAGCTCCCTTCAAATTCCACACAGAGTAGATGACTGTTATCTCCCCATGGGTCAGAGCTTGGCATCTACTCTCAAAAACGTGTCCTGAAGCCTTAAAAACTGAAAAATGAAGTGGGGGAGATGGGAGAGCACAGATGATGGTGTTTCTTGACACTCCCCGGATGATCCTAAATGGGAAACCAGTATTGAGGACCATTTAGTTCAACATTACTTCCCAAATTTTAATGAGCATACAAATCATCTGTGGATCCTATTGAAGCAGATATATTGCGATCTGTTACTCTAACAAGTTCAGCAGGTTTGTGGTGGGGCCACAGATTTATATTTTAATATGGTTCTTGGTGGTGCATGGCTGCCCTCCCCAGACCCCTATTTCAGTAGCTCTAAGGAAGAGAAAGAAGCACAGCACACCTGAGCCCTACGCACTGTTACACATCTACACAAATATTGTGGGTTCCTGGCATTTAGCAATACGGTAGGGAAGGGAAGGAAACCTGGATGCATAATCCATGTGGAAAGAGAGAAGGCTGCTATTAGGGAAGGTCTGTGGACCTCAAGATGTGAACAGGGTTTGGACTTGCAAGAGAAGAATCTGGGTTGGGGGGCATATACAGGTACCATCTGGGCAAGAAGTAGCATGGGAGGGGCCAGTCAGAGTAGATGGGGTAGGGTGGGCTGAATCTGTGCACATACCTTCATCTGGGTGCATGACAAGGTGCCTCTCCACAGTCTCTGCAGCAGTTACTGGCCTAAGGATGCCAGCAGGGATGAGAGGCAGAGTTAGAGCTGTGGATTCTCAACCTGGCAGTTAATTTTGAGGGGATGATGTTCTGTTGGGGCTCCAGATCCCAAAGAGGTAGAGGGACCATATACCTGGTGAAGATTTTGTATGTAGCTCAGCTCTGTGATCTAAAAATAGAAACAACAGGCACATAGAGTCACTTGTGCTAGGGTCATATCACCAAACTGAAACCAAATAGCTAACCTAATTGCAGTTTCAACCTTCCCCAGAATGCAATCTTAGACAATCAGTCTGTAATTTTCTAGTCAGCACCAACGAGGCAATCTGCCACATAGACCCACTCCATGCCACGAAGGAAGATGAGGTAATCTGTTGTCTCCTTACCCCTTCTCACCTCTGCCTAAAAAAGCCTTCCGTTTTGTATAACTTCTCAGGGCTCTTCCTTACATTTTGGATGGGATGCTGCGCAATTCATGAATCATTTAATAAAGTCAATTAGATCTTTGAAATTTACTCAGTTGAACTTTTGTTATTTAACAGATTTGGGGCTGGCCCCGTGGCTTAGCGGTTAAGTGCGCGCGCTCCGCTACTGGCAGCCAGGGCTCGGATCCGGGAGCGCACTGATGCACCGCTTCTCCGGCCATGCTGAGGCTGCGTCCCACATACAGCAACTAGAAGGACATGCTGATATGACATACAACTATCTACTGGGGCTTGGGGGAAAAAAAGGAGGAGGATTGGCAATAGATGTTAGCTCAGAGCCGGTTTTCCTCAGCAAAAAGAGGAGGATTAGCATGGATGTTAGCTCAGGGCTGCTCTTCCTCACACACACACACAAAAAAAGTTTAAAAAAAAGTTAAAATTAACAGATTTGGTGGCAGCTACTGATAAGAAGAGAACTTCTGAAGGCATTCAGGGACAACCAGAAACACAGGTTTGGTACCAGCCGACACTTTTTGAGATCTCTGTCTTTCTCACTGCTTCTGAGGGCCATGAGTAAGTTCCTCTCAGTTCTGAGCTCTACTCTCTTTGCACTGAGCTCTGGATCTAATTGGCTTTCTGGTCCTAGATTCCCTTTTGTTTGGAATCCCAGTTCAGTTCTCAGTCCTCATTTTTGGAGTCTGCTAGCTTCAGTCCTTTTCCCCAATCCCCAGATACAGCTTAGGAATTGCTGGTGGTGCACACAGGCCTTTTATTGGCCAGTCCACAGGGACATCTCTGGCTTGCTGCTGGTATGTTAAGCTGCATATGTTTGTCTTGTTTCCTGTAGTGGAAACTATTGGGGATCTCAAAAGCCAAAAAGCCACAAAAATAAGTGGGCAGGGGTCAAGCACTTAAAAGCTGCTAGAGTGCTTGCCATGTAACTCAAAGACCCCCAAGTCAGGATAAGTTGATCACAAAATGTGTTAGATAGACACTAAGTCACCTTCCAATGTTAAGAAAATTTCTGTACAACGAGGTAAACTGTAAAACACTGCACAATCCCCAACCCCACAATATATCCCTCTTAGGCATTAATCTGACTCTGAGAGACTCAAAGTCTAGTTAAAAGAGCTGGGATCTTTAAGTCCTAAAGAGCCAAGCATTGGTGGTTTAGTGGTGAGCATAGCTGCCTTGGAAAGAGTCAAATGCACCATATGCCGGCATACTTCCTTATTTCCTGTCTAAGAATTATAGTCCCAGAAGCTGTAGAGATCTAGCAAAATGGCAAAATCTTACTAAAAACAGCCTAGAGTTACAATGGCCATTGTGGAAAATGTTCCAATTAGACAGGATCATTTATTTAAGACGTGCTCGTGAAAGCAAGTGTTCCTGAATTAAACAAACCGAATGAGATACCTATTTTAATTGGTATGCTGAAGCTTCCAAAGGCTGAAAGATTCCAAAATAGCTTCATTAAAAATCTCATAACAAAAGGCTAATGAAAAATTAAAGAAACAAGGGGCACCTAGAACAAAAGACAAGAGGACTGATGTGACTCCTGATGCTGCCCTCAGTCCTTCTTCACCTGAGCACTCACGGTTACTGATTCTCTGTCTGAACTGACTTTCCACTTTGAAGAGACAATTACACAGGTACCTTTTAATATAAAAATACCCAATTTTGCAGGCAAACCTTTTCAGGCATCTTTTACACCCTGTCAAATACCAAACTAAGGGCCATAGTTAAAGAATTTCTTAAACCCAGGGAGAAGGATCCTCAAAAGTTCTTTTAAGAAGTTAAAGTCATTATTGGGGCTTATGACCACAGGCTACCAGATCTTTATCAGCCTGTGCACATATGGTAGGACCTGGTGAAGCCCAAAAATGGACACAGGAAGCAAAATGGCAAAACCACGAGGATGATATTCAAGATCCTTGATCTTCAATATGTTCTCATATTAGACAAGAGAGGGCTTGCAAAATAGCAACTGTACATTTACAAGTCACCTAGAGTCTTCCCTGCCTGCACTGATTGTGCTATTATGCAAACATGCAAACAAAAAGCAAGATGAATCTGTAGCTGACTTTAAAGCCCATTTAGAAGTCCTCTTCCTACGGCATTCTAGTTTCATACAATAAATAAGGTCACCCAACGTGCTCCTGCTACCCTATTTCTAAGTGGATTATCTCTTGAGATTAGTGGATTGATAAAAAGGCAGAAAGTAGGATGGGAATCCACTGATACAACCAAAATCATGACTATAGCTGAGCACTTTGAAAGGACCCTGGAGTAAGACGACAAAAAAACTGTCAAGCTTTTGGTAATACAGCTACAAGAGCTCCAAGGCCAGAGACCTAAAATAACACCTGGGCCTCTGGCATTGCAGCCTCCTAGGAGGCCAATAATAAAAAAAAAAAAAACAACAGCACCTAGAAGGGTGTGCAACTATGACATACAACTATCTACTGGGGCTTTGGGGAAAAAGAAATAAATAAATAAAATTATACAACTATCTACTGGGGCTTTGGGGGAAAAATAAATAAATAAATAAATAAATAAATAAATAACAAAAAAAAAAAAACCAAAAAAACAAAAACCTGGCCCAGAGATCTACGTCCCAATGGTAATCAATTGGGACATTAGAAAAAAGCTTGCCCTCAACGGTCCTATGCAAATTCTTCAGCATCAACACCAGTGCCCCCAAGTGAAGGTACTATAGGGCCCTCTCCAAGAATTGACTAGACTCTGAGGGGTTCTCTTGTAAACTGCTACCAGGAATTCCCTTAAACAGCCAATGGGAAACTAATATTAAAATTAATGGGAAACCTTGCCAAGTACTAGTTGATACCAGAGCTATGCTTTCTCCTTTAAACTCCACTCTCATGAGACAATAAATCCCTCAGAGTGAAAAAAGTTTTGGTAGTGGGGCTATCAGTAAAGTTGACAGAGAATTTCTATCTCAATCAGTACAAATGACTCTGGGATCTCTTGCTGAAAATCTTCCTTTTGTGCTGTGTGATACAGCCCCAGTCACTCTATTAGACAGAGATCTCCTTTCTAAATTAAAAGGGCTAATACATTTTGCTTCCAATGGACACCTCATCTTAGAGTTTCCTGACCAACCTGAACCTGATCTTTTATGCTCTTTACAATCTTCCCTTGATGCAGAAGAGGAAGACTTAGAACAAAACTTCTCTAATATAATTGAGGTGCCTGAAAACCTGGGGACAACTTTTAACACTCACATTGAGAGACTAAAAAGTGCAGTGTCTATGAAGATCCAGATAGACATGACTAAACTTCTTCTTAAATTGACTCACTATCTGTTAAAGCCTGAGGCCATACAAGACCTCACATCCACAGTAGAAGACCTACTCATCCAGGGGCTAATCATTCCCTGTACCAGCCCCTGTGAAACACTGATCTTGCCAGGTTCAGAAACCTAATGGGAGGGGATGGCGATTTGTCCAGGATTTGAGAGCTATTAACAAGATAGTTAATCCCTGCTTCCCATTTGATCCAAACGTGAACATTCTGACATCAGGAGAGCACTGAGTTGGGAATGTGGAACTGAGATCTCCCACCCTAGAGCGAAGAGCTCCCTGGCCCTGAAAAATAGCTCGAAACCTCATAAGGAAGAAAATCTATTCCTGCCACACAAAGGGCAAGATCTGCCAAAAGTTAAACTCAAAAAGAAGATGAGATATATGTATCAGTGTCTTCACCCCGGGAAACTAATAACTGAAAATTCTTTTGCAAAAACCCAAGTCAGAGTCAGCCTCTGACAAAGTCCAAATCTACGTAAAATCAGAGCTTTCATCACGCACAGTATAGACTCTGGAACTCAGGAAAGCAAGACAGTCCTCGGCCCACTTCTAGGGAAGAAACTGTGGTTTTAGTATGTACTGCAAATATGGGAGGAGAGTCAGCTCAAGGAGTGATTCCAACCCAGACAATGCCCATGAATGTATATTTTAGTGACTATATGACTTCATCATACCTCAAGCAAAGAAAGTGATGAGCGCTACATCCAGCATCCAAAAAGTCACCTCTGAGAGCCAGAGATTTCCCTTTCTCTATGGATTCTCTCTCCTCTTTCTTCTTCCTTCCCGCTCTCCCTCCCTGCCTCCCTCCCTCTCTGTCATGTCAACCCAAGGCTTCATTAGGCTCCTGGATTCCACAGGCCAGTCTTGGAATGGAGATGCAGGAAAGAGACGAATGGGTGGAGGAGTTTTGAAAAAGAGAAAGAAGTTCCAATGGTAACTCAGGTTTTATCTGACTAACTCTCCAAGATGAGAACTAGGAGACTGATTTAGATGTGGTGAAATTAGGAGTAAAGGGATTTATAGGAATGTTTGAAGAGTGTCCTTTTTGGCTAGAGTCTGGTAATTTTAGATTCTGAGATCATCAGGAATTAGGATACAAGGTCAAAAGTTCTATGAGTATATTATAAGGGCTCACGCATGTGCATTGCTTTATATTTACCAAGTGCTTTCACAGGCAGAATCCTCTGTAGGACTCACAATATCCCTGTGAGCAATGCAGGCAACTTGCCATCTCATCAGAAGATTCTGAGATTTAAGGAAATTACCAGTGTGTCCAAAGTCAGGACCAGAAAGTTTTGCTTCCAAAACCAGCCCCTACTCCTCCCACTACATCACAACTTTCCCCTAGTAGAGAAAACTCTTTTCTGACTCCATTTTCCTTTAATTCCCATGGATGGACAGACCACAGAATGGGAGAAGTGTCCCAGGTTATGCTTCTTTCCTATGACCCCCCTCTAAGGGGTCTGCTATCTGAAAGTGTCACTTGGAACCCCATAGAAAGCAGAGATTAAGGGGTACCCTTGGGGGTCCCAGAATTGAACAGATAGACCCTTACCATTCATATTAGTTTTCCAGGGCTGCCATAACAAAATACAATAGTCTGGGTGGCTTAAAAAATAGACATTTATTTTTTTCACACATCTGGAACCTAGAAGTCCAAGATCAAGGTGTCAGTAGGTTTGGTTTTTGTAAAAGCTCCTCCGCGGCTTCCCAGGGGCCACCTTCTCAGTGTGTCTTCACATGGTGTTTCTTCTGTATGCACATAGATCTAGTGTCTCACTTCTGTTCAAATTTCCTCTTATAATTACACCAGTCAGGGTGGATCAAGACCCACTCTAATGGACTCATTTTACCTTACTCACCTCCTTAAAATCCCTATCTCTGAATATAGCCATCTTCTGAGATACTGAGTCTTAGGGCTTCAATCTACCATTTTGGTATGACCCAATTCAGTGCCTAACACTCAGTCTTCTGTACCCTCCAAATTCATGCCCTTGTCACCTTCAAAATACATTCGCCCCCCGACTCCAACAGCCTAAACACCTTAACCCATTCTCGTATCAATTCTAAGTCCCAAATCTTACCTAAATATCAGCAAAGTCAAGTGTGGTTGAGACTCCAGATATGATTCATCCTGAGACAAAGTCCTCTCCAGCTGCAAACTTGTGAAAGTGGACAAGTTATCTGCTTCCAAAATACAGTGATTGGACAGGCATGGGATAAACAGTTCCATTCTAAAAGTGAGAAACTGAGAAGAAGAAAGAGTCACCTGTCCCAAGCAAGGAAAAATCTAGGAGGACAAATTCCATTAGATTTTAATGCTTGAGAATTACTCTCTTTGGCTGGATGTTCTGTCCTCTGAGCCCACTTGGGTGCGATTCCCCTTCTGTACCTCCGGAGCAGCATTGACAAGAGGGGCTTTTCAAAGACAAAGCTCATTAATCCTCTCTTCCCCATACATTCTGCTGGCTAACATGTTCCATCCCAGGTGTCTAGTTGTTCCTCTTCCTCTACTTCCACAAAATCAGAATGTCCCATTACAATACATACAATTTCAACTTTATGGCACACATTCCATAATTTCATTCAGACATTTTGTGTAGAAGAACCAGCTGCAAGAGTACAAGTGTGTTTATACAAAACTTAACCATAAATGAGTTTGAATCACATGAGCAGATGGTGAGATCCGGGTTTCTCACTGTTGGAGAGAGAGGTTACACAAGAGCAAGGGCAAGAAGCTAGAATGATCCTTGTGTGATGGCTTAGCATCAGAGAGATCAGTATGAACTAACGTTAGCTTAATGTAGATTTGGATGATTCCATATAGACTTATTTATAGATATGTGCATATGAGTGATGAAGTATACACATAGATATGTTCTTACTCTTTGAGCTGAGAGGCCATAGAAACAATAACACCCCAGTATCCATGAGAACACCTACTGTCCATACCTTGGTTCATAACACTATTCTCCAAGGAAAGAAACCAGGACTCCTTGGAGAAATGGCTGAATCTAGGACTAGGACAGGACATATATAATCATGGAGAATCATGTAGTACTACGAAGTGAGAAAATGCTAAAAATTGAAAAATAACAACCATGTGCTATGTCAAAGAGACAGAGGAGTTACCTGATAGAGCTCTCCATGGTCAAGTTGGAACAAAGTAATTAAAAAAAAGCAACTTGGATTGTAACTCAAAGTATAAAATAAATGTGCATGATTCTAAACTGATATAAATAAATGATTGAAGAAATAATTAATTCATAGAAATTACACAGATGTCCTTTTCAGAAGAATTCCATATAATTTATGTCGAAACTTTATCTTTAAGGAGGTGAAAGATAACATCCCACTCAGCAATGTGGGCTGTGCATAGTGACTTCCTTCCAAAGAGTACAGTACGAAAAGGGGACAGCAGTCACTTTCAGTGAGGAAACCTGACCCACACTGTCTCATCCAGGGATCTCGGTTAATATCAACAGTGACAAGTCATCTTGTCACTTGGTTGAATGTTGGTTGATATGATGTAATGAAAATGACACTTCATACCCCTTCAGTCTTCCTCCCCCAAACACAGAACCTCAGTATAATCATGAGAAGCATATCACATTAATCCCAACTGAGGGACATTCTACAAAATACCTGGCTAGTACTCCTCAAAACTGTCAACATCATCAAAAGTGAGGAAGTCTGACAAATTGTCTCAGCAAAAAGAAGCCTAAGGAGATGTGATTACTAAATGTGACTTGGTATCTGGATGGGTTCTTGCAACAGAAAAAGGACATTATGTCAAAATTAAGAAAATCTCAATAAAGTATTGATTTTAGTTAATAAAAGTGTATCAATATTGGTTCATTATTATAATGAACACATATAAAAATGTAAGATATTAATAATAGTGATCTTGAGTGTGGGATATATAGAAACTCTGCAATCTTTGCAATTTTTGCAAATCTAAAACAGTTCTAAAATAAAGATTATTTTAAAAGCACACTTAACCAGAATAATAATTCTCAACACATAATTGAATGAATCAAATAGGCTTCTTTGTTCTGGGATGCCCCTCACAACAAGAAACAACCAGGATGGTCTGTGGTTGCTGTTAGGGGAAGGAAAGACACATCCTCCCAAGAAATGGTCAGTGCACACCTTGGATTTTAACAATATGTTCGTATAACCTCCCAGTCCCATCATTCTGATTATCTGAGAAGAAGCTGAGAGGAGACAATGTATTTCTGGGGAAAGACAGATTTAATCACCAAAGTTTCTAATCAAGACATATGGAGGTTAGGGAGGGAGTTTCAGACTTCTGACTCATTTTTTTTCATACTTTTTATAGTAAAATGCACAAATACTCAGAGTGCAAATGGTCTAGAAAGTTTAAAACATGACACACATTATTTTCAAGAGCCAAAATGGTGTGGTTGGTGTCAGCTGAGAGGTATATCGAAAGCATCAACAATGGTAAGTCATTCTTCGGTTTTTGGATGGAATGCTCTGTATATATCTACTAGGTCCATCTGTTCTAGTGTGTCATTTAAGGCCAATACAATGTTATAAACCAATGTTACTGCAATAAACAAAAAATTAAAAAAAAATTCAAAAAACAAAAAACAATGGTAAGTCATGATGTTAGTCTGAAGGGAGAGTCAGGGGTCCCATGAACAGGTCAGGGCCTCACCAGTCATGAGACAGAAGTGTCGACTTTTACCAGCAGTCCCATGTTGGCCATGCAGAGGTAGCTGCTGCATCAGAAACAGGCTGAATTGGCAGATTGATTCTGGTCAGTCTCTTCAAAGAACAGGCCCTTACCATGGGCATCTAAATGAGAGATCCAGACAATGATTTCAGCACTGCCATTTGTTTCCACAGTTCACAGCCCAAAAGAAGGGTGTCCTTAATCTGCCAGTCTATAGCTTCCCAAGTGGTGTACTGAAGAATTAGACCCCTGGCAGCACTCTAGGAATCTGAGATCAGACCATGAAGGGAACATCGCATCTGATTTTGGTTCTGCAGAGCTGGCACTGAGACTAAACAACCACAGTGGCCCAGGGGACGCCATTAGGTTTCAGCTTAGCTAAACCATCAGTGAACCAGGGCCATGCATTTAGGGGAATCTCAGAGGATTTAGGGATCCTAGTGCCAATGGCTTTGCTTACAGTGTACAGCTTAAAAGGTCCTCCAAAGAAATAGATACCATTTATTTTTGTAAAGCTGAAGTGTCACTGGGGCCAGTCTGCCTTCATTCTCGATTACACACTTTTCAGGAGACTCAGGACTTTTAGAGCGCTTCCTACCTTTTTAGTGGAGTCCAAGTGTACTCATCCCCAAATTAGAATATGAACCCGGAGAGTCACAAGGTTTCTAAGACTCAGCCCTCAGTTTTGAGGCGAGCTCACTAGCAAGTAAGTTAATTACTGCTTTCAAAAGAGTGTACCTGTTAGTTTTGTCATGGTGACCCTGATTTCATACACCAAGAGGGTGCTTCCAGGTGGAGGCTGTCTCCCTTTACCAGAGACTCTAAATGACACAATCATCACTCACAGCACGTTGAGCCATCTCCCATACCCCAGGAGTCCTGTAAGGCCTAGGCTTTCTTTCAGTTGATGAGGAGCCAAAGAGACAACTGTTTTTCCTTCACTGTTAGAAAGATTGAGGATTATAAACCTGCCCGTAGAGTGCCAATAAACTTTCATTGGGAAAACAGGGCTCTAAATTTGGTCAGGTTTTCTCAGCCACCTCCACTGACAGGGAGGTGATGACACCTTAGACAGATCTATTGAAACGGAGGCCTCTAAATTGCCAGAAACACACAGAACTCATTTACATCATGAAAACTATGTACATTAAGAAATTAGTGTCACTTGACCTAAATCCTTACCCACCCTCTGGTGGCAAATAAAAGGGTAGTTTGTCCCACTAACACCTCTCTGCCTGCACCTCACCATGATTGGGATACTCACTTCTGGCACTTATGGGGTGGAAAAGTACAAGCATATAACACAACAATTCCTGTGATATTTTCATATAGAAACCATAACAAGACATTGTATTCTTCAAAAGAGCCTCAATTACCTCATCAAGTTAGCTTTCTTCTGATACTAGGACAATGCAAAAAGGCTACTGGTTATGTGGCTCAGTAACTATCCCATCCTCATTGCCAAGACTGCCAAGAAATGGAAAGGGTATAAAACTTTACTCTGTTTTGAAACCAAAGAGTTAGCCTGCCAGTTTCAGGGATGCTGGCACAAGACATGAGACTCCTGGGACTGAGACAAAAGACACTGTTATACACGGCACAGGAGGAAAAAGTGCCTCATGTTCTCATCTGTCACCACGGCTCTCATATGCCCCAACGGGGCCGTACAAAGACATCCACGTGGATGCCACACACATAGTAGGTTTCTGTCACAGCTTAACACTAAGCTTAAGAAATACAAATCTTTTTTTTTTTGCCTTTATTGTTCATGTTTCAAGATGTCCCGAGGGTGTGTTTGTAATTCATTCTCTTTTTTTTCTTTTGTGTGAATGTCAGCACTGAGCTAACATCCATGCCAATCCTCCTCATTTTTGCTGAGGAAGACCGGCCCTGAGCTAACATCTATTGCCAATCCTCCTCCTTTTTCTCCCCAAAGCCCCAGTAGATAGTTGTTTGTCATAGTTGTACATCCTTCTAGTTGCTGTATGTGGGATGCCGCCACAGCATCGCCGGACAAGCGATGCGCCGGTGCACACCCGGGATCCCAACCCGGGCCGCCACTAGTGGAGGGCGCACACTTAACCACTAAGCCATGGGGCTGGCCCCAAGAAATACAAATCTTTTAATGTAGGTATAAGTACACATGCCCATATTTGCCTCTGAGGAAGGTATTATCTTTATTAATAACAAGTTATTTAATTTAATCAATCAAACTAAAAATTAGTTTAATATAATTATTGAATCAGGTAATTATTCAGCCCTTGTCCCCAAGACAAACACTGTTGCTGTCTTCCCAGTCTGTTATGCAAAAATCCTTGCAAGGTAGTCCAGAACAGAAGGGATACAAGATGTGAAAAAGGTTGAGATTTTCATGGAATATTGCCTTCCACAGGGTACACCTTTCCCTTTAAAATTTAGGAATAACTGATTGAGTAAAAAGATCCATTGATGATTTTTGATACCTAGACTGACCTTGGTTGTGTGGTACTCTGGAGTTGTTAAAGACTGAAGGAGGCAGCAAGAGACACAGATTTACCAGGGGACTTTACAGGAAAGACAGATCCATGAAACAGGTAATGTTCACCTAGGTGAGCAAAGAGAGGTAAGGACAAATGAAAAGAAAGAATAATATGATATATTCTTGGTGAAATGAAATTTGTCAGTTTATAAGAAAAAAATATAATTCACTATCCACACAAGCACACAACATATAATACTGGATGGATTCCAATTTAATTTATATACCTATATAACGTTTTTAGAATAAAACAAAAAAAAGAATATCTCTCTAGTCTTAAAACAGGAAAATAATTCTTAAACAAAATAATAAACATTATCTATGAAGAAGGAAATATGAAATTATTTTAAAATTAAGACTTTCTCCATATCAAGACACACACACACACACACACACACACAGACACAGAGAGAGATAAAGATCATGAGAGAGATCACAGAGAGATCATGAGAGAAAGAGAGAGAAACAGGAAAGGAAATATGTCCAGCTGATAGACAGAACTACTATAAATATGTAAGAAAAAATGGACATAATAAACTAACACATGCTTCAAAAAAAGGTTGCTCAATGTCTAATAAATATGTGAAAATATGCTCAACTTCCATGATAATAAAAAAAAAGCAACTAAAATCACTACTTGATACCATTACACACCAACCAGAAGTCGAAAAACAAAAATGAAAAAAAAATTAAAAGTGGTGACAAGGATGTGGATAAGCCAAAAATCTCCTACACTGCTGATGGGTGTGGAAATTCGTAGAAACATTTTCCAAAGCTCTTTGGCACTATCTCTTAAAGCTAAAGAAATGTAAACCTCTCACCCTACAAGTCCACTATTATATATACAGCCAAAAGAAATTGGTATGTGTGCCACCAAAATATGTCCTAAATGTACATCTCAGCACTACTGCTAATAGTCTCAAACTGAAAACCACCCACATGCCCAGTAACAATGGAATGATTAAATTAATGGTTCATGTTCACACAGTTGAATCCTATACAGCAATGTGAACGCACGATCAGCAACAACATGGAGCAATTAATTCACAAACAACATAAACAATGACAAAAGCCAAATACAAAAGAGTTGATGCCCTATGATTTCCTTTCTATGAAATGCAAAGCAGGCTAAAGTGACCTGTGCTGTTACCTGTCAGACCAGGGGTTCCCCTGAGGAGTAGTGACTGGGAGGGAGCACAAGTGGCTTCTGGGGGTCTGACAATATTCTCTTTTATTTTTTTTATTTATTTTTTTTTAATTTTTTGTTTATTGCAGTAACATTGGTTTATAACATTGTAAAAATTTCAGGTGTACATCATTATACTTCTATTTTTTTATTTCTATTTATTTATTTGTTTTTGAGGAAGACCAGCCCTGAGCTAACATCTGTTGTCAATGTTCCTCTTTTTCTTTTTTCTCCCCAAAGCCCCAGGACATCGTTGTATATCCTAGTTGTAGGTCCTTCTGGTTCCTCTGTGTGGGAGGCCGCCTCAGCATGGCTCACTGAGTGGTGAGTAGATCTGTGCCCAGGATCCAAACCAGCAAACCCTGGGACACCGAAGCAGAATGCGCAAACTTAACTGCTATGCCACCAGGCCAGCCCCTGACAATATTGTCTCTATTGATCTAGGTAGTGAGTACAAAAATGTGTTCACTGTGTGAACTGTCATTGAGCTATGCACTTATGACCTGTGCATGTGTCTTTACATTTTTAAAATACATATCACTAATCACAAGGTGGGATATGGCAAATAGATTAGTGTTGTAATGTCCTTATATCATAAACATGGGATTTAAAGTATTACATACAATGACGCTGTGATTAGCTTTAAATGTATGCTGAAACTTCTAGGTAGAAACTAACAAATAATGATATAGAACTTTCAAAGAAAAGCGTCGATTATAATTTATAAGTGTATTTAAAAACAATAGAAAAGAAGTTAACATAGATAAATAATAAAAAATTCTATTGACCAAAATGTATCAATTATATTAAACTTAAATAGACTAATTACTCCTTTTTAAAATCAAACATTTTTTCTACTTTATTGAATATTTTTTTTCTCAAGAGGTATGGCCAAATAATACAATTAAAGTGGGAAAATGAGAAACATGTTTTATGGATTTTAACAATTAGACAACTAGCATGGTAATATACATATCAGATAACATACACTTTAAGATTTGTCAATATTGTAATTAGTACTCTTTTAAACTTGTTTTAATGTATAACTTTCATATATTGATTGATGGATAACAAGAATAATTGTATTATAGGCATATTTTATATACTTATACACTCACAGATCACATGCAGAAAGAGATATACATGTATTTATACATATGCAATTGTAGGTATGTGTGTCCATCTATTTTTTTCTTGTTGTTTTGTAAATTAATTTGTGGTAAATACAGAAGAGCCTTTGTGAGCCAAAATGGGGGCATCTCATTGTGGTACAAGGTTCAATGTATACATCTTTTACATTACAAAATAATTCTTATTTTTAATCAAATTGTTGAATTCTCAATACTTTGCATCAGTTTAAGAACGTAAATACATAGAAAACTACACAAAAATCTTTCCTAAAATTGAGGAAATATCCACTTTGTACATTGAAAATCGAAGGGACAGAAATGCCACATAAACAGAATGGATTTATGTCTTCCACTTTCAAATGGAGCTCCACACATTGCTCCAAATTTAATGGAAGTCTAAACCATAAACTAATTTCAAAACTTAAGAGACAGGACTGAGAAACTACAAACTTCTTTCTTGCCGTATGCCCATATCATCTTCACAAAGACAAAACTCTGCCTTCGACAGATCCCAATTCCATGCAATTCACATCTTTAAAATTATCACACTCACCTGATGTTGCTTAATAATCAGCTAAAATGTAATTTTTGCTCTCTTTTGACCCACTACAGATCAATCTGGCCATTTTACCTGAAAAGGTTTAAACATGCTCATCTCCCTTCATAAAACTCTATTTCAAGTAAATGACTACCACCTCTCTAAGAATATAATGTACACAACTCATAACAGGCTCCCAAAGGCTTCGCTCACTGATTGAATTTCCCCTCTAGCGCTATTGTCTTCAGATTCAGTGATGACCTGCCACATGCTGTTCCATTTCCATGCACCTTTTCTAACAATGTTACGCCTAGTTCATACCTGGCAATTTACTGTGATGGATTTAAGCTACACACTCAAAGACTTCTCCATAATATCCAGAATGTTTCAGTACCTGCTGCTTATTATGACATGAATTCTCAACTCCTCCACTGCAGGGATTAGACAAACTTCAACCACATAAGTATTTCAGTGATAGTTATATATTATTACATTACAATTACTGTTTTAACGTATTTGTCACTCTGAAGGAGATGTTCTGCATGTTCTGTTTACATTCTCTGAACAGCCACTCATAATTTTACTTAGAACTCTGAGAGCAATGAATGAATTGCTAAATGATCATTGTTCAAATAGAAACAATTCACATATTTCTGATCAAATTAGGGGATTTTGCATTCCTTATAAAGACAAAGCAGAGCCTGGATGCATTGGAGTCACGGCTCATGAACAGAATGGGGCTGACAGTTGGGAAACACATATTGATTATCGCAGTGATGTTCAAGAGAAACCAGTTAGGATTGTTAAAAAGAGCCATACACACGTGAACAATGGAGGAAATGGTGTAAAAACAGACAAAGGTGCTCACCAGGAGAAGGATGGTTTTGGTAGCTCTGAACTAAGGGGAGGATCTGGAGGACATGTTGGTCCTATGAATGTGTTGGACCCTCTGCTTGTGCCTGTACGGGATGAAAACCATGGAGCCAGTGGCCTAGATCATGAAGAACAAATAGAAAACATCAGGGAATTATAGCAATGCTGCATATAATAAGTCTCTGGTTTTGTCATGACGAACAGAAGAACAGTGTCCAAAACTTTTTCTGTTTGTGATATTTTTGTGGCTCCAATTGCTACTCACAAACATAGGATAAATGACATTTACCAGCATGTGCAGGATCCAGCACAGGAAAGTTGAAGGGACAATGCACTTGAGAACTTTCACTTTAAGATCTGCCCACCTGGAGTTCCTGGGGCTGATCATGGTGGCCTGGAAGACACTCAAGAGGCAGGTGGTGCCAATGGACACACCCCTGCCCACTGCACGAACATAGGGGAAAAAATCTGCATCCAAAATCATTGAAGACCTGATACCACCCAAAACGTGACATTGTATCATGGAATCTGCTAGAGAACAGGACCAAGGAGTTGGCTACAGTCAGGTTCTTGACAAGCAAATCTGTGGACCTTAGCCTACACTCAGTGAAATAAAGGAAGAGATAGGGTAAAGAAGAGAGAAATTCCCCAGGATTCCAAATAGAGTCTGTAGTAAGATGATCATTCCTACTGTCAAATTCCTAGTGGTCATCCTGTCAGTTCTCAGTGACTGATATTTGTCTTCTGAGCTAGAGACTCTTGTATGGGAATAGGTGTGGCAAGATCTATTATTTCAGAAATCTACCACTCTCCACTTAACAACAGTTTCTACTTTGAAATAACTAAAGTTTTTCTGTCTTTAGAGACTTCCAAGAGTTGAAATTATAATAGTTAAAAAACGCTAGCAATGTACGAATCACTGCTGTGAAAGCCACACATGTGGTAACTTCTTTATCCCTCACAAATTCGTGGGGCAGGCACTGTTACAGTCCGTACAAAGATGAGGACAAGACAAGAACAGAGAGGTCAAGTGTTTCCTCTAAATTCACTCTGTGGTTAGGGGCAGTGTGGGGATCTGAGCCTGGCTTGGCTCGTGACACGATAGTGCATTTAATCCATAATATACTAAAATACCAGTTAGTTGTGCTCTTCAAATAAACTGGATATAAATTTAGTTTTGTTTTGCATCTTGTCATTTCAATGTATATAGGTGGTATTTTATTTTAAAATTTTGGTTATGACGAGTTTCTACTTATTTATGAAGATTTATTCTATAGGTGTCTATAAACTTTGAATGAAGCTTTAGAGACTTTAATATAATTTAGATGCCCTAGTTGCAGTGAAAAACTGTAGGTCATGCCCCAGCACAAGTTGGCTTTAATGAATGCGAGAATATCTCAACATTAGGATGGCAAGAAAAAGACTCATTTGCTTTTATCGCAGGAACAATAGCACAATGGTCTGAGTCACAGGAACTAGGAGACAGAAACCCTGATGCCCGATAAACAGTGTCTGAGAGAAACATATTATGACTATTTTCAGATCAAGTACTTGTCTATTGATTAATGCCCGAGTTAAATAAAATGATCAGCAGTAAGGCAAGCTTTAAGAAAGATAATGAATACAAAACACATGTGAAACATGCAATGTAAAGGAAAAAACTTGTGTATTGTATTAATGACATACATTTTTTGGATTAGTATTACAATATTTAAAAGCAGCAGAAATATCGCAAGATACATTTGACTCAAAAAATAGTCTGAAACTTATCAAGTTATATTTTTCTTCAACGCTGCTTCCCTGACTTTAAGTGGGAAAAGTGTCTCCATAACCAATAGAGATACAATTATTAAATCTATCAAGCACTTCATGCACCCAGAGTTAGAGAAAACTTTTCTACTCCAGCAACTGCTGTTAGACTCACTGTTTCTGCACAGCATCAGATGATTCCTGTAGGCTCATCCTACTCTTTATTTCAATCATGGAGGTATTATGGGTGCACTTCTAGGAACCTGAAATTTATGTCTGTGATTCCTGTAAAGTAGGCTGAACAGCAGAATGACTCCAGAACTACAGTCCTAAAGCACATTAACAATCAGATTTCATTATTACTTGAATTAGCCACAACACTCACTGTCAGTGAGGATTACATGACATCACATTAGGAACCACCAGGGATTGGTGGAAGGTCTAGGACCCCATTTCTCTTTACTATCTCAGCTGGTGCCTCAGGATTTATTCCACCTTCCTACGTGATTTTGTTACTGGACAAGGTTCACATGCAGAAGATTCCCTGTGTCCAATATGCTCACTTACACGGACTCCTGATACACGTCCTTCCCTTACAGATTCTGCCTCTCAGATGCACATGGAGAAAACTCACTGACCCTTTCCTGCTGCCTGGATGGTGGGCTCAGGGTGAAGGTCAAAGCAGTCAGTATGTTTGTGACAGAGGTAGCTAGACAACGAGATATGAGTTTGTGATTCTGTGACCTCACCTCCCCTCAGAACTGCAATTATCATTTCACCTGTAGCAGCATCGGCAGTAACAGGCTTGGGAGGTGAGAGTTATTTTTGAAAACTTTGTTCCCAGTTGCTAATTGCCAAGAACAGCTACCGGTTTCTAGCTAGCAGGTCTTAAGAGACCATTGGAGTGTTTGTGAGAGACTTACTTTTCCATGATCCCTGGTGGCAAATACTGGCTCATATGGAGGAGAGAAGGAAATACTTAGGTCTGACATATGAGGGACTGTCACCTAGTGTGTGTGTCTCGCTAGATATTCTACGTCACCCAGAAATTCTACCCAAAAGTGACTTCTTTCCTCATTTTAGAAAACTGAGCTGCACCATCAAGTAAATTACGATCAAGAAAATGGAATAAGCCTAAATATCTCAGAAGGATTTAATAAGAGAGAGAAGTGAAAAGAAGAACATGATGCCAATACTTTACATCAGATATCATTGCCTTCATTTGCACAACTAAATATCAATTAATATGTAAATTTTTGGACACTATAGTTGATCATATTGAGTCTCACTAGTGTTGGGAAGCAGAAGCACACTAATATCAATAGGAAAAAAGAGAGAAAATTCTAGAATAGACCTTCACAATGAAAGCACTAGGATCAGAGGGTTTAACATGGAGATTCCACCATTCTGGTAATTGTCAGATAAGCCAATGCTACCTGCTTAATTCAAGACCATCAAATGGTCAGCCAAGTCCTCTACATCTAGTTTATCAAAAAATTTTTCAGTAAGGAACTAAGGTTGCTCCTTTAATTAAAAAATATTTTTGACAGGTCTGAAAAAAATAAATATAAATTATATGTTGAATTTAGTTCTTTAGGTTTTCCTACACTCAAATCAACGCTTTGATGCAGGTTCACTATGCTATGGCTGCCGATTGCCATGTCAATTGTTAGAGCCATAATTGTGGACAACATCCTACGCACATGCACATACTCATTTACACACAGATGCAAACAGTCATGTGCATGCACACTCATACACTCACGCAGATAGTCACACACATTCACATTCTTATACACAGACACAGTCACTGACGTGCTCACAAAATTTCTATTGCACACTCACAAACATTAATGTACACATTGAACACATGAAAATTTACATACATATGTAAATATTCATAAATACACACACTCACCCAAACTCACAATTACACTCTTTCATAAAATCATAGTCACCATACATGTGTCCATCTCAATTACATGATTTTACACAGAAGCATAGTTGTATCTACAGACTTCTGCATACCTAAAGATAGGGGCCTTTCTATCCTTTAAAGTCCTTCTAAACCTGCAACAATCACAAGGGAAATATTTATTACAATGCACAGCACGTCAAATGTGCTGTGAGCATTGTCACCCTATGTCGAGACACATCTGGGAAACTTTGACTGTTTGGAGAGTGGCTGTGTATGAGTATGCTATAGAGTGGAGTGAGAATAGGCCAGAGGACAAAGGAGAAATAAAAATAATTTGGGGGTTCAGAGAGCCTGGGGGCTTGGAGTTATAGAGAGTGCAGGGGAAGAGAGCAAACAGAAAGAGAAAAGGCAAAGTATTTTTTATATTACAGTGCAATGCTGGAGATCAAAGTGCAAGTGGACAAACTGTGCAAGGAAGTGAAGGTGGGGGGATATTGGGATCTGAGGATGTAAAAGGGTGATAGGATCAAGGGAACTAAAGTGCTACTATGGAGGGGACGTTAATGGCAAAAGAGAGGAAAGGCCAGAGGTGGGTGCATTTAAACAACATGGTGTGGGGAGAAGGTGAATTCAGACGGGGAAGGCAGATCTTGGTAGATGATAGTCTAATTTGGGCAGAGTGTCGGAAAAGGAGCTGGCACTAGGGAAAACCATGGGTGCAGGGGTAAAGGCCAAAGGGGCAGAGGACAATGAGACAGCTGGAAAGGACAGTGAGCACATGTGAGCTAAAGAGCCCAGTGGAAAGAGTCAGGAATTATAGGGTTAGATGTAATGGATGCAGAGTGTGTATTGGGTTCCTGGGGGCCTATGAGTTCACGGTGCCTATGAGTGGTGATGCCTATGAGTTCATTGCTGGGATGAATGAGAGCGCAGGGGCATAGAAGTCACAGGGCATGGGATGCGATATTCGAATTTGGTGTGGATAGAAAGCAAGAGGAAGGAGGGCATGGATGACAGACTTTGCAGAGGTGATGAAGGCTGAGGAGGGTTAGACTGAGGTCCTTAGAATACTGGTCACAGAGGGTTGGAGGTGAAAAAGGTCACAAGATGGAGGTGGAGAGTCCATCACTGAAGTCAGAAGTGTTGGATGGAGGTCACAGAGCGGGGGGAGTTTTATTGGATGTCTGAAGCTCACAGGTGGACACATGAAGAGGTACAAGGGGGCGTAGAGGCCGAGTGAGATGAGTCTAGAGGTGATGGAGGTGGCAGAGGGGAGAATGGAGGCCACTAATTGATTCCCTCATTTATCTATTCTCTCACTTATGATCAAAAGAGAACACTCATATATGGTTTCTTTTTTTATTGAAATGTTTGACATATAACATTGTGTAAATTCAAGGCATGCATCATGTTCATTTGAATACATTTATATTCTGTAATATGATTACCATTGTAGTCATAGCACCTCTATAACATCACCTAATATTCATTTCTTATTGTGTTTGGAATAACTGAGATCTAGATTCATAAGAAGTTTGATTACTACAATAAAACATTATTGTCTATATTCAATACACTGTGCAAGTGATCTCCAGGACCTGTTTGTCTACTACCTGCAAATCTGTACCCTTAAATAATATCTTTCCTATTTCCCCAAACATCTGGCACAGGAACCACCATTTGACTCTGTGATTTGATGAGTTTGGCTCCTTTAGATTCCACATAGAAGGGAGTTCATACAGTGTTATTCTTTCTCTCTCTGACTTATCTCATGTAGCATAATGTCTTCAAGGTCCATCCGTGTTGTTGCAAATGGCAGGATATCTTTCTTTCTCATGACTGAACAATAATCCATTGTACCTATATATCACATCTTCTTTATCTGTTCATCTATTGACAGACACTTAGGTTGTTTCCATATCTTGGCTATTGGAAGTAATGCTGCAATGATTAGGGGATTGCATGTATCTCTTCAAAAACTGTTTTCATTTCCTCTGGTTTCTTATTTCAGCTCAGGATCAAAAATGTTGCTCAGATAAGATGTTCCTAAATACTACTTAATTTGAATCTACTGTAGAGAAGAGCACCTAAAATTTGGGATGAACAGCACTCAACAGTATGTTCTTTTTCCTTCTGCAGTACTGCGTACAAGATCAAATAGCAGGTCTAACAGGAGAGGCTGTTTACTAGTATCCAGTGTTGAGTGTTGAAAAAAGGGGCCAAATCTTCCCTTCAAAAGGCCTGCTTACAGATTCAAACACTTTAGTGCCACAAGAATTTTTATGTCCCAAGACTGACATAAATATCTTTCTTTATTGTGGTATTTCTAAAATATAACACTTTATTCTAACCTTTATGTGCTCTTACAAGCTCATCTTTTAAGCTTTACCATAAAGATAGCTAAAAATTTGAAGATCATGTTCCTCTTTGTTTCTATTATATAAGAAACCATCACAAGGCGTAAACTGGAAATAGATTTTCAGATATATTCATAGTTCAAAAATAATATTTTTATTGCAACAAATTTACTGGTCTCATAGAATACTACAGGCAAATCTCCAATCTTGTGTGTAATGTAACCTAGATGGTTACGATTGGTACATTGTAAAGGAATTATGCAGTTCAAATTAAGGCTACTAATCAGCTGAGATTAAAATAGGCAGATTGTCCTTGATTATCTGGTGGACCCAACATATTATAAGAGCCCTTCATGCAGAAAGAAAAAGCAGAGAAATGTGATACAAGAGGAGATCCAAGATTTGAAACATGAGAGGGATTTAACATGCTATTCCTGGGCATGAAGATGGGATATAGATTGGTGCAGGAGGAATCTGTAAGAAGGAAATGAATTCTGCCAAGAATTCTAGATTCTGGAAGTGGATTCTTCCTCAGAATTTTGAGAAGAGAGTCTAGGATGGCTGATTAAGTCTTGTGACATCTTAATATGGACTGAGAATACTCAGCCAAGTCCACCAGATTTCCAAAAAAGAAGTAGAAGAAGATAAAATGGGTGTTGTGTTAGTCTGCTAAAATTGTGGTAATTTGTTATGTTGGTAAAATTAAAATAATATAGATGGGAACAAATTTAACAGTAAAATATTTCAACAACAATACATAGTCAAAGTCTTCATCAATTACCCATAACCAATATTATTTTGATCTGCAGAGGTAACAATTTTCATCACTGAGCTGTATCTTACTTGTTACACGGTTTGAGAATATATCTGAAATTGTACCTGAATTTACACACAAACATATAGACACAAAACTAACATGTTCTGTTCTTGGCTCACCATATCAAAGATAGAAAAGAAAAGATTTTCATGGCATCTCAGGAGCAACAGAGGACACAGCATATGACCTGGGACTCAGTATTTGCCTGAGAAGGACAATTTCCCTTTTCTTCTCTAGGTCTCTTTCTCATTATCTTGAAAAACCACATTTTGTGAATGCTTTCTTTATGGCACCAAAATACCCCTTTTTTACAGGTTGAATTATATTCCCTCAAAATTAATATGTTGAAGTCTTAACCCCTACTGCCTCAGAATGTGTCCTTATTTGGAAGTAGGGTCATTGCAGATATAATTAGTTAAGATGAGGTCCTACTGGAGTAGGGCGCACTCCTAATCCAAATTACAAGTGTGCTTATAAAAAGTGGATGTTGGGAGACAGACAGTGGACACGGGGAGAATGCCATGTGAGGATTGGAGCTATGTTGCCTCAAGCACAGCAACTGGAAGCTGGGTGAGTGGCCTGGAACAGATACTGCATTGGGGATTTCAGAGGAACATGGCCCTGTTGACACCTTGACTTGGATTTCTAGTCCCTAGAAGAGTGAGACGATATATTTCTGTTGTTTAAGCCTCTCAGTTCAAGGTCCTTGTTATGGCAGCCCTAGTAAATGAGTACACCTTCCCTTGCCACCTCCATATCTATAGGCAGAAGGACCCTGAAATGCAGAAAAGACTGCCCTTCCCTTTCCTTCACCACAGGAGGGATTCAAAAACAGATTTGACCTGAAGGTCATAAAGTGAATTATTCCCCCCCCCTGTCTTCAGGGATATTCTGCTCCTAGAAACTTCCCAAATCCTGCTACAGCATTGGGGATGAGACTGAACCGAAAGCCCCCACATACAGAGTAGACCTCTGTTACCTCTCCATGGGCCAGAGCTTGGGCTCCACTCTCATAAATGCATCTTGAGGGCTTAACATGTGACATAACTGAAGTAGGAGAGATAGGATAGCACAGGTGTAGGTGTTTCTTGAAACTCTCCAAGTGATCCTAAATAGGAAACCAACATTGAGGATAATTTAGCCAAACATTACTTCTCAAATTGAGATGAGCATACAGATCATCTGGGGATCCTGTTGAGACAGATTCTTTGGAATATGGAGATCAACAACGTTAGCGTTCAGCATGTTTGTGGTGGGGCCATGAATTTTCAGTTTTCGCATGGTCCATTTAGTAGGATGGTTACTCTCCCCAGACCCATCTTTCAGTAGCACTAACAAAGAGAAAGAAACAGTACAATTGAAGCTTGACACACAACCATCACATCTCAACACTGTGGTTCCTGGCATTTAGCTATATGGTCAGGAAGGGAAGGGAAATTGGATGTGTGATCTATGTGGGGAGGGAGGGGGCTGCTACTAGTGAGTCTGAAGACCCCACGATGCGATGCAGGATTTGTAGTTAAAGATTACATGTTGGGAGAAGGGCATCTGCAGGCACCATCTGTGCAGGAACTAGTGTGGGAGGGGCCAGGTAGAGCAGGCAGGGTAGGGCGGGGCTGACTCTGTTCACATGTCTTCATTTGGGTGCTGGAGAAGGTGCCTCTGGGCATTCTCAGCAGCATTTATCCTCTTAAGCATGCCCAGCAGGAATGAGAGGCAGGGATGGAGCTGTGGATTCTCCACCTGGGCAACTAATTTTGAAATAATGAAGATCTGCTAGGGCCTCTCGACCCCAAAGAGATAGAGAACCACGCACTGAATGCAGATTCTGGATGCAGCTCAAATTTGTGTGATTGAAAAGGAACAGCAGGCCCAAAATAGAGCCATTTGTGCTAAGCCCATGCCAATTCAAAATCTAATACCGAACCTTACTGCAGTTTCAACCTTTCTCAGGAATGGAATCTTATCCACTCAGTCTGGAATTTTCTGGTCAGCATCAATGAGGTAATCTGCCACATTGACCCTTTCCATCCCCCAAAGGAAAATGAGTTAATATTCTCTTTCTTTAAACCTTCGCCTTCTGCCTATAGAAGCCTTCCATTTTGTACAGCCCCTCAAAGCTCCTTTCTATTAGCTAGATGAGCTCCTGCTCAATTCATGCATCATTTCATAAAGCCAAGGAGATCTTCAAAGTTTAATCAGAGAAATTTTTGTTATTTACCGTATTTTGTGGCAAAGATGAGGTGCGGAAGGAAATTCTGATGGCATTCAGGAAGAACCAGTAACAGAGGCATGGTACCCACAAACTCTTTCTGAGATCTCTGTTTCTCACCATTTCTGAGGGCCCTGTGTATGTTCCTGTCAGTTCTGAGCTCTGCTTTTTTTGCATCGAGCTTCCTTTCTAATTGACTTTCCAGTCTGCAATTCCCTTTTGTTTGGAAACCCAGTCCAGTCTTTAGTCCTCATTTGTGGAGTCTGCTAGCTTCTGTCATTTTCGCTAGTCCCCAGTTCATGGTTGGGAATTGTGAGTGACATACTCAGGTACTTTTCTTGGCCAATTTGCAGTAACATCTTTTCTTTAATGATGGTGTGTTTAGGTTCACATGTTTGTTTGTCTTGATTTGTGAAAATAAGGCTAATGGAAATGTTTGGGGATTTCAGAATCCAGAAAGCCACAAAAATTGGTGGGTACTATTCAAGTACTTAAACATTGTTAGTGTGCTCACCACCTAAATCAAAGACTCCCACATTAGGATAAGTTGACCATAGAATGAGTTCGATTGACACTAGGTTACCTGCCAAACTCAAGGAAATTTCGGTGCCATGAGGTACATTGTAAAACACCACACAATCTCCAACCCTGCACCATATCCTTTCTAGGTATTAATCTGGCTCCCAGAGACTCAAAGTTTGCTTAAAAGAGATGGATTCCGTAATTTCTAAAAGTCAAGTAGGCCCCCTTCTGGCACAACTGCTTATTTCATGTCTAAGAATTATAGTCCCAAAAGCTGTAGATGTCCAGCAAAAAAGAAAAAATCATATTAAAAACAACCTAGAATTACAATGGCCATTACAGGGAATGTTCCAATTAGACAAGATCATTTATTTAAGAAGTGCACTTGAAAACAAGGGCTCCTAAATTAAACAAACATAATTGGATAACTATTTTAATTGGTATACAAAAGCTTCTGAATGGCTGCAAGATTCCAAAATAGCTTCATTAAAAGACTTGTAGCAAAATGAACAAATGTAATGAGAAATTAGAGACATAAAGCACCTAAAACAAAAGATGACGGGATTGATGTGACTCCCACTGCTCTCCTCTACCCTTCTTCACCTGAGGGCTCATGTTTACTGATTCTCTGTCTGAATTGCCTTTCCACTCTGAAGAGACTCTTAAGCAGCTACCTTTTAAAGTAAAATTACCTGAGGTTGCAGAGAAACCTTTTCAGATATCTTTTCCCCCTTGGTCAAAGACCAAACTAAAAGCCACAGATAAAGAATTTCCTAAAGCCAGGGAGGATCCCCAAAAGATTTTTTAAGAATTTAGAGTCATTCCTAGAGCCTATGAGCCCGGGACACCAGCTCTTTATGAGCTTGTGCACATGTTGGTAGGACCTGGTGAAGCCCAAAAGTGGAAGCAAGAAGCAGAATGGCAAGAACACGAGGCTGCTATTCGAGATCCTTGACTTTCACTCTGTTCCCCTGTGGGAGCAGAAGGGGCTCGAAAATTGGCAACTCAACTTTTGCAAGCCGTTCCAAGAGTTTTCCTTTCCTGCAATGTTCTGTCTAACATACAAACATGCGAACAAAAAAGAAGATGCATCTGTGGCAGACTTGAAAGCCCATCTGGAAGCCCTCTTCCTATGCCATTCCAGTTCCCTACAATAAATAAGGGCACCCAACCTGCTCTAGCTGCTTGTTTCTAAGTGGATTATTTCTTGAGAATAATAAATTGATAAAAAGGCAGAAAATAGGATGAGAAGCCACCAGACTGACTGAAATTGTGACTATATCTGAGCCCTTGAGAGGACCCTGGAGCAAGACCGCAAAAAAATTCTGTCAAGCAGTTGTCCTTACAGCTACAACTCCTCCAAGGCCAGAGACCTGAAACAATACGTGGACCTCTTCCATTGCAGCCTCCTAGGAGTCCAATATCAAAACACTGGCCTAGAAGTCAATGTTTCAGTGGTAGTCAACTGGGACACTGGAAAAAAGCTTGCCCTCAAAGATCCTATGCAAATTCTTTAATATCAAATTGAATGTCCCCATGCCAAGGCCCCCATATGGGTCTTTCTCAAAACTGACAGGACTCTGAGGGGTTCTCTGGTAAACTGCTTCCAAGAATTCCTTTTAAGAGCCAAGGGGAAACTAAAACTAAAATCAATGGGAAACCTTGCCAAATGCTAGTTGATACCAGAGCTACGCTTTCTCCATTAAATCCCCTTTCATAAGACGAAAAATCGCTCACAGTGAAGAAAAGGTTTGTATTGTAGAGACGTGATAAAGTTCAAAGATAGTTTCTATCTCAACCAGCACAAAAGACTCTGCAAAGATTCCTTTCTTGCTAAGTGATACAGTCAATCTATTAGGGAGAGCTCTCCTTTCCAAATTAAAATGGCTAATATGCCTTGCTTCCAATGGAGAACTCACCTTAGAGTTTCCTGACAACCCAAACCTGATCTTTTATGCTCTTTATAATCTGTCCTTGACGTAGAAGAGGAGGAGTTTCAACTAAAGTTCTCTAATGTAATTGAGGTGCCTGAAAATCTGTGGGAAAACTTTAAAATTGACATTGGGAGATTAAGAAGTGCAGTCTATAAAGATCCAGTTATATGACTAAACCTCATTTAAATGGCCTCACTATTCATTAAAGCTTGAGGCCATACAAGGCCTCACACCCATAGTAGAAGTCCTACTCCCTAGGGGGTGATCATTCCCTTTACCAGCCCCTGTAAAAGACTGATTTTGCCAGTTCAGAATCCTAATGGGAGGGGACAGCTATTTGTCCAGGACTTGAGAGCTGTTAACAACATAGTTAATCCTTGCTTCCCAGTTGATCCAAACCTGAACACTCTGTTATCACAAGTTCCACCAAACTCAAAATGGATCACTGTTGTAGACCTTTGTTCAGCTTTTTTCAGTGTCCCTGTAGACCCCAACAGCCAATATCTATTTACCTTCATTTGGAACAATCAACATATACCTGGACAGTCAAGTACAAAGGGTTCACTGAGTTTCCTTCTTATTTCTCCAAATTGTGTATTCCATGTTTAAAGCATCCTCCTGATCCCCAGGATATTGACCCTTTAATAATATGTAGAGAACTTCTTGCTGTGCTCAGCAACCAAAGAGGTGTCCATAAAGGATTCCATTTATTTGCTGCCACAGTTAGCTGAAAAAGGACATAAAGTCTCTGAAGAGAAATTACAATTATCTCTAGACCCTGTTCATTACCTAGGTCATAATCTAAGTGCTGAAGGAATCCAGCTTTCTCCAAAAAAATTAAGCAAATCCAAGAATTTCTTAGGCTTACAACTAAGTGACAGCTTAGCAGATTTCTAGGCTTGGCTGGTTATGGTAGACTCTGGGTTCCTAATTTTCCTCTATTGGTTTCCTCACTTTAGGAACTTATCAAATTTCAGTCCCTGAATCCCTTCCTTGGAAAAATAAATATGAGCAGGATTTTATAAGACTAAAACAAGTGCTGCAAAGAACCACCTGCTTTAGGGCTACGTAACTATTCAAATATCTTACTTCATTTGTGCAGGAAAGAGATAACCAGGCCCTGAGAATGTTCACAAAAGAATATGACAATAAACACAAGCCTGTTGTTTATTATAGCAGTTGCTCCTGCCTATCAATGCTGTCTTAAGGCTATAGCTTCAGACGCAAAATTAGTAGAAATCTCAGCATATTTAACCCTACGAAATGATTTTATTTGCAAACTCTACGTGCTATCCAAAGTTTTCTTAACTGCGAAGTGACTCAACATTTCTGTTCTAGCTAGCCAACCTTCTATGGGATCCTTCTGCTTTCATCATATAATCTACATCTTAAACATTGCAAAGTCCTTAATCCTCCTCCATTACTACCTCTGCCTATTGAAGGCAAGCCCCATGGCTTAGGTAACAACATCCCATTTTGTGACACTGTGTTCTGATTTAGGAGACACCCCTTTACTAATCCTGATCTAATCTGCATTGTTGATTGGTCATACTGTAGAAACGAAAAAGGGAATTTCCAAGCTGGTTATGTTATTACTACTATGAACTACTTGAAAGGGGAAACCTTCCACAAGCCAAATCAGCTGAACAAGCTGAGCTCCATGCTCCATGCTCTTACAGAACATGCCAGTTATTAGAAGGACAATCTGTTAATACTTATACTGAGAGCTGGTATACCTTTGGGGTTGCCCGTGATTCAGGATGTTATGGAAACAAAGGGGTTTTCTTATGTCCTCTGGGACCCCAATCAAAAATGGACAACAAGGAAATGTTCTTCTTACTGTTATCCTCTTACCTTCTGAAATTGCTATCATCAAAATTGAGGCTCACACTAACAGGACTGAATCTGATCATCAGGAAAGTCCCTTGGCAGAATTTGAGCAAAGGCACT
Source organism: Diceros bicornis minor (assembly GCF_020826845.1). NCBI lineage: Eukaryota > Metazoa > Chordata > Mammalia > Perissodactyla > Rhinocerotidae > Diceros > Diceros bicornis. Next base: position 28,354,117 of record NC_080773.1, read on the forward strand.
GGCAACAGAATCTTTAAAGATTGTGACACATGTGGATGAAGTCCATTCTGCTTCTGTGAAAATTAACTCCTGGTTGACAGACTGGCACCATCCTCATGCCCTTGCAACATGGCATTAGTTTGCTCCTGAATCAGAGAAATTAAGATGGACAAAAAATGGTTGTAAATTAAATGAACAATCAGGGCTTTGGGAAACCCAAAGTGCCACTTGGTTCTACCCCGCTTCCTGGCATACACATTTGTTAGATTTTAAATTCCCTCACCCAGCATGGTGCATTTAAGATGACTCAAATTAGTCATAGACATTGGTAGGAGACCCATATAAAATTGTAACAGCAGTTTACACCTAATATCTGAGCTGTCACCTCCATATTCCTGTAATAACTATTTTTTTCCTGAAAGGCTTCAGTCTCCTCCCTCTGGAAACTTTGAGCACATGCAGCTAGATTTCAGTCTACTGCCACCTGGTATGGCTTACCAATATGTTCTTGTTATTGTAAGCATGTTTTCAGGAGGAATTTAACACTTCCTTTGCCACAAAGTTGATGCCTGCATAGTAGCAAAGAAGTCATTGGAAAACATGTTTCCCACTTGGAGTATACCTTCGACATTCTCTAGTGATTGAGGTCCTCACATCACTGGACAAATCATATGATCCCTAACAAAAACCTTGCAAACTTCTTAGAATTACTAATGCCACTATCACTGTCAATCATCAGTCAGGTTGAAAGAACTAACGAGATCCTGAAAGTTAAAATCTCTAAACTTGGTGAAATGGTTGGACTCCCTTTGGTCCTCCTGACTGTTTGCAGCACTGTCTTTGGGAAACATAAGTTCACTCCACATGAAATACTCACTGTCAGACGAATGTCCATTGGTATACAACTTTCTGCTGACCCATTGAGATCCCATGCTAGTATGACCAGCTATTGTAACTCTTTAATATCTTATGCTAAACTCCATCATCAATAGGTTAAAGTACCATTCCTGGATCCCAGTTCAAAGGATCCTGTTGGACATAGCCTGGAGTCTTGTGACTGGATATTCTGGACACATCATCAGAGGAACACAGCTCTCAAACCCTGTTGGAAGGGAACTTACTAAGTGCTCATGACCCTGACACTGCTGTGAAATTAGAAGGTATTAAGCCTGGGGTAGACACCTCACAGTTAAAGAAGGCTCCACCTGGCCTCTGGTCCCGTACAGATGCTGGAGACTTCTGATCAAATTGAAAAGGAAGAGAAGAAGCTGACATTGAGGTAGACTGCTTCCACCCTAGAAATCACACCAACACTTCGTTCTTTTATTAAACATGAAAACCTTTCTTCTTTTCTTTCTTTCCTTTACTCACCCATTGGCCTATAAAGATAACACACTCATCTATATGTCCCATGCCATTGCTAAGAGGGGTAATCTTTCAGATGCTGGATATGTCATCAAAGATTCCAACCTACCTATAATGGGGAGATCCCCAGTCTTCCCTGTGATCAATTCCTCTTCTGTACCCAATGTGCTGCAAACACGATCGACCCCTCTTAGAAGTCACTTATCAAGTTCAACTTTTATGACCAGAACATAAAGTGCCTTGTTGTTACGTTTCTCCAAGTCTAACTGTGCTTCTCCAATTAGACACAATTACCTACATAAATCTTAGTACACATGCACCCCCTACATTCCCATGATTATCTAGATCAGATCTGCCCCCACACTAAGAGACCTCACCAGCAGCACCCATCTTTGCAAGGTATATACAACAACTCTATTTTAAGCTAGGTTAATTTCTTTCTCTATACAGAAAAACTCACTGACTCCTGGTTTGAAAGGGTAAATGCACCAATCCTTGCAAATGGATTCAGTAACAACTAACAGGAATGGTTTGTGCACTGACAGGCTTTGTCTTTGTGGATGTTCTCATTTTCCTTGTGCCTATGAATGCCTAGGTAGCTGGTGCATTGATGGGCAATGTCTCTTAGATTATCTAAATGTGCCCCAAACTTTTCACAAAAAAATAAGACACTTCATGTGTCAACTCCCCTGGATCTACATCATCAAGTTAGAAAGGACATACCAGAAGGAGTTCATGACCCAGGATTCACTTCCTTTTGCCAGGCCATACTTCCTTGTATAGGAGTAAACCTAGATGAGAATATGAACAGAATCCTCTCCTTGACACTTGAGAACATACAAAATCTCTTGCTCAAACCATAGATGCCCAACAGAGATCAGTAGACTTTTAGGACAAAGTTGTTCTTGATAATAGATTGATTATTAAGGATTATAATAATATAATCAATAATATATCGATTATCTTTGAGCTGAGCAAGGAAGTGTCTGTGCTGTGGCCACCACCACCTGCTGCAGCTGGATTAACACATCTGGGGAAGTTGAAACTCAGAAATAAGATCACTGAGTAAGCTACTTGCTCAGAGGTGACTTTGTCAGCAGGATCTTTCTTTGACTTATTTGATTTTGATTTTTTTGTGTGTGTGTGAGGAAGACTAGCCCTGAGCTAACATCTGTTGCCAACCCTCCTCTTTTTTTGCTGAGGGAGATTGGCCCCTAGGCTGCCCATCTTCCTCTACTTTATATGGGATGCCACAACAGCATGGCTTGACAAGTGGTGCATTGGTCCATGCCCGGGATCCAAACCTGAGACCCCCGGGCCGCCAAAGCAGAGTGTGTGAACTTAAGCACTATGCCACTGGCCTGGCTCCTGATTTCGATTGTTTTGAGTTCCGGACGGTGGGTCCAATGTGAACTCCACACATTATCCTGTTTATAGTAATCATAATAATCTCCATAGTGTGTTGTATTCTTTCAAAAGTTTTAAATGCCTGTTTGAAGCAGTTAACCACCAAGCATATGATCTCCCTAAGACTAGAACACCAGAAAAGGAACAAAGAGAATGACTGACTTAAAGATTTTGAGCCTGAAACCATGACCTGTGAATATTACAGGGATGAAACAAAAACATAATGATCTATGGATACCACCCAAAGAATCAACAACAGCTGTGAGTGGCATTTGAGAGTGGTGCTAACACCTTTTATTCTGATCATATCACTCAGTTAATCTAAGAGTCTACACAAAAGTGAGAAATTGTTAAAAGGAGAGAACAGGCCCAAAATGGAGTCACTTGTGCTAAGCTCCACATCAGCAAACCAAGGTTAATACCTAACCTCATTGCAGGTTCAACCTCCCTTGGAATGTGCACTTTGACCAGTCAAACTGGAATTATCTGGTCAACATGAGTGAGGTAATCTGCTCCACCGACCCCTTCCATTTCCCTGAAAAGGGTGACCTTACTCAAAGCAATGCATTCTCTAGAAATAATTCCCTTTTCTCTGCCCCCTCTCTGCCTTTAAATTTTTTTCCTTTTCTGTAGCCCTTTGGAGCTCCTTTTTATTTGCTAGGTGGGATCCTCCCAGAATCATGAATCGTTGAATAAAGCCAATTTGATCATTATATTTCCTTGGTTGAATTTTTGTTATTTAACAAGCTGAAGAGTCACAAGGTGTCTAAGATTCAGGCTTCAGTTTGGAAGACGGCTTACTAGTAAGCAAATTACTGCTATCTAAAGAGAATGCCTATTAATTGTGTCAGGGTGGCCCTGAGTTAACACATCAAGGGGGGCTTCTAGATGGAGGCTGCCTACCTTTGCCAGAGACTCTAAATGACCAAATCATCACTCACCAAGACTTGTGCCGTCTCCCATATGGCAGGAATCTAGTAAGGATTGGGCCTACTTTTAGATGATAAGGAGCCAAAGAGACAAGAGGTCTTCCTTCCATGCTGGAAGGGCTGAGGATTGTAATTCTGCCCATAGACTCCCAATAACCTTTCATTGAAAAATGGGACTCTGAATGTTGGTAATGTTTTCTCAGCCATCTACACTGACAGAGAGATGATAATAGCTTCTAGTGTGGGCTATTGAGACTGAATCCTCTAACTTCCCAACAAAGAGAATATCATTTACATAACAAAAGATTATATCACAAGTTAGTAGCACTGGATTTTAATCCTTACTCAACTTCTGGGGGCAAGTGAAAGGATAATTTGTCCCGCTAACACTTATCTATCTGCAGCTCCCCCTGATTAGGATAGGCCCCTTTGGCACTTATGGGATGGGGAATCACAGGAATATAACAGAACAATTCCCATGACATTCTGATGTGAAAACAAGAAAATATTGAAAATTTTAAAGGGTCCTGCTATAGCGTAGTCATGTCCCCTCAAAATTTATATGTTGAAATTTATTACCCAAGATGAGATGCTAGAAGCGGAGTCTTGGGGAGGTGATTAGGTCACGAAGACTGAGCTCTCATAAATGGGATTGGTGCCCTTTAAAAGAGGCCTGAAAGAGCTCCCTTGCATCCTTCTGCCTTATCAAGATGCAAAAACAAGTCTGCAACCCAGAAGGGGGCCCTCACCTGACCATGCTGGCTCCTTGATCCCAGCCGCCCAGCCTCCAGAACTGGGAGATATAAATTGTTTATAAGCCATCTAGTTTGTGGAATTTTGTTATAACTGCCCAAACAGACTGAGATAAGCCCCAACTTCCTCATCGAGTTACCTTCCTTTGATTCTGTGACAACGGACAAAGGCTATTGGTTGCATGGCTCACTCACTATCCCATCCTCATTGTCAAGACTGCCAAGAAATTCAAATTGTGTAAGATTTTACCCCATTACAGACCAACAAGTTAGCCCGCCACTTTCACGAATGCTAGCACAAGTCATGAGACTCCTGGGACTGAGACAAGATTTTGTCATTAATTGCCCAACAGTCATCAAAAAGTTTGTTTTCACATCTGTTCCTATTGCTACTGCAAGATCAAATGGGGCCACACAAAGAGGTACTGGAGGATGTTGCACACGTAGTAGGTTGTGTCACATCTGCAGAACACTAAGCTTAACAAACCACAATTTTTTCACATGGGTTATAAGTACATCCACCCAACATTTGCTTCTGAGGATGGTATTATCCTTATAATATTGGTTAGATAATTAATCTGCCCTTGCCCCCCACCCCAACCTTATTGCCATCTTCCAAGGCTGTTATACAAAAATTCTTGAAAGTTAGAACAGAAGCTGATACCAGATGTGAAAAAAAATTGAGAGGCCCGTGGAAAATTGTCTCCCAATAGGGGGTACATTTCTCTGTAAAATTTGAGAATAACTGATTGAGTAAAAAGATCCATTAAAGATTTTTGTTACTAAGACTGACCTTGGCTGTGTGGTGCTTTGGTGTTATTAATGACTGGAGAGGCTGGAAGAGACACAGATTTACCAGGAGACTTCATGGGAAAGACAGATCCAAGGGAGAGGTGATGTTAACCTAGGTGAGCCATGAGAGGTGAGAGTAATGAAAAGAAAGAATAATATCACATATTCTGAATGAATTGAAATTTGTTAGCTTAGAAAAAATATAATTTGCAATCTACACACATAACAAACCAATTCTGAATGGATTGTTGATCTATATTTTGAAGCTCTATAAAGTTTCTAAAATTAAAAAAAGTGAGAACATCTCTGCAGTCTTAGAATAGGAAAATAATTCTTAAACAGAATAATAAACATTATGTACAAAGGAGGAAATATCAAGTTATATTAAAATTAAGACTTTCTCTTCAAGACAGCCACAGACACAGAAAGACCAAGACAGAGAGAATATGAGAGAGATAATCAGGAAAAGAAACACGTCCGGATGATATTGAGAACCACGACAGACCGATAAGAAAAAGACAACACAGTATAAAAAATATCTATGAAATAAACTAACACCTACTTCAAAAATAGGTTGGCCAATGGCCAATACATAAGTGAAAATATGCTCAACTTCCATAATAATCAAGAATATGCAACTGAATTCACTGCTTGGTACCATCACATACCCACCAGAAGCCTAAAATAAAAACGAAAAAAATAATAAAACCCTCGATAAGGATGTGGACAAACCAAGAATCTCCTAAACTGCTGGTGGATGTGGAAACTGGTACAAAAATGTCCCAAATCTCTCTGGCACTATCTTCTAAAGCTAAGGAGACGCAAACCCACCACCTGACAATTCCGCTATTAAATATACAGCCAAAAGAAATTAGTACGAGCGTCATCAAAACATGTCCTAAATATACATACCAGCACTATTCCTAATAGTCTCAAACTGAAAACCACCCATATGCCTATAGACAGTGGAATGATTAAATTAGTTGTTTGACATTCACATAACAGGAACAGTACAGCAATGCTAATGAATGATCACTAAAAACATGCAGCAATAAATTTACAAACAACATAAGTAATATATAATATTACATCACAATCACTATTATAAACTATTATTCATTTGAAAGAGGATATTCAGCATGTCCCGTGAACATTCTCTGGTCAGCCAGACATAATTGTACTTAGGACTCTGAGGAGGATGAGTGAGTTACTGAATGAACACTGTACAACCACATATAATTTACATATTTCTCATTAGATTAGGGGATTTTGTATTTTTTATCCAGGCAAAGCACAGCCCGGATGCACTAGAGTCATGGCCCATGAGCAGAAAGGGACTGAGACTTGGGAAAGACAGAACGATTACTGAATTGACATTCAAGACTAACCAGGTGGGTTTATTAAAAAGAGCCACAACTGCCTGAAGAATGGAGGAAAGGGTGTTAAAAAAGACAAAGGTGCTCACCAGGAGAAGGATGGTTTTGGTAGCCCTGGACTCAGGGGAGGATCTGGAGGAGACGTTGGTACTAAGAATATGTTGGAGCCTCTGCCTGTGCCTGCGCAGGATGAAAACTATGCGGCCACTGGCCAAGAGCATGAGCCCCAAACAGAAAACATCAGGCAATGACAGCAATGCTGCATTTAATGAGTCTCTGGTTTTGTCATGACGAACGGCAGAACAGCGTCCAAAACTTTTTCTGTTTGTGATGTTTTTGTGGCTCCCATTGCTACTCATAAACATAGGATAAATGACATTCACCAGCATTTGCAGGATCCAGCACAGGAAAATTGAAGGGACAACACACTTGAGAGCTTTCACTTTAAGCTCTGCCCACCTGGAGTTCATGGGGCTTATCATCACAGCCTGGACTACACTCAAGAGACAGGTGTTACCAATGGACACACCCCTGCCCACTGCACGAACAAAGAGGAAAAATCTGCATGCAAAATCATTACCAATATGATACCACCCAAAAAGTGACATTGTATAGACGATTCCACTATAGAATAGGACCAGTAAGTTGGCTACAATCAGGCTCTTGATAATCAAGTCTGTGGACCTTAGCCTACACCCAGTGAAATGAAGGAAGAGATTATGATAAAGAAGAGAGAAATTCCCCAGGATTCCAAAGGTAGTCTGTAATAAGAGGATCATTCCTATTGCCAAATTCCTGGTGGCCATCCTGTCGGTTCTCAATGACTGATATTTGTCTTCTGAACTAGAGGATCCTGCAGAGGAAGAGGAGGAGTGGGCCACATGTATCATGTCAACTGAAATCCAATATTCTCCACTTACCAACAGTTCCTACTTTGAAATAATTAATAATAATAATAATAAAGATTTTTCTGTCCTTTAGAGACTTCCAAGAATTGAAAGAATAACCATTCAAGAACACTTGCAATGCATGAATTTCTGCCATAAAGACCACAGATGCAGTAATTTCCTTATTAATCACAAATCATGGGGCAGTCACTACGACATTCCTTACAAAGGTGAGGACAACATAGGCACAGAGTGGTAAAGCGTTTCCTCTAAATTCGTACACTGGTCAACAGCACAGTGAGGATTTTAACCTGGTAATAAAGATGGTGCATTTAACCCATAATATACTAAAATACTAGTTAGTTGTGTTCTTCAAATAAACCAGATATAAATTCAGTTTTTGTTTGTGCACCTTGTC